>NW_022145611.1:42080203-43280203 GCF_000002235.5 Strongylocentrotus purpuratus
GTGGCAGGTTCATGTCCGCTGGTTGGTCACTTGGGTAATTTGGCTGTCGATATGCCTTGGTTTGATTATTGATATGAAATTCACTGGAGCATTAAATGATGGCCCTAAGTGCATCAGATTTGAGTCTTTCAAAAATATGATTTGATGAGCAAAATATGGCTATGTTTTTTCAAGAGAAAATTTCACTCATATTCAATAATGTGAAAGGAATAATTCACTTTAAGTGAAGCACATGTCTGATGTGATCAATATGACAGTTGAATGATATTAATCAGATACAAGATATTTCTTTGTTTATACAATTTGATACCAAATAGCTTGATATATTTGTTGCATTGCATGTACAGCTACATACAATAACTTGATATATATTTTTAATCACTTTTTACTGTGTTTCTTTTACAGACATAAATTGTCTTTATATGCTTTCTTAATAGTCATTGCATCAGGCAAACTGAAACATATGAAAATGGGATCATGGAAGTGGAGAGCAAGATATAAATCTTGTAGCTAAATTGGAAATGTGGAAACAAATATAGGCAGTAATGGTGGTGACCCATCTGGGCAGAGCACGTAAAGTGCAGAGTTATTTATGCTGTTGAAGTAAATCAATAAATAATGCAGTTGTTTCTAGGCTCTAAAGGATGCTCGTCGCCACATACAGGCACAGAGTCAGAGGGCATCCAATTTGGAGGAGCTAGAGTGTAGCTTTTATATATCCTGCATCTTTGGGGTATTCATGATAAGTGCCTAATGAATTAAAGACTAAATCATAAATTACTCTAACCAGTATTCCCAAAATACATGAGCCTGTATCCTTAAAATGGTCCATTTCTTGAACCTTTCAAAGGATTCATGCAAGAGCATATTGGAACTGGACAAATTTCATATGGAATATGAGTAAATTGTGTGTTTATGTAGACTGATGGTGCGTGTATATTTGTCGCCGATTGTTTTAGCTGCTCATCAAATCAATCCCTTTGCCAAGGGGAAAATTGTGCATGCATTTTTATATATCACAATCTCCAGTTCTCATTAGATGATTGCCAAAGAAGGGGGATGATGCAGCTACTGCGAGTATTCTGAGCTGACCAGCTGTCAGAAGCAGTTTAGTCAAAGAAATTTGTATAAAAAGCAAAGATGGTTCCATCTCTTCACCTTGTTGCTTTACAGAGGCAGAGCTTATGATGCATTTTTTTTCTAGTCTGTAGGGCATAGATCTTTGCAAGAAGTTCCAAGTTTTTATTTCCTGCTATATATTTGTGTATCAGTAATGATGTGCTGTCACATGAAGTCTAATGGTACATTTGTATTATTAATAACCTGCAATGAAAATGAAAGTAGCTGATAGTCGAAATTTTTTTTTTATCAAAGCAAGTAGGAAAAAATTATCATATTTGAATTCTGAAATATAATAGCAATAGACCTACACTCACAAGGAAATGATATCTATTTCCTACATGTAGCCTATGCCTGATACCTGTTCCTAGTTATTGTCCTTTATATCTAATATATTTCAGTTATTCTCAATTTGTCTGTTAAGTCCTGCCAAGTGAGTTCTTCCTTTTCTTTCCATTCCTTGGAACGGATCCAGAACAGACATGGTCAGTCAGCTGAATTATGGATAGGACAAGAAACGACAGACCCAAAGACCACCGAAAGTTCAGTGGCCAAGTTTTCTAGGCCACTTATGGCTACCTTGGGAGGTTGCCCCTTTGATCCCAAGTTGTTGTCCATTACCATGGCAATGCCAAACAAATTGTGCATTGGTTCCTGATGGTTCCTGAGAGTGGTCAATGGGATTTAATTGGATCAAGTCTGAAGAGAGCATCAGGTTTCTTACAGCGCTGTGCTGGGTTGTTCTCCATCTTCTACATTGAGCATGTGTCTCTGGTGTGTAGTAATGGTATTAGCCTTTCCCCTGGACCTCCTGTCCCACGTGTCCCACATCCTCATGGATGTGTCAGCTTTACAAAACTCTAGACTTAACAAGATTTATATGGCTTTGTATCCTAAAAGGCTTGATTAAAGATTTTCAAGGATAGAATGGCATTTTTTGAAAAATAATTTGAAATAGTTTGTTACTGATAATTGAAATATTACTATTTAAATACAGTGTTCTTTCTGTCTTCCTTCCATTTAGCCCAATGTGACCCTCCAGTGATAATAAAACCTGAGGGCCTTCCTTTTGATACCTGTCTAGTCCACATCCTTCATGATTTATGTCCATAAATTGACCAATTTAGATTCATAATAGTCATGGTTTTGTGAATACAAACCACACCCTATTGTACCTTATTAACGCCTCACCACACCAAAGATATAATGGAGCTAGTTTAGAAACCAATTCAGACTATTTGTTATTCAGAGCTCAACGTGTAGAGTTTAGTGAAGTTAAAAAGTGGGATATAATTATTTGGAAGAAAAAAATAAGAAAGAGAACATGAATTTGCAAGAGTGCTGCTAAAGAACAACTGGCTTTAAACATGCTATCATATTTTTTATCATTATTCGTTGGCGGGTGCATGGGTTTGTCTATCCAGGGGCTGTTTTTCACTGACAACATCCCTTTTCAGTTTAGAAATAGGATAGAGTTTCTACGCAAATAGCAATAATTTCCCCCATAGAGTCCTGAGGTGAAAGAAGAGATTTAAAGAGTGGAATTCAAGGAATAGCCCTTTTGGCTGAGTTAGCAATATGATCTGTGAAGCCAGATATACATTATTGCCAAGTTTATACATGCAGTTAAAATGGCATGTATGTGCTTGATATACTAGTAGTGATTTTGTTTTTAATTGCTTTAAAATCTAAACTGTCGCATTCACCATCATTATTACTATCCTCCTCCCCCCAACCCCCCCCCCCCCCTCCAATTTATTGTGATTAGTGTGCTTTGACTACAGTAGTCGTAAATTTGCCTTTTCATGTGGGTCTTTAAGGATATTGTATGGAAAATTCATCATATTATTCCTCTATTCCTCTCTGTAGATTAGTATCGTTAATTTTGCAGACACAATGAAATCAGCACATCAAAATTCTTTCTTGTCATTTCTCTTTGTGACTGATTGATGATTACAAGATTGTACTTCGATCTCAAGCTCAAACTTTTTAAAGCGCAATATGGATCTAATAGTACATGACACCAATTAGCTGCATGTCATGACTTTGCTTGATTCATCAGTATCTGTAAGTTGTTGTTGTTTTTTAAAATCATGATCTGTGTTTTCATGATATCTTAAAAATAATTTGAAAAATATCATCCAACTATTTCTAATCCATTTTTTTTAGTTTTGCGTGTGACTATTCCCATATCTTGTTTTCATGCTTATAAGTTTGTGAATAGTACATTGTTACAAAAAGTTGCATGAAAACTTAGAGCAAAGGCTTTATATATAGACCGGAAATATTGTTCTTTTCAAAGAGTGTGAATACTTGTGTCAATGACCCCCACCTATTTTAATTTACTCTTCTTTGTGTCGAATTTCATCAAAGGCAAGCCATGAAATGGACAGAAAATGGACCACTGAAAACACAAAATTGCCAGCTCTTTTGCTCCAGGGGTTTTCCCTTACGCTGTTTAGGCCTTGTCGCTTCCTTCAAAATGTAATCCATCATCTATCTACACAGGTAACGGTACGCTTTAATGTTTCACAGAGTCCAGCAGTGTGGATGCTTCAGATGAGGCCTGCTTGCCGTACACCATTAAAACTCATGTGCATTGCGCCTGGATAGCTTTGGAATAGATGTAATAGCAGAAGAAAAGGAGAGATAACGCATGACCAAAGTTCATAACCGAACTTCGAATGGGATCCATGGCATATTTGATGCAGCTTTATGCAGAGAGGCATGAAGGAGTAAATTGAGAACTGGGCATTATCAAGAGTCAAGCTGGGTGCCACTTAATGAAAATCTCGCCAAGTACTCTATGATATATGACCCGGTATTGTCGTCTCCTTTTTTAGCCTTAATACCACGCATTTTACATTTTGACGGGATATGAATGAGGGGATATGCTAAAGAGAGAAAGAGGAGAGAGAAACTTGGGCAGCATTTGAAATTTGATAGCACTACTGAAAAATTCATGCAAGAAGACTAGTGCTCGACTAGAGTGGTAGAAGACTTCTATTTTTTGTAGAGTCCAAAATCCTGCTAGATTAAAAGGGGAGAAAGAGAAAGAAAGAGAGAGAGAGACAGAGAAAGATGGAAAGCACAAGAAGCATTGCCTCAACCCTCTATTTATTCAGCTGCACCCACAAGCACGTTCTTTCAGAAAATATCCGCAAATATGGGTGTTGATCGAAACTGAAATGTAAGATTGCTACTGTTAAATTCTTCATTAGCGTTCATAAGGATTTGATATATAGGTAATAAATTAATTGTCTGTATAATACCTTGAGTGTTAAAGGCGCAGATCAAAGCAACAGGAAGTTGAATTAGTGAGGGGGGAACAGGAAAGGTAATGAATGATTGGATTTTGGTCCAACGTGAATCAGATGTGCAATATAATTGGAATACTTTGTTCTTGTGTTTGAGAATGTAAGTTCATTTTGAACTATATGTTTTGCTTCATTTAAAAAATGAATAGTGCAAAAACATTGTTAAACCCTAATTTTTTTTCTGATTGCAACTTAGGCAACAAGAAAATTAATCTTTTTCTGTCTTTATGGCTACTCATTGACCTTTTTCATTCCATGTGATTATGTGGTCGGTCCCACCTTTAGTAAATTAGTTCTATTAGGAGAAACTTAATCATTTATCACTCTCATTAATAAGAGCAGTCCAAACAAAGAGTTAAAAACGAGAGCCGCGTTATGAATTTTTAATGCGTAATGAAAAAATATTAAAGATGTAGAAAAATAGGAGCTCTTAGCGTCACCCATGATAAAAGTAATCGCTCCAAGATGAACATTCATCAAGAAATGTTTTTTTCTCATTACGAGCATCTAAATTTGGAAACTTCTATGAGAGCGGTCAAGTGTGCGCCTTGCTATAAACTTCACAACTCAGCTCTCGGTTGAAGCTTGCCTCAGCGTGTGTCCTAGCAACAGTTGCTGTGACGACGTGATACCATGCTGCCTGTGGGAGTTGGTTAGTTGGGGCACCCAGAGGGGGAGCTCTAATTTTGGAATTCCTGTGAGTCATTTGTCAGAGAGCTTGCCTGCTCGTTCGTTCCAGTTCCTGCAAGACTCAAAAACATTGGGAGGAAGACTGCAGGCTGGGACAACATTTTGATCATAGAATAGAAACTGGGAACATTAAAAAATTTGGTTAGGTCCAATTATTTTTTACTAATTTGTATAGAAGATAACAAACTTTTTATTCCAGTTTTTAAAGGAAAAAGGGAGATATATTTCACTCTCTGTCTTCAATTAACCTACTTTCTTGAATCCTTTCCCCTTTGTTCTCTCTCTCTCCCCTTTCTTATCCTGTCTCTCCTCATATCTTGTTATCTGTGATGCATGATGAGGCAGAAGACTGTTTTTCAAGATGACTTTTAATTTGTAGAAGAAGCTAGTACAACCTAATTACTTACAAAAGCAGTAGCTTCCGGATATCACTCCATTTCTTGTCCTGCTATTTGGATGTTGTGTGATGCAGTAAGTTACTAGATTGATAACAATTCACCTGACCACCGCTATCTTCTTCATGATAGAAATGGATATGTGGCAAGAAGGTTGGTTTTCTCAGCACTAGATATTGTGCATGGCCCGGGAGGTACCTTGCATCAGCTAAATCTTATCCCCTCCCTGTCTCTTTGCATTTGATTGATATTGAATTGTCGGAAGGCGTTCTCTCTATTCGTAAGACTAAAAGCTGTCTCAGATAAACACTCTTGAGATACAAGCAGCGGTTAGTGATAAGACCATGATTAATAGAAGCGAATTCACAGGAGTGTTCATCTATCAAAATGTTTCATTGTAAAACCAGCGTCATTCATCTGTCCAAAGGTACAATCTTTCTAGTAAAAGCTGTTGTTGTATAGTGGCATTTAGCATTGAATTTGCCTCTTTTATCTGTTTACAGGTGTGCCTTTTAATTTTGAGTGCTTCAGTAAATGCTTTAAGTATAGACACATTTGTGTGTAAATGATACCTCTGTATTAAATTTCACTTTTTATGATTGCATTGTAATGTCTCCCTTAATTGCCTAGACATATTGCATTGATTACAGTTTTCATTCATTGATTCCTATACAGTAGGCTTTCTCTCTGTGGCGCCTCCCCTCATTCTCTGACCCCCCCACCCCCACCCCCTCTCTCTCTTATTTACTCATTCACATACTTTCACCTTCTATTACCCTTGAGGGAGACATAGAATCATCAACAGAAAATTGCCAGCATCATTTATGTATGTAAGCAATTAGTATACAGCGGTGAAATGAATGGACACTCATCAAGCAAAAAGTGAATCCAGTTCACTTGTTCTTAACTCGTCTGCAATCTATGATAGCCATCTTAATATCAATTTTTTTTTAACCATGTGCTGGTATGTGTAAAGAAATAATCCAGGCAACATTCACCTGCTCAGTTGGGAGAATTTTGGGCTAGCTGCTTTCCTCCCAGTAGTACAGTTGATACTGTGTGGGTTTGATTGTTTCTTTATTGGAATGTCATCAGGGTTAAAGTAGATTTCCATGTTTTCTCTCATTACCATCAGGGGGAAAGTTCATTGCAGAAGATAGTGTACAGTACTTCTGCCACAGGAAGAATGCAATTAGTCTGAGAAAGTTGATTATCGGATCTAGAGCGAGAAAATCGGATGGCAATTGGGAGGCTCATGCAGATTAGATTATGGAAGGGAATTCATTTCAAACCATAGGTAAAGCTCATTAGGAAGGAGAAATAAATTGGTTTTTTTTATTGCAAGCTGCTACTATAAATGGATTTCAATTGTGAGTGCATAGGTCTTTACTTTAGATGAAGTGACTCATTACAGTATAGGGCTCCTTCTACAACTATTTTGGAGCTCTGCCCGCTAGAAGTATGACATTTTTGGCGCTTACTTGTAATTGCCAAGTATGATACTGTTATAACATATTACGCATTTATTTCATAAATTGTTTAAATTTTTGTTTAAAATTAGAGACAAGATTTCTTTATTGTATATCACTTATGGTATTATAAAGCAAAGTTGATTTGTTTCTGTTCATGTATTCAGTTCACAACAATGTGCATGTAATATTACAATTTATTGTGAAATTGAGGTTTATTAAACTTTCAGATAATATATACATGACTGCATGAATGATGGGAGTTAACAAATATGATATAACCTTGGTCAATGTTGCAACATCATTTCTGGGAAAGCCAACTGAACAAACCAGTCACTCTTGATGTTGTGTAATTTCATGACTAGGAAACACATCATCGTAGTACTGTACTCCAATACTCTGATCATTGGTAGTTGATGCTTTCCCTTCGCTCCATTCATTCATTATCCCCGTCACTCAGTATTCCAGGTGTTATACATTTCCTGTTGAATACGCTTCAATCCGACAGTGTTTTGTCAGACCAATCGTAGGCATCCCAAAGGCAGGGTGCCCGCCTTTAATTTCCTGAGTAACGCAAAACGCCGCTTCGCTGCTGGTTCTACTGATGGATGAATGACAAGGTCTACATTTCCTGTGCCTTTTGTGTAGAATTAATGAATCAAGCAAAAGTACACAATTGAAAACACAGAAATGATTGAATTGACTGAGAGTGCTGACATAAGATTGATTAGGATTGGGAAGATGTTTTGAGAGCTGAGCTCATTGTAGGGATGACATTATACAGTCAAATAATGCAGATTACAACTCCAAAATAAGTGATTTCTTCTTTTGGAGTTGTGCGATTATTTTTATTAAAATTACATTCTGATGGATGTCAATCAGTGATTAATAATGCAAACAAATTATTGATTTGTGAAATTTCAAATGTCAGTGCAAAAATTCAGAAAACTAAGATAATTTCAAGCTTTCTAAGGTTGTTGTTTTAGTTTAATGGCTAATGTACAGATGAAAATTCAAGTTTGGCTTGTTCATCAGCTAGTCATGATATGAGAAAGATAAGGCTAATGCATGGAGATATTACTTAAAAAATGCTTTACTGTCATTTATAAAGTATACTTTGCATTTTCTAATGCATATATGCTTTACAGTTTGTATTAATAATTGCCTTTTAAAAATATTTTTGACATTTTAAATATTACCTGTTTTCCGGGAAATAGTGAGAGTGTTTTTTTAAACAATAATCACGCATTGGTAACGTCTGGTAAAAATAGTTTTTGTATGGAGGTCTTGTGTAAAGAGATGTAAGCATTAGTCTCATGGTAATTCTCATGAAGTGAAGAACTACTTCATGATATATTCTACACATGGATCTACATTCTCTTTTCTACCATTTAATCAATGTGTGCTTATTAGCAGTACCTTACAGGTCTTATACAGAAATAAAATGATTACAACAAAAAGACCAATCTGAATCTAGCGTAATACTTGGATTAACCTGATATACAGGAAAGCAATAGTATTGACCAGAGGCCTAGCTAGCTCAGAGTTTCATCATCCTTCATTTTGCTCTATCTGCCATGGAGCAGAAACATATGGTAATTACAATATATATCTGATTTAGGAGTATGTGTGTGCTGCAAGACAAATAGCCAGTTGTCATGGAAACGCTATAAACACATCTGGTGGCTGGGGGTGAAAGTATACAAGGTTCTGCGTGTAATTCAGTTTTTCTCCGTTTGGCGCTTGTCTTTGTTCTGTGTCATGTAACACGGGGATTAGTTTGCGAGGGGATTTGATTAAAAGACAGTTTTTAATTGCAAGTGTTTGTGAGAGAGTGAAGCACATAAACGGAAGAGAGGAAAAGTATAACTCATTGTAAGGCATGAGGATGAAGGAATTATTGATTTGCTAAGTGGCTCTTTCTGAAAGATGCAATTGCTGCTGCTGTTTTTCCCCAAGGTTTTTGCAATATGGAAATCTCATTACAAATAGGATTACTTCAGTCTTTGTATTCTCCCAATAAATATTAAATCAAAGTCACCAATGAAGGTGTAAGAGGACTATGTTAAAATCAGAGAGTGGAAAAAATTGTGATGGTATAATTATGCTCACTTTACTTTTTATATACTTTTCCTTTAAAAAAAATAAAGAAAAAAGACTAGACTTTAAGCTTCCAGTATTTACCTTCATACTGTCTATGCATAGCAACTGTATCGTTGTAGAAAATGAAAATCACTGCAAACAGAATTCTCGCTTGACAACTGGTCATGCAGCAAATCTGAATTCTCGAAGAAATATAGAATTTCATTCAAAAAGTGCACCACCACCGTTAACCTTAGAAATTGACATGTGTGGTAGCACGTAATTCAAATATTAATGGGATCAGCAAATAGCCAGTTCATTTTTCTTTTCCAGAGATTACTTTTTACAGAAATTACAATGTGCATTATTCATAGCGGAAGGGCAAAGCAGAAAAGAGGGTCTGTAAATAAGTGAGCTTTTTGTGTGCAAGTATTTGCTTTTTCCTTGACTGGCTGTGAGTTTCAGTGATGGACAGTGGACCGACTCGTTTGCCCAACGTGGTTCAGACAAGGTGATGGGTCTCCTCCTGAATGGGGAGCGGACAATAGTGCCACCGTTGATTTATCAACGTCCTATGTGTCTATCTGCCGCTGTATCATTACAAAGAATCATCAAACAACTTTCTTACCTCTTCCTTACACTTTTTAATTTGAGTTCCATTCTTATCCGTTTGTTTCTTTTTCACTGATTTGGTACTGATTTACTATAACCATGGCAACCAAGATGAATTCATGAACTGAGCTTCGAAGCAGTTGAAACATTTCCCTCTTGTGATTAGAATTAACTTCTTCCTTTCTATTTTCTAGGTTTTTTTCATAGGAGGGAGTATGGTTAGGTTACACACATTGATTTTCCCATCATTACAGGCAATTAGTTGCAGTAGATAGTTACATCCCCCTCCCCATTTCCACCCATATCTAATTAGGCCTAATGTTCCTTATCAGAGAAAATTCAAGTAGAAGTGAATAATTAGATTTACTTTACCTTTCCTTTGCCAATTAGGAGAAAGCCAAATATATTTAAGTGATTTTATTTATTAAAGAATGAATGAATTTGTCTTTTCTTCAATATCCACTCATTTATTTCTTCCTGTTCTGGGTTCTGTTCCTTGCATACACAATCAAGGTTGTTTTGTTAGAGCAAATTGATTAAGCCCTCCCCAGCAGATGTATGGTTGCACAGGAAATAAGTAATATAGACACTACCATAACTTCATTCATGTAACATGAGGCACGCAAAGATGATTAAATACCGAGAGTGAAACCTGATAAGAAACCAGTTAAATACGGGCCAAATCTCGATATTACGTATCATTCAATCAATGCAATACATCCTGGTTGGTTGGTAACATCCTGCCAATACTTAATGCACTAATTACCATTAGACCTGTATAATAATAAGCCACATTATGCATTATGTGTAAAACCTAGATCTACGCACACGAGTGAATGAACACCGTAAGTGTTCCTTTGTCAATGAATGATATGGGTATTAAGCTGTGTATTGCAAACCTATTTTGCGAAAATTGACACACTTTGAGGGAGGTTATTCATATGCATGTGCATTGACTGAACTGAATGATGTTTTCATCTTTAGCATGCATTTGGCTTTGTCCAAATTTGGCAAAATTCTAAATATTGACTACTATTTTCCTTTTTTGATGAGGGGAGTGGAGGGGGGGGGGTCTTAAAATTGAATGATAACATTTCTTTCAACAACGAAAAAAGAGTACTAAACACACACACTTGAGGAAATGCAGCTTTTTATTTCTGTGATTAAAACTGTTGTGAAATAGTGGATAATGTAACACTTTTCATTATGATGTAGTCTGTAGCAGACAGCATTTTCTCATTATATTTCCACCTGTCTGTCTTGGCTGGTAGATGCTTGAAACAAAAGGGTCTGCTTGGCTGGTTTAATTACAATGCGGTTACCCCTGCATGTCACCTGCAACATGGCAAGTACTTGAAGTAGGGCCCCTTTCTCTGCTTCAAATGTGTACATCTGATCAGCCTTAGTAAGCCTGTTAACAACATTAGTGAGTTTACGCCTGTCAGCGTTTGTCCCACCAGAACTCAGCGGGGCGAAGGCAACATTAGTACCGACCTTCTGCATGAAACATTAGGGCCCAACTGATGCACCCAAATTAACACTTGCTGATTGTGTGTCTTCCCTGAATGCCCTGATCCAATTTGGGTAGGCTTTTTCTTTTTAATTGAGGAGTTAAATTACTTCTACTGGTAACCTTTTCTATCGCTAGCTTGCCCTTGTCTTCTCATTCTCTTCCTGCATTTATGAGTCATGTATATATATGTAATAATCATTGTACAAGTACACCTTTAAATGAGGTTTAATGTGCTTATTGATCAAGTATTATTTATCTTTGGCTTTATTGTAGAGTTGTATCTTTGTATTTCATTGTATTTCATTTTTAGTTATGATAATTGTCTTCCACGTGTGGCTTCACAGTGGCTTGCTTAATTTGAATATCATTATGTGTGTTTTGTTCTTCAAATGAGCACCATCTCCTATATTTCATTACTATTACCTATTCTCAACTCTATTCCTCTACATTAAATTCTTCAAACCTGAACAGTCGAACAAATCTCTTCCTTTAAACAAAATTTCATCACCATCTTTTAATTTCATGCCCTTAAAATGAAAGGGGATATGGTCAGGGAAATAAAATTATTCAGACATAAATGCAGCTGCGGTTTTGTTTTGATATGATGATTTTACAGGATATCCTACAGATTTCCTCTGTGTCATGCCAACAAATTACAATATATCATTAGTTTGAGACTGAGTTATATTATGTATTCACAGTATATATCACCAATCTTCATAGACTGTATACATTCATAAAGCGATATAGGCCTACACACTTAAATGACTTTCAATTACGAGGATAATAGTGAGCTCTTGCCAATTGTATTGTAACAATCAGTATTATTGAATTTACATTTAAAAATGTAACAAAATACACTGGTAGTCATTACAAGAAACCTATTACAGAAATTTTGAGAGAAATTAGTGTGTGAGACCATTTAAAAGAAGGGGGAGAAGAAGGATCACATTAGATTTCTGCTGTTGCCAATTGAATGATTTTACATGCCCTCAGCTCCGGTAATGATTTTCTCAACCTTGGGATCATGTGGCCTGCTATAATTGAATAATCACGCAGAGGTCAGAATTGTTTTTGTCCTCCATCTTTCCTCCTCTCCAAAATAGCAAAGCCACATGCCAGTTGCCATGACAGTGGTTAGCTATTTCCATAGCAACCAATACAGTATGAAGACAGGAATCATTATCACATGATCTGTTATAGTAATTCATGTTATTTACAGTTTGGGAGCGGCTGCTGCTTGCATTAAAACTAACAATGGTTCAGGCAAAAAAACAGGACAAACAATATTTCAATAGCACTCTTTGTTTTCATGCCGGGTAGTTTTTCCATTCATTTCTGAAGAAGTTTATGTGCATATTCTGTAAGAGCTTCAATAAAGATCATAGGTGTGGCTGTGATGAGGCACTGAGAATTGCATCTTGTTAACTTCCCGGTATTGTACACAGATACAATCCAGTATGGTAAGATCAGGAAATATGGAAGGGAAGAAGCGTGGGATTAGGATACAAAACCATGAATTAGATCATACCAATGTAATTGTCTCACAATAATTGACTTGTTTTCAACCTACATATACCTACATATATGTATGTTTCTTGTCCTTCCATCTATACATAATTGTCATTACAACGTCACTAAACACTATTTTTTTCCTTCTTATCTTCTTTTTATTTACAGCTCACATAGCTTTGGTAGAGAGACTTCTTAACAGCCAGCTTACTCATAACCAGGCCCATCAAAATAGTTTGGATCTTGGTAAGCAAAAGCATTTTTTTTCCAGTAAAAATCTATCAAAATATTCATCAACCATGCGTGTGAGGATCATAATTCTAAAACTGACTTCCCCCCCCTCCCCTCATTAAATCCTTTGTTTTAAGAGCTTGGAAGGTCTTAAAATTATGATTCCCAATACATGCTTTGATGAATGCTAATACTTGACCAGGTCGTGTTTATAGATTATAAACATGGCAATTACTGCTCATTTTGTGGCATCACAGGCGGGCATCACAGGAGGGCAGTATGCTATAAGCTTGTTGGATAAACAAGATGACAGATGGTATAGACTGGGTCTCAACGACTAGTGATTGATGACCAGTTCAAGCTCTTTATTTCTGAATTTGTCAAAAATATAGTTTACATTATGAAAGCCGAGAGCTAACGAGTTAGTAAAACACACACGGGCCAGAGAGCAAACCATGCAAAGCAAATATTGTATTATTCATTTGTCTTATTTTCAAGATGAAAGAATTTATGGTGTAGGTTTATAATGGGAGTACCGGTAGTATACAATTCCTTTGTACAATTTCTAAGTACATATGTGCCTTTCCATTTCATGCGCCTTTTGTTAATATCAATTTTAACATGTAAAACGAATTGATATTGTTAGATATTTGTTTTAGATAATACTGAAAAAAGAATATGTAAGCCATAGCAACTCCTGTTTCTTCACCCAAAATGCTTGTAATTTTCTTGCTTTCAAATTTCTCAAAATCCCCCCCCCCCCCCCCCCCAGTTTACTCATACGTTTTTGTGGGTTTCATCAACAAAAAATTATTTCAAATCTGTTTAGGCCCAGAAAGCAATTGCTTAGTTTCTCAGCATATTTTTTGTTCTTATATCAAAGCTGCTTGCTCTGCTCTGCTTGCTCTGCTCTGCTTGCTTGGACGAGCATCTAAGTGGAAGAATTTGAGATTCTCTCATGAGCCGGTCCGCAAGAAAATTTGGCATGCGCGATTACCCCTAGAGGGCAGATGTCTCTATCTCAAGCTTTAAACCAAGCTTGAACCATGGCCCACTGCAAGCCCTTGTGCCATTCTCGATGGAGAATTTACCCAAATAATCACACCTTGATTTGACCACATTAGTCTGGGGGTTTGAGGGTTATTTTAGTCTTCTCATGACAGGTTTCAATAGTTCCCCCCCCCCTCGTCTCCATTCTTGCTTTGCCATATTTCTTCCTATCCTTTCTCAGTACTCTGAATATATTTCCTTGTTTTGTTAAACAAACAATGATAATGTATGTTACAGGCCCTTGGTGCAGTCTCTAAGACTAGATGATGTAAGAAAATATATATGATTTAAAAAGGACAAAAATGTCCCCAAGTGCTTTCAAAGCGTTTGCTTAAGAACATTAAAAACAAAATTCTTCTTCAAAAGTATTTATAACACCAACCAGAAAAAAATGTGAGTTTATAGGGCCTTTTCCTAAATAGAGTCTGGTAGACTAAACTACTATTGCTTTTATCCTCTCATCCCTTAAAAATTGTGATTGAATTAATGTTTGCTCTGATACACATAATTGCAGCCAAGCTTCTGGTGTTAATGATTAAAGCCGCATGCGAGAGCTGGTTAATTCGCGCTGTTTGAGCAGAAATTTACAGCACGTTGGCAAGTGTGTGCAGTAATTTACTGCGTATTTCCAAGTGCAAACGAAACGCGCCCCTGCCAAGTACCCTCTTCTAATCTTTGCTTTGTGGTAGAGGTATCTCTGTTGATACAAAAACAAATCAAGATGTACGTAGATAATAACTGGTAGATAATTTCTTATTTATTTGCTTCTTTGCTTTGCCTAGGAGTCTAACTGATTATCATGTGGTTTCCTTTCTGACATTTATATGGCAAAGTTTGTATAGCTAAGAGGTGTTTGATGAACCTGTATGTAAACTTACAGCAGAAGCCGTAGCTTTATGAACTAGTAGCACTACTAGCAGTGGTATTTGTAGAAGTTTAGCAGTAGAAAAAGGCCTTTAAAATCTTCAAGTTTTCTATTTCTTGTACATCTCGGATCACACTTTATTGAATAGTTTTTTTTTAAATAATCGATAATATTTCCAAGTCTACAAAATAGAGGGATAAATAACTTCTAAAACAACCTTATTTAAAAAGATATAACAGAATACTATTAGGCTATATGTACAGCTTCAGTTTTACAGTTTCATTGAACATTTGTTTCATCCATGTTTGGTCTTTTTAGAATGTGAGGTAGATGCTGCAGCCACCATGATGATGTTTAGAACGCCCCCTGACAGGAGACTGGCTGAACGTAAGTTTGTCGTCAAGAAAAGAAATCTTCAATATTTTGTTTAAATCATCTTGTATTAGGACCCCTAGATACAGAAAGCTTATTGGTAAATTACACAGTAAACCTACAAACAAGGAATTCATATAGAGTTCTTTTCTTTTTTGTAGCAGAGAAAATGAATGTTTTGGCAATTTTTATGTCGGAACATGGAATAAACTCTCACTCACAATATGCAAGATTATTATTCATTGCTTTATATAAAGTGTGTAATGTGATTAACCTTTCATTGATAAACTAAAGGTTAGGCTTTAGGGTTTAGGTTTAGATAGGATTTGTAATGGGTTGGAAATGTGTGCCTCCTGGCTATAGGCCAGTTCCATCGTTTTTTTCCTTCCTTATAAGGTGTGTAATTTTTATGAACCTTGTAAAAAATGCCATAATAATCATCAGCTTTTTAGCAAAGTTGAATGAACCTCGATCCGCCGTTAAAAATGAATTTCATTAAAATATGAATAGGAAAAGGGTAAATCGGTTGAAGAGTCAGAGACTCGTCAATGAAAGGGGGTTTAGAAAAAAATAACTGTTTTATGTGTGAAGGACATTTCTATAATTGAATTCTTTTTTCTGGGACGAGCTGTGGTTTTGTTGGGAAACGTTTAAATGTGGGAAAGGTAAGCCAGCATGAAATGTATGGCAATGTTTTATTCATGAATGTAGGTAGGGGAATCCATTTGATCACTAAACATCCACATGTTTCCCATTCCTGTCAGTAAAGACACAATGAAGATATGCTTACACAGAGCTTACCCAATGATACTTTCATGTCAAAGGTTCAGTTGCACTATTATTATAACAAAGATAGGAGTATCAGGGTGCATTCATGATGGATTTTACTTTCACAACATAGTTTTCTGGAAGAGGTACTTCTTTGTGCTCATGGGGGAGGGGTGGGGATTAGTAATTTTGATTAAAAAAAGAGCATATGATACATCATATCCTGTCATTAAGTGCTGAGGAGTTATGAAATTTCCACTTCTTATTCCAATTAACCAGATGATACTTATTACAAAGTTACTTCACTCATAAATAGTACTAGCAGAGAAAGCGATTTCTTTGAAGTTGCCAAGGTTGTTATATGATGCCATAGTTTCAATCAAAATAGACCACTCAACATCACCTCAAGTATTCCCCTGTTCAATATAGGTTTCTCACTTAACAACATTGAATCAAACTTCACACACACACACAACTGATGTTAATTTGAGAACATGGAGAAGAATATTTGCAGCCTAGCTGTTATGATGAAAGCCTGAATGGCACGAAGTGAAACCGAAGCCAAGTACGGCTGCTTCTAACTTTGTTTCCATAAATGACAAATTCATGTTTGCTGAGAATAAAACACAGAACTTATAGTTTCTAAACGAACAACATAGCTAGTTTAGTTGGCAGGCTGTATTTATTATTTTGTCTGGAATGTTTAAGAATCAACAATAGTCAACAGTAGCAGACATTTTAGAGCATGACTTTGTCATAGGACTATCCATATTTCTAGTTTCGAGCATCCATTTACTAAAATGCCAATCTTTATCACTGTATGCACCTTGTTTATTGGGTCGGATCTCTTGTGAGTAGTCTCCAGAGAAACATTTGCCATTCAGTCAACTCAGATCCACTTTATCATGTTCTACTTCTAAACTAGAATATGATTAATGATGAGATGGAAATTATACGAGATTGTTTGGCATCATCAAATGTTCTCATTATTAATGGCTTATTGTCCGCTGTTCTCTGCTTGACAGCACATGTGACTATGAGAAATTATTTACATATCAGCTTCAAATCCATTTATCAAAAATTAATTCAACACCATAACAAGGGATGGGGGGAAATGAATTTGCATCAATTTGCAATGCCTATACAAGTATTTCCTTTCATTGTAATTGTGAGTTTTCCCTCTTGTAGTAAACTATAATGATAGAAAGATCTATGTTACCTATGTTACAAAAACAAAAACAGAAAAGGTAGTTCCCAAGCCTGCAATGTAGACTAGTGCAACGTGATCCCCAGACAAGCTCTTGAAATACAATATACGTTTGTGCATGGGACCAGCAGATATCTATCCTGCAAGCATGTAATTAAATCTTATGGAGTGATAGGGACGAAAATATCATCAAACTGTGGTACAGCGTAAGTGTTGGGGTAATTAGTTCTGGCATAGAACTAGATGATCTGGAAACCATATGTCTTGCTGCGCCTGAAAGAGAGAGCTGCATACAGAATTACATGCTACCCGTGCAGAGAACTATTCTCCCACATGCAGGGTATCTTATGCTCTAGTGCAGGCCCATAGGGTTGGCTGTTGGGACATTCATCTGTTTAATGCACATATATTACAAAACAATCATTATATTCAGTGTCGATCATGATTGGAAGATTGATTACCGGTTATCAACATACATACATATATATTACAAAACAATAGAAACTTTTCAGTGTTTAATATGATTGGAAGATCAATTAATTAAAAGTTGATTCATGATTTAACTAATCAAAAGTGAATTAAAAGATTTGAATAGTTTGTTCTATGAAATGGTTTGTGTGTTAGTTACTTCTATGGTGGCATTTCCTTTGCAACTACAATATTAGTTATTAGTTATTAGTTATCCAGTATTTAAACAGTTTGCAAATGCGCCTGCTAAAAAATGATTTGCATTAGACTTCTTAGCTGTTGATAATTAGTTCCAAAATGGCATAACATATACATTTTGGCTGCCCTTAATTTTGATGAAAGTCTTTCCAGCACAAAAGAACGAATCCTCAACTTCATACAAATTTCAATGTTTCAATTGCAAGAACACATAAATGAAAATTTCTCCAATCACAGTTATATTTTTATTGGAGTATTAGGTTTCAAAATATCTCTAAATGTGAATTGATACTCCACTCAATCCCATACTCATTTTACAGTCAGTTCTAATCTTGATGATCACTTTCTCTCTTTGCCCTTGTACAGATGACAGACTAAAGAGGGAGTCCTATCCAGGTGCAAGACCCATTGCCAATCAGAACTTGATCATCATGGGAGGACTTGCACCGATCCAGATCAGACCTGAACAGCCTCACTGTAGACCTACACTCAGTGACCTGGCAGAGACTGCTCTCAATGAGCTTGGAGACAACCGGTAGGAACACTGTCTTGCATTTTATGATAAATCAATCTCAAAGCTTGCCTACTTGATAAGACAAGTTGGTTCTATGACTCTGACACATGCAGAGGACAGTTTCCTACATTTATTGAAATTCCTAAGTTGAGCCCTGGATCAAATATTGTACATAACCCTAAGCATAAACTTAACTTGAACTTAATTGCAACCCTAACTCTAATCACATATCTTTGACAAAATGAAGCCAGGATCAAATGTAACCAGAGCAAATGTTGGGTCACTTTCAAATTTTTGTATCCCCCAAATGATATCTGGAAGAGTTACAGATCTCAAGTAAATAATTTGTGTCACCAAATAATGTTAATGGGTAGGAGCAAATGAAACTATAAGACAAAAGGAGAATGGAAAATGAGAATGAATTTGTGACGATAGGTATTATATTGTCAGGGATATTAATGGGAGAAAGTAATGAGTTTTCAGTATTCTCCAAATGAAGGATCTGGTGGAGTACAGATGACAATATCAAATTGCAGTTCAACTCATTAACAAAGTGTTTTAACTTACCTTGTACCACAGTATCAGTAGGGTGGCAGTGACCCCTGAGAATCGAGAGATGCTTAAAGCCAAGTGTACCCCATCACCAAGCGGTATGGACCATACCTACAGTCTTAGTTCATCTATCAAGGTACAGGCTGATCATGGATACTCTTCCGATCCTGGGGATGTTGAGATGAGTGACTTCAGTGATGAGAGCTTTGAAGATGAATCAGATATGGATCAGGAGTCCAGGTAAAATAAAACTTGGTTTTCTTCCCCCCCCCCCCCCTCCACCCCACCCCATTCTTTTTCTTGTTGATTGCTGCTATTTGAATACTACATTGTTAATTGACTCTCCAGTTACTAAGTGGCAAAAGTTAATGCTAACAAAATGTCTTCTACAATGTCACCAGGGTTTTAATGATGGGGTGTTTTTTTTTAGAGATTTGAGATTCCGTCCTTTTAACATTCAATTTTGTGTTCTTTCTCAGGAGGCTTGGCGATAGTGGAGTTCACTTTCATCTTGAAGGTGGTAAACGAGTCGATGAGAAAGAAGCACTGCTTCCCCTAAAGAAGCGTCCTCCCCGTATGACAGAGGAGGACAAGAAACTTGCTGATGCCCTTCTCATCCTGTCCGGTATCGGTGCAGAGGCAATGCCAGCCAAGGAAGCAGGTAGTCCAGGTCCAGAGGAGAGTACAGATGTCATGATGACAGAAGAAGTCCTGGAAGCTTCAAGGTAGTAAAGCCTGGATATATGATGAAGCAGTATCAGCAGAGACTTGATGGACTAAGACAAAGAGGAACAATAACAGATCATCTGCTTTGAGCAGAGAATATGGGAAAACACTTTGAAGTTGGGTCTGTGGTTACTGATTTCTCCCAAGCCAACAAGTCAAGATAGATCTTCGTTGTTTTGCATTTACACAGAGAGCTTACCTACTCAGTGGATGATATAGTAAAAGATCCAAGATGTTTGAAATGTTCTTAGGAGGTTGTATTATGTCAGAATGTTTGTAGGTTTTCAGTATTTATACAGTCAAGAGACATTTAGATGAAGATGTGTACAGCTCCCTCTTCAGTATAGAAAGAGACTGTGTGAGTGGTCTTTGGCTGTTTGACAAGAGATGAAAACATCATTGGAAGGAGATCATGATTGGAAGGAGATCATGATGCTCCTTGGACTTTTTTGATGATAGGAAGCTTTTTATAAAGAAATGATTGTTTCCAGTACAACTCAAGATTGAGGAAAACATCTCAAATAAAAACAAACAAACCTGAGATTGTAGAGCACAATGAAAAGAGCTTTTAATGTGCAATCACATTGTTTATTCTACTTTCATTTTCTTTTACCTAATGAAACATTTGAAGTATATGATGCATGTGGAGGTAGGAAGACGGAAAGGTTTTATGAGGTGAGATAGGGCTGATATAATCCTTTTTAAGTAAGGGCTCTCTTCCTCTGATATTCCTAATGATAGGAAGAAAGTGTGAAGAGAACTAAGGAAGTCACAAACTCCTTCGATGAGGTCATTCAGAATGTTTTGCCGTTTTTTGATGCACATCATCTTTTACTTGCTTTATGTTGCTTTGGCATTTCTCAACGTATCCAACTTTTTCAGGACAGGGCAAGCAATTACAATCATTGCTCATTAAAATTACTAGTTCATATAGCGATTTTAAAAATCGCTTATTCTGAATTTCTGGTACATTATCTTGGCAGACAGTGACATACATGTATGTGATTTAGACAAAGGAAAGCAATTTCTCTTTGTCAAGTTTGTCTGAATAGGGCTAGACAACTGTTCTTGTTTTGATAATTCATAATGAACTCTGTGTCGCCTCAACAGGAGAGAAATGTATGTATGTATACATTGAGAAGACAATGATCAGCTCTATTTTTTCAGTTCATACCAACATTATAAAAATCGAGCAACTCATGTGTTTCTGAAAGCTATTGTTAGTAGCAGGTTTGGTTTATATTCAAGGTTGAATATCTTGTCAATTGTTGCTGCGAGGGTTCTCTTTGTTGAGCAAGATGTATATACGTAAAACATTCGGCGTAAAAAACACTTCTTGTATAGGCTATAGGTGTAGATGTAGGTAGTTTTAGTCACATCTTGAAGATAGTACATATAGCTTTTTATTTTCTACTTTTCCCCTTTGTTTAGAAAAGTTGTAAGCATTGAACAAGTGCTTCCATCTTGTAAATACTTGCTTGTGCTTTGAAAGCATACATTGGGGATATTTGTGTAAATATGTTGTAAAAAGTCTTATACGATTATGCCATGTCATGAAGATTTTTAGTACTGTGTCGTAGGGAAGGAAAAGAGGTGTAGGCGGGAGAGAGGTCAAAGGTCATATCATGGGTCTCATGTAGTAGATGCTTTCAATGCTGCACACCATTGAGGAGAAGAGCTAGGTACGATGGGAGATACGCATTTGCCAAGTTCTTGTTTGTTTCTTACAATAATTTTCATATAAATTGATGTACGTGATTATGAGATATGTTTATTTGAATACAATCTTTGATGGTGTATGGAGTAGGGGAAGGTGTGTATCTCAAAAGAACTTTTAATTAAAATACAACTCAGCTGAATTGTTTAAGAATTATTTTTGCAAAGTTTCATTGGAATCATTGGTGTAATCTATTGAAACTTTACTTACTATGAATGATACAATGAAGACATTTTAGTAGATCTCCTTTGAAAGAAAAAACAACTTTCTAGTGCTCTAAATCATTACTAATTTCATCAGTATTTGAATTGGAACAAAAAAGCAATCCTATTGACATGACTTCAGGAAAAACCAAACCAATAATTGTGTATTGAGTCCTAGTTACACATGAGGGTTCAGGAACCAAAGAGAGAAGTGTCATGTTTGGAAACTTCTCAATATGGATTTGCTTGTGAAACCTCAACAAACATGACATGGGTATTGTGCGAGAACTGTGATAATGCCAAAATACGACCAATTCATTTCCACAATGATCAAGCTCTTCAATGCAAGAGAAAATGCAGCTCGAGAACAATATGAAGTGCAAATAGTGTGAACAAGTAAAATTAAGTTTTCCATTTATCTGTCTATACTGAACAATTTACATGCTGAAATTTGGAGCTTTAGAACAACATACATACGCGGTGCTAGTCATGTTGAACTTCCCAGTGTAGGATTAATGTAGTGATATTATCTCATTTTTTTAATAGTAGATAAGTGAGAAAGGGAATGGTGCATTTATGGTTTTCCTAGATAAATGGTGCTGGGCTTGAATATAACGCATTTTAATAACATCAGGTGATCTTTATAGTGCTGATTTGACAGTTTACAGTAAAACATATTTCTTTGCCATTTAGTTGATAGTTTTTGTAAGTTTTCATTCGAAGCATGAATGTCATTATCCATCAAGTATATCATAAGACCTGTGTGGCAGTACTAAAAATAGAAGGAGGATCATCTCATACTCTATGATGTCTCATTATATCACATTTATCAACTCGATTTTGTTCAGATATTTTTCCTCAATAATTATTTTGGAAATCATGGTCACAGATTCACAGTTTATTGGAAAAATTTAATTTAAAAAAATGAAGTTGAATGTATGAAAGATTACCACAATTGCAAACTATTTGACTACAACCAATTGGTAAATATCCAGAATGAAACCATAGTTTCATACGTAAACATTACAAGCAACAGTATTGTGTGCATAAAACTTTTTAAAGCATGCATGTATATCATGCCTTGGTAAGTTTAATGAACACATCACTGTATTAGTGAATTAGACAATTATGATCTTTGTGCTATAAACGTACATTTGTTGTTTGTTTATATGTACGTACAGTCTTCCCAACCACCAGTATTCAAAACTGAAATTACTTTCTTTTGTACCAAAAAAATACTTGTACTTGAAGCAAAGTAAAACAAAATTGTGAACAAATATTCAACATTAACAAATATCTTAGCCCTCATTTGAGACTTGTATCTCTTCAAAAAAAATTCTACTCATTTCAATTATTTGGGAAGACCCAAGTTTGATTTGTTAAACATTTTCATTTTGCGCTGTGCTTCCATATTAGTTGACACTTGTAAATGTAAACACTTAAAACATTGGTATTAATGAATGTATCATTCACCAATTTGATGCATAAATTTCATGTATTAGCAGCCATTGAGAAATATAGTAGCAGAAGTCAAAAAAAAAGATTTCCCCTTTCATTATGCCGAATATGAAACCAGTGGAAAAGGAGATAATTAATTTTGATGAAATTGTTTTAAAGTCATTATTTTAGATTGGTAAGTACTACCAAGAAGTTGTATATTACTATAGTTACTTTCAGTAGTTTGCATTTTGTTGAAAAAACATTCTAAGGAAAGTTGTAGCCAAGTAAGAATGCCACATGACATAACTCAAATGAAAAGTGAGAGTGAGATCATTTGCCAAAATTGTAGTAAATTAGACTTATATTTTTTTGCTTAAAAGTATTTTGATGTACAGTAGCAATTTCATTTTTCTTTTAGTGCATTCATTATTCACCATTACGTGTTTACTGCTTTCAATTATCTCTCTCTCTCTCACGTTGTGCAATAGTAGTATTATATTTACTAATCAATACGTTCTTGCATACGTGTATATCTTATGATCAGCAGTAATTTTGATAAGTTTTTCTTCTCTCACTGCACAAATCAAAGGGATTTTTTTTGCAATTTTGTGTTTTTCTCTCTTTGTAAGATTATGTCTTATCATTTTATACAAGTTTAAGAGTATGGTTAGCAGTAATTATTTGTATTTACTTAACAATATTCTATACTCTTCTTTTATCAGGACCTATCTTGTTGTAATTATGACTTTTTAGTACAATTTATATTGTCTCTGGAACTGTACATTGATTTTTTTTTTCATGAGGGAAAGCAAGAGTACATAATGACATATGGTCATCATACCTATATGTTTGTATCATTTATGAGTGAGAGAGTTGATATGAAGAACATACCTTCATATGTTGAGTATTTCTTTGAAGTTCATTTATATTCTTGAAATTAGGGAAACCCTGTAATGTTATTTATTCAGTCTTAAAACGTGAAACATTAAAAGAAAATGAAATGTTGGTCTTGTTGAAGCAATCATAGGTTTTCATTTTTTTTTTTTTTTAAGATCATTTCAAGGAAATGAAATATACAATCTATTAGTAGGTGTGTGAAATCATAATTTTGTTAATGATTTTTTTTTTATCCTGGTTTATTTTGTCATTTTTTAATCAGGGTTCTGTTGAATTTATTGTTTTATAAGCAACTTGCCACAATCATTTTTTTTTTGCTGAAATTATGTAGTATTGCCGATGGAAAAATGTTGCAATCCACGTGTGTTTCTGGGTAATTTTTCTTTTCACATTATGATTTAGTGTGTGAGTGTGATTAAATTATATATAATTTTTATATCAGGAAAAGCAAGTTTCAATTTTATTGGTAGATAATACCTACCCAAACAAGGACAGATTTTGGAGAGATTTTTTGTGAACAAAATATTAAAAATGTGCATGTACAAGAAAGAGTTATGTGACATTTTACTCCCCTTTTTACATTGTTTTTAGAATGATACAAGTACTCTTCTTTGGTCAGTTATGAACAGATTAATTATCTGAATATCTTGAAAACAAGATCACGAAGTATGATCTTCATGTGTATGTATACACTGGGGGTGTGACTATATTGGATATTTAAGATGTTAAGTATTTCATAATTCATGGGGGGGAGCATGAAACTTTACTGTTCAATTATCCAGTTTCATTTTTTTTTTCCAACAGGAAATCTTTTTCCTTTCAGTTAAAGTTTGGTAGCAAGAATTCCTTTTATGTTTAGGATATATTATTCATTATATCAAGGTTTCATTATCTTGGGCAGATGAATCAAGAACATTGGAAACAAGTATTATTGTGCAAATTATTTTTTATTGGATGGTTGGGTAATTTATCATACTTGTTTTGTCTAACACATTTTGATCAAACTTGTTAGTAGAAAACTCTATGTACTTCTTGTGATCCCTAAATGAATGAAACGATTTGTAATTCATTTCAGCAAGAAATGGTGGCTGAATAGGAGATCTGTAATTTTTAGCATGGTTATTTTCTTTCCTCAAAGTGCATACATTTTCTACAATTATTGAGTACTGATGAGTGAGAAAGGGAATTTAAGTTATTCTTCTATTACAATATTATCCAGTAATATCCTTATATATTTGATGTATTATCGCTGTACATCTCAGTATATATTTATTCTTACAACTACTAATCATGATGGAAATAATGATGATTTTTATTTTACCCAGAACAAATATGATCATCAGGTATGAGCTATATTTATTTATCACAATCAAATATTTAGGGAACTTTGAACATTCATGCATTTATTTATGCTAAAATTCCTTGCAAAATCTATGGAGAGGATGTTTTTACTGGAAAATAACAAAATCTGACTATGCCTTTAACCATCCTGACTCTTATTCTTCAGTCAAAGGTTGGGTACGGGAACAAAAGGCGATATCCAACTAACACTTGAAGAGCCATGATGTGACCTCAAAGTGTTTTATTTTAGCACCAATTTTTTTCCTTTTTGTATTTGGTGCCAAAGAAGTATATGGTAACCATGTATCATTATTATCATTAATCTTATCATTGTCTCGCATGCTTTGTTCACTGACACAAAATCGTATAGTGCAAGTAAGAACAACAAAAAAAAGAACAAAAACATTGTACAGTATATCGTAGTTAAGAATAAAACTTCGTTCAACCTTTGTAAGAAACTTGTTGGGAAATAAATGATAAAGCAAAATGTATCATTAATGGTTCATGATAAATTGTACTTTCTGTATTGCATTATCTGGCATGAGAATAGAGAGAGAGAGAGAGAGAGAGAGAGAGAGAGAGAGGGGGAATAGAAAGAGAAATAGATGACAAAGAAAGAGTGAAATATGATTGAAAGGCAAGAGGCCATACAAGAGGTTAAAGTGGAGGAGAATCGCAAAGTTACAAATTGTGGAAAGGAAAATTTATCAATAACTTGAAGAATTAGAAATGATAAACGCTCAATTCCAATTTCCCTAAGTGTTTGTACGCATTTAAAGACCGTATGCGAGCATATCTGCCTGAATCAAACTATGCTAAAACTGGGAAGCTTCAAAGTTCATTATAAAGGAGAGCTATGATTGATGCACTACATACATATCACACACTTGAGCCCAAGCGAGATCAACCCCTTAAATAAGCATAATCGTTGCCCATGGCAACATTCGGCTTAGCATAACACTTATCGTCTGAGATGATTGCAAACACATCCAGCTATTATTAATACATATCCCTGATTTATTACAAGTAGTGTACAACAAGGGGTGGGGTGATTTGAGTACATGTGTTATGGGTACTTACAACAACAAATCTTTTATACAAAAAAAGACATTAACAAATAAAAGAAATTGAAATGTAGCAATGGCATTGTGAGAATAATTGCACAGGCAAGAGAGCATGTCCTTTGTAAATTCAAACCTAATTTATGAAAAACGACTACACCAACGTCATAAAAATGTTTTGACTCTTTTCTTTTCTGAAGCTCAACTTTTGTTCCTTATTTGACTACCGGTATTTATCTGTTCCGCTTTGTATGCTTCAGACACGGATGCCTAACTTCAAAAGCTGAGAATTTTAGTTGTGGTTAAAATATAAAATATTTTCAATAATCTACCGTACGGTATTTGGAGATTTCTTATTTCAACATAATTCATTTATGATTTACATTTGGTGCATTGCTTCCCCCTCACCTCCCCCTGTATGATATCTCTAAAACAAAATCTAGAATGGTACTAGGAGTTATTATTCTTGCATGTGAATAATGTTATAGCCAGCAATAGCATATCATAAAAATGCACAATGAGCATCGATGGAACCAGTTGCAAGCTCCTGAACATCACAAGGGATGTTAAAGATTATTAAAATTTTGCTAAAACACAGCTTGTTAAGGGTTTCCAAGTTGTCCTCATCTTAAAAATTCAATGTATTGCATCTTCAAGCATACTTTTATGCACTCACATCAACTTCCCTTGCCTTTCATCCACTCCTGTATTATCTGATATAAATATGCAATGATCATATATGCTCAAAGAACTATCAAGTCTATAAATGTATTGAAACTGGTTTTGAATTGCCTCTCTTTTGAAGTGGAGGAGAATGAAAGCCTCCATTTGAAGTGGTCCAAGCCGTTGAGCAAACATACATTGTATTTTATGTTGCCATGCCAACTTCATATATAGCTCTCCCTTTCTGAAAGAGAAAAGAAATTTGTTATGGCGTAATCTGATACCAGCTGTGAGCATGACAAACGAGAAAGGCTTCTGGGGAAGAGACAATTGCCATGGTTACCATGTAGCCAACAGGAACTTTTACTCTTCTCTGCTCTTCACTGACGAGATTAATCCAAATTTGAGACTAATTTGGTTGTCATGGAAACTGCAAGCATCACTGCCATGTGAGATGTGTTTGTGTCTCTTGCTGCTTTATAAATATCTTGAGTGTGCATTGTCAATCATGTCAGTCTCAATCTTGCTCAATCTTATCTCTAGGGAAATTGATCTTCTTCTTTCAAATTCATTCATCCCCCTCCCCACTCCCATGCATATTTGTATTCTAAATTTAGAGGATACCGTTGTGATATTAATAAGATCTGAAGTACATAAACTACATATATGCCCTTTACAATGTAATGTATTAACTGACAGCATGATTTTATTTAAAGGTAGTCTTGATTGAATGCACTTTCCTATTTGTCAATTGGAGTATCTCAATCTTCCATTTCCCAGAGTAATGACCATTCATTTAGTTTTAATCAAAAGTGATGTGTATCATTTTCAATTCATTTTCATAGAATCATGAGTATCTACAAAAAATCAAATAGAATTTATAACTACACTGAAGTCAAAGGAAATTATTTTTACCCGATCCGATATTAAATCATTTTCAATATATTAAAGAAGTTTAATATTAGGTCACAATGTAATGTAATTTTCTTGTTTTCTTCTTATTTCAAAACTTCCCCGTCACGCAACTCCTTTTATTTCACCAAGGTCTCTAAGAGGGCAATGTATCTTACTTCACCCTTGTGATTGCCCTCCTTACTCTCCTGCAAGTTCTCATTCTTTCTTTACATCTCTCCTGTATCTCCATCTCTTGCCCCCATTCCCTCACTCCCATTCCTCTTTCTCACTCCACCTCCCCCCTTCCCTCTCTCCAACCACTCCCTTCTTTCTCTCTCTCTCTCTTCCACTCTCTCAATTTATCTTCTTCAATCTATTCTATCCCCCTCCACCCCCTCTCTCTCTCTCCTCCAAATCTTTATCTTGCATACTTTAAAACCAATTCTTCTACATCTATTGTTTCTATCTGTAACGGCAAAGAGCAAAAAATTGACACAAAGACATTATCATTCATTCCATTCATATATTCAATCCACAGTATTGGCCAAGGTCTAGTGCATCTTTTTCAAAGAGGTTTCTTCTTTTCTTTTGATTCTGGACCAATCTCCGATGAATTGGTGTGACCAGATAGGCAAGATTTAAAAAAAAAAAAATCTCTCTTTTTACAATGTCATTAATCTTATTTCTACCATTAATTAATTATAAATGAACTTCAATCATGAAAATTAGCTGAAAATACCCCAACATCCTTAGTCTATGCATGATCAAAATAAGATTACTGCTGTAATACAAGATTTCTCATGTATCTGCCTCACAATGGCTGAATTTGAACACAGATGGCAGTATTCACATTCTAAAGACATGACAGTATCAATTGTAAACACGTTGAAAATAATCCCTTTTCATATTTAAAAAGAATGAACTTGCTTGATCAGAAAGGCAATTCAATTCCCATGTGCCATAATTAACATTTGTTTAAAAGGTGTCTGAGTTCTGGTGTATATTATGTTGACATATTATATGTAAATTTGCTTTTTCAATCTAATTCATAAGATGGAAATAACTATTTACTGTCTCAAATGCTTCTTTTCAGAAGTAGGATTTTTATTGGTAATTCCTCAACAATTCATTATCATTTTATAAGGTATCATGCATTACTGCTGCATATATTCAATGCTTCTCACATGTGCATGGCAAACACAATCAAATTACTATTTAAAAAAAAAATCTTTTGAAAATGTAGGTATATTGATATCAATTTCTAACACTGCTAGTGACTCTCAAATAATAACATTGGATTCCTCTAGCAACATTACAGGTGTTGCAATTGCTGTCTTTTCAAGACACATAGAAAATATCATCACATATATAATATATAGATGTAAAAAATGTATCTTCCATTATCTTTTAAGCTGAGCTGAAGGCAATGATTTTGTTTCCTACGCAGGAATATTTTCCAAACTTGTCATTACTTCAAAATCTTTGTCACAATATTAAATTTTTTAAATGGAGAACTGTTTAGTAATACACCAAATTTCCCTAAGATACAGCTGTAACACAGTGTTGTCTTTTAAAAACACATAGAAAATATCATCACATGTGTACTGCATGTAAAACACTGATTATCCCCTTTTATCATGTAAGCTGAGCTGAAGGCCATTATTTCTTCTGCTGGGATTTTACTCATCATCATTAAATTGGAAGAAGACAAAATCCTTGTCACAATGTTAAATTTTTATTAGGGGGAAATCCAGAAAGCAAAACATCACATTAACAGAGCAATGACGCACACGTCCTGATGATACACACCATTGGTTTGTAACAATGCGGACAGCAATATATGGTTTAAAAAAGCTGGCACCTAAGGCTAGTTCTTGATTATCATATTTTCTTGAGTCCACCCAAAACATGGCTCTCATTTGAGAACACTCTGCACTTTCCTGTACTGTCTTCAAACAATCTCGTCACAAGCAAGTCTACTGAAGGATTTACGATCACTTTCGAACAGTCTGTGTATACCTTAAATTTGTTTCATCAGTTTGCAAAATGCTTTATTGACAGCTTTGCAGGGTGGACCTATACTGTTAAGCACAATCCAGTCGCTGCTCAGTTCATTCAAGATTAGAGGATCACTTAAAAACATCCTGTGCCATTCTACAATCTTGAAGCTTATCAATGCATCCAAGGATTGGTGATGACTTCAGAACATCCTGTGCATACCTATGCTATAATCAAACAGTCTTGCATTGTAAAACTTTCCCTCCTTGTCCAGGATGTAGAAGAGCCGGTGACCTTTGACCTTGATGGGCAGCTGGGTACGGATTCCATCTCTAGCATGTTCACAGGAGGTATTGTTGATTGATGTAGTGAACCTCCAGGGTAAGCCAAAGAGACCATAGGTCTGGATGGTGACGCTCTCACCACCCTTCCTCAGGACGATACGGTAGATAGATCTCCTCGAGTATACCAGGGATGCTATGAAGATGATAGAACCTGCAAAATACAGTCAATCAGAGAGAATCATGTCATAGGCGAATGCAGAGGTAGTGAACAGACAAGGCAAGCAAGAGGTAAACCTGACAAAGACACAGAGAAAGAGAGAGATACCTAAATTTCTTCACAGCTTAAATCCTATGTTCATGCCATTAACCCATTGTCTTTGGGGACCAAGGGGTCATTTTTTGAAATGGTTATAACTTCAAGATCAATCAAATCTCAACACTGTCACTCAACTTATCTACTACAGTGTAAGTGTTAAAAACAACTGTACCTGCCAAGATAAGCGACAGCTCCCAGAACAATTCCTTGTTTGACTTCCAAACCTGCCATATCTTTATAGGATGCCATTTCAAGGCAACTTTAGGTTAGCGAAAAAATTAAAACTGAAAATTTATTTTAACACTTATTTTTTGATCTGCAAGCTCTTTCACTGATTAGTTCTTATTTTAGTTAATATAAAATCATTATACAAATAAACAAACTGTTCTTATAACATTCTAAAGTCTTAACAAGTAAATAAGATAAATATTGTTTGTACATACATGGGCCTACCAAAGAAAAGCCACCTAAGATAAAATAGTCTATAATTACAGACCCATGTGAACGAGAATGATTTTCGTGTAGGTATTTCTCTAGATATTTTCCATTTTCAAGCATAACCTTGATATAAATCATATGAGATAATCATTGTTAAAACTGTGAGTCATAAAGTATCCTGTTTTCATTATTTTCATAACTAGAAATAGAATCAGCGTTTTTTTTTTTAATCGCATATAGTTATGGTATCTTCTGACTCACAAACCTTGCGTTTCATTATTGCTTATTTCATGTTTGTATCATGTGTCCTACCAATCTCTAATATTTTTTCTTTTTCAAACAGTTTGAGTGAAATTAAGCCTCATAATCTCTTTGGGTAATTCAGAATAAAATCTGATGGATCATATCAAAGAATATCCTATGGGAATAGGGGAATTCAGAAGTCGGCAGGTAAATGTGAATTGTCGATCAGAATATTATATTCCTACAAATTTTATAATTTACATTTAATAAACTATTGTAGATAGTTAAAGCTCTTGAAGAGAAAGAAAAAATCAAGTGCAATAACAACAACAGCCTTATCAAGAGAAATCATAAAAGTATATTTTTGAAGCTATTGCCTTGGCTTCATCGTTTGGACAATATACAAGTGCTTTATGGAAACTAGAAAATTCTAGGGTAAATTGTTGGAAAATGATGGGTAATTGCAACATTCTTTCCTTCCATTTTTTAAATTCATTGTTTTAATTCTTGTATGAACACTGGTATTTTTCATGAAGGAGCTTACCAATATTTCATTCCTGTGGTACATTTATATTTGTAGGTGTTTTTGCATTTTTTGTGTGTGTTTGAAGATATTCCTGATCTATTTTCTATAAAAACATAGCTACCTGCACCGAGGCTGAGTCCAGTGATAGTGTACCGCCAAATTCTAGTGCTTAGTTGCACCCTTATTCCTGACCATGATTTCCAGTTCTTCACTTCTTTTGGAGGACCTTCTTCTCCATATTTCACCTTCACATAGGTATCAGTGTCCTTCATGGTTAGGAACGCTGTGTGAGTCAGGTAACTCCAGAAGAACACCTGCGCACATGCAAAGGCTCCCAGCATCCTAAAGAAAGCGGTCTTGTCGCTCTTGTAGAGCAGTATGTCCTTCGTGACCTCGGTCTTAGAGTACCGACTGCATGATCTCAAGCATGGAAGAAACATTCTACCAACATCATCCCGATCCCATGGAAGTCTGTGATTCCTCAGAGCTAAACTGTTTAGTCTAGCCGTCATAGGTACTCTGAGGCATGTTGTGCTGAATCCTGAAGTGTTGGGAGCCCATGTTAAACTATGCCTCCATATATGGCAAGTCCAGACCTTCGTCACTGGATTGCAAAGTCTTGTTGATGAAAGCAGAGCTGCAGAAAACATTGTGCCTCCTGCATAGGTATCACAGGATTAACCTGATGATAGGTGACTGGCATTCAGAGTCAGACTCTGTACTGGATGGGGGAAAACATGAAACTAAAATGTAAATAGACCTAATATGACATTTAAAAAATTAGCGACTGTAATCTCAGATCCTCATTAAATTCATGAAACTAATTCAAATAAAAAATTGATGATCATCATAACAGTCGCTAACTTCACACACACACACACACACACACACACACACACACACTCGCATCCCGGCCTACTGTCGGTATGCACTTGTACTGTGCAGCGGTTTGCCGTGAAACCTGGGGGCCGTTTCTCGAAACCGTCATAACTACAAGATCAACGACATCTCGCCACTGTCGCACAACTTGTCAGCTAAGTGTTTCACGAAGCCGTCTTTGCCAAGATGAGCGACAACTTCCGCGACAAGCGAGTTGTCACTGCTCCGAACCTGTCATATCTTTTTAATTGCTGTAAAGCGCCATCACAAGTCAGTTTGTTGCCATTCCATGGGCCGCGAAATGGACGATTAGTTTCACTATCATTTTGAGAAAAATATAGACGAGTTCGGTACGTAATTCTCTGGGATGTGAAATGCAAATATACAAAAGTGAGAATACAAATTATACAGAAACTTTAAAAACCTGAATATAAACATTAAATCACAAATTATTAAACTATAAAATATAAATAAGAGAGGTAAGAATGTTACACACCGTTTTCCATAGTCGATCCATAGTCTTTTCTTAGGATACCGTCATACCTTTGGGGCCTATGTGCATTATTATTCCCTCTCTAATTACTTTTTCCAAATTATATTTTCAATATCAAATCAATTATATAACGAGTATTTATGAGACTCTAGAATAAAAACTGGCTGAGAAAAGACATTTTGCCTAAAATTCCTCGTCACAATAAACAAAAAAGTACGTATTGATAAACTATCACATTACGGTATCCTTCAACTAACTTTTGATTCGACTGTCAAAAAAAAAACACTCACCGGTTTTTCTTTAATTTAAGAATCTTTACAGAAATATGCAAATCGTTTGATGATGTAAATATGATAATGACACTATTTTTTATTTATTTTATGAGAATTTATATGTATATTTTTCTTTTTGAACAATTTTAGCCCCAAAACTTGTTTTGGGTTATTCTTGATAAATCAAATGGATCGTGACAAAGACTATGTTCTTGAGCTGCTAGTATCGCGATATATCGATATCATGTCTGTCATGGCTTTGTGAAACGGTTTATCCGCTTCATGACATCTCCGTAGGTCGCCGACAAAGATATGACTGTCATGGAGTTGGTTTCGAGAAACGGCCCCCTGTGAGAAAGCAGATCTAGTAGACCTAGTCTACTGTCTGTTTTTAGGAAATATAGGCCTAGATCTACTCCAAAAAAGATAAGAAAATTGACACGATAATGACTTTTAAATCATGAACATTATTTGAACAATATTGGTGTGTTAATAGTTGGGTATCTCCACGCCGGAGTCACGGGTTCAAATTGAGATGACGTGTGATAATTTATAGATAGACTCTATTAAACTGTAGTGGTCTATGTTACCGACACCACAAACACAAAGTCTAGTGTGACGGACTAGGTCTAGAGTAAGACGTTTGACAAATTTATTTATGTTACTTGTTTATTTCAACCCAGAATCAAAACTTGTTATGATGAGAAATATAATGTTAAATAATGGAAGCTTATCTCACGTTAACTAGTTTAAACTGACTTGGGAGTTAGACTTTCTAGGTCTTAGTGGGTGATTTTCTTCGTTATCCGTGACAGACCGTCCTTGCCGTCCAACGCAAGATTAGAAAGTTATTTCGGATACATAAATTAGTAAGCAAACGTGACGCGTAATTCTCTGTCAACCGGCAGGCAACCATACCATGCACATGTATAACCAACACTGTGAGCAAAACCAAAAGAAAGAGAAAAGAGAGGAAGAGGAAATAAATTGAGAGATAAAATATGAAGAGGAAGAAAGTAGAAGAACGACAACAAAAAAAAGGGGTAGAGAAAGTGACAGGAAGGAGAAATGAAGGAAAAGTGAAATAAAAGAAAGACACATGAGAATAACGAGGAACAAACTTGGGTCACCCCAAAACAGTTATTACAGAAAAGTTTCTTGTCCAAGACTTTAATAGACAACACTGGCGTACTGCATGGCGAGGGAGCTTTTGGGCAGCAGCCCCCCCCCCCCCCCAGACCAAAACAAAAAAGGACTCAGACAAACAAAAGAAAAGGGAAAGAAAAGGTTAAAAGTAAAAAGAAAAAAGAAAGAAATTAAATTAAAAACAGATATCAAATAATAAATAAAAATAGTTTTATCAAGTGTTTATAACGTCATACAAAGATTTGGGGTATAACTTTTGATATAAAGCCCATGCACTCTGTAATGTTATAGTCTAGAAAAAAAAAAGTATTTTGTGATTACCGGAGAACGTCCTTCAAAATGCTATTATTGTACGCAGATGACAGCGTACTACTCTATTCAAATCCCGATCCTAAATATATTGAGGAAAAGCTCAGTGAACAGCTGTCTACGTGTGTCGATTGTATGACTGATAATAAGCTTTCTTTACACTTGGGAAAAACAGAAAGCATATTGTTTTGTTCGAAAAGTAGTTCTAAAAATTCATTTGAATTCAAAGTGACACACAATAATCAAGTAATCAAGAGAAAAGATTCTGTGAAGTATTTAGGCATTGAGTTGGCTATAGCGCAATTTAATTTTCATTTTTAGTAGAATCAGTTGTAAAAAAAGCAAATTCTCGTCTGTAATTTGTGTACAGATATCAAAGTTGTATGGATTTAAAAGCAAGACGTACACTCTGTTTTGCCCTTATTCAATGTTTATTTGACTATGCTAACCCTGCATGGTATAGTAACATAAACAAGTCAGATAAAAAGAAGTTGAAGATTATACAGAACAAAATGGTGAGATTTATCAACTGTTCCGGTCCAAGAACTCATGTTGGCTACAGCGAACTTTCTAAAGCTAGTTTTCTTGAAGTCGACCAAAGATAAAAACAACTCGTACTGCATCACGTGCATAAAATATATCATACTAGGTCGAATCATTACATTTTGTATATACTTATGTTTTCGTACGTTATAGAAATTCTACAAATTCATCATTATTTTCCTCTTCTTCCCCCTCCTCTTTTTCTTCTTCTCCTTCTTTTTCTTTGAGTACTTAATATCATTTCTATCATCAGTTTAATGTTGTTATTATTATTATTATTATTATTATTATCGTAATTCTTTTATTTTCTGTCTGTAAATATTACTATTTTAACTTATTAATTTTATACAATAAGGGACCCCACTGGAAATAAGCTCTCGAGCTTTCGTTGGTTATCCTGTTCAAGCTGATTTATTTTTGATTTGTTATTATTGTATATGTTGGAAGCTTGTCGAATAAAAATAAATCAATCAATGATTGATTTTTATGTTGGTACGTATCTCCCATGAAAGGCGGCGGAGCGCCATCTAAAGTAGGGGGGAGGGGGTACCAAAAAAAAAAGGCACAACTTGGGACTCCTACAAAGGGAAACCTCAAAGCTAAAGTATATAATTTTTAGACATTGGTATATAAAGTTATAAACCCTTAGGCCTACATTGTGATTACATTATCACGGATGAGCACCCAGGGACCCGCCTTGGGGCTCTTTGTTGGGCCCAGGGGGGTAGAGGCCCCAGAAGCTCAAGGGTTTCAGGCATTTAATTACGTGAGAATTTTAATTATATCCTTCAAATTTTATTAGAAAAAAGAAGCTGCACCAACCACCGTATTTTCTTTTCCATAGATGTTTCTGATTATTCATTTATTTATTTAGTTATTATTATTATTTTTTTTTGGGGGGGGGGAATTCCTCACGATAATCCTTTTGGAGTGTTTAAGTCTTTTTTTCTTTCTTTTTTTCTAACTTTGAAGTTTATTTGTCAATTCCGAATCTACTATCGGCATCTTTAGGGGGCGTGGTCAAGCGTGATTTTTTTTTCTTCTGTTTTTTTTTATATCCGAACTATCGAGGTACATTTATTTCGCTGATACAATATCGGCATTGGAAATTAAGCTTGGATTCATGGATTGAACGGCAGCGAAATTGTATACGGAAGATGGCCGCCCCCTGCAATCATTGCAGTTTGCTACTTTGCAGAGCCTGATCCTCTGGAAAGACACTTTCTCGATCCTCGTCTGCTCCATTTTTACACCTGTTTGAATCAGGAATAGTGATCTAATCTGCTGATGCTGTTTTAAGATGTCAGATCTACAAACAAAGTACCAGAAATTGGCACAGGAGTTTGCCAAAGTAAGAGAAAATCCTTAATTAAACACTGTTAAAATGTAAATATTTTGATATTGTCAAGCTGCCCGGCCTTTTTTGTGTGTCTACCTCTGCCTACATGTACGTCTCGCCTTCGCCGCGCCCCTGGCACCGCCTTAGCCTTTCATGTGCACTCTAGACTATAATGCCACTGGCCAAGGCCAAGCTATCCGGGGTCATGCAGTCGTCAGATACTGAGATAGTACTCTAGATCTAGACTAGATTTACAAAATTGAATTTTGCAATTGCAATTAAAAAATCATTGGCGCTAATTCAGCACGTAGACCTCTAGACCGAATTTTCCGTCTCTTTCGTTCGTTAGCCTCTTATTGGGGTAGGGTCGGCTCTCTCTTTAGAGACGGAAGCCGTTTATACACATGTCCTTGCTAACGCCACGGCCAGTTCTGGTCGTAGCGTTTTGCCCCCAAAATCCCCCAAAATGTCATTTTACCTCGAGCATGTTATATTGTAAATTAGGCCTAGATCTAGGCTATAATAAATCAGTTCCACTTACCAACTTGACTGAAATAATCAGTTTAATAGTCCCTTTTTAGGAAATTATGGGTCAAAATCGGAATCCATTTTGAAAATCTTTTTCAACATGGATTCCAAAATCGGAATCCATTTTGAAAATCTTTTTCAACATGGATTCCGATTTTGACCCATAATTTCCTAAAAAGGGACTATTAAACTGATTATTTCAGTCAAGTTGGTAAGTGGAACTGATTTATTATAGCCTAGGCCTAATTTACAATATAACATGCTCGAGGTAAAATGACAATTTGGGGGATTTTGGGGGCAAAACGCTACGACCAGAACTGGCCGTGGCGTTAGCAAGGACATGTGTATAAACGGCTTCCGTCTCTAAAGAGAGAGCCGACCCTACCCCCAATAAGAGGCTAACGAACGAAAGAGACGGAAAATTCGGTCTAGTAGACCGAATTTTCCGTCTCTTTCGTTCGTTAGCCTCTTATTGGGGTAGGGTCGGCCGGCTCTCTCTTTAGAGACGGAAACCGTCTATACACATTCCCTTGATAACGCCACGGCCATTTCAGGTCGTAGCGTTTTGCCCCCAAAATCCCCCAAAATGTCATTTTACCTCGTGCATGTTATATTGTAAATTAGGCCTAGGCTATAATAAATCAGTTCCACTTACCAACTTGACTGAAATAATCAGTTAAATAGTCCCTTTTTAGGAATTTCTGGGTCAAAATCGAAATCCACGTTGAAAAAGATTTTCAAAATGGATTTCGATTTTGACCCATAATTTCCTAAAAAGGGACTATTAAACTGATTATTTCAGTCAAGTTGGTAAGTGGAACCGATGTATTATAGCCTAGGCCTTATTTACATGTGGATATGCACGAGGTAAAATGACATTTTGGGGGATTTTGGGGGCAAAACGCTACGACCTGAAATGGCCGTGGCGTTAGCAAGGACATGTGTATAAACGGCTTCCGTCTCTAAAGAGAGAGCCGACCCTACCCCAATAAGAGGCTAACGAACGAAAGAGACGGAAAATTCGGTCTAGTAGACCTCTAGAACTTTAACTCCGGGAAGCTCTGACGCCGATGCTGAAGGTGTCGGACTCGGAGCTTCGGGTGGTGCATTGAAAAACATTCTAACAGTGGTTGGGCGACATTATCTCAAAATAGGTAGATTACACTTTTGACTTACTAGGTTGCTCGACTCCTCTGGGCATCTATCCATCAACTTGAAATTATAATTTGAAGAAGTCTTCGATGGGAAAAGGGGGTGATTCTTCGTCCTACCCCGACGATTCTTCCATGTTGTTTCGTCGATTCAACTGGCGAAGAGAAAGTACGCATGCACGTGACAAAAGTAGGTGCCATGCGTGACAGCGTTTATTGGCCCTCGATGCGTGACTGTCACACACAATGTGTGACACTTGGTAGCTCTGTACTGTACACTTTCTTACAGGATTCACGGCAAACTGCTAGCTGCTGCACAATACAATTCATACCGTACTGACGGTGGGGTGCAGGCGTTAGCGACCTTAATGATGAATTGCTTAGATTAACTTAATGAAGATTTAAGATTACAATCACTAACTTCACGCATGTGTAATGGTATCACCAAACCTCAAATGGCATCCATTTGCCCCCATGAAGAGTTGTGTAAACAAGTGCATAAATAAATCAATAAGTACGAACTATCTCCTTCCCACACAATATGAACCCCAGTAACCACCTTTGCAGTTGGCTAGCATGCTCTTATTCCTAATAATGCAATTCAATTTGAAATCAGAAATAACATTAAAATTTAAATATGGACATTTTGTGTTAGATGATTTTGCGATCAAAATTACAATCATGTTGACTTCTGACATGGTTGTTGATGATGCTAGCAATCTAGCATTACTGGTAGTTGAATGTGCTCTACATATGTATGTAATGCACGCAGTGCAACACTGGGATGTTGTGATGCGGAATGTTCTTTGCACATAGTTCTTTGTAGGCCTTTTATTGAGTCACTATATATACACCTGCACAGCACCTACATCAGTACGAGAATACACCTGACGTTGGCCTGCACTTGTAGCGAAGAAGAAGAAGAAGAATGCGAAATTTTAGCATGCTAATTTTTTAAGGAGGTGAGAGGGCCATGAACGTTACTATTCCTTATCATAATAAGGTAAATAAGCATATTATATTAAATAAAAAAAACAATCAAATATCAAAATTAAGTATCGATAAGCTTAATTACAGATTATCTTTATTCTGTAACTTAATCAAAGAAAAGTGCATTTACAGTGCAATCATGAATCCTTCACACCCTTTAATCATAAGCTCTTTCTCTTTTTCAAGGAATACAGTACCATTATTATGGTATAACATACATGTATATCCAAACCAAGTTCGTTTACATTTTAATAAATAAGGGCTACTTGATTGTGAAAAAAATGATATTAGACCACTGTTGTCATATTTGTGTTATGAATTGGTTATCTCATTCTTCTTTCTTTGTAGGTCCGTGCTCAAAATCAGGTGCTGAAAAAAGCTGTCATTGAAGAGCAAGCTAAGCAGAATGATGCAAAGGTTAGTTCACTGTTATTCTGTACTATCCAGATTGTATTAAAGATAAAGACCAGTTATAGTCATGCGATCGCATTGTAAAAGGAACGTTGTGAAATCGATCAGAAAAGATTGATCATCTAGCATATAAGTATTGGTGTGTACTGCAAGGTTCTGGAATCATCAAAATGATAAGAAATGTGGCCCAGTCTTGGTAAAGTTACAAGCACTGTACACAGAAAGATGTATATGAGACTACACACACGTGTGCGACACATGCGTTATATCTATCAGGTCCAAATAGATATACTAATTTACCAAATATATCAATTAGTAGGCGGTTTCTCAGCAAAATTTGTATGGTCACGTATTAGTCGAAACATATTCTTTCACATGATTGGTAATAAGAGCTTCCATTTCATTTTTTGTGAAAGGGGCATTTCCAAAACTGGTCTTTACCTTTAAGACACTAATACTTCCATTCAATGATTGATGCATTGTAAGACAAATACCCTCTAGACAATGACCCTCAGGCCTCAGAAAATAACCCCCAACCCTACCCTAGACAACTCCCTCCTAGGTCATTAATCTCCCTGGTATTAAACTGCTCCCTGATTCAGTACCTCCAAGATGGTTGTCTGACAATAATTGAGGTTATTTTTTTAAAGAGGGTGAGATTTCCTTGAAGGTTGTTGTCTATTGAATAATTATCCAGGAGGTACATTGTGGAGCAGTCGACGTGATATGACATTTGGGTAATTAAGCTAATTGTGAAAGAAGAATTTTTCCTTCCTTACAATATTGAATATATAAGACTAAGCATGAATTCATAATGTTTAGATTACTTTACTAGCCTAGCCTAGCCTATACTGGACTCTATCCTTCCAAAGATGTATAACTAGATCTCAACCTTCCCTTTTAATGGAGCAATGTCAATACAGGTTGAGCTGTGTCTATCTGGTTTCTAGATCATTTGGGTGCAGTCAGATTATCTTACTTCTGTAATTATTTCAAAATATTATTTCATAAGAAATATTTCCCTTTTTCAACTCTCTCATTGGGAATGGTAGTCTTGCTGCTGTAACCTGTGTGAGAGATTGGCCTCCATTGCCATTTAAAGCGTATCTAATAGAAACTTTTATAAATGCTTTTTTTTGGTTTTACTATGATGTATAGGAGCAACTCAAAGTACGTGACCAGAAGATTCGTAAGTTTGAGCAGGAGCTTGACAGTTTGACCTTCCGTAACCAGCAGCTCACCAAGAGGGTCAACTTCCTGCAAGATGAACTGGATATACATGAATCAAAGGGGGGCAAGAAGAGCAAGGTAAAAATCATGAGATCTTGGGAGATCATAGTGTAATCTTGAGCTCTATGCCTTTCCTCAGCTGCTTTTACAGAGCTATTATAAACATATAGTCAAACCTACCTGAGTGATATCTGACATTGATGTAGGTTGTAGATCTCTCATATCTACTTTTAAAAAGTCTATTCATGACCAAGCAGCAGCATTTCAATGTGGGAAGATAACCCCTTATTTGATAAACTATTTTTTTCAAAGGCATTATTGTAAGTAGAGGGATATTAGAGCTGTATTATCATTACATTACCATTATAGAGCAAAACAAGTTCTTAATATTTTTAAGATTAGAAATTGATCTGAAAATATATTTTGTAGTCTCTGATATAAACATTCATGAGGAGTTATCATCTAAAAAAAACCAAGAATGTATATGCTATTTCATCCTAAGAACCCCATTGAAGAATTGTTAATTGATTCTGATTTGATTGTGATATGATTGACAGAACAAGGACATGGACAATGCAACTCATGTGAAGACATCACCCAATGTGATAGGAGAGGAACTGAGAGGAAAGATTCATGAAAATGAGACCCTCCACAAACAGGTAAATCACAGGTGTCCGGCTGGTGAAATCAAGTTTTGTTCAAATGTTCCACTTACATTCCATTTGCATAGAAAAGGCCGTGAGTTAACTACTCCCAGTGTCAATATATATTCATGCAATGGTGATATGTCAGGTTTGATAATTTTATTTTATGGAAATTTGTTTGAACATTCTGACTTAATGTAGGAAATGGTAAACATTGAAGAGTTTTATCTCTGCATTTTGTGGGAAGGAAAAACAGGATGTAATTTACAGTTCTGGTTGATATTGTAGCGATGTAATGTCCTTTGTATTCTATTCAAATTTCTGACTCTTCTTTTCCAAGGCATAAACTATGACAAAACCCAGATAAACTGAGCTTTTGATAGATTATCCTTTGACAAAGGGGGAAGTTTGATAAAGGAACACAATATTTCTAGTTTATTTTCCATCCCATTTCTCCCCAAACAGTATATTTATTATTGTATTCAAAACTATTATGTTTACATTTTCTTGTTTGAGTCTAATAGCAATTCTTGCTTCTGTTGAAAATGCAGCTGTATGACCTTTCAGAAGAACACCGGAAGATAGTGACAGAGCTAAGCAGCAAACTAGCTAATCTGGAGCGTGACAGTAGCCAGCATCACAGCGTGATAGAGGCCTCTGAGAAACAATTCAAGGAGACCCTAGAACGGCTCCAGCAGGAGAGAGCTAGGATGGAGGTACAGCTCCAGGCAAGGGACAAAGAGGTTGGTACTCCGTGGTAGTGATGGTCAGAAACAAGGAATAGAAGTGTTTTTGGGATGGTTGCAAGATCTGTTAAACCTGATCAGAGTAATTCAGCCATATCCCATAATACGAAATATCAATATTTATAGGGTATCAATTGTGTCTGTGTTATTGCTAGTTGTGTAGATGGGATTTTCATCTGATATCTGCAGGCCTGATAATTACCTATTTTTTTCTCTCCCCCCCCCCCTGATTTGTTTTCTTCCTGATTTTACCCCTATTTTCTTGATTTTTCCTTTTTTTTGTGCTAATTTTCAAATGGGGGGAATGTTGTTAGATGCCATTCCCCCCAAAATAATCCTTTTTAACTCAAGGGTGGGGGGGGGGTGGTTGAGGGAAATTTTTTATTTTATTTTTATTTTTATTTTTTTTAGTGCTTACTATCACCCCTGTATCTGTGATGATCCATCTTATCTTAAAGGTACGTGAGTCCCTGGGCAGGGCAGAGCAGTGTTCTGAGGAGCTGAGGAGAACTAAAGAAGAGCTTGGTAGCAAGTTGTCATGGGCGACCCGCATCATTCAAGACAAACTACCATTCAATGATGAAGGTAAGCATGAGTATTGCATCATGCTTTCAATCTGAAAGCAACATGATTCTAAGCTACTTGGACAAGATGTAATTCCCTTGTACAGTATTGGTAAGCCTCAGATAGCTATTAAATTTCATTTATCATCCACCTCAGTAACTTCAGAAAGTAATGATGATGATAGTGATGATGATGATGATGATGTGGAGGATGAGAATTTGTTTGTTTGTTTATATTTTCGAAATCCATATATACATACAAGTTTTTTAAAAACATACATACACAGAACATTTCATATGATAAGACAGTATGTAAATGTGTAAAGTATAGACAAATTATTTCGTTTAGTGCCTGGTTTAGGCTGGTTTCAACTTCTTCTTTTGTTTTACCAGGTACTGAGACAGTAGTATCGTCTGCATAATAGAAACTCATAACTATACAAGGGTTTTCTTAAACATCAGATGAACAATGTTTCTTATCTTAATATCAGAAAATAACACATTCAAAGGAATAACTAACCTCTTTGCCTCCTTATTCTGCTTCTTTGACATTAAAACATCTGAGGATGCGATAAGTTAGAGAAGATTCTCCACATCAACTATAGCTTCTTAGTTTCCAGCTACCACCTTCTAGCATGCCTACGTAGTCTATGTACAAGTGCCCTGCTATATCAGGCAAAGGGTAATACACACAAACACATACAGCACTTATCTGTAGTACTGTGTAGTGTACTTGAAGGACACTGTGTGTGTGTGTGTAATTGGGTTTTTACAGACGTGTATCAATCAGATATGATTATTTACGCCTGGGGACCGACTTTTAACGTCACCATCCGAAAGACGTGACTCAGTTTCGAACCTGCGTCCTCGGCTAACTATCATTGTTAGCTGGATTACAGGCGTACGCCACAACGCCACAACGACTGTTGTTGTTGTTGTTTTAATTTATAGGCGTTTTTCATTCAGAAGTGAATATTTACGCCTCTTCTCTCAGGATTTTTATTCCTTTAAAATTAGATTTACTTTTTTTGATATATAGATTTGGATAAATTGGATTTTTAAAAGCTAAACTTTTATTTAATGATGAAGAATTCAGTGGCTGGCGAGCAAAAGGCTTACAATGTCATGCCTAGTCTTGTTTCAAGACAAAAGTTACAAATTGTGAATCTGTTTCAACTTTCAACTAAATTCAAATGAACATTCACTACAATAAGACTTCACATTTTGAATTTGGAGGTCTAAACCAATTACAAAACAAAAGGGGTTTACATTTCATCAATTCAATGAATAAAATGATAACTTCTAAATCTATAATAGAGTCGTGCAACACCTGCTTATAAGTAAGACTTTCGTGGACATAAATTGCAACTCCACCTCCTTGCCTGTATTGTGAATACTATGGTCCAATTTCGTTTCATTGAGAGAAAAAAGTTGAATAAAATTTTCCCTCAAATTTTTAAAAATAGGCTTTTGACATTCAATTGCGCATAATTAAAACCATTTTATTAGACTGACTACCTTTTCCTATATTCAAATGATTTATTACTACCGGTATACTTCTTTTTTTGTTTTTGAGTTTTTACTGTACCTTCATTTTGTATCACCACATCATAAAAGGGCAACTGTTCCATCGTACCTTTTTATCATTCCCATCCACAAAACTCTTCTAACATATTATCATACCGTTCATTTGACACACTGCAACATAATATGTGTACCCATTGACTACCTACACAAAACACATGGAAATTTCCTAACCATCCTTTCGAAAAAAGAAAAAAATATCTTCTATATTAATTAGATAAAATCACAACATAGAAACAAATAAATTACAACCAAAACAAAACAATAATCAAGTAAATATAATAACAATAATGTTGATGTAAGTCCGTCTAGATCGTATATCGATTGGAAGAGTTCCTGGCTTCTTCTATTGATGATACTAGTTTTTTAATGTTCTTTCCCGTGCTGGATGTGAGCACGACAAATATGCGCCCATCCTGCAACCATGCCGCTGTGACATTCAAAGACCATCTGGTTTGTTTGAGAATCTCGTAATTCAAGTATTTGTTTTGCGCCAACTCCACATGACTAATGTTTCGAGGCGCAATGGAGAAGAAAAACTACAAGTACAAAAAATACAAACAAAATAAAAGAGAACAATGTGAACAAAATCTACTGGAAAGCTGCTTTAAACAAATGAGTTTTGAGGGCATTTTTAAAGCAATCTACACTTGAAATATAACAAATATCTTTTGGAAGGTGTGACAGTGTCCAGAATGTTACATAGCTGAGTGTTGTAGTTGTCAACGGCACTGTCAATGTCAGTGTTCAATAAGAATGACATAAATGCGTGACGCATATTGGTAGCAAATCCAATCGTGTCTATCTCTTTGATATTTCGCACAACCTTATAACTGCTATTATTCTGATGAGGTTTCTGAAGGTGAACCTGTATTTTTCAGTCGGTGTCGAGATTTCAGTATAAATTGATAATGATCAATCTGCTGCAGTTGTCTTGTCTGCGACCGGACTCGGACACCTTGGATGCCCATGAATGATGATGGTGATGATATAGATGAAGATGATTATGATGATGAAGACGATGATGATGATGATGATGATTATAATCATTAATTTAAATTGTAAATTGCTAATCCTGGCCAACAATGCAGAACTTTGATGACCAAATATGGGGAATTGTTAATTTGAACACACTCTGTGAAACAGATATTCCCTTGGTTTGATTTTGTTGTTTTGTTGATTAAATGTCATAATAGTCAGTGGAAAGAAAACAAGGCACCAATGACAGGTATTTAGAGGATTTTGCATTAATCTCCTTAGGTTTATATGGACTAATTTTTGGAACTGAAAATTTGTCTGTCTTCATCTGTTAATTTTGATTTGCACTTTGATTTTATATTGACAGAACTTCCTGAGTTGAGCAGATTGAATGTACCAGCACATGACAAGAAACATCAGGTAAATGGAATTCATGTTCAGAACCTATGTTCCCGAAATCATATCTTTTGGCAATTCTTCTAAATTTAGTTATGTGGGTAAAATCTGACAATATTCATGTATGCTATGAAATAATTTGTGGGTTAATAATGTAAGTTTTGTTATTGGAGAGGAAAAGAATGTAACCATCGTATTTTTTTGCTCTCCTTGAGTGGCAGCCACCGACGTCAGTTTCACTTTAAGTTTCGGGTTCTGTTTTCAGACTTTGTCACATCTCATAACAAACATATTATTATCAACAACAAAAATAAAAAAACACTGATGTAGAGATCGTTTTGCATAAATATAAACACAGTGTAGTACATTGAGAAAATTATAAAATCCCATGAAGTTGATGTTAAAGGAACTACTATACAATTATGGATAAATGATTTGTATGTCTTTGAAGAAAGTTTTTCAGTTGTATCTGTTCCATTTGTCCTTATAGCATCGGAGTATGGAAGTGATGGGTCAAGCATCAACACTAGTTAAAGAGCTGTGTGCCGGATTATCTAACTTTCATACATACACAGAGCAGAGATCTAAGATCTTTCCCATTGACTCAGGAACTGGTATGCCCATCAGCCAAGTCAATCAGAAGGTGAGTTAACCATTGATCTAGATACTACGCTAGATTGGATATGGTGTCATGATTGAATATGAAGACAGAGGTGGCCATCTTTGAACTGCCAAACACAATGCTTTCTCTGTACAAAGGTTCATATACAGCTTACATGAAAACCAGATCATTTATCTGTGCAGTGTGTGTCTTTCAATGGATTTGGTAGTCCCAACAACTATTGGACTGCACTCCCCATAGTATGACTACACATCCAGATAGTATAAAGATCTGTGAGTACAATTCATCTAGTGATATGTTGCCACCATCTAGCTGTCACTTGTCGATTCTTATTCAGTGTCAATTATTGGTCTTTTTGGTAAATATCATTCCTCATTTCATTGATAAATATATTGTTGTAAATGTTAGAATCATTATTATAATCCAAATAACTGAATAATCCCATTTTTCCCCTTTTCATTTGATAGTTCTGTAGCCATCTTCATGAGAATGCTTCATATCTAAGACCATTAGAGCAGTCGTTTGCTGCTTTTAATGAAAGCACTCGGGATGATGCTCTTACAACATTGGTAAGTAAAGTGGAAGTATTGTTTTATTCTTCAATATCTGCTGGAATTAGGAAAAGGCCTCTTAAATAATGCTCAGCATCCCGGAAAATATATACATTTTGTGAATATTAAAGCAGATTCAAGATGCAAGATTGTCATGGAAAAATACCCCCAAAAATTGATTTTTGAACAATTGAAGATGCATACATGTAATAAATAAATAAATACATACAAAATAATTACATTTTAACATAATTACAATCATGAATCATCATGATACCCATCGTCTTTGTATTAAACCAAAAATTTGTAGGCGAAATCTTAAAACAAGTAAAGTAAGCTAGGTTGGTTGAGATTCCCCCTATGCATTGTCAATTATTTGTAGTACTGTTTTGATCATGTGTATGTACAAAAGATGGAAAAAAAGGTTTATCTATTCTTTGTCATGTTCACAACTTTCACAGCTGCATCTTGAAATATTCCATGCCATACATTGTGAAAGTTTATCACAAATATCCATTAAAAGGTATAAGTAATTCTGAAATTTTCTTATTGAATCAACATTCCTTGCATGATTTTGATGTTGTCTTCATTACGACCATACTCAATACATTTTTCAGGAAACAGCGACTGGACTTCAGGATGTTGCTGCTAAATTCAGTAAATATGTTGCCTACCTCCAGAAGCTTTTACCCTACCAACTCCTTAGGTAAGAAGGATATTTTATGTCTTTTTAGATTGTAAAATGTTTTGAGTTATGCTTTGGCAATATATGCTTGGGGCTGTATTTTTTATGGCATTATATTTTTGGGTTGTCCATATGTCCGGTTCTCTTGATCGCATTATCTCAAGAACCGATTGATGGATTGCCGCCAAACTTGGCTCATGTATGTATCTTGCAGAGCCAATGACAACCATTATGTTTTTTTCTCAAAATTACCGTAGTACATTTTTTTCTTCATAAAATGTTCTTTTTATAAATAATAATTACTATTATTATTATTATTTATTTAGCCTTTTGTGCACATACCGCTCGTCAACCAAATGCCCTAAAATGATGATCACTACTTCAATAGAGATTTATGGAGAGTACAAATTTACAAATAGTTTTTTTTTTAAAGAAAGAAAAAGAAACTGTAAGGTGTAAATATTCTCAAAAAGAATTAAATGCCGATAATACCCCCAAAACTACAACAAGAAACTACCTACTTGTAAATAGACTATAGGTCCTAATATGGAAATATCAGCATGAGGAATGGACATTTCGGCATTGGAAGTGTTTAGCACGTGGTTAGTAAGTTTTGTTTTAATGAATTCCTTTTTTTTTGCCTTCATGGTTCCTGTTTTTGGTTGCACAAGGTTTATTCCTTTGAAAAGTCTTTAAAAATAGCAGATTGAATGTTATGATATGGCCAGGAAACATATTGATTCTTATCTATTCTGGCAATATAAGGAGAAATTTAAGTCTATCTTATGTCTACCTTTATTGTCAATCACATACTACCCTGCATTTTCTTGTATGGATGAGCTTTCAAAGTATTGATTTTACAAGGATGGAGCCTGATTTCCTAGAGATTGGTAGAGATGAATCTTCTAAATTCCTTTAACGAAAAGGTTGATGATATATCTGAATAGGTTGAATCTTATGGATCGTTGAAGTATTGATTTTACGAGGATGGAGCATTATTGTTAGGAGATTGCTAGAGATGAAACTTTTAAAATTCCCTTATCACATGCTTTATTCATTGCATATTGGCCAGGCCTGCTTTTGACATTCAAAAGAATACTTGTTTTATATTATTTGACGAAAAAAGGAAATGTGGTATCATAAACTTTTTATGTACATGAATCACTGTACTTATTTAAATGTAAGTGCAGACCACCTTTCTTCTTATTTTGCGGGCGCTTTCTCATTAACTATTGCCCTTCATCCTGGTAACGGGCAATTGTTTGTTTCTTTACGAGCATGGTTAAAGTCACAACTCCAATTTCGACCAATCAGATGACTAGATTTATTCAACATACTAAAGAGAGGTATATAATTGTCATTTTTAAAAAAATGATTCCATGGAATATCTTGATAACTGCAGTTAGGTTTAAAATCTGTTACTACATGTACCTGTCTTGTTATTCATTATCACTAACATAATGTTTTGGTACACTGTTTTTGTTAAATTTTAAGATATTTGTTTCATCACTTTGGTAAAATATTGAGTGTACTTAAGTTGTGACACTGTGTAAGTCAAAACAAAAAAGGCAACTTGAAAGTCATGGCTGTAATTTGTTAAAATGAAACTATACAGAATATTGTATAAAGTATAAATAAAATGGTTGTAAGTGAGAATTAAGTGACCATCTAGATATTGAATATTATGATAACTCTCAAAATTCCAACAATAATATACAAGGTAATATTCCATTTACCATACAGTATGATAACATTCCATTTATCAGTCCACCTCATATTAACAATAACGAAAAAACATTTTCAGTTTACACATCTTCACTTGAATAAGAGAGATAGAGTATTATATCTCCTGATTAGTGAATCCAAAATTTCAGTAAGTCAAAATTATACAACTCAGCGATAATCATGTTTTATACTTGAAATCTCGGAGTCTGTGGTAAACAATGTTTTACCAGAGTTGCTAGAATACTATGGTTTAGCAGCTGTTGAGCACCATTTTGTAGCAAGCTCAAAACATTCAATCAGAAATAACTGAGAAGTTGCGGGCTATACGATTCGAGCTCAAGAATATAGTTTGTCATGTTTGTTAGCAATCCTTACCATAACACCTGATTAAATTATGTTTTGAACATACTGAATTCAAACTGAAAGTATATTTAAATATAATCCCTTTACTTAGAAGATAAATAACGCAGGCGCACATAGACAGACACCTTTTTAATACGTCACTACAATCTCTTCTAAGGAAGAAGTTTATATTACGACTGAATGATAAAAATATACTAGTTAAATATGATTGATTTTCAGTAAGATGAGAACAAAAAGGAAATAATACCAAATTTCACAAGTTGCTTTTTTAGCTTCTTAGACTGTTTGGTCCTGCAGGTAGAGTTCAAAATTATTATATGCTTCATTTAAAATCCAACAATAAGACTTGCCCTCTCATTATACAAAATATGATAAAGGTTTGTGCCACGGGGCAACGGGGCACAGGGTTTGGTCTTACACAGTGCAATACTTGAGCTTCATGATAAAGGAGGTTAAAAACATGAGGGGGACATTTGATATTGTGTCCCCCACCCTTGAAACAAAAATGGGTGGGGGGGGGGGAGGGATGTCCCCCTGTCTACCCCATGATTGACGCCCATGGCCGGAGGGTTAGAGTTAGGGTTTACTCATACATTTTTCAAAAGGAAAAGAATATGATTTCCTTCTTCAAAATGGTCAAATATATTGATACCAAGATATGTGCCTGCCGTGTCCACATGTCATTGGCCAGGTTTGTTCATGTACATGTATATACCACCCAAAAGAACTTAGATTCATGAAAAGTAGTAGGAAAAAATACATTTATATGTTGAATATGGTATCACCAATCAACATACCGGTACAGTATTATACAAGCATTGAAGACAGGACAAATTGGTAATATATACAGTATATTGGTACATTAATTTCTTCCTGTTTTACAACCACAATTATTTAATTGCATTTCTTTCTAATTACATGGTGGTGATTGTGTGTTTACCAGTAGTTTACTCACAATGAATGATCCTAATGAAATTTCAATTTAATAGCATTAATCTACAAATTTACTGTTAGCTAGAAATATTTTAATTTTATACAATTGTACAAGTATTCCCACATTACTCTTTAGTGACATTTTGTTCATTATTGCAATAAGTGAATAGCCTGCAACAGGTATTTTTGAAGCGTTGATATACAAACAAGTAGACAAAAACATTGATGATGTTATTGATGTACTTGGCTTGGTAGAAGAAATAGACGATATACAGGTGGTTGTCAGGGAAGGTCCTAAGGATTTGAGTAAACGGAACCTGATCAAGCACAATGCTAGGAAACCAGAAGAGAAAAAATATAACTGTAATGATGATGACCACTTGAGTAGTCTTATGATCAGTCTGGTGTCTTTTAGACTTCTTTGATGATTGCTCCGTCTTATCATGGGCTGGCCTAGAGTGGGATCTTGTGTCACAAGGGACTTCGTTTTGCAGAGAGCCATGTCGTCCTTGCTTGGAGGTCCCATTGGACTCTGCGGCATTTGAAAATATAGCATCGGAATTAGAAATGGCAGCACTTACTGATATGACACTCTCTGTTGTAGGGGATGTAACATGTGCATTTAACATTTTCTTGCGAATAATTTGGTGAGCACGGATGAACTTATAAATGATGAGGTATAAAACAGTTGTAGCTATGGCAGAAACACAGAATACAATGGCTTGGGACCTGGCATATACCTCACGTCCCAATGGTATGTTGCCATACACGTCGCACCCATATGACCCTTCATTTATCTTCACTGAAGTTGTAATGAAGAAGAACGGGACATGAAGACCGACTGCAAGAAGTGTGCAACCGATGGAGATCAAGATGGCCGCTCGCCATCCGATTCGTCGTTCAAATGGCTTACAGACAGCTTGGTAGCGGTAAACAGCATTTGAGATCGTGAGAAACAATCCGGCATAGAGTGCAGACCTTCCTCCGATGATTTCCACAAAACATGCCCATGGGTGTTCGTTGTGAAAGAAGACCATTGGGATCTTCATGCTGCTGATGATACAGGCAATGAGATCAACAATGGCAAGTGCAGTAAAGGTAACATCAGTAGCATTCTTGATACCTTGTCTAACAAAGACAAATATGATTGTTATGTTGCCAGGAATACCAAGAGCAGCAGCCAAACAACCAACTGCCATGCGGATGATTTCCATTCCACTAAACATTTTGACTGATGATAGCAAAGTATGATTTAAAGAACTTGATATGAGGTGAAAAAGTTTAAACGGATGTATTTTAGCAATATCTAAAGATCATATCTCAAGATGATATCTTAAGTACTTTGATGATGCTGTTAACACTGCCAATGCTGCTACAGAAATGAAAGGATTAATGAACCCAACATGTTATTTATACACTAACAAGTCACGTAAGGTAGGGTTAATAGCGCAAAATTCAGAATTCCTTTGAAAATTCTTTTGAACTAGCAGATTAAATATTATGATATGGCCAGAAAAACTTATTGATTCTTATTTATTCTGGCAACATGAGCAGAAATTTCAGTCCATCTTCTGTCTACCTTTCTTGTCAATCACATATACTACCCCTGTACCCCACGTTTTCTTGTATGGATGAATTTTCAAAAGTATTGATTTTACAAGGATGGAGCCTGATTGCTTAGAGATGCACCTTTTACAATTCCTTTTACTTAAAGGTTAATGATTATACAGTGTATGTTGAATCTTATGAAACGTTAAAGTATTGATTTTAAAAGGGTGGAGCCTATTTCCTAGAGATTGGTAGAGATGAACCTTCTAAATTCCTTTTACAAAAAAGTTAATGATGTATCTGAATAGGTTGAATTTTTATGGATCATGGATTGTTGTAGTATTGATTTTTACAAGGATGGAGCTTTATTGTTTGGGGTTTGGTAGAGATGAAGCTTTTTAAATTCCTTTTCCAAATGACTTATTCATTGCATATTGCCCAGACCTGCTTTTGACATTCAAAAGAATACTTGTACTGTATATCATTTGAGGAAATAAGGAAACAGGGTAACATCAATTGTGTATGTACATGAATCACTTTAATTATTTTCATGTAAGTGCCAACCATTGTCTTTTCATCCAAATTCCTTGGGGGGGGGGGGGGCCCAAACCACAAATTTACCTTCTGTTTGAGTAAAAAAATAAATATATATTTTTTAGTGCTAACAACCCCCCCTCCCCCCCCCCCCATAAGCAAAAACAACGGTCTGCACGATTTTCAAATTTCTGCAACCCCCCTCCCCCCCCCCCCCCCCCCATTGGAAAATCCTGGATCTGGCTGCTGGCGCTTTTTGGGGGGATTCGGCAGACAATGCAGTGCGCATCCGGGTTCTGAAAAAGCAGGCATACGGTACACTAGCTTTTAGCCAAAACAAGGTAACCACCTTTGACCATTTTTATCAGTGTTTTCTCCTGAACCCTTTCACAGTAGCCGTTTCTTTGGGTCACACCGATAAAAAGAGAATTTCGCCTATTACTCTTCTCTTCATCGGCTATTCTATCGGCTGTACCATTCATAGTGGCCGTTTCATAGGATGTGTCCGGATGCATCCAATGAAAATCAGGCCATTATGAAAGGGGTATTAGGGATAGTATGTACCATCATAGGAAGACGATCTGATTAGATTGGGGGATATGTAGATCACTAGCCAAAGGTGACAAGGGTCAATCTCTGAAATTACAGGTATTAGCCTTGTTTTTGCAATATCTCAAGAACTACTGGAGGTGTGAAAGTCAAACTTGAAGACAATTTGTATCACCATAGGAAGATGATCTGATTAGTTTTTTGTAGTACCTAGGTCAAAGGTCATAGTCATTGGTTGACATGTAATTATAGGCTTTTTGTTTTCATCATGATATTTCAAGAATAATTCCATCCATTTCCTGAACTGATATTAGGGCGGAGGCATATATAGGAAAAGCAGTTACATTTGTCTTGTTTCAAAATATAGTGTTGCAGTTTGGTTTTATGTTAGGTTCAGGGTTAAGGTTGGTTACATGTATAACATTTTCTTCCAGGGTTGAATTGAAGAATTTGAATAGAGTGGAATAATGACAGCAGCTAGAGCAATTGTCACCAGAGCATGTGTTGAAATATATATAGCTTTAAAACCTGATGGAAAGCTATCAGGAATGAAAAGAGTCTTTTTTGTTGATATCACTGTATCACACACAATCACAAAAAGTTGACAAATAACCCACAGCATTATTTATGTGCTTAATTTCAGGCAACCAAATTGAATATTGGCGACCAAGATATTAAAGAGAAATCTTGAAAAAAATTGGTGCTTGACATGCAAGCCCAATAACTAAAGTGTTGAGACTTGTTGACTCTTAACTACCTTTCCTTTCCTTTTCCTTTTCCTTTTCCTTTTTTTCCCCCTTTTTTTCTTCTTCCTTTTTCTGTTCTTTCTTCGTCATGTAATTTGTTACGTCTTCTTGTTTACAGTCATTACGTGTTTTAATAAATGTTCTCTGTTGGCCACTATTCTTCTTTCATTGATTATGTATTCAATATTTTGTTCACACTCATTATTACCTGAGGGGTCCACAATTTACAAGCTTTGCTTTTCAGTGGACCTCTCCATTTCCTCAAAATATAAATGCAATTAAAATTTTAAATTCATTTTTTTGTCTTCCTAAAATGTATAAATTATTATTAAGATTTGTTTATTACCAATGTAACTATGTTTTGTATACATTTTACATTGTATTTGTTATTATGTATTGTATTTTGTTGGAAATGAAAAAATAAAAATGAAATGAACTACATGCATATTTTCTGTAGTATCATATGGCTGAGACTTAAAGATCATGTATTTTTTAAAACTTTTCAGCATCGAAGAAGAATGTCATTTGTCAACATGCTCCCAGACGTTAGAATCCCGTAACATGGAGCTTCACGCCTCTCTACAACGAATGTCCTCTGTCTTCACCACGGTGGAGAGTTACGTCAGCCTCCTTGCCTCTGCTAGTACCACGTCCTGTGAGTGTCCTCAGGCAAACTTCAAAACCATCTATGAGAAGCTTGCTGAGAGTTTTACAAACCTGTATGAAGTCATGAAAGGTATGGAGGAAACATGGTTGAAACAAGGTGCAGAATAGGTTATAAGTATATAATAGGCACATCCCCAACTTGGAAATAGGATACCTGATACTCACCAATTGGTTCTTCAGTCTTATATATAAATGTCTATGATAATGGTAAACAGTAGATATTTTGTTATCAAGGACGGTAACTTGGTATACAAGTTTGAAACAAGTCAATTTGTTTACTGGAACTGCAAATTTATTCTTTTTAATTTTCCGTAAAATTAACTTAGGGTATACTTTATAACTCAAACTTAAAAAAATGAAATCAGAGCAAAGAAAAAAAATTAGAAGTAGGTTTGAAGATAGATACTACATTTTACTTTATAAAAAGAACACTTAAGAATGTATTTTTCAAAATGATGTCATTTTTCTTTCACCTACAGATTTATCAAAGAACTATAACTTCAAGGTGTCGTTAGAGCATCAGCTACCAATAGCATCTCAGAAGCTCAAGACAACAGATGAATGTGTTGTTTCATCCCTCATATCATTAGTAACGTGTACAGGAAAGGTAAAACTAATTTCTCTTTCTTTACAAAGTAGTCCATGTTTTTTCTATTGTGGTTTGTCATTATATTGCTAATTTTAGGAGCCTTGAGTTCAACAGTTTTGTGGGGTCTTTGCAACTCCTTTGGTGACATCAGCCAAGGGCTCCCCACCAAGAAACATTTGTCATTCACATTCCACTTGTTGATTCGTAGGTCACTTGTTATAAAATATAAATTTGTCATCTTCATCTCATTTCATCAAACTTTAACGACGACAGTATGCTTAGTTTTTGTGACTTGAAAAAGTTTTTAATTCCTGAACAATACCACAAAAAAATCTTTGAGGGGATTCAAAGTGCTGATCCATTCTCTGAAAGTGATTTCATATCTATATTACCGTATGTACTACTACTATGGTGCAAACATATATATTTGATAATTTGGCATGCAGTGAGGGAAGTGTTATTTCCATTAGTTCAGGTAATAGAAAATGGGATACAATTGGATAAACATGGTCAATGGTTGCTTTCTTTCTTACTTGAAAGAAAGATTTACAGCCATAAACACATAGGTACTTGTTCATAGAATCAGTCAGTTCAGGCTGATTGAACCTTTAAGCCATTGGATGGGAAGATGCAATAAATCTAGGAAAAGAAACAAATTTACGTTTAAATTATAAATATTTTGTAGTTTCTATTTTGTGTGCTATGGTATGATGTCGCCATATTGATTACGAATGTCTTCTTTTGTACATGTAACTCTGATTGAATTTACTTTTCTTTTCCCTTGAAATAGATCTCAAACTTCATGAAGACCAACCTAGATTTCTTCACTCGTCCAGTAGGTTATGGAAACAGTATGGGATCTTCTGTAGGAGGACAGAGCACATCACCATGTGTACCATTACTACGACAGAGAGCAGTAGCTTTTATGGCTGCGTTGACTAAGGTAAGTAAGAGACATACAGGATTTGGATCTGCACATCCTACAAACTATGAATTCCTTTGCCATTGTATAAGTGTACTATTTAACATGTTCAAATAATAATGTATTGTATTGTATTGTATTTATTAAACTTCATTGATGTACATCAATATTCTGTTTATAAACATATAATCACTTTACAATGTAATGTTACAATCAATATTCTGTTTGGGAACATATACAACATATAAGTCAATTTACAATGTAATGTAACATATCAATATTCTTTAAACATATATACCGCATAAATCAATTTACAATGCAGTGTTTAATGAAAGTAGGTGATTCTGACATAATTCTACTTATGAGTGCTTATATAAACATTTGAATGTAATGATTCACCTGTCGTTATAACACAGAAATTCTTTTTCCATTGGTTTAAAGCTCCTCATAAGTGTTGGGAGCCCTACAATGTGAAAGAGGATGTCATTTAAGACACATTTCTTCAAGGATTTTCAAAACAAATTTTTGGGGGAAATCTTTGCAGAAATGTGCCTTAAATGACATCCTCTTTCACATTATGATACAATTTTAGTTAAATTTTGTTATACATTTTTGGCAAATTTAGGGCTCCCAACACTTTAGAGGGACTTTTGATACTAACTTAGCATAGTAGAATAATAAAGGCAAATCAATTACCATGTTATGAAAAGAGGAATACACCTCTTGACTTACTTGTCATATCTTTTTGGCAAATACACTTGAATAAAGTAGCTTTATAATTAGCTACAAGTTTCATTTTTCAAATAGTTAACTAAATTGTTTATTTGGTTTTCTGGTTATCTTGCAATTGATAACAGTTTTATTGATTATGCTTAATAACCTGAAAAAGTACATATATTTCTGTAAGCAAACTGAAGTATCTAAAACTTTTTTTTACAGAAGCCTTGTTATTAGATATTGTAATTATTATTATAGTTGTTGTCTAGTATGATTTAAATTAGCTTGTCATTTTTGTGAACATGCTTCTGTTTGATTTTCTGATTTCAGCCATGCCCCGAAACAGTGCCGTATTCGACTGCCGTCCAGAACCAAAGGATCCTGCTGAGCTCAACGGAGAGCAAGGAGGGTCTTGCTCAACAGGTGGCCTCCTCCAGCTCCAGGATAGCTAGACTGGAGCAGGAGAAGGAGCATTGGGTCCTGGAGGCTCAGCTCATGCAGATCAAATATGATAGAGAGATGCAGGTATGTCATCAACCAGTCAAGGGACGGACGGATTTCATGTTCTCCCACAGCCGTTGCCACGTATCGTCTGATAAGAATCATAAGAGTCTTGTCAAAAATTTAAATAATATATAAGGTATATAAGGCATCACATTCACTTGAAATCAAATGCTCAAGTTGCACTACCATATGAATCGCAAGAAAGCACATAACCCAAAAGTACAACATGGATAAGCCAAAACTTAACAAACAAAAACGTAAACCCAAAAGGATTTTAGATTAGTTTTGAACACTTGAACTCATCTGCTATTTCTGATCTATTTAATCTTGTGTGCCCTGCTATGCTTTCTTGAAAATTGATATTTTTCTCCCTAAAAAAAATTAAATTACAAAGGGAGCTAGCTATAAATTGTGTTTTATATTAATCTGAGGACAGAAAGGTGCTGAGGTGGTAAATTTTAAAATTTAAAAGTTTTATTGATGCTTTTCTGGTTCAGTTTCCAGAGAACAAAATTTCCAAAATTAGCTTAACCCCCTTGATGCTCAGGGGATGGTACAAAGTATTGATAGTGATAGTGGTGATTATTTTACCTGACAGCTAAGAAAGCAATAAATGCTTGTTAGTAAGCAACCCGAAGACCGACAGCTTAAGGTCCTCTCTGAGGGACCTGGTAATGAGGATTAATGCCTTACCAAAGGGCACTAGCGCATCGACTTGGTTTCGAACCAGGGTCACCGGATAACGAGACCACTGCTCTACCGACTGAGCTATCGCGCCTCCTCAAAAGTGGATATTAATGTTTTGAGGGTTTCTCTTTTGATGTTGATCCAGAGCTAGTTAGGTTGTGTTACCGGTAATCAAATACCAGTAAAGATGTCTTTGCTAGAAACAAGTAATTTAGGGAAAAATAATTTAGAACAGCTGCTCTGTATCTACACTTCAAATGCAAATCTATGCAAAGAATTCATGTTGCTTTTTTTTACCATATTCAATACAATGTTAGACAGCATTTATTTACACTATTCAAAAGGTAAACTTTGCTATTCTGTAGAAAAAAAATTACACTTTGCATTTAAAAGGCATTCTATTTTAATAGCTAATTTCAAAATAAGGAATTCAATTCTTAGCTCTTTCTCTAAAAATCCTGCACCTGTATCTCCATGTATTTCTACTCTCGATATAAAATTGTTTACCTAATTTGTATCGTTTGGTAAAAGCAACATAATGTTCAGTCTTAAAAGTGCTGTTTATTCAAACTTTGGGGACTGTATATTAGAATCAGTGCAATGTGTTTGGAGCATCAACAAAGACAACTTCTCTTTAACACTTGAAATTTAAAACCATAAGATGTTTGTTTGTGTGCAATTAAGCCATATTTTTATTTTCTTCACACAGTTACAGATTCATTAAGAATATAGCCACTTTCACTTGTCCTAATTGTTCCTTTGATATTACTTACCGTTATATTGTAACCTGTAGTAGTCAGATTGCATGCACAGGCTGTAGTCTTATGCACCCAATCCCCTTTTTTGTCAAAGCATGTACATCTAAAAATTGTGTGTTTGACACCTCAACATGACAAAAAGACAGCACAAAGATTGTGATTTTAAAAGCTGTAATATTTTTAGTTGTTTTTTCCCCATTCCATGTCTCTGTGTTTATCATTTTATCATATAATTTCTTACGCAGCAATTAAAGTTTAAGTTTAATGCATCTCAGCTCTTTTTACCCTTGCTTTGGGGATATAAATAATTATGGGGATGTTTGATGTGAATAAACCATGACCCTCCAAACACTGGCACTTAATAGTGATATTTAGAAAAGATAGGCAGTTGATTTCTCTTCATTTAGTTAAAAACAAACTAATAGCAAGCCTGCAAATATGATGTAGTTTAATCAAATCAAATATTTGAGCACATTATCCTTGCTTCCTTTCCTTAGCAAAAAGAAGAAAATAGTGAGGTAAGATATGCATGTGGAATGTGATCCCTTTGTACATTGCACACTATGCCTGATGCTTCTATTGATATTGTAATTCATAATGCAATCTATTATGGCTGTGTTGTATATTCTTAATCACAGTATCCTCTAATCCTATAACTTGATTTTACGAATGGGTTTTGTGTACTAACATTTTGCGCTCTTGATTTTTACCCCTAGCATTCCTGTATTAATTGTATTTTTTATTCAATTCATTGGCTGTATTTGATGTTTGGCTGTCTTAAGGATACTTGACTGGCTTTGATATTTGAGTGCACCTTAACTGTTAACACCTTGCCTCCTACACATCCATATCTGGATATCTGTTTAGCTATATTTCAATCACTTGTTGTCCCCCTGTTTTGGCTTCTCTGCTTTTCCTTTTTATTTTCTCTTCTTTTCTCTCTGTATACTTCTTACCTCTTTGTATCCCTCTCTCATTTGTATTTTTTTTCTCTTTCTGTTCCATTCTGTATTGGTTTGTCCATTTGTCCTCAAATCTACATATTTAATTCTACATCTAGCTCCTTCTCCACCTCTCTCTCTCTCTCTTTCTCTCTCTTTCTCTTTCTCTCTCTCTTTCTCTCTCTCTTTCTCCCTCTCTCTCTCTCTCTCTCTCTCTCTCTTGCTCTTGCTTTTTCTCCCCTTAATTTTCTCATTATTTTTCTATTTCCACCCCTTTCCTCTCTTCATCATACCTCTATTTATGTTTGAATCTATACTGTATTTTATCAATTTGATTGGTATTCCCTGTTATATCTTTTGTTTGCTCCTTGTATCTTTGTATGCTGCATTTCCTTGAGAATCAGTACTGTAACTGCATTATATCACTTATTGTTTTGCAGTAGCCGCATCAAAGACTTGTAATAACATCCCCTTTTCCTTAAGGGAAATTACCTGTCTTGCCACCTTCAAAATATCCCTTGAAACTTACCTTTTCCCCCAGTGATCTATGTGATCTACTTCCTGTGAGACCAACATTTGTATCCTCTTTTCATTATTTGTATTTGTAAGCGCTATGGTACTTATTGTTTTAGCGCTCCTAAATGTTCTATATTATTATTATTCTGGATTGGATTAGATTTGAAACATACCGAAACACTAAGTACGTTATAGAGACATGAGATGAAACCAGTAGCATCTTTTACATTTTTTTTGTGCATTAAATATAACAGCTGTTTGACATAATGGGTACATAATGCTATACACTATATTCTACATTCAAGGCAGAAGGTTAATATTAAGTTTCTTCCACTTTTAAAACAAATTCAAAATAATGGGTAACAATCTTTACAGACTTTACAAAAATTAAGGTGATTTTTGTTTTGTGTACTCCAAACCAACAATTTTGAGTTGTCTGAGATTGGTTGGATATCACGTTTATGCCAAATGCATCAAATTATGTAATATTTCATGTATTTAATAAGAGTAGTTTTTTTTTTCCATGGAAAGTGTATATAAAAGCATTACTTTGGTATGGATTCATATGCAACGAGACTGTGTTTGTGAGAGGAATAGTTGGAGAATGTATAGAGGCATTAATTCCAGTTGATGCCTGTGTTTTTCTGATAAGTTTCTGTTGATGTATATCATGTTAGTTTATTTGGTATGGTAAAGTCAGAAGGAGGGAGAAGAATGTCATGAAATAGATTTGAATGTTGTATTGTACTTGCAACTGAATTTGAATAAGATCTACATCACAAGTTCCAAGCTATTTTCAACATCACATATTACCTCGCCGCACTGGAAGATTTTTTAATGGTGATTTGAGGATTAGAGATTAAGTTTTCTTCTTATAACCTGTGCTTCCGCATTTAAATTTCACACTTAGTGTAAGTTATTTTTTACACATTTATGATAGGAATAGGAGGGTCATTTTGCAATAGGACTGTTTAAACTGTAGCTACGTTGTTAGTGATATTTAAGATAAACTTGAGTTCTGGTAAAAACAGAATCAAAAGAAACTTACACTGAATGTTCAAGATTACAAATAAATGTCATTTGCCAAACAATTTTGGTAGAAAATGTATAATGGCTGAGTAATGAAGAAAGATAAGGAAATCAAAGTGTCGGGCCCCCGACACCATTTGTATAGTCCCATATATATCTTTCTGTGTACAGTGCTTGTTACTTTACCAAGACTGGGCCAAATTTATTATGATTTTGATGACTCCAGAACCTTGCAGTACACACCAATACTTACATGCTACATGATCAACTTTTACTGATCCATTCCACACCTTTTCTTTCACTATGCAATCGTATGACCAGAACTCACCTTTATCTTTAACGCTTGATGTCTTTCCTCCTGTCCTCATCTTTTTGTCATCATTATTCATTAATCTTATCTCCTTTTCCATCTTTTGTGTAATCAGAAATCTGCCGAACTTGAGAGTGTCCTGAAGGGTCAAGGAGGGGTCACAATCAAGCAGTCCCCATCTCAAGATAAAATACCGCCCTCAACCCCTGCTTCCAAACATGATGACATTGCCCAAGATACTTCCATGGTAGGTACAGCTAAAGAAGTGTTTCTGTCCTTATGTACATATCATTGTAAGTCCTTATTGCTCCTTACCCGATTAAATCAGCCCTTATCTTTCATATTACATGTTTTACATACTAAACAAACTTCTAATGGAAGATTTTCATTACCAAACTGCTTATAATTCTCATAAAAATATGGGTAAATATATCTTTATGGTAATCTGAAGTCATAAAAAATACTGCCAGTATTGTATTTCTAGAGTAGTGGGGACTTCCAGAAACTAAACGATTTACAATAGTTTTTAAGTAATATTAAAAATCTAAATGCTTTACCAAATTACACATCTTGTTTTATTTCCAAAATGAAATTTTGAAATCATGAAATTTGTACTTACATTTGTATCAAAGAAAAATATTAATAATTTATCTAAATATTAGTTAATTATTATTATAATGAAATGACTCTTTTTTATTCTTTTTCTGTCATCATAAAGCTTGGAACTGCTGATAAATTAGCGATGGACTTTGGAGGCAGTGATGAGACATCACGGGAGAATATGATCAAGAGCCATTATACATCTAGACTATTAGAACTGAGAACCCATCAGCAGATATGTGATAGTAAAGGAGTTAACTTCAGTGCCGAGGTATGTCATTAATGGATGTGTGTGTGTGTATGTGTATGAATTAGGGTTGATATCTCATTTACATGAATGATTAGGAATAAAAACATGTGCTTATAGATAAGCATCCAGTGGACCTATAGATGTAAGTCCTATCCAATGGGCTTGGTAAGTAAAGATTGAAGCTCTACCTGAAGGGTTTCTAACCTTTGACCTTTCAAGACTTTTCCACTTTGCCATTGTACGTTTTTCTGCTTGTGAGGTGTACTGTTCAAAAGTGGGTGTGTTTGTAACTCAAATTGCTGTTATGGCAGGATGCTGCATATATGTAATACAAGATTCAAGAGATATTATCAATGTGAATAATAGAACTTTTGACACTGATTATCTTAGACCCAGTAAAAGAAAATAGACAGAGCAGTGAGTGATTTTGCTCTCAAAAGCTCCAAAAGACATTTCCTAAAGGAACTCCAGAAACCAGAAAATGATCTTTTTTTTTACCTTGACTGCTTAGACTATTGAAGGCGGACAGACACTTATTAGGAGTTGTGAATCCTATATTTTTCAGTCCGAGAGGGTAGTGATAGATTAAGCTACTAAATAACAAAAAATTGATCTCATTTATAAGTTAGACTTTAAAATGAACACCTCCACCCATCAACCTGCATGTGTCGGACTGATATTTAGACATATACAGCTAGGTTTCTCACATGTGTGTTGGCTCAGTCAGTAGAGCGTCTGCCTCACAACCGGGAGGTCGTGGGTTCGAACCCAGGCCGCGTCATACCAAAAGACGTTAAAAGACGGGAGTTGCTACTACCTTGTTTGGCGTTCAACAATAAGGGATAGAGCACCGTCGATCCGGCGCTGCTCAGTGGCTGTCGGGCTCACGATCAATTGGGCAAAAAGAATTTCCATTTTCGGTTTAACTTGATAAAATTTGGAGTGGACTTTAAAAGATTATTATTATTAAAAAGATTATTATTATTTTAATATTGATATAAAAGGTAGACTGCAGCTGTGTTTGCCTGTCATCGTCATGAGATTCAGATTGTAGATTTAATAATAAAATCATTTTTGATCTCTTTTGAAAAATGATAATCAATATTGTTTCCACCAGAATAGTTGTTAGCAAAACAAAAGTGAAAAAGATGTGCCAGTGATTTTGAATTATTATGAGAGTGAGACTGATGAAATGATATTTTGTATATTTATTTTTCAAGATTTTTCTTTTCAAGGAAAAATATTTGAATGAATCTACCTCTGATATTCATATTGCCCAATCAGTATTGAAAAACAATGTGGACTTGTTTTCTGTGTGATTGCAAAGTTTGATCCTATTCAAAATGGAGAAAAGACCACTAATGATTGATGAATAAGCTTGTTATTGCGTCAACTTAATATAGCACATTAAACAGTTAGGGCCATGAATGTTTCTTGGGCAATAACTATTTAAAGCTTTGTGGATGGACACTGAATGACATGTCCTGTGACAATTGAGTAGTTTGGGCAATATAGTTCTAAAAGAATAAACAAACCATGATGTGCAACATCAAAAAGAATTACTTTTGATTTTGTATGTGTGTGTGTGTATTCTGGTGATCATATTAAACTGTCAGTATGGCATCATCATTTTGATTGTGAATGGTGTAAGAGATGCAGGAAAAGATTCTCTGATGTAATACTATTCATTCAAAAGATGTTTCTAACAACATACCTTGTAGGTGCATTTTTTCCAATGTTTATATAAGTTATATACCCAAAATGTGTGTAGTCTAGTCTCTCTTCACTCCATTCTGATCTCCTCTAGTGCTCTCCTTGTTTCTTCCCATGTAATCTTCTGCTCATGTAATAATAGTGGGGAGAGTATCAGGTGTATTTGGAGGTTAAAATCATTTAATATGATAGTGTTAACTAGATTTTAAGAAATGAAAAGATTTTTTTTTAATATTAAAGATAAAAAAAAAAATGAGTTAGATTATATTGCATTACTGCAGGAATTTCCTTCTTCTTGTGCCCCCCCCCTTAAAAAAAAGTCTTGTTCCTTCTCTTTCATTATGTAACCTCTCCTTTTCCGTTTGTTTTGGTTATGGGTTATAGAAGGTATGACAGAACTATATATAAACATTTCCAAGCATTTGTTATTTAATCTTTTATTATTCATATGCAGCATTTGGTATTGGTAATACAGTTGCTTAGCAACCAAAAGCAAGTCATATGACGTACATTGAAACATGATTACTTCATTATGAAGCCAGTAATCCCTTTTCTCCAGTTCTTCATTGCTGTTTATCTCATGTTCAGATGATACTACTAATGAGCTCATGTGATGTGTGCTTTGTTAATCATATATTCGTAGATTAGAAATCCTTGTAGCTGTACTACTCCTATAGGCCTATATATACCCATATATGGACAAGTCAAATCAGATGTATATTTTTGTAATTTGATGTTAAATGAAATTATGTAATTTCTTTTTTTCAGTGATGAAGTGTTGTGAGTTTATTCTTTATATTCATGGTACATTATGAAACAGTGGGAATAAAATGTTTTCATACCGGTAATTCATTTCCAGAAAATATAGCCTCGAGGTAAGGAAATCCTCCAGACTGTTAAATTGCTTGAAACCTCAGCCTGTTGAAGTGTCTGATGAGACATAAGCTGGGTCATAGCATTCCTAAAATAGGGGTAGTTGAGAAAAAGTATGTGTACTTTGCACATTTATTATTATCACATTTACACATAGTTCTAGTAAAATGGAATAATCCAAAGCTGTGGTTAGCAGGGGGTGGTCTTGATAAATAGAAATGAAGGTAATGCAGCACTCAGACTTGATAGAAAACAAGAGACAAGTTGAAAGTAAAGTAGAATGCAGACAAGGAAACACTTCAAACATTCCTAATGAGCGTAATGAGTTTCCATTAATGCCAATTCACAAGAAATATATAGGGGTTTGTCAGACAAATGTATTTTGATGGTCGAATGTCTGAGGAAGTGTGGTTAGAATTGAATATAGAGCACGTCTAGCGAGCTCCTAGAGGGCTAATTAACGGCCAGACGACCCTAAATGACGAGGTTTATGGGCTCTAAAGAGGCCTTTTGTTTGTATGATAGAACATCTAATGATCTTAATGTAAGATCAACATTCTTTTTTTCAGAACAGTTGGCACACTCTATCTTGAATTACTCTGTAGGGGTGCTCAGAATGGAAGGATCACCCTATTTTGAAATGGAAGATTCCAAAGGATGCTTTGATTGTTCAACATAATATACACAGTCCACGAAAGAGATACTACAAGGAAATAGCGGTCATATAAGTTTCTTATTTTGTGTTATGTAGGGGTAAATTAATGTACATACCTGTATATTGCAGAAATATGTATTGAAAACAAAGAAAAAGCATGTGCATTAAAAACATACAGTGCTATAAGGAAAAGGATCCGCATTATATCTTCATGCAGCCTCATATTTCACATTACAAGTAAATGAAGAAGAGCGTTTGACATGAAACAAAATTTAAGAGAAAAGATGCTTTTTCAAAAATCTTTTTTTTTTTTTTTCAAAAATGGGAAATTCTGGCTCTCAGAAAATTATGTTTGAAAAATAATTTGATTGGATCTGATCTGACTGTTGTGATTCTTAGTTTGACTCGTTGTTGCCCTCCTGGATGTCTTTCTTTCTTTCATTACATTCAAATCACTGAGTAAATGGGTCAAACCAGCATGGTGTAGTCTAAAAGGGGTTCTTCTTTTCTGTACATGTACCGGTATGTGCTCATGCATCCAACCAATATGTGGTTGTTTTTTTTTGTCCTGCAGGTAAAGCCATGCAGGTTAAGCCATGACTTGAAGTGTGAACAAGGCATCTTCTTAATTAAGGCATGATCGAGTTGATGTGTGGATGTAATCAAGAATATGAATGTTTCTAGGGCAGCGTCTGTCCACCACCTTCTCATATATATGGATGTAGCCCCCTGCGATGAATCACTTCACTGCCGTCTCTCCCCCTCTCTCTCTCTCTCTCTCTCACCCTCCCTGCTGTACGCCAGACTCAATCTAAATTAATCTCTCTGACTTTTCATGTTCGGTCGATCAATTACTCTAAGCATGTTTCTGGGTCTTTGTCCTGGTTTTAGGAACGGAGACAGAGCGATGCATGTTTCTCAAGCTCATACATGGTCCATCGTTGAATGTCTGCTCGACCATTGTTTGAAAGTACCCTGACTTTCTAGTTTCTACCTGCATTATTACAGATGTAGGCTAAGCGATCAAGGAGAAACTCTCTGTAATGATATTCATGTTCTTTACATCGCCAAACACAAGGCCAAGTCATCTACCTGTTTCAATTTAGTCTTGATCATGTTAAGGACCCCTGATGAAACTGATATCTGTGTCAAAAGCCCCAGAGTGATCATGGTAAAGTGTGTTAATAGGTCATTGGTTAATATTTCTTGAACATGAGGTCGAACTAAGAAGGTCAACACTTTCAGCGTGGCCTTCACATCTCCAGTCAAGTGTAAACCACTTGAACACCACACTCCCTAGCTCACATGTATACATCAATGGAAATACTTGTATGTTATGAGGGTTGTCTTTGAGGAGAATCATTGTCATTGCCTTTACTAGATTTGATACAGTAATATCTGTACACAGTCATCATGTTGTAATTTTTATTTAAAAAACTGTTTCTCAGTTTCTACTTTTACTTTTTGGTAATACCATTCTCTATACAATTAGAAAACCCATGATGCAATCTTGCAATTCATACATTTATTTCTATTCTAAAAACACCAAAAATATCAACAGCAAATCTAGACCTAGTGATATTAACTGATGATAATCTATGTCAAACCTTTACAAACATGCACTCTAACTTTACTAGTTGGAAATATTAAATACTTTTTTAAACATAGAATTTTACAAGAATCAAGAACAAAAAAACACATTGCTGTCTTACAAATAGTATCCAAAATCGGCAATGCAGCTAACCAAAACATGATACAAAATGCAGACTTTGAAAGTGATGAGCTGGATGCTATATATGTCCCTCTTTGACCGGTTAAATGATAGTTTCTCAGAATCATAGAGGAGAAAGCTAGAGCTGGAAAGAGGCAAAGATAGAGATTGATGTACACATAACCCAGTTGTTAGTAGATAAGTAGAAACTAGAAAGGGGGCAGTATATTGATGGGAAGAAATGAGGATATTGAGGTTAATGTCTCATAGCTGCAGGCCCTATGTGAGAGAATGTGTCTTCTTGCAAAGTGTGCCTGCTAGTCACTCATTAACCATACCCTAAAAAGGGTCTTCCATTTCATAAGCATGCTCCCATTCCTGGCTTCATCATTTGGAAAGTATGTCAACTGAGACAATGTTCAATTCAGCACGGCCTACATTTCATGCAATGTCTGGTTGTTGATCTTTTGACATCGTAGTTACAGGTATGGGACTCCCCCAATGAGAGGGGTAAAATAGAGTTTGTAGGACAATTGAGATTAAAGATGGGTCTGTGTTTAGGATACATTAGAAGAAAACACAGAAAAGACGTGGTCTGTGAGCTAGACTACAGGGCATTCCATAATTTTCTTGTCCTTGATCTGAGGAAAATTAACGTTGGAGGGGATGGGTGTGTATGAAATTAAAGCTATAATTAGGACAGACGAGAAGTTTGGAAGGAGAAGAAAGTCACTTGTGATCCATTCTTAGTTTGTAAAGTTCATTGTATTGAGTATACACATGTCGGTGTTGTTGTTTTCCTAACTTTTACCATGTAATGACATTCATATATTAATTGTACTTTATTTGCCAGCCCTTGTAATACGCTTTTAGTATGTATTATAGATTCCATGTCAAATTTGAATTCACAATAAATTTAATACCAAGTCTAATTTTCCTTCAGAAAGATTGTTTTTATACAACGCATGGTATGCATATCATAGCAAAAGGTTTACCGGTGCTAGGAATCCTTCATAGAAATACAGGAGAAATGCTGTACAGAAATATACAAATACATTTCAGTAGCATCATTGCAAAGAAAGTCCATTTTTCAGATTTGAAAATGGATCATAGATATCTTTTTATGCAAGCGTTTTATGAAGAAAGCGTTCCCATAGCTATTGAAAGGGATGCCAATATCAGGTGATGTAGAACTACATAATATGAGCTATTCCCTACTGTGGGAATCGACCCCTATTTCATATGAGAGGATATTGAATGTCATTTAAATGTGACTTACATGTACATGTAGTCCTTTCAAGTTGGATACGGTACTCAGCTCTTTATAGAAAGTGCAGTTAATGCCAAGAAGGTCATATGACAATAGATGGCAATGGTTGAATCTTTCTAGCAGTGAGACAAAGAGAAACGGCACAAACATTGGTGTTTTGTGTTGTCTTGGCATAATATAAATATATATATACATATATAGGTATATTTGATTAGCTGATGTGATGCAAAAAGAGTTGTTAGAAAGATAGTTGTAATATTTCTTAATGATTTAAAAGACCATTAGATAGCTTTTTGCATGGTTTATGGAGCAGAACATGAATGTAATAATTTAATTGAGAGAATGGTATATAAAGACAGGAAATAAAAACCTTAATATGCCGACAATGGGTCGTTGGGTATGTTTCATGTAAACATTTCATAAATTCCTGCAATTCTGGCTAAGAAAATCCAAATATTGCTGTTTGTTTGTTTGTTTTTAATAATAGTTCTACTGAGGGTTCATCAAGTAGAAGTAGACTTATTACTTTTATTTGTTGCTGTTGTTGTTTACTATGTTCTTTATTATGCATAGATTGTAATATAAGGAATAGAGAGAAAACAAAACTTAGATCATACATTAATTTTGCAGTGATGTACTGCATTCAACATTAAATTTTAAAATTTCCCTGAAGAGATAAAATGCCATGGTTATTTCTTATGTAGCAATATAATTAAATATATTTCTTTTTAAATTATCAAATTATAAGGGTGCCCCCTCCTTTTTTGATGAAACATCTTGGTCTAGAATGAAGACTTACATGATTTCTGGCCATCATTTACCTCGTCATGTGACCAATGTTTATGGGATTGAACTAGAAATTAATATCGGGGTGTGAGAAAAGAGGTCATTTTGAACTGGAATCGAGGAAGAAAATGGAACAGAATATTTTTTTAGAGCAGGTGTGATTAAAACAAATTCTTATAGCCTTCGTAGTGCAGTGGTAGGAAATTCTTAATCTGCCATCAAGATAGGAATATAGATCAATGATATGCGCATTTGCATGAACGTGGGCAATGTGTTTGCTGCCATAATTATTATAACACCGAGAAGGCCTTTCAATTCGAAGGTCTGTTTGTGACGTTTTTTAATAGCACTTGAAGGACAAGATCTGACCTATAATACGTGCCTGTGTAACTAGCATGATGCTTAGTCGTAGTATGCATACTTGTATATCTTGTTATTTTATATTGAACCACCCTCTAGAGATACATGTCTATACATATATGCCTCGTGTCATATCTGATGAGGCTTACCCGTTATACAGTAAATGATACCCGGTAATCCGAAATGTAAAGTACACTGTACATGTGTAAAATAGTATTCCCACAGATTGCTTCTCGAACATTTAATAGACCTGGTAAACACAAGATGAATATATTGATACGTGGAATTGTAAGTTATCATGCATTTCATATTAAAAATATTGCACAGTACCAGTTTATACTGTACTGTGCTGTATATCCTAGTGATAATAAAATCATCATTATTTACATTTATACAACATCAGAAATCTGTCATCATTTTAATTTGATACAGAATCAGATTTTAAAGTAGCACCCACTTATACTGAAGATGTTCCACTTGCTACATTAATAGCTGTGTTTTCAACCAAGGTTTGGAACATTGTTCATTATCTTATTATCAGTGCCTCAAAATACATTAATGTGATTGTGGTTTATTACTGTTTTACCATCACAGACATGAGAGAAGATTCCAATGTGTAATTAGATATGAGAATGCACTTTTGTAAATCTTTTTACTCAATCTACATAATATATTTTTTGCAGAGTTTTTTTCCAGTACTTTTGAATGACCTCTTTCTTTAGTTTTCCCTTGTGACTAGATATCCAAAATAAATGCACTAAAATAGGATGTTCTCATTGGAGTGCAGTAAATATTGTTACTAAAGAAGTGAAAGCTTGATATTATTGTTATCTAATTTGTCTCTCATTGTTGAATGGAGATTACTGCAGGGAAAGGAGAGTCTTCTTTCATTGTGTTTGATCCCTCGAGTATGCTAAACCTTGTCTTCTCCCCCTTTTCCATGAAGAGGATTTAATGTACCGTAACTCCTTCTTCATCCATTGTCTCCCACCTGTTTGTCCCTTTCTGTCCCTTTCTGTCAATGTCTTTCCTTTTCTCTTTTATTTCTTTCTCTCCATCTCCTTGTTTCTGTCTCGCCCATCCCTTCTCTCTCTTTTTCTATCTTCTCTTTCTCTTTCTCTTTCTCTTTCTCTTTCTCTCTTGTGTGTACGTCATAGAAAGCAGTAGAAGGTTGCTCTGTCAATGAAATCCTTCATTGTCTGGCTGCCATCACGTTCCTTCCTTCAGCCTGCCTGCCTGCCTGCTGCTGGTTGGTTAGCAAGGATGGGATAGAGAATGGAGTTGAACTGGTTCTCTGTCATATTGACTCACTTGCTGGCCCAAATGATACAATTCTCTGCACTGTGATCCAGTGTAAGGACTCAACTGTATCTACGCAGCCCAGTTCTCAGCCACCTTGATCTTCTTTCCACCCTCCTGCCCTACATTCTCCCAATCTCAAATTGACCAAGCCCCATCCATCGTCTTCTTTCCTCATCATATGCTGTCTGCCCAAAAAGCAAAAGTGCCCTGACACTGCCATCGCTATTAACCCTAAATGCTTCGAATCATATTAGAGTCAGTAACATTATAGCTATGCGCCCCATATGGCATGCCTGACATGCGCTTTCTGAATTATTTTCCTCAACCAGTTTACTAGGCCATGAACTAGTTTAATTTTTTATAGGACAATCACTGGGTATGTCCCGCTTTTGGGAAAGGGAGGGGATGTCATCATCCCAGTGACGTCTTTATGAATTCCTCACTCCAAATTTGTCACATTACCGGTACTTTGGTACCTGCCAATGTCAAAGTCTAAATCCAAACACCTCAATAGACAATATAGGCCTGAATGGACACATGTTTGTGTAAGGGTTTGCAAATAACTGTTAGTATTTGTTCTTTAATTTCTGTTTGTACACAGTGTGACTCCATTATTGAAAGAGACCAGTTATTTTATTTTGATAACAAGATACACAAACCTATTAATTTATCCATATGTACTCAACCTTGTCTTTGTTAACTATATAACAAGCTGGTTGTGCTAATTATTAATAAAGCAAACACGAGGTAGTGTCTTTGGAATGGCCTCATTATTGTGGACTGCATTACTTATGCTGGGGATGTCCCTCTGTTAAACATGCTGTACACCCCTATTGTTTATGTGGGTTAGACTCTTTGATGTCATGTCTAAAAATTACTGGTGCACTGCTGAGTTCAGCCATCCTGATGTTGACAAAATGGAATAGCTCAGATTTACTTGTCCCTGCGTGCAAACAGATGCTGCACAGTCCCCCAGTAGTTCTCAAAGTGGAATAGCCCAAGGAGTTCTGTCAACCAATCAGAAGGGAGGATTGTTGAGTTGTTGTGAAGAGTGTGTGCGACTACCCTAGTAACAAGCTGTGGACCAATTAGAAGAGGCGTGACTTTGTGGGCGAGTCCATGCTCACCACTGTATTGGTTGCAGAGAGGCAGTGAGTAGTCAAATGGAACAGTCATCCATACAGTATGTAGTCGTTCGATGGTCATGCAGTGCTTGTAGTCCTTTCTACATCATGTAGGCATGCACACACAAGCTTGCTAAGCTACCCCCTCGTATGTAATTTACATACTGGTAGGCTGAACAGAGATCGCTAGCTCGCTCGCTCTGGGAGCTCTTTCCAGGGATTCACTTCTTGCATTTCATCAATATTGTTTTCAGATTTTAACAGCTTTGTCATAAAGGAATGATATATTAGCTGTGTTTGGCTTTAAGAGGACCTTATCATCAAATTAGAGTGGGAATAGGTTTCCATGGTTTTTCGCTGCTGGCTTGAGTACCATATGGATACACACAATTACAGATGAAGCTACCATATACTTTTTGACATGTTTGTTTCAGTTTGGGCTGGATAATGACCTTTGATTATTAAGTGGATTATCAGGTGCGTCATGGTTATTGGCATGTGAAATAATGAAATTCATAAAACAATTACATCTGGAAGGAGAAAATGAACATCCGTAATGTTTCCAGTGGAATTGTACACAGGAATTAGGTCTATGTGTAATCGCTAACAGCAAGCTGGAAAATGAATGGAGTAAAGATTAATTCCAACCCTGGAATTGAATTGAAAATCATCCCAGGGAACTCTACATATTCCATAGAAAACCCCAAAAGAACTCTTATGAACAAGCAAATACAAAAAATATAACACTACATGAAGAAATACTTAAAAAAAAAAAAAAAATCAAAATAAGTTGTCGATTGAGATCTGTGTTTTTTATAACGTAATGTATATCAACCACTTCAGAACACATTAAACCTTTCTCAATTATCTACCCCAAGAAAAATGAGCAAGAAGAATGACTTTGAGCCATAATAGAAACATATCTGACACACTGTACATAGTTTACTAATAAAAACACATCATGACAACAACTTATTATTCATAGGCCCAGTCAAATTAATACCTATTATCTTGTTTTTAGCTTCTTTTTAAAAATATATTTCTCTAATTATTTTAAATTTTAACAATAGTACTGAAATATAATTTCACTTCAAGTGTCACCCAAAAGTGAGGGAAGTTTATAATATAATATAGCATTTGCGTATATATGAAGGAGAACTTTTGGGAATTTCTTTAGTGGACTGATTGGCAAAAGTCTCCTACTGTAAAATAATTGAATCACAACAAATGAACTTCTCCACATAAGCCTCTTCACATACACTTCTGGAGTTTTTTTACATCAATGAAACAAAATGTATGCCAACATAAAATCCCCATCACCACATTGAAATATATGAATAGGAGAAAATTCAATCTACATTTGTAAAGCAAGTTAACAAATTCAAGCTGTTTAAAAGCAAAATATAAAAAAGTCCAAAAACAGTTTGGACAATAAAGTAGTGCTTGAATTCTGATACAAGAATTGGCTTTTATTCAACTCTAAAATGATTCAGCTTAGATATTTTTAGGAATTTGTGCTATAGAATTTTATTTATGATGCTGGGCAATGGCTGTAAGCTTTTATTTTTAGCTTTCAGATAAAAAGTGACACAATTAATACAAAGGATCTTTCAAATTCATGTCTGGGGCTTGTTGTTCAATTATGCAGCTATCTCGTAAACAGGGCTTTAAAAAAAAAAAAAAATCCTCCATGAAAAATCATAATCAGGTAAATGTCTATGTATCACGGCTCTAATGCAGTTTTTGTGATTTCAGTGAACCAGTATATTTGAATTCACATGAGTTTGCCTTAGTTTCTGTACACTGAAAAAATACCATCAGAAAAATTGATATGAGGAAATATTGATCATGAAGTAATGGAAGTTAAAATGCAGGCATTTAAAGTAGAGAATACATTTTCTTCTTCTATTATCTTGAGGGTTTGCTCATATGCCACAGTAAATCATAATGGGTTATTATAGGTTTTATTTTTACACATACTAATAAGCATACTGCTCTTTACTTTATTCTATTCTCACAACTCACAGATTAGTTAGTATGCGTACAACAATTGTTGCACAAAGCTACTTTTTCATCCCCACTTGCCAGTTATTTAGTACACCCCCCCCACAGTTGACCGAGGTATATGTAAAGCCTTACGTCATTGCCACACCCGGTTGTCTCTTTTACTTTTAGAGGAATCTTGTATGAGAAACGGGGGTGGGGGGGGGGGGGTGTTTTAAAAGGGAAAACATGTTACATAAGGCTTCTTAATCAATAGCTAATGTTATAATTAGATGACAAATTTCCTCTCAGAAAATCAGATACAATGATTTGAGTAGCTTATAACAGTCATCTGTTGATAACAAATTTTATGAAACAGGACCCTGAAGTTAGACTGATAATGATCAGTCAGTATGAACATGATGAACATCTATCCTACCAGTTATTTCCTAATGTTGTGATATCTTTACCTCCTCATTCTTACCTAATTCTGTCCTTCTTTTATTTTGCTCCTCTGTAGCCATGAGTTGATGGTTTCTTTATGTTTGTTATTGGAATTCATTTCCTTGTATTCTTTGGGAAAGTTATACTTTGTGTCCCTCAAAATAAGATAACGAATTTATCCTTTTGTTCAATCCCACTTCTCACATATCTCTTCTCTATTCTAGTCTTATAGGATAAATATTGAATTTGATGTTTTTACTTTAATGTACGCTATCTACCTGATCATTCAAATTTCAGATTTATAGACTTGATTTGATTTGATTTTTGATTTTTTTTTTTGGGGGGGGGGGGTGGGTGGAGCAATTTTTTATTAAATATTATTCTAATTAATATCCTTTCTGAACATGGTCTCATAGAAAATGGAAAGTGAGAGATTGACTTTTTATGTCTCTTGGTTGTTTGCCATTGATAATTGTCTCAGAAATTGTATACAAGTGCATCCTTTTGCTTCAGCCAGCAAATTTATACAAATCTGTTGCCGTACCGTTATGTACAGAACACGCACAGTAGTTCATGCCCACTTCAAAAGGCCTCCAGTATAAATTCATGATCAACATGATGGAAGAGCAGTGTTGATAATTAGCAAATCCCAAGCTGTCAGCATAGGCAAGATAACAACCTATCAGCAAACAAGACATAAAAAGATGAAAGGCACTGCTTTCCTTTCCTTTTAATTCCTTTGTCTGATTTGTTGGGGAGATAAGTTTACGGGTTTGGAAGTCATAGCTCTGTATGTTGAGGTGTATGAACTCATCCAGGGTTCACTATGGGGTGATAACTGACTATCATCAGTCAACAGGGTTTCTTCACCCTGTCTGTCCTCACCAGTGACCTCCGACGACCTCTATGACACCCTCCAACAACAGTCAGTGACCAGTCAGTACCCATCTCTGTTACACTGGCATAGGCAAGCGGCATCCCTAACCCATCAAAGCAACCAGGCCATTGACTGTATCTCTTAACCAACATGCTAAAATATACAGAGCTGTCCTAGTTTTCACACTCTCTCGCTCCTGGGCTTTTTTCCACAATTATCAAAGAAATAAGAGCGAGGGGAGACCTAGATAGCAAGGAGTCACTTCTCAATCGGGGCATCTCCCGCCGTTCAACAGCCAGAAGCGGTATACCCGTCTCCCGTTGCTAACCAACCACCACCAACGCACGCCTCCAATGGGGATCGCTGCATTAATACCAAAATCCCCACCGCATCCCAAGGCGCTGGGGTTGTGTTATCGTAGATGCAGGGGCTTTTGATGCTCCTCACAACTTTCTGTGGAAGAGGGAGATGGGGGTCATATTAGCTTACAGCAAAACAATCCTGCTTTATAAAACACAGAATGAAATCAGAGCAATGACCTTATTGCACGCTTCCTGGTATTGATCCTGGGAGCGCCTATCTACCTATCTGCATATTATTGTCAACACTTCTCATCTAGATGCGCTCTCGTATACCCTCTTTGTAACACCCATGAAATTGTTATGGTTTAGTCTTTGCTTCATTTCCAAAGTCATAAATTTTCCTGGCTACATTACGAGTGACAGTCGGAGCTCTTAGGTTAATGATTCTTTGGGATTCCCTTCATCCCTGGATTTCAAAGCTGTTATTGAAACGAGGGAGATAGCAGCTTTTTTTCCCCGTTTTTCCCCACTATATTTGCAAAGCAATCAAGAAATTTAAAGAGTTTGTTTCTCATTCTCTCAGGCTATCTTAGAAATTGGTAACTTGAAAATTAAATTTAAGGCCGATTCAAATTGATTCCTAGTTTATCATCTGGCTGCTGTTTGAAAGTGAGGAGAAGGGGAGTTCCAATTTATTTGATATATGATATCTTTTCTGCACATACATATAACCCTGTAAACGATCATTGGATCGGACGCCGATACCGATCCGATCAGGGGTGATCGGATAATAATTTCCGATCGCCGATCAATAAAAATGATTTTTTTTTTTTTTTTTTAATGCCGAAAATTTTCAAGTTTTTAGCTATCAAATGCTTTAAAAAAATTCATGGCTGGGATTATTTTGTCATTTAGAGTTGTTGTAGACCATGTTTGTTGATATTTAGTGCCTTTTCATGACTTTGAAATTAATAATATTGGTCTAAGAGAAGAGGCAAAACATGCGGGCCGCCATCTTGGATTTTAATACAGCCTACATTATAATCCAAGATGGCGGCCCGCATGTTTTGCCTCTTCTCTTAGACCAATATTATTAATTTCAAAGTCATGAAAAGGCACTAATATCAACAAACATGGTCTACAACAACTCCAAATGACAAAATAATCCCAGCCATGAATTTTTTTTGAGCATTTGATAGCCAAAAACTTGAAAATTTTTGTCATTAAAAAAAAAAAAAAAAAAAAATTGGCTGATTTTTTTTGTCGTTCTTCCGATCCGATACCGATCATAGGTGCTAGGGTGTCGCTCCGATCTTCAAATCCGATCAGAGCCCCAACTTACAGGGTTACATACATATGTACAAATGTGAAAACTCAAAATCAAAACTAAACCTGTCATTCGGAAATAGAAAAAAGTGTTCCAGACTAAACATTTTATGTGCTGCAGTATACACTTGTACTAAAGTGTATTCAAACATTACAAAATTGAGGATAGATCCCCTTTCCATTGATATCAAGCTGGCATTGTCATTGATATTTATTTGTGAGGGTTAAATTACATTAAATGTACACTTTATTCTCATATTTCAGGATGTTTATCGCCATGGAGCTTACAGGTTATTTCTATGGAATATGATCCACTGCAGCCTGTCAAGGACCCTTCATTAAAAAGGATTGTTTATTCTTGAAATTACAAACTTGTCTATTTATTAAATTACACTATGAACATGACGACAAAGAAAGCGGACAAAATATACAGTTCCTCAGGTAGACAAAGGAACATCCCTTCACTGCTATTATGTAAAAAGGTGAATATGCATGTGACACCTGTTCTACACATTTGTACATAATAGCAGTGAAGGGATGATCCTTTCAGCCTTTTCACACACAGCTAAAATTCATCGTATCTAGAGATGATTAGAATCACTCAACAGTTTTAAACATGTTTATAGACAAAATTTCCCAGTGTGAACATCGTTTATACGATGTTGGGATAGATACGAAGTCGCGATCCATACGCCCCTAAAAGCAGGCTGCAGATACGAAGTTCGTATCTAGAGAGCTTGACATTTTGTGTGTGAAAGGAAATTCGTGTTTAAACGTGTTTAAACTGGATGGAGCGTGCGCTTTGATTGATATGACATGACCTTCAATGCGCAATGGCACTACTGCGCATTTTACGAGCAGTAGTTAATCACGAAACTATTAACGATCGAAACGAAATTTCTGTGTGTGAAAGGCTCGTGATTAGTTTAAACATGTTTTAAACACGTTTATACTAATCATGTTTATAGAATTTTAGCTGTGTGTGAAAAGGCTGTTTGTCTACCTGAGGAACTGTATATTTTGTCCGCTTTCTTTGTCAGTCATATTCATAGTGTTAATGGCACACTGCCACTGCAAAATAAAAATCATTTTGCAGGTAAAATGAGCGGCAAGTCAGATGAGGAAAAAAAGGAGATGCATGCAACAAAAGTGTACAAAAGTGTACAGACTTCACTATGTGTTATAAGATAGTGAAAAATGAAAGCACCTCTTGTCTGTCTACTCCAGTTTGTGGAGTATGAGACAGTCAGCCTTTTCACACACAGCTAAAATTCTATAAACATGATTAGTATAAACGTGTTTAAACTAATCACCTGAACATACGACATCATTCACACACAGAAATTTCGGTGCAATCGTTAATCGTTTTGTGATTAACTACTGCTCGTAAAATGCGCAGTAGTGCCATTGCGCATTGAAGGTCATGTCATATCAATCAAAGCGCACTCTCCATCCAGTTTAAACACGTCTGAAACACGTTTAAACACAAATAACCTTTCACACACAAAATGTCAAGCTCTCTAGATACGAACTTCGTATCTGCAGCCTGCTTTTAGGGGCGTATGAATTGCGACTTCGTATCTATCCCAACATCGTATAAATGATGTTCACACAGGGAAAATTTTCTATAAACATGTTGAAAACTGTTGAGTTAAACACGTTTATACTAATCATCTCTAGAAACGATGAATTTTAGCTGTGTGTGAAAAGGCTGAGTGATGCAGCAAGCTTGTAAGGTTAATCTGATTCAATCATCCTCATGGATGCCTTGAGACTAAACAAATCAATCCCCTCTCCCCTCCCAGCCAGTCAACATCTGGGCCAATGTGAGACACTTTCCTACCCTCCTGCTCTATTTACACCATTCATGATACACTTAATAGCACAAAAACAATCAAAGTAGTCTATATTGACCTGTATTCATCCTCTCAATGATCCACATACCCCATTTGATATTGTCATCAGTCTACTGTGAAGAGATGAGATAGTTTGTCGGAGTAATTGGTTCATTCGGAAGAGGAAATATGATGTAATGGGTCGACTTGAGGTATTTTGTCAAATGTTTTAAAGCTGATACATTATGATTAGGTGCATGAAATAGGATAAATGATAAAATAGATTACAATGAATTGATGCTACAACTTGTGTAATAATTGTATCAAAGTGTTATCAACTTATAACACATTTTGGGTGCCTCCTCTTTTGCCATTTTGTTGTGGTAATACACATTTTACACAGTTTTTACACTTGTTTTACACAAGTGGGCTAATACTAATAACAATACCACAGTATTTGGCCCCAACAATTATGCAGTTTTAGCTAGGCATTTGTGGTGTCAACCACAACAAACCTGAACTTGGATGTTTTTTTGTTTGTTTTTTAATTAATTTTTTTTTTTTATTGTTTTATCACCGCTAGTCATGAGATTTGGTTAGAGCACAAGTGTAAATAGCCAACAAAAAATTGAAAGGGGCTTGATAGTGTGGCACTTGGAATTCTTTGCATAAAAAGCGTTGAGGTTGGACTTGGTCCTGACCTAAAAACTAATATGAATGGTATCAGCATCACTTCAATTTGCACTCAGTGAGAGTGCACCCCTCCCCTAGCTATCCAACATCATTGTTGATTCAAATATTTGTTTGTAGATAGCAATCTACTTTTCCTTGTAGTGTCTGCATCAATCCTCTCTGCCTCAAGTTTAGATCATCCCATTCGGATATTGCAGGGAATTTCCTGCACTACTAATGTCTTTAGCACAAGGGATCTTACATGTATGCCTATGTGTAGTGTATCAGTCACCCCTATATGTATAGTGGTAGAGTCCATCTTTCTATCTATCTGCATGCATGAGTCCACCAAATGGCATTTTTCTATGAAATGTGGGTAAGCCTGACCTCCAGACATAATTAGTTTTTCCTACGAAAGATTGTCAGATTTAACGATGCAATTTAACTTCCCTTGAATCAATACAATATGTGCACAGAGTTTGATATTATAAGAATGAGTTTTTCTTCAAAGGAGGGAAACATGAAAATGATTATACAAAAATATTTTTAAAAATGGAGCAAGAGTAAAACGGTTGAGCATGAAATCTAGGTAAGTATCGGGTCTCAAAACCTTTTGTGACAAACTGCAATTTGTAGACTTCAACATAAACAAACTTAATAAATGAAATAGATGTTTTTTAAAATTGCTTTGTGTATTTAAAAGAATTATTCATAAGAGGATTTGTTCTTACACAGCCTGAATTTTGTATGGAGAGGGATAATTGATTTAACTTTCCAATAAATCTGAATTTTTGCGTGAAATTGCAATAAATAATCTAATTAACTAAATATCAATTATATTTCCTCTATATGCTGTGTAATCATTTGAATGCCGGATACAGGTTTTAGGGGATGGTATAGCAGAACTTTTCCCTTTCCCTTTGTGACAAGCATATTATTTATTGTCCGCATTGATAGGTATTAAGGTATGAATAAGCCTACATGCACATGTTTACATGATATGGCATTATAATATGTAGCGAGTGAGTTATTTGCAGTTGTATACTACAGGGTGTATAGCATTATTTATAGCAGCAATGAGACAAGATAAATATTTGTATAATGTACTTACTATCTTCATTATATCTGTGAGATTATGTATAATGTACCACTATTATAATGTTCATTTGTTTATGGGATTATTAATCTCCTATTTATTACACTTAAAAAGGCGTACTGACCACTGTACACACCCTAATTACTGCTTGCATTCCCTCAGCCTTCACTGTATGGACATTGTGGAGATCGCCCACACAATAGAATGACTGTAGGAATAGAAGCTCAGCCAAAAGGGTCACAGGACCTTTTCTGTGTTGGGTAAAAGGTGCCTTCTCCAGCTTAAAAAAAGGTCTTGCTTGGGTCAATTTGGGTCTATTTGTGTAAGACCTTTCTTGCCAGGTTGAGGATTCTGTCCAACGCCTTCAAGAAAGGTTGTTAGAGCAAGAACTAGGACTGCAACCTTTTTCAAGCTGACAAATAGTTTGTGTCCTTTTGGAGCAGCTGGCCCCCTGTACTGGCTTAGTTTTATTCCACGAATGTGAAGAAGAAGGAGAAAGGGAATAACATGGAATGAATGTGAATACTTAGAATTAGTGTTTTCATCTAAAGGTTTATGGCTCCTCACACATTTTGACCTCTGTAAATATCAGATCATGCTAGAAAATTATATAGGTTTGCTAATTTGAATACACACTGTTACAAGACTTGCCATTGAAATTCTATTGTCATAACCTTGATTGTTTTATTAAGCATGCATTAAATTACTTTTCCAAATGTTTCATTTTAATTTGAAGAACAAATGTAAGTGTTGATCCTAGCCCTGTATGCAAAGGGGAAAAGAATGCTACCCTAGTCCATCCCCTACGAGCCCATATTCTTTGTTTTTTTTTCCAGGAAAATCAGAGGTAATAATGGGGTAAACTCTCCTTCTAAGATAATGCTTTTTTTGGATAAATTTTAGATGCATACATATGCCTACGTGTCTATGCAATAACTAAACCATTTTCATAACCTACTTATAGCAAATTCAGATGTAATACAGTTGCATAATAATGGTTTTGTTGATTCTTCATCAGCCTTCAGAGTTCAGACCATTCCATTTTTCATTGATAGAGATGTTTGACATGACAAAGAATACCCAACATTACTAACTAATGCATGGGATTTTCAAAGAATTGTACAGTCCCATGCTCCAATTCACCCTTTCTGTGTAATGGCAGAGTCTATTTATCTATCTGCCTGCTTAGCCTGGCTTAGGCATGTCCTCATCAGCTCCAGTTTGCCAAATAACCTGCTATTTTCAGACTCAGGATATTATACCGAAGCTGAAATTAGCACGGACGGGCACAAATTAGCCCACTTTTTCCCAAATAGCGGGATATTTTGGAAACAAGACCAACATTTCTCTGGATATTTTCTCGCCCAAATATCCTGCTAATTGCAACTGCCGGCTGATGGAAACGCAAAGTAACCGGTTAATTTGCGTTGGGGATAGTTAAAATAGCGGGTTATGTGGCAAACTCGAGCTGATGAAGGCAGGCCTCATGAGTCATATTGCCAAGGAAGAAGCTCAGTAGTGTTTTTTCTGCTATCTATTTAATTGGCTCTGCAGGCTTATGAAAAGCTTGCAGGCCCAAGCACTTTTCAGTCATAAAGCATATGAGAGGGTCTGAGCTAGTAGACTATGGAGATCACTGTCAGTGGCTTTTTGCAGTAATATACAACTAGTTTGCAGGCACAAACCTTTGTTAGTTACTGTGCATATCAGTATCTGCAAAATGAGACTAATATAGTCTCTGTCTCTCTGTCTGTCTCTCTCTCTCTCTCTCTCTCTCTCTCTCTCTCTGTCTGTCTCTCTCTGTCTCTCTCTATCGTGAGAACTGCTCCTTTTTTAATTTAGAATTTTTGAAGTAGAGAAAATTAATCATTTTTATTCTTTAGATTGTTTTTAAATGGAACTCACTGAGAGTTATGTAGGCGAAGGCACATTTTTTAAAAACACATCCTCTCTGTATTAATGTATTTGCATCATATTTGGGGGGAAATTTTACTCTGATCTAAAATGCCTAAATAAGTCTAAATGTTGTACTACAGGAAACTTTTCTTTTAGAAGAAATGTTGCCTTTGTCAGTGATATAACCATATATGTGAATCAATAATAATAATAATAGTGTAAACTTATAGAGCGAGCACACCATCCAGGGACGCTCATGACGCTAGCCCAGCAACAGTTCTTTTTATGCAAGTAAGGTAAATGTTTATTTGTTAATAGAGTTATAATAGAAAGAGTTGATCCAAAAGATTGGTCATTCACTCATAATTGAAAATGAATTATCATAATTGCTTCTTTGATTTCGTGGAAATGCATTCACAATTCAGAGCAATTTAGACTGACACTGTGCATAAGGTTAGTAGAGTCTGTGACCGCAGACTATGCATTACACTGTGTATCTTCACAGTGAGCTCAATGTATGGACTTTTAAGTCCATGCTCTGCACTAGCAGACACAAATGTACTCACAAACACTTTGAAGCATTCGCGCTGCGGAATAAGGCTGTGAGTGGGTTCGAGCTTGTAAAGGGGGTCGTGGGACCTTTTCTGATTCAGCTCAAAGGTAGCCTTCTCATCCTCTAAAAAAGGTCTTGCGCGGGTCATTTGGGGTTTGGATCTGCCAGACCTTTCTCTACATGTGGAAATCGCTTATTGCCCTTCTAGAAAAAGGTTGTTTGAGCTTCAACCGACGACGTAAGGCGTTGCAACCTTTTTCTTGCTGATGAAATAACGAATGTCCTTTCGGTAGGGTCATGCGCCCCTTTATCGGCTATTCTACTTCCCGGGAAAAGATATGAGAAGAAGAAAATGAAAAAAAACCTATACAGTTAAAAAAAAAGAGCCATTAATCAATCTGATAATATATATTCCTGGCTCTGAATAAGCTTTTACCATTTTATAAAAGCAGTTTACGTAGAATGAAAAACAGGTTCACTGTTTCTACAATACATTTATTTAAAAAAACTTTACGATATAAATACAATTTTTTAATAAATATTTTTTGTTGTTAAAAATGCTTGTATACAATATTTTTCTTTAAAGACTGTTCAATCTAATATGGATGTTTAGAGAGTACTTTTTCTGTGATTTCCTATAAGGTATCTATTAGTTTTGTAAAAAAAAATGAATCCCCCCCACCCCAAACAATAACTAAAGATAATAATAATAGTAATACAAATATTTGTTTAATTTTAATTTAATTTCTTTGTTTCCTGTAAAGCTCCCAATCTTAAATATCATATAGACCATTAGAGTGCATTTAGAGGACCTGACCCTCCTATATCACTGATTCAAACAATCACTACTTTGGCCTCCATCTTTCTCATTCCTTCCTAAATATTTCTTATTTGATCATACAGAACAAAGGAGATATAATAATAATAACTGGGTCTAGAAGTATGGAGACTATCTCTGTTCACTGCTGCCATCTTGTGTTGGGTTGCTGCCATTATTATACTTGCATAATTCACTCAACTCTCAGAGTATGACATGTAGCAACCAGAATAGATTGCTCTGTAATGGGGTGTAGCATGTTGGTTCTCATTGTCTCGTCTGACTCGGCCCTTTGGCATTGATCTATAAATATGATTATTTGTTAAAGGAAGTTGCTTGTTCTTCCTAAATTTATCAGCATATTTTAAAAATTCTGCTTGCACATAGACTACAAAGTGTGGTGCTGTAGTTACTTTGCTTGTATTTTGAAACTAGCTATTGTGCATCATGAAAGATTTTTAGTGAGCAAATTGAAAGTTGTATCTCATTGATTTTGAACCATTAAACTAAGCATTTACACACATAAATAATAATAAACTAAGAACAAAACAGACCGAAAACAAATAGTCACATAGGACATATCTGAAAAGAATGATTCTAATTTTCTCATGGAAATTGAAAATCCCCAGTATATGCATTATTCAGAATCTAGTTATTGATCATTTTAATGATAGCACGTTCTTTAGCAATTCTTATTCAATAGCCTTTACCAAAAATACATATATCAGGATCGTTCTACAGTCGGAGATTTTGTACCATCGGGTAAAGTTTGACAGAAATTCTTATGATCATTTAAAAAATCTTAATCCTTCCAATGCTTGTTCCAATCGATGATAAATGAATATGTATATAAGTTTGCCCTTGGCCATCCCATATTTTTGTGGACAATCGGACAGATCTAGTTTTAGTGCCATCCATAACCCAGTTTAAGTGTGTTTTTCACGTGATCCATTGACTCCATTTCCGGGGTACCAGTGTCAATACCGACCCGTTTTCTTCTCATCTCAAACCCAGTTAGCAACTATACTGCTCCACTTCTAGACCACCACGACCTGATAATAGGGGTGAGAACTAGATCAAGAGGGGGCATCCTCTGTCCAATTACACCACTGGTAAGGGGACGTTTGATAGCTAGCCTGTCATGATTGGTGTAGTGGGTTGTGCAGATTCTTGTTTGCTGGTCGTGTTGCTCAGCTCAACCTGCTGGGCTATGGGAGCTTGAATTTCCATGCAGGTATTTGATTCAGGTTCCGTCCGTCAACGGCATGGCAATTTTCGTGCCCTAACCTACATTTTCTCTGTAGACTTTATGCCATCGCAATGCCCCTCTGGAAAACTTGACTCTGCCACCCCTGTTATATGTTGTTGTGGAATAGCCTGCCTGTGTGTATACGGTAAATCCATTTGAGTATGGGTAATGGAGGGAGCCATATCAGTTTTAAATCACATGTACCCAATGAAGCATGCCCATTGTAGATAGCTTAAGCTTGACTCTTCTACACTGACCTACCCTATTAATAATCGACTGATCCATTCACGGACAGAATTTCCTGGTGTAAAGGGCGTTTTAGAAGCCTACAGTGGAGGTGACCAGACATTTGAATATGTTGGCATTGCCTATTGTGTCTTCCCACAAATCTCCCACTCATGACTCCAGCTAGCCAGCTCTGTAAACAGATTATTCCAAATTGAAAATAGGGGGAAACAGAAAAGAAACACTTGCAGGGATAATCATATCTCAATTATTAGACTGATGCAGTGTTTGTCATTGAGCTTATGATAAAAACAAAGGCTTTTTTGCCTATTTTGAGAACTCTATTTTTACATGACGGATGGTTCTATATGTAGTAAACTATACAATTTGTGCACTCTTTCCATCCAACCCCACATATCTTCACCCAGTTTAGCAATAGAAGCTTCCTAGTCAATTGTTTTGCCTGTGGTTATTGATTTCTAAAGTGGGGCCACTTACTTACAACAGGACTCATAATCTCTCTCTTTTCACAAAGTTGTTTGACCTGACAGGATATTGATGTTTGCAATAGGATTTAATCTGTTTGAGATAACAACCCTATTAGAATAGGAACTGGAGGGGCCAAATTGCGACCTACATACGGTTTTGGTTTTACCCTTCATTCCATTCTCCTCCAGACTATTCTTCCTTCTTTCCTTCAGTCACTCTTCCCTCTTGCCCTGTTCACATCTCATATCATGCTTAGATGACTGATATTCATGGTATGGCTAAACCAAAATTATATAGCTACACAATAAGTTATTACTTTGATATAGTCTGAACCTGATCTAAAGTAACGTCCTATTATTAAATGCATGTTTGAGCATTGTTTTGAACAAAAGCCTTGATATAGAATCAGGGTCCTGCTCTAGTCTGGAAATTTTAGTGTACAAGAATTGTATAAATAACAGGGCTTTATGTAAGTGGGCACATACGATAGGCCAGCTGTCATGTTAACTGATCTCTTCAAAACTAGTTTCGTGATGCAACGTTTCTTAGTACAAAGTAGTTGTCTAGTCTACACGGCCTTTTCGCTATACAGTGATGACCTTTATACAACGTTTCTTTATATGTTTCTTTATACGACCTTTATACAACGTTTCTTTATACAACCTTTATGCAACCTTTCTAGTTTCTACCATGTTCCTTTATACAACCTGTATACAACCTTTATACCACGTTTCTTTATACAACCTTTTTACAACCTTTCTGCCACGTTTCTTTATACAACCTTTATACAACCTTTCTACCACGTTTCTTTATACAACCGTTCTACCACGTTTCTTTATACAACGTTTCATATATATTTTCTGCAGTCTGAATAGGCGATAAGAGTGCTGCCATATGCCGATGACAATAACCCATTCAATATTTCTGTCAATTAATATTGCAGACAATTTGTAAGGTCATTACAATTGGTAAAAAGCACAAAAATTTGGTATTGACAATTAGGCCTGGATTCATACTGATGATGAATCATTTTGAATATAAAATTTAGTTCAGGCAGCGAAAAGAAAATTGAAATGGCAGTTGTTGAATATGGCTTCATATTGCTCTATGTATATAATAATAATAATAATAATAATAGTGGGTTCTTGTATAGCGCTCATGTCTGTCAGACTTGACACTCCTGGTGCTCCACAACTATTACCCTGGCTTTAGCATGGTTGCCATTACAGCGCTCTAGCATTTCAAGGAATTAATTCCTGCCAGGTACCCATTTACATCACCTGGGTTGAGTGTGGCAAGTGTAGATCAATTTCTTGCCAAAGGACATTAGTGCCGCGGCGGGAATCGAATCATAGGGGTCACATGCCAGACATTTTCATGTTCATGTTGCACATTCGGTTGTTAATGAATCCTGACCAGAAATTAAACTTGTTCACATTGCATTTGTTTAATATTCCATTTAAAGTGTAAATTACGTGAAATGTTTCTTTATTTTTTATGTAGATATTTTTCAGAAAAAAGTTGTGATAGGTTTAAATTATAGGACAACAAAACATAAATTGTAAAAATGTTTTTCCACTTTCGTTTAAAAAAAAATTAAGTAAAGTAGAACTGTGAGTATCTTGCTAATGAGAAGAGCAGGGTAACCAAATACGTCAGGTATAATAAACAGAAACTGCAGCTAACATTTATAGAATAGGGTGTTAAAACACTTCTCTATTAAAAAATAACAAAAAATACTGGATAGCGAGTTAACTTATACTTTGAATTTTTATGTGAAACTTAGGCATAGGAATGAAAATTCAGTTTTAAAAACCTGTTACCTGTATGAGCATACACGTATACATGCCAGGTCTTATTATCTTATAATACCACCACCCCATCTCCTCTTCTCAAATTTACTTCTTTTTATTAGTGCACATGAAAGCTTGAGGTCTCATTAATGTTCAAGTGAGTTTGTGTCTCTTCTTGCTCTTCCGATGCAGGTTCATCTTATTAAGGGTATGTCATGTATGCAATTACATAGTACATTAATGTCTGGAGGTTTGAAGGCAAAGGTCTAGCCAGTGCAGCTATATTTGAACTTTAACATATCAATATTTCATGTTTATCAGCACCCAGCTGGTTTGAGCTTATTAGGTTCACTCAGTCAGTGTTCACCAGCACCAATCCTCAGCAATCAGCTTCTCTGCAAGACATGCCAAGTTTCGCTTGCTGGGTGCTCTCATTTCACATCAGGGTAGCTTGCTCTCTTTTAACCCTCTTCTTTTCTAACTTCTACCACCTTCGCAGCTACTGCTGTTTTACTCCGAAGACAGTAATGTGCAACCCCTCGCTGTTTTCTGCCTATCAGCTATTTTCAGTTTCCACTTTCATGACAGATAGGCAGATTTGTTTCACACTTCTGATCCTGCTGTTTGGTTTCTCGCTGATTAATCAAGGCAATTAGACATGAACGGTAGGATCCTCCCTGCGCTCCGTGGCTCTGACAGTGGGGTGCTGGGTGGATGAGGTCAGGGGATAGGTGTTGAGACAATGGGTGCCTGTCCCTCTCCTGGTCTCCCCCCTCGCCCTCTTGTTGTGCTGCACTTTCCTTCTCTCCAGAAGTGCATTTCCCCTGCCAAAAGTACAGGGAGGGGTTGAAACTCCTTTTTAGCGCATGTCAAAGTACTATTATCTCAGTCAGGCAGCAATTAGCCTCACAATCTAAAGGCAAAGAAGAAGCAGAGTGCAAACTGCAGAGGCTTAACATCAGAGGTGAAGAGAGAGATAGAGAGAAAGAGTGCATGAGGTGTTGCCATGCGAGGCAACTGCGCGAATCATAAGGCCAGCATGTTATGGGTATACCGAGACGTGAACAAATTCCTATTTTCCTCTTTTTCGTTATGAAGTCTTAGGTCACTAGTTTCCTGGGAATCCACGCACCAATGGCTTCAAGTGCTTGGGGATCAGTACCCAGGGGAGGGTGAAGGGGGGCAAGAGACTAGAATAATCCCAGTTAGTGTCAATTGACCGAGGATAAGCGACTCAGTCACAATCCACTAGATCTTGAGATGGCCAGAACAGGTTGTTGAGTACTGGCTTTAAGGAGCCAGTGATAATTGGATCTGGATCGATTGCTTGATTTAATTTTGATGGCCAGCCACTTTTATTATATTGCTTGTTATACTCCCTAAGATAGTGATAGAGAGAGTGAGGAAGGGAGGGGATTAAGGATGGATAGGGGGTAGGTAAGGGGGCTTCTGTAGAGGCGCTGTGGTCTAGCCTATACGTCACTGGACTATGGATTACATGGTTCACAGTTCAAGTCCTACTGCAGCACTAGTGTACTTTGGCAAAACATTAATCTACATTTGCCACTCTCCACCCAGGTGTTAAATGGTTACCTGGTAGGATATGAATGGTATTGGGGTTTTATTAGCATGTGTGAGCTAGTAAAATGGCGCCTGGGGGGAAAGCTCCCCAGAGAGCAGAGTATGTGCACTATCACATGCGGAGCTGCAATTAAAGGGAAAGTCCACCCTGAAATTAAGTTAGTTTTAATAGGAGTAGAAAAATGAGAGAAACAAGTCAGTGAAAGTTTGAGCAAATTCCGATTAAAAATAAGGAAGTTAGGATTTTTGAAGTTGTGATCAATCAAACACAAATTGGCAACTCTATGACGTATCATGCGAGCTCAACTTCCATTTGCTCAGTACTAAAAAAATCTAAAATTTTCATTTTCCCTCAAGAAAAATTTCAACCATACATGCACCCTAAATATAATAATTGCAAATGTGTTTCTATACTCCCCCTGCAAGAAACAAATATATATTCCGTCATCAATAACGAAGAAAACATGATTTTATGGAATATTATGCACAAAGCAAATGAAGGAGAGCTCGTATGATAAGTCACAGAGTTGCCAATTTGTATTTGATTGATCACAACTTCAATAATTCATAACTTTCTTATTTTCATTCAGAATTTGCTCAAACTTTCACTCACCTGATTTTCTTATTATTCTGCCTCTATCGAAACAAACTTATTTTGGGGGTGGACTTTCCCTTTAAACCCAATGTCCTGGGTAATAATAATTTCAATGTAAAGTGCTTTAGAAACATATTAAGCTTTAAATACAAATGTGACTATAATTATTATTAAGAATAGCTACAACTCTCCTGTTTGTTTCATCTAAGTAATTAAAGCTACATCTAAGATAAAGCTTCATCTAAGTAATTAAAGCTACAACTCTCCTGTAACCCTGTAAGTTGGGGCTCTAAGACGAAATTTTTCAAGTTTTTGGCTATCAAATGCTCAAAAAAAGTTCATGGCTCTTACACCAATATTATTAATTTCAAAGTCATGAAAATTCACTAAATATCAACAAACATGGTCTACAACAACTCCAAATGACAAAATAATCCCAACCATGAACTTTTTTGGAGCATTTGATAGCCAAAAACTTGAAAATTTTCGTCATTAAAAAAAAAAAAAAAAAACCTACATTATAATCCAAGATGCATGTTTTGCCTCTGCTCTTAGACCAATATTATTAATTTCAAAGTCATGAAAAGGCACTAAATATCAACAATCATTGTCTTCAACAACTCCAAATGACAAATAATTTTTTTTTTTTAAATTGCCGATTTTTTTCCCGATCATTTTAATTGATCGGTGATCGGAAATTTTTCCCCTATCACCCCTGATCGGATCGGTATCGGCGGCCGATCCGATGATCGTTTACAGGGTTAAGTTTGTTTCATCTAAGTAATTAAGGCACATTGTTTAATGCTGGATGACATCTTTCAAGCACTGAGATGAATCTAAATACCGGTACCTATAAAGTAATAGATTATTTACTGATTTCATTTTTCACTATTGTAACCCAACTTGGTAGAAGTTTATGCCTTTCTGTGAATTTTCATGAATGTAGTCTCAAATGTATTCCTTGATGCTGTCATACATGCAGTGTAACATGATTTGTTGGGGGGGGGGGGGGGGGAACAAATTAAGCTTTAAATACAAATGTGACTATAATTATTATTAAGAATAGCTACAACTCTCCTGTTTGTTTCATCTAAGTAATTAAGGCACATTGTTTAATGCTGAAAGACATCTTTCAAGCACTGAGATGAATCTAAATACCGGTACCGATAAAGTAATAGATTATTAACTGACTTCATTTTCCACTATTGTAACCCAACTTGGTAGAAGTTTATGCCTTTCTATGAATTTTCATGAATGTAGTGTATTCTTTGATGCTGTCATACATGCAGTGTAACATGACTTGTTGGGGGGGGGGGGGGGGGGGGAGGGTCAATATTTAATGAATTATTCACTTTTTTAAATCCAGAGAGAAATCCAACATGAATGATGCAGCACTGCTAAGTGGTATTGTAACTATGGTTACTGTACCCTAAAACCTTTCCATTTAGTGGTGATGATGAGAAAATGAATTATTCATACCGATATTTAAGGCCATTTGTTGCCATGCCAACCCTACATCCTCTGTAGATGTCAAGTAGATGCATTCTGATATTCCATTCCTTATGTTTCTAGGAGTAACATAAATACACAAGGAATATTTGAGCGCCCTCCAGGAGAACAGTATTTATTTATACTGATGAGACTATACTACATAAATTAGTCACATCATCCAATAAACTACTACTACTACTTCTACTGCTACTGCTGCTATTATTTCTACTACTACTACTTATACTAATATTTCTACTACTACTACTACTACTACTACTACTACTCTACTACTACTACTACTACTATTACTACTACTACTACTACTACCACCCCTAATATGACTACTAATACAATGATGAGTACTATTACAACTACTACTACTACTACTTGTGCTAAATATACTTTTAGGTATAATCCTAGATAAAAGCTGATGAATCAATTCATGTGATGTCATTTTTAGTCAATGTAGAGTTTTAAATTAACTCAATGAATCAAATTCATTAGTCTAAGTGATTCCTTAATATATTTCTTACATAATTTACATTTCCATGGGTATCAAGAATAATAATATGTTGGACTTTTTAGGTAAGAAACAGGGGCAAAATAAACAAGTACTCCTTTCATAAAATGTAGCAATAAGTGCTTATCATGTTTTTCAAACTTATTTTTTGTGGTAATCCTTTTCAATTTTTCAGTTCTAAACATGTATACCTGACTTTTTAAGGTTGAAAGTTTGAGAATATTAGGCATAACATTTGAGCAGTCATGGCCAATCATAAACTCTCTGTACAGAAAACACAAATTGTTGTTAATGACTGAGAGGGTGATATCTGAGTGTTTATGAATGGGGAGATTCCATTCTACAATTCATAATCAATCTCTACATAGGAGGGACAACTGCAGTGAGTAAATTAGCTGTGATTAGGGAATGAAGCCTGCAGGTTTGTATGTTGAGAGAGTGGATTAGTCCACAAGGATGAGGCTCAATAAGACCAATGGGAGCAACCCATAAATGGAAAAAGTTTGTGAAAGGCCTGTTTCATTTGCTTCAGAGGGGTGCTTCTCTCTGTTTGTCAGGAATAGTGTGAAATAAGTCAAGAAATAACAAAGTTTGAAGACTTTTATTCAAAGGTTTGCAGTTTATAGAATTGATATTGGAAGAAAATACAGATCCTAAGCATTTTTTTCTTCAATTTTCTTTGCCATATTTGGCTACTAACCCTTCCATTTCAGAAATGGCAGAGTCCATGCACAGTGATAGATGGCATGCATTGGATCATTCTTCAACCCCCCCCCCTCTCTCTCTCTCTCTCTCTCCCTTTCTCTCTCTCTCTCCCTCTCTTTCTCTTTCTCTCTCCCTCCTTTTCTCTCTCTTTCTCTCTCTTTCTCTCTATCCCTCTCTCTGTCTCTGCATCTGCGGAATCCCTCTTGTTTTCACCTTTGAGATGATTAACTTACAATAATTGAACTTTGGTTTTCCCTTTCTCAAAACCGTGGAAGCTATTCATAGTCAATAACCCTCACTTATTACCCAGAACCCACCTGTGCTTTGCCTCTAAGCCCCTTAATACTTTATGACATACCACTCATCTATTTATTTATCATACATGTATACATATTCTGGGATGTCACAAATTTACCAGCCAGAAAAGTGCAACTGGTTTGGGTCAGCAAAAGAAAAAGTGTAATGCACCCAAGTTGCTATTAAATTAGTGCATTCTTACCTAATTTGCACTTTTTTGTGAAAGGCCGCTCCTATATCATGACCTCTCTTCATCTATTATACCTCATATCTAATTTTTTTGAGGTAAATCTTTTAAAACTAGAAATGATAATGTGAATGATCAAGTGAAATGTATGAATAATTGTTTGTAGAACTTGTATACTTTATCACTGTGCTGAAAAATGTATTGTGGGAGCCCAAGCCATTTGAAGACCATTGTTAGGGCCATTTCTGTAGTAGCTGGTTATATTAAACATACCAATGTCTTGTAAGTTGTAACCAGAGGAATTTATCTCCCTCCCCCTCCCCTCTTTAAAAAAAAAACTGAACAGGTTTGTTTGCATGGCCCTCATTTCTTTCCTTCAATATTTATTGTCTCTTACATATTTTCTCTTTAATCTTGGAGTTGTCTCTTATCCTTTGGTTATATCAGTTATGCATCTTATGATATGAATGCTCTCCCTCTCCACCCACAGCCCCCCCCCCCTTTCCCTCTTCCCCATTCCCTCCTCCCTTCCCTCTCCCCCTCTCTCTCTCTCAACCGAGTTTTTATCTCTTTTTGACTATTCCTAATCTTTACCTATTCTTTGAGCAATTGGACCTATTTCAATCATCTATGATAACATTTCTTCCTTCCATCTCTCTCTTAACCTCAACTCGGTCGGTCGAGATAGAACTTAATCCATTAGAAACACTTGTCACATGCCGGAGATGAAGTACCCTCAAGACATGCATATTTGGATACCCAGTCATCGCTAAAGTCCATCCTCTTATTTCCCTTCTCTCACCTTACACCTTCATAGATCACCACCTCAGCCTGAACAAATGTGTAAGTCAACTCTTCTAAAAACACAGAATATCAACAAAAAGTGAGACAACTGAGTAAAAAGAGGGTGAGAGGGTATTAAAAAAAAGTGCAGGACACATAGTCCTCTTTAGTGCATGGAACTCGCCTCAAAGTGCAATGTACAGCCATCGTCTGGCCGGATGTGGGGGAAACGAGGTGTTGCAAACCACCGGGGTAATTGCACTATTTTGCGCTGATTCCGATGTTTAATTTAACGGGCTAATCGTCCTGATGGGTTTTCCATGAAACATTGAACGCATCCTTCCCTGCATTCATCACAACACAATGTCATTGACATTTTTTGTTCGTGGCCATAGGTTAATTGTCTGACGGCCTATCCAACACTCATTCTGAGGTCATGATTATTGTGTTACGCTAATTATATCACCTCTCTCTCTTACTCTCTCATTCTGTCTCTACATTTACATTGTCCCTCAAACAAGGTCATAGTTCACCATGTAGGCGTACCCTTGCATACATGCAGGCACTTTTATGCTCACACGCCCGCCTGCCCGCTCGGTGGCGCGGTGGCGCTCTGAAGTCGGGGGATGATTAATCAATTACGGACACTTAGGCATAATGACGGATGGTTACAACCACTTATCCCATCATAGAGCCTCTCTCTCTCTCTCTCTCTTTCTCTCTCTAACTGATCTAGGGTGAATCTATGGTCACTAGGTAATGACCAGTTTCAGGCTTTGTTTGTTACTGCTGTGGGACAAACACATTCACGGGTGATAACGCACTTTATAGAATAAGAGAAGCCGATCTTATTATCAGTACTCATGTTTAATCATGGTTACGGTTTCTGTTCTAGATGGAGAGTTTGATTCTCTATAAAGGTCATAGAGATGTCATTTTCATTGGGTCGTATCATGGCTTCTTCAATTGTCCAGAAGGGGTATTCCTGTCTTCATGGATCAAGATATTTGGAGGCATCCCTTTTTTAAGGGGGGGGGGGTAGATTTCTAAAAGGATACAGTTGATTACTAAAGAGAATTTGGACAATTAAACTAATTTCATATTGCATATATGTGTGTGCATTGTCTTACATCACCTCAATATCAAATATATAATGCCAATATTTGTTTTACCTTCACTGGAATCTAAGGACTTTAAATTTATCATTAATTCCTCAGTAATTTACAAAAGGAGACAAGTACAGCATTTTGTTGTTGTCTATAATCTTAATAGCAACTAATAATCTTTTTTTCAATCCATATTTTAATGTCATGCTTTCATAGCAGTCTGGTAAAACAAACAAACATAATGTTAAGCAGATCACCAAAGTGAGAAATCTTGAAAAAAATCGGTTAAAGCACCAAGTGTTGCATATTTACTGAGGATATTTAATGCATTAACTACCTTGTTTAAAATGAGGCAGAGCGAGAAGCAGTTCCCTACAAATTGATTTTTGAGTCATAGCTCTGTGCTGCATGCCATGCTATGAGGTTGATTAAGCCAAATTGCATCTTTCTTCGTACCCATCATTAAAGGCGCTGAGCTGCTTAAATCATTGTTCTTAAAATGTGTTCACGGAAGAATGAAGCCAATTGGTCAATTATCTATGATTATGTGGTGAACTAGGATCCTGCTGATTTTGGTGCAACCAGTTCAAGAATCTGGGTTAATAGGTAAACCAGGTTACTAGGGAACTGGGCCTATTGATGGCTTTCCTGTGAAGTGGTTATGAATTTCTCACAAAACCTTAACAAAAATCCCCTCCCCTTCTTGTGAACACTTTATTATAAAGAGAGAATTAAAGGGGAGAGGAAGTATCAGATCTGTGATTTGTGGGCCTTGTTAGAACTAGGCCACCGGTAAACAGAGAACTAGATCTTACCCTTGCAAAATAGAACAGGCTGTCACATTTCTCTGTTTCCCAAGAAAAATATGAGGAAGAAAGAGTATCTAATGGTGTTTACTCTTGTGAATACAGATCATCTATCTTGATAGTTGCCAGGATTTGCCCATAGAAACCGACACCTACTGAATAGCCAATGAGACAGCTTTTTATTTTAATTTCATTTATTCAGCGACCCACCAGTAATATCTCCATAATCATATCCTGAGTCCTGATTGCCCAAGATTTGTGTACTTAAGAGGCGCATGGTAATGAGAAGAACTGGGTTTTGGGTACAACCAGGGGGAAGAAAGAGCCGAAAGGGCTGACAGAATTAAATCAGTAGAGATTCAATTCAAACAACAGGAAGCGAAAAAGAGAGGCCGAATAATGAAATATTCAGGCTAATATATGCATCGCTGCCAATAGAAGTGTTTTTCTAGTTCTAAGGCGTAAATCAGGCCGGGAGATAAAATTTGGCTTGAGTGGCGATTGGTGCATTACCAGTAGCATAATTTCCATTTTGATGATAAGATGTCCCTGGGTACTACTAATCTTATATGATGTGACTGGCAAAAGGCATTAATAACACACCCTTTAATAACAGAAGGTTGCTGGTTGTATTTTATCCATTTAATAATGCACTAGATTGATTTTCACCTGCTAGGCTGCTTTATCCATTCAATTTTTTGTACATAAATATACAAAACTTCTTATCCTAATTTTTTTCTATCGCCTTGTATTCTAGGTAGTTCTTAAATAAATAAGTAATTAAAATTTCAGAACATATAAGTTAAATTCAAATGAGATATTACATTTCTTTAGCTTCTATTTTTCTGAAAGAAAAGGAGAGTTTCCCATCTTTTACTCACGTTGACACATGTCTACATCATGTTGCACGCTGTATATTATATGAAAAAGCTGCATGGACCCTATCCTGCCTGGAAACTAAAGAGTAACGTTGTATTGATGTTAGTGTTGTTTATTCATGTGCATGCCTGGTAACCACCTGTCCCCCTTCCTCCGAGTCCTAGGAGCCTAGCTCGGCCGGCCGGCTTAGGACAAAGTGTTTGCTGAAACCTCTCCGCAGACACGCATACATGAAATATTAAAAACGTTATTAAATCTGGAGGGTGAAGTGAGAGCAAGCAGGAGACATTGACCTAACTTTGGTGTTGAGATTCAGTTCGATAACCAGGAAAGTCAGTCACTGTCCGCAATTCACCTTCAAATCAACCTCATTTACATGTCTTGGCAGAAGAAGAAGTGGGGAAGTGGGAAAAAAGCGGTTAATTTGAAGCGACTACCAACTGATGGCCTCTGCATCACGAAGCATGACAACAATTATCAGAGTTGTGTACAGAAAGGGAGATGGAAGATAAAGGGAAAATCAGAGACCTTTCGAGGAAGAGAAAAATACATGTCATGAATAATTCTTTTTTGTTCCATTCATTTTTCTATTTATTGTTGTTGCTTCATTTCTAAAGATAGATAACAATAAAAAGCAGAATTTATTGATAAAATGTTGCTTTCAAATAGGCATAGTGAAATGTAATTACAGTCTGTATGGCAGATCTAGAGGGGCACAAAGGGGAAAATAAGAGTTCTTTTCTTCTTCATTGTGAAACTTTTCAAACTAAATTCCCTAAGTTAAGGTATGTAGGTCCTTTTCAATTTCAGAACAAGGGGGATTTGCCCCCAAACAATTGAGGTGATGCTCATCCCCCTCCCCATAGTCGCAAAGGGTTTCTTGTCTGGTGTATCTTAAACAGTAAACACACCTGTGTTGCTCCTTGAGCAGTCTTTAAGAATGGATATGTGCGCTTTATAAATTGACATTATTATTATTATTATTATAGTAACATAATTAGGGTACCATTGATGTCAATAAATGCAGACAGCAGTGTAATTTGAGAAACAAAAAGAAAAGTGAAATACAAAGTTGAAATTTTTCATTTTGGTGTAAAAAAAAATATAGCATTTTCACCATTGAAACAGTGAACAATACAGAGATTATGTGAGTAAAACCTGATTCATTGATTAGTTAGTATAGATGCACATGCAGGTATATGCATCAATGAATAAATGGATTAGTAAAGATTGGATGGTTGATATGAATAGAGAACCAAGGATTTGGGCATATGAGAAACAAAAACAAAAAAATCAATAAGGAAAAGAGAAGAGGAAAAGAGAAGAGTGAAAGAAAAGCCAGACAACCTGTAATTTAATAACGTTTCATGTTCAACCTCAGAAAGTACAAAGAATCAATGCTAGACCAGAGGTCACACAACAGTCACATAGGTGACTGTCAGGCCATCACCTGTCCCAAAAGTACACTGACACCACTCGCCCCCAGTCCAATAGGGGGATGACCCCTCTGAACCCGGTCTCAGAGTGCAAGGGGAACACCCCCGAACATTGGTGCTCATTGCACCCTATCAAGGGCCCATTAGAGTGTGACCCGGCACAAAGCAATCCCGCCATGCAGAGACAAGTTTTATATTCTCTGCTGGGATAATTAATGAGCATTTGCTTTTGTGCGCAAGAGAGGCAGAGACAAATGAGAGGATGACGTGACTGCTGATGAGTGAAGACTTTAGTGACCTATCCTGCTTAATAGTACATCTCATGAGGATGTGTTTGTTAAGGATCATGGGTGTGAGGGAAGAGAGCTCCACACCATACCTCCCCATTCATCATTGACTGTCATCATCACACCTAAATTCAAGAAAGCCATTTATGGCAGCACTATAGATTATATATTTAATATAATTAAAAGTTTGAAGTGAAGGATGTAATTTACCCAATCTTGCATCACACCTGCCATTTTGGAATGAAATTTACCTTGGAAGTGCTGATACTTTGACCTCCCATATGCTGCCTTATCAACATGAAAGTAATAAGCATGTTATTTCCATTTCCATGGTTATGGCATCTTTTCCTCAAATGTTTGTTCACCTAGAAGGTTGAAATTCTAAAGATTTGTTATTTTGAATATTTTTTTGTATTCTGAAAGCATCAATTATCATTATTTCCAAGGTTTATTGTTTAACAAATTGATGCAGGTCTTAATTGAATAGTTTATTGTTTGAAAATATAATCTGCATGTAAACCTAACCATACAAGTATAAAATTGACTCTCTTTTGAAGTATGACACCTTCAGATAAATGTTTACTTCCACTTCAGTATAGAGAAGCTTTTTGAGTTAAACTTAATTAATGTTGATTACTTGACAGCATGGATTTTTAAAAAAAAATTGAGGGGGGGGGGGCATTTTTTAAAGTTAAATTCATGATAACCATAAATTTTTCTCAAGGGCATATATATATATATATATATATATATATATATATCCTATTGAAAATCTATCTCTGGGTCTCTGGGTCTTGTCTTTGGGCATGAATATAATATATATTTGATCAATATCCCATTATGACATATCCACACAATCTTTTAAATGCAATATTTTATTATAAGCTCAAAATTTGACACAAAAATATTGATACTTGTGGTATGTGAGTCTGGAAGTAGATTAGCAACGTCCCCCCTGGGGAGGGAAGAAGTGTGTCGCTAGAGCAGGTGCATTCAGACAATTCATCTGACATAAATGAAACAAACTCTTTAGGCAGCAGGACAAGTAATACAAGGAGGCGGTGCGCTTGCATGTTCATCTTCCTGCTGTATAATGCCTGCTCCAGATTCAAGTAGCAATGTGACATGACATTCATTTCCGATTCATTTGGTGGCTACGATGCGATGGCACCCTTTATGATGTTAATCGTCTGCTGAACTAGATCTGCTTGGGCTGCTTTTGCTTTGAGGTTCAGAGACAATTAGCTGTAATGAGGAGTTTATTGCTCTCTTTCTCTCTCTACCTCATAATGGTTGGTTGTCAGATCCCACACATCCCAGACTGACCCAATTTCTTTAACCCATTTTAACAGTGTTTGTATTCGTGAGCTGTTCATTGTACCACTACAATTTAATTTTATTAACCCATTTACTGTACAACCAGGGTGGTTCCTCTATTTCATCTATTGGATTGAGAGAATTCAGAAGTCTACAGGGTACCGTTTCTTGTAGTCGTAGATACATGTAATGATTTTTTTTCTTCCTACGTAGTTTATAGTGCTTTTTGTTAGACAAAAAGTTACTGTAATATTCATATCCAAATTTGTTTAAATATGACTCACATTTTCGTACATTTGTAAATTGTGGATCTAAAAATGGCAAAATTTAGTTTACTTTTTGTATATTTTGATGGAATTTACTGTTTAGTTTGGGCGATATTATATATCTACGTCTCTATCGATTGAGGGGATCGATAGCCCCAAAGAAGAAAAGTGCAGTTTTGCTCAGATATTTACACGAGTCAAGTTCAACTTGTGCTGAGGGATCCAATAGATCTAGGAATCTTTTATTACTATGCAAATAACAAGTATAAGCTCGCCATGTTTACTGTCTGACAGATAATCGTCAGTAAATTGAAAGAGGAAAGAATATATTTGAGTGTAAAGATTGGAAGATAAAAGCATTGTCTTTATGTTAGTGCATTTACCCTGTTATGATCAGTTTCAAAAACTGAAACCTAAGGGTAAATAGACTAAAAAGAGGTTATATGCAGAGATTTAGTCAATATTTGTGTGCTTGTTACTGTAGCACGGTTGGCTTGGCAGGTAGAAGTATCAGTTTCAGAATCGGTGTACTTTACGCATTCTTGAATTTCACGCCACCTTTAACACGACCGCACTTTCTGCAATTTATTTGTTGTCCCCTTGGTATGAAGTCATGTGCGTGTCTTAGCTCCTTTGTGCAGAGCAATTAAGATGCCATTGTTGGTAGCTTGTCTGTGTACCTACTCACCGTGTCCCTCAGACGTCCTATTGATTTGTACTCTCCACTTCCAAGTCATTGTCAAATGCGTGCCCAAATTGACATTGACCCCACTGGCTTCTCTTTCAGTTTGCCGGTTCATTGCACTTTCACACTAGGTGTAGCGCATGCTAGGCTGGCCAGAGCAGAGCCGCGGCACTTTATCCTCAGCCAAGGTCTCCTCGCTCGCCTTTTTTTTCCTCTTTTTAATCACTGTACTTTAATCACTTTATTCATTCGGTGAATGCTAGTTGCACCGTGCCAGCTATAGGTAGGAGAAGATGAAGCGTAAACAAGATGAGTGCGCATGCAGGCGACACCATTCTGTGCCCTTCACCTATCCACGGCCATTCTTTCCTCTCCTGGTTCTCTCACCATTCAACTTCGTTTCCATCTTAAGCATGCCTCGCTAGATTCTAAAGCTAAAGGGCAGCTTGAGAAAAAAGCGGCTCCATTTTAAGAGGCAAAATGAAAGATCCTTTCCATCTTATTATTCCATTCTTTCCCTTCCCATAGTAAGAGAACCTTCTGGGTAGGGTTATTGCTACAACCAACATTTTCATCTTTACTTCTAAGCCTAATCAAGACCTTCTCCGTTTCTATTATGCCAGACATTTTGACGATGTGGTATTGATTTCTTTACCCAGAGTGCACTGCCTCTTGACCATTTGAGTGAGCTATACTATTAGGAGTACTCGCACTTCAGAGCAGTTGAAGGTTAAATTCCCAACACGCTTTCATGTCGGAAAATGAGCAGAACATCCCCCCCCCCTTCTCTCAGCTTCTCTTTACACTTAATCAGAACTACCCCTGCGGTTATAATGGACTTTTCGGTTTCCTCAATAGTGCATTCACATAGTCTACTTTTTCATGGATTTTACTCCGCCCGAGGCTAGTTGAGAGTGAAAGATATTCCGAAACCAATTAATCCACAATTCATTTCTTTTCATTGCAACCAGTATCAAATGGGTAGACATTTGCTATTCATTGAGTTCATGAAAAGAGGATAATTTTAATGATGATCACGATACTTATGAATTGAACTTCCCTTTGTGTGATAATTGGTGCATATAAACCCATTAAAGCTTCCAAATGTGTGCAAAAAGTGTGTTCCCCCTTCGCAAAGTTCAGTTAACCTCACTAGTGTAAGAGGGGAGGTAGCCCTCATCCATAAGCCATATTTTAATTTCCTCTGCCCGGTGATTTCAACAAGCAGATGAGATTGATACTCATAGATTATTTATTGACTGATTGACGGACGGACGGATGGACAGACTGACGGACTAGATGGATGTATGACTTTAAAGGAAGATAGGCAAGGGGAAATCATCACCTGAACCTTATTCATATTTTACAGATTCAAATCCAGATGTAGTTTTAAACATTTGTTACATCCTCATTCAGGAATGAAACTTGGTGACATGTCAAGATTTAGTGAGATTTCCAACAACACTTCCTGGAAAATTGTCCTAAAATAACATCTATTTTTGCGTGGATATTTACAAAATTCTAAAAACTATTTATATGTACCTTAGCAAGAGCAACTGCAACCCAAACAAAATAATTATTTCAAGTCAATATATTGACTAAGATATTTGTCAATCAGATGGTAGATGTAGTTGAGGTTGGAGGAAAGCGTGCCTCTCAGTGGCATCTATCTCCCTCCCCCTCTCTCTTCCCCCCTCTCTCTCTCCCCCTCTCTCTCTCCCCCTCTCTCTTCCCCCTCTCTCTTCCCCCTCTCTCTCCCCTTCTCTCTCACACACTCCCTCCCTGTCTCTCACTCACTCTCCCTCTCTCTTTGTGGCTGTACTTATTGACTAATTGACTAATTGATGATTATGTTATGATATATCAATCAGCTTGCACAGTGAATAAATGAAGAAAAACAAAATTAGTAAAAGTTCTATTGATTTCAATAATAGGACCGAAAAAATAATACTCATATCATCCAATAGTCTTACTTGCCCTACAAAATCTGACACTTTTTCTTTATATACATATTTCTTAATACAAATATGTTCACTGTTCTCTCACTCTCTCTCACACCACACTTTTATGTTAATTTGCTTAATCATGAAACCATATAAAATATTGTTTTGTTACTCTAAATGAGCACTGATTTATTTATTTTTATGTTTTTTTCTTTCTTCTTTTCTCATCTGCAGTGTCGAGCCTTGAGGAAACGACTTACGTTAGTAGACAAATCCAAAGATAGACAAGTAGAAGAACTAAAGAATGCACAACATACCATCCATCAAATGAAGGTAGGTCAATAGTCTACTGCACTCCAATGACTATTAAAAATATGCTGGCTCATGTTAGTTTGCACATGAAAATCAAAACTAAAGTCCATATTTCAATGTGGAAATGCAATACGTTTGTGGGATTCACATCCTCTGTTTCTAATCCTTCTCTTTTGATAACCATGATGACTCTGTTAGTTTTTCTGAATCTGATGTCAGAATCCATACCCTAAGATTAAAAACCTATCATTCTTACATGTAGGGAAGTCAGTTTCTATAGATTTTCCTCTCTTGCATCTAATTTATAGAAAAAGAAGATATATGCCTTATATGTAATGACAAGGATGAATTTTTAATTTCCAGTAAATAGCAGCTTCTCAAAGACACCATAAATAACTAGGAGATGAACTGATGACTAATGAAATGAAATTGCAGTAGGGGAGGCGGTTTATATGCAGGGCAAGATGTTGTTTTTCTTTCACTTCACGATAAGCTTCTTTGCATATCAGTTTTAAGAATCGTAAATTAATTTCTTGAGTGGGAGTTGTTATTGCTTGGATGTCAGGCTCAATAATTCCTATTTCTGATAGAAAGATTTGATTTTACTTATGATAATCTCTTCAAATTGGGTCATGTAATCCTGCATCTCAGGTCGCAATGCATATCTCCATCTCCCTAGCTTGGCAAGATTTCCAACATTAATTGTGATGGTACGGAACTAACTTTGCTCACCCCGACCAAGCGATCGTGTAATGTAACATTTATACAGTTAAAACTCGGAACACATGTTTAAAGTATTTTGCAATTAGAAGATGGTCTGTATTTATACATCAGATAAGAAGGAAAGACAGTTTGCTCAGGGGATTGCTCACTCCTTTCTATTTCCAATGGATAATTTTCTACTAAGTAAAGGATCAGGAAACCTTTTTTTAATTTCAGAATATCATTCTATAAATCATCTTTTGCATTTACATCAACCCTAGTTAAAAGAGGAATGGAAGATGAATGGACATGTGTGATTCTAATTATAGTGTTTATCACTGCCAAAGAAAATTATATCAGATCGATGTTTGAAAAATGTATCCTTATGCAACTTTAACTTGGTACTTGGTAGGATTCCTCCAAAAGACGCTGTAAAGGTGTTTAAACTGGAGGTCTTATAACTATAAGAAAGCATGAAGAACAGATATAAAACTTATTTGTAGATAGTGTCAGAGTATATCTTAAGAGGAAATAAAAATTGTAATTATTTTACAAAATCGAATGGGATCCCTTACTTTTAGCAGTGCTGATCTTCATTTTAGATATGAAAATCGAAAGGATGGTGGGTCTATGTTACATAAATTGTATCCATTGAGATATTCTATCAGATTCTGTCATCTATTTCTCATTAATTTTCCGTAAAGCTTGTCATTTTTTCACTCTATATGGGGGCTTCTCATTTAATCTATAAGATTCTTGTCTTTTCCGTGTTTGAAATCCAGGTTTGCTTTTCCATCAGGGTGCATATTCCCTGCATCAGGTATAAAATGTTATTATAAGGTAACTGACAAGAGAAACCAGTTCAGTTTGATTATTGAGACGCTATGCAAGTATAGGATATCCATACTTTACATTTAAACCAATGTTAGGATCTTTGGGGTTCAGGTTTTTCAAACTTGCAATGGGCTTCTATTCCTTATTAGAAATCAATACTGATTACATACCATAGCTATTATTTTCACTTGTGTGTTTGGCATATTTGTGTTGTAATGTTTACTACATCTAGAGTAGAAAAAGGCAGTTCATTTGATTACGTGTACCAATTCCTCTGGCTAAACCCCAACTTAGAAAATGAGAAAATGAAATTGAGCAGCATCATTGCATTGATTTTTACTCTGTGTTGCATTTTGGTGTTTTTCTCTGACAGCCTTCTTTCCTTTCAATTTAACCTAAATCTGGGAAATCGTTAATTGGGTGGCTCATGGGATTTAGTTGACTAATCCTGAGATTTGCTACCAGCAATGAAACATCTAGATTAGATCAGAGACTCCAATTTGAAATGAACCGATTTCCAGTTTAGGGAAGATGTAATTGGAGAGGTGGAGGTCTAAAAAAATGAGAGCAAGAAAACATAAATGAAGAAATAGGCAGAGAAATGGGAAGACATAAAAAGAGAAGGGGATTTTAAAAAAGATTATTGAAAGAAAACAAGATGGCAAGAAAAGGAGTGATGAAGAGCACTTAGTCGACTAAGTAAATGCTGTGAATCAATAAAAAAAGTGTTTCATATTATTTCTATGGTAGTCTATTGATATGAAAACTGCCCATCCAACCACTTTTATACCCATCTTCTACATCTGTGTAACACACATAGTCTCTAAAGTCTTCTTTTTTTTAAGGAAAGGAAAAATATATAGATATAATAAAGGGTGATAGGATGTGCTATTAATTAATCTTGCAAAAAAGAATTAAGTGTAATAAAATACTTCCATGTATTGTTAGCAGGTTTTATATTGTCCTCTGGGTTTATGTAACACGATAATTGCCTTACGAATACTTTGAAAATGACTTTCATGCTGCCATTAAGTGGGTGGATAAGCTGTATGAAGATGTATTATGTTTCTCTGCGTGCTATGAATACTTGATTTTGTAATACCACAGCATTCACTCAGGACCTAGAGATATTAAACCGAAAATCTACCTTTTGGAAAATGTAGCAGTCCAATCGAACGCAGCATCAGTACATAGCCTAAACTGGAACAGCTTTACTACATGATCTAAAGGGAGGTGGAAATAAACAGATCATATTTTCTAATAATTGGCCAGGGATTAATCATAATTCATCTCTTTGTGAAGCTCAGTTCAATATTATGAAATTTAAGCTACTTTTCATTGCACTCTATTTTTCTCTGATTTATGGATGAGAACCTGTCTGGCTATATAGTTTGATACATGCCGTCCTCAAAGATAACTGGGACATCTCCATTACGCTTTCATGGAAATCAGTCTACCAGTCCAGCAGTATTGCGCAATCAACCTACCCCGCTAACCCGAATCCTGGTCCCTCGTGGAATTGACCCAGAAGTATGTAGGTCGGGGTTGCAATGTGGCACTTTATCTGGGCGAATCATCGGCAGCCCAGAAAAGAATGGGATAATATCGAACAGGGGGTGATGGCAGATATGGCGGGAGATGTGGATTGGAATGAAAGTAGCAATCAGAGCATAGCAGAATTAGTAGGGCAGCGAATTACTGTCAAACAGGTAGGGCCGGGATGATGAAGTCGGCACTGGGATGAACCGTCTGCTAGACGAGGGCTACCCTTTAGGGACTTTCTCCCACCCTTCCTTGTCACCATCCATCTCTTCCTCTCCTTCTTTCCCTCATCTTGAGCTGACGTCCCGTTTCCTTATCTCACTTTCTGTCCACTCCAAGATTATTGCTTTCTCTTTGTAATTGAATGTATTTACTTACCAGCACCTGTATCTATTGTAGGAATGAAAGTGTAGAACTATATTGAATATCAAGCAGCTGTATAATATTTTTTAAAGATATTGCAAGAAGTATAATAAATATTTGAACTTGTATTAGTGATTTAAACAGATATTCAAGAATCGGCTTCCTTGACATTTTTTAAATGTAGAAATTCCTTCTTTTCTGTTTGTTTGTTTTGTTTCTTGTTCATAAAGTGTTATCTAGTATTTCTATTAGTACAGACAAGTTAAGATTTCCTCAAAAGCAACCTTCTATTTTTTCTGGAGCTCTTTTTCAGCTTTGGATAGCTTCCCCCCCCCCCCCCGTCTCTTCTCTCACGTATTCCTTTCACTGTCAGCGATATTTTAACATTTCTGTTTATTGCTTGACATAGATTTGTCTATCAATCACCCGACTATTTGAATTACCCCCCTCCAGACAGGATTAAAGTATAATCTGGATGTAATTCATAAATTTGCAATAAAATGGATGTGAAGAGACTTAATAAACATAGTGCAATTAGAGCGAATCGAGACAAAGTGTTCTTTATATGTATCATGCATTTTACAGAGATGCATTTATGTAATTGGAAATAAATTCTTAATGCAATTCATACCATGCTTCATATTCAGGTTTACAGGTTGATATAAATGAGAAACTAATAGAGCACAGCTAATAGAACTGTGTCAAGTATTAGTTCTGTTCTATTTAGCAATTCTGCCTAAGTATCACATTAGTTTTCATTTGGTAATTATTAGAGCTTATATAACCCATTATTAGCACACATTAAGTGTAATTATTTTGCACTGTTGAATGAACATTGAGTAAAATATTTGCCTACTAAGAGAGGTTGTAGTAAGAATTGGATATAATCCTTTCCATCTTTGATGTTTTAAATACGACTACAAAAATGTAGATGATAATTTTAGTACAGTATGAAATTTTATAGTGTATGATTTGTAATGTGATTGTTAATTTTTTTTCGGTTTCGGGGGAATTGGGGCGGTAGAGTTCTGTTTTCAAATTAGATATTCTCCCCCAACTTAGTATTTTGAATTTGGGCTCTTCCATTCTTCGTTTCTGAGGGAAGTTTGATCAGAGGGTGAAGTGATACTTCTGAGGTGTTTTTTTATACCAAACGTCAGTGACATTTCCTTACCCCCGGAAATAGGTAGCACACATCGTTATTGGGGGTTCTATGTCAAGAGCCCCCTAGGGGTCTGTGTCCAACCATCGACCCACCTAGAGAAGGCTTCAATTTCAACTAAGAAGCTTTATGCTGCAAGGCAAGGCAGCCCTTTTTTGTCTCTTTTTTCCCTCCCTCCCTCCCTTCCTCCCTCATTCGTGCACAGCAAAGCTTCTTTACCTCTACTCCTTCCTTTATGTCGTGCCCTCTCCTGCCATTGGGCAGAAAACTGTTTCAGACCATTTTTTTAAAAACGTGTTAACTAGTTCAAGTGCCTACCAGGCACACACCCTGGATGAAGAATGGAATGTTCCAAGAGTACAATCTGATCAGCATTGGTAGTTTGGATACCAACAGGTGAAGTCAGCTGGACCATTCCATTGCTGTCATCATAGAGGAGCGATCAGCATACAAAACATCGGAGGGACACAATCTGAGTTGTTTTCACTGGACATTGAACTGTGAGGGTAGAAGAGAAATCATAGCGCCGACGTGGCAAAGTCGCATCCTCAAAATGGGTTAATGAGCGATATTCTGGCCGCTCTCATGAATTTTAATTCGGCACTCTTGAGAACCCAAGAGGCAGATATTAACAGCTCCCAGCGACCTGGAGCACCGCCATGTCACCTTAATACTCACATATTTGTGCTGACTTTGAGGAGCTTGGATCTTGGATCTTTTTCTCACCCCCCCCCCTTTTTTTTAGTATTTTTCTTTGAAAACATAGAGAACAAGAAGCTATCGTAATCCACCCGGGCACTCTGTTATGCTTTCTGCTACTGCATTCGATTAAGCTCCTGTGCAGGGTATATCATAATACTCTCCCTTTCCTAAGGCTGTGTTGATGACTATTGAACAAATCCATTATTCCTCTTCATATTTTGTTTCCTTTTTCTGGTTTACTGAAAAGGTAACTTTAGGTCACATACTGGGGAAAATTTAACTCTAGTACCGTGATATTCACACATTTGCAGAAATGAGTGAGGAGAGGAAAATATTCCAGTTTTTGAGTAAGACCTGGAGGGAAGGGAATCGGTTGAGATAAAGAAGAAAAAGCAGTATCAAGATTGGTGTCATATTAGGGAGAGCTTTGGAGTGAACATGATCGAGGTTCAGTGAACGGAAGTTAAGAGGGAAACCAGGGTCCTTGTTTTGCCAAATAATTCCCCTAGATTTACTGTAGGGCTGGAGGACGTGACCGCCAGTTCACTGGCATTGCTGGGATGCCTCTGCTCTACAAAGCAGCTTGCATCCTCCCTTCTATACTCCCTATCCACTTAAACACAAATCTTGTGAAATCTCTATTGGTAGGTACAGCATCAGATGCTTTTAAAGCTTTTTTCTTCTTCACCCCTGGTTCATGTAAAATGGGAGATGAAAATGCATATGGTATGGACATAAAATGAGCATATTATAATAATTTCATTAAAAACGACTTCATTTCCCTCTGTTTTTTTTTCAATATTTGAAGAAAAATTGTACATCATTTTATTTTTGGTAGAACTTACTGTACATATTGTGCTGTATTCATCCATTCATTATTCCGCACTGATGATCTGATTGCATTTTAAGATATTTTAAATTCTAATGTTCACATCATTTTGAGATGTCTCCATCCTTATCAGAATCATCTTTCTTCTTTCTGCTTGTGTTTTGTCACTTTTTATCTGTTTTCATCATTCCATGCACAATCTCTGTTTGTATGCTTTACCTGTGAAAACAATATACTCTTTCACTATTAATATTGGTCTCTTCTTATTTTACCACCAATGTTCAATGTTTAGTGATAATCTGGAAATGCCATCTAGGAGTTATGTTTACAGTTACTGTCCCAAAGGAAATAAACAGTTTCTATAAGGTTCACTGACTGATGAAGAAATATGACATTTGGATCAGATTGTGGAGATATGGAGCATTTTACTCTCATATAACGATCTAAGACTTCGATTTTTGCAAGAAGGGCATATTTAAAGGTTGCATTTCAAGTAGAGTTTGTCCTCATTGTAAGTCATTGACATGGTAATTGGGGGAATCATCCATGTCGATATAGGTTTAACGCCATAAATGGTTGCGAATATTAAAACAATCTCTTGCTTCAGACTATTTGAAAACATATATTGAAAAATGACAAAAAGGACAATAAAGTTAGTTTATGGCCCATCTTTTGATTAGGTTCTTTTTGATTAGGTTCTTTTTTATTTTTCCTGTTTTATTTTTAATTTTTTAACAGCTTTACAAATGTATAATTCGTTAAATTAAGTTGAACATGACAAATAGATTTTTTAATTTCAGCCACAAATTACCTAGAAGGCATGTCTTTATATCATAAAACAAGATATTGACAAATAAGCAAAGCTTGACAGCAAAACTATACCTTCAAATATCGTTATTAACAAGCATGATCTTATGACCTTTACTAGTGAAGATGAGGTCACATTCATTTTTAATTGCTCTATCAAGCATTCATATATGATATCTATAGCTTAATATTATGATCTGATATAAAACTACTTGTTTTCAAGGAGGAGTGTAGTCGCCCCTTTTTCCCACATCCTGACATATTTAAAGAGTGCTGATATGTAGTGAAGTTCTAGATCGAACCAATCATTACTAGTCACTGATACCCCGCAGGCTATATGTCCCATTTCTCTAATTGCTGTGAAGCATGGAACGTGGACATGTTTATGAAGTTTATGGGTCGTCTGATGGGCGGGGTGACTTGAACAGTCGGGGTAGAAGGTATGAGGCTATTTATTAAGAGAGTGAAAGATAGAAGGAGAGATGAAGAAATAGAAGAAAGGGAATACGCATGTTTATGGATCATCTGAAAACATGAGGTGATGTAAACAGCAAATAATAGAAGGTACATCAGAAAGGAAGCAGCATGTAGAAGGAATAATAGAAGAAAGAAGCAGTTGAAAATATTGACAGAGAGAGAGAGAGAGAGAGAAGAGAGAGAGAGAATTATTGGCTGATGTTCTAAAAACAAGGGGAAAGTGAAACAGGTATTTTTATATCAAATTGATGATTGTGTAAGTTGTGAGAAAAAGTGAATTAGATATGGCAGATTTTTGGAGAATAGACAAAAGCCTTCAATGTCAGAGATGGTTAAGAAATGGGACAATATTGGATTTGGTTTCATATATTACATTTTAATGTAAAATGTAGTTGAAGGATGTTGTATATAAGAGGAATGGTGAAGGTGTTCCAATCTATTTTTGTATGGCAATATGTTCCTATATATGTTAAAAATATATTTCCATGAATATATTTTAGTAATGAAATCAGTGGTGAACAGTTACACTTCCAATAAACCTCAAGAATTATTTTATCAGAAGCCACAATAGTCAATTATTGATGGAACAGGAAAAAGCGACTGGAAATACAGAGCATTTTCGCTTTCGATTTTGCTTTGGGTCATTCCATTATGCCAGACAGGTAGTAGCTGAATCAACTCATTGCAATTTGTATTATTTTTTGTTGGTGGTGTTACTCCCTCCAAAGGGTATAATCCATGAGTCCCTAAAATGTAAGTGTAATATTCCAAAGGAGACTGTACACCAGTAGAAAGAGTACCTGAATAGGCATGTACCATTCACTCAACAGGTGGGGGAAGTTTGAAGTTGTAGGTTTAATTCTGCTCTCCTATTCCCTATACATTAAATCTATTTCTAGCATGTTATACAGCTTCTGAAATTGATTCTGTTTGAAGAAAACTTAATATACTTACCTTCCTTTGTGAAGTCAGTATTTGGAGAAGAAACCTTTGTATCCATACCAAGCTGATTGCAATCAAATCGGCTTTTTATCATTTTCCCAAAATATATTTTTATTGAATATGTTTTTATCAATCTTTTTTTCTTCCAATGTTACAGGTAGAGATCAAATCAGATTCTAAGTCCAGTTAATAGAGTTTAGATTCCCAAATTTGTCCTTCCTTTTTTATATCCCTTTCTACTCAAGCATGTGATAATTTGTTCAGCCATTGACTCCATTGATGTTTATAACAGTCATATCTTTCAACTTGACCTCCTTTGGTAATAATTACATCCGTTATATCTTTGCGGACACGTCTCATCTCTTCATCTATCCCTCTGTGACTCATATTTTGTTCACGCCATATTTCGCAATCTCATGATACACGTTGCGAGTGGGCCGAATCAAGGCTATCCTACGTCTACTTTCACAGCTCCATGGGAAGAGAGAGAGGGAGACACAAGAAGAGAAAAAGGCTTTGTCAAGTGCATTCATTTATGGAGCATTGAGAGCCAATAAGTCGAACATCAAACTAGTTCTGTGAAGAGAAAAGGGGACACCCTGAATCGACGAGTCAGAAACTGTGACGAGCCTAATAGAATGAGATGCCTCAAGATCATCCATCACACTCATTCCGCAATCTTTATTTGCTTAGTCTATATATGTGGCCTCTAGGCCTAGATAACATTCTATCAGTCTCTCTTTTTTCTTTGCATCCCTTCATATGAGTTGCTCTCTTTCTATAATATTTCTGTCTTCTTCAGTATTACTATCTACCTCTCTCTCTCTCTCTCCCCCCCCCCTCTCTCTCCCCTCTCTTCCTATCTCTTTCATTACCGTGTATTTCTTTCTTTTGAGTATATTTTGCACTATTCTCTTCCGTTTCTTTTTTCAACTCCCTCGTATTTTGATGAATATATTAACACTTCTTGTCTTCTGTTTAGCACATGTTGGCTGTCTTTCTCTCAATTTTCATTTTTCTACTCTATGCTTCGATCTCATCCTTTCACCAACCACCCCAACCCTGGCCTGCCTCCCTTTTCTCAACGTGATCTCTGTCTTGTGTGATCCCACCTCCATTTCCAGCAGATCATATTCATGTCTCATCTTTACTATCAAATAATCATTATTATAATAGTCGCAAAGTAGCAAAGTCACTTTTCCATTTGTCCACATTGTTGTGACCAGTTGCAGTTGCATGGTCACAGGGGAGCATGGGGGCATGTTCCTCCTTTTTGGGTGGTGGAAAAAAATAGAAAGCAAAAAAAGAGAAAAGGGGAATGAGAGAAGGGGAAATGACAAGGAAATAATATGACTGTACCACATCCCGACCCCCCCCCCCTCCACTGGCACCGATCAGTATAGCATTGTAAAATCATATTTCGACTTTCGAGTAAGAGCAGCTCCCTAGCCCCCCCCCCCCCCCCCACACACACACACACACTTACTTTAGTGACCAGCAAGACAGTTTATGAACAAAATTATGAGGAGCTAAAAGTGAAATAAATTGTCAATTATATTAACTTAAACAAAAGTTTGAATTCTACTTAAAAACATGTTGCTATGTGATAAAAAGTGCTAAAGCTCTGATAATTTTTTATTTAGTTCATACTAGACAAGACTATGATTTATTCAATTTCAGGACAATATGAATTTTTTAAAAGCCTTTTTAATATGAGAGAAGTCAAAAATGGACAAAAGGACAATTACCATTATCTCAAGCAGTTGTAAAAAGTAGTTGATAGAAACCTATGCATGACAATCACTTCTTGTTATCATCTTGAGCTAAGCTCAGTATTGAATGATCATGCTTCCGCATCTCTGTGAATCTCTTTGCACCTTCCAAGGTTGCGTATAACCCATAAACTTATGAAGAAATCTCAACTCCTTCCTTGTAAAGCAACTCTTCTTTACAGTTTCGCATAAGCTTCTTGCCAAAATTATAAGAATAATTGATATGAAAAACTCCCAAATTATCACCTGTAATATTTTAATTTTCTTCCCCAAATTATGAGAATAATAGATATAAAACCTCTAAATTATTGGGCCCCTATATTCTTGATGCCACTTCTGACCCTTACAGATTGAATAGATAGACCTGACCTTAACATTTTCATATTTAATGTATAGACCCATTGAATATTATATTGCAGGTTGATGGTATATGTAGGATCTGTATTGAATGAAAGAGTAGCTGGTGAGATGAAAAGAGTATAAAAGCAGTCCAGCGATTCAGATAATAAAAGATTTATAGCAGATCCTTTGAAATCGATTTTGAGTTCTATCAGAGGTGTTTAACACTGTCACAATCCAAGTTCATAGAGGCAAGATATGGACAATGAATTGCAAGGTTAAATTTTAGAATATTGACTAGCTAACTTGGTATAGCAGTTATGGGACTGAATGGAATCAAGTGCAAATGAAGTCCTCTGGAGCACAGCATCAAAAGATGCCCACATTCCTATCCCAGCGGATGGCCGGTAGGCATCCAGACACAAAAGCCTAGGTGTAAAGAGACATAGCTGTGAGACTTGATTGCCCCCTGTGTAGGACATGAGGAGCAATAATGGACCTCAGTGGCTGGCTGGCTGGCTGGCTGGCTGGCTGGCTGGTTGGCTGGTGGTGAAGAAAGAGATTCCTGAGCAGTAGGGGGAGGAAGATGAGAGACTGTTTGGGTTTAGAGCCAAGAGCTAGCTCAGTTGAGTAAAGCCTCTCTTTTCAGCGGGTACCACTGTCGGTGAGTGAGAGGACTAGTCCCTCGGTGCGCTCCAGAGCTGAGGTGTACACGCCCTCGTCGCTCTACCCCGTGCTAAATGCTTTCTAAAAGGTGGAAAGAAAAAATTGACAGGAAGTCGTGAGTGGGGATAGCATGGGGACTTAGCGCTAGAGATCCTGGGTGTCGCACAAAAAGACATCTCAAGCAAAAAAAAAGAAAAAACATTAAAAAAGGTTGGTGTGGGTTGGCTGTACTTTGTGACGGGGCAGGAGCACTTTGTGTAACAGCCAGAGTACTTTTGGCGGCCATTACTCCCCAACAGACTGTACTTTCCTCCAGTCATGAACTCAACTGGGCACTTTCTTTGTTGCCTGCTTAAACTAGCATGGAGAAGCAGAGATATTACCTGAGGCACTAAACCAGGTCAACCATGCCCCCAGTCCTTTGTCCCCCCAGCCTCCAGACAAAAACAGAGCAAAACCCAAGATAAAAAACGAAAAGTCCCATTGTTAGTCCTCCCGCACCCCCCTAAACTCCCAAACAAATTTTCATATACAGACCGACATGGAAAGCGCACCCAGAGATAACATGTATACAAACAAGCTCTCTCTCTCTCTCTCTCTCTCCCACAAATCCAAAATCTCTTCATATGCCCGCATATCTAGTGCGCAACCATGCGTGTAACACAGCTTTTCACACCTGAAGTGGGGTTATTTTTGTTCGTAAATCCCCTCTTGAAAGGCACCCTTTCAAGCGAGGATCAGACGCAAATATTTGGACACGTTTCCAATATCTCTCTCAGTATGTGAGTTGCCTTTTCCACCACACCCCCTCCTATCCTCTTTCTCTCCTGTCCTCTCTCTCTCTCTCTCTCTCTCTCTCTCTCTCTCTCTCTCTCTCTCTCTCCGCAGCTTTCACCTCTATTTTCTTGACCAATATACCCTCAAATACCCTCAAATACCCTCACATGTACATACCGGGCAGCTCATCCACCCCTCCCCCTCTCATCTCCCAATACCCATCACCCTAAGGCTGGCAGCAACCCTTGATATTTTGTTAAAATCTTTGGAGAATCTTCTCCATCAATTATGTCCTACTTACTACCTGCCTCTCAAATAGGCACATAGCCTAGCAGCTTCCTGTCTACTCTAACACAGCCCCCTGGTGACCTTAATCTCAGGTCATGTCCTCATCAGGTGAAGTCTGCTAGAATAAGAGGCGTCTCTTTGGGAAGGGGCATAACTAGATTAACCTCATCTACAAGTACAACTTGTATCCTAAATTTAGTCTACTTCTTCTGCTCACCTGCAAAAGAAATCTAATAGAAAATGTCAATGTCCAGCCTGTGGGCTATCTATAGACGACCATGTTTACTATCAAACAAACTCCTTTCCCATGCTGTGATAAACCAGACGAATTCAAGACTCACAAACTGTTGTCATTACTTTGGTACAATTCAATATTTGTCTTCATCTGAGACAAACATACCGGTAAGCCTCTGGTATACATACCAGTCATGTTATGCAACTGCAAAGTAATCCTTGTCTTCTTTTTAATAAGCAATATTAAAAAGTTAGATATATGATCTGTATCTTATATGAATCTCTTCCAATTTTGAGTTTGTTCAAATTGTTATTGAATAAAATATTCGCTCGCTTTCCTGACAAAGGAGATCTTGAGAAGATTTTACTTTTTTCAGTAATTTGATAAGACTTGAAGATTCCCCCCCCCCCCCCCCATTTAAAGATAATACGAAACCCTCTAGTACATGATGTTGAGGTGAGGTGTTATTGGGGATCCTTGCAAATATTAACAATGTTTGAAGATCTTATAGCAAATAGGAGATGCCATCTTTGTCCAACCAGGGATCCGTCCATTTTCCTGCCATCATATTCCTTCCCTATTGATATGGATAATGTTCTCTTCTGAAAGCTATCTACCAGCTTAAGTTCGTTTGTTAATGCCTTATTTTATTATCATATTAAAAATTACTCCCCCACTCAGTTTCACAGTTTCTGATGTAACTGGTACTTACATAGCACTGCTTCATTGATTATACCTGCCCCTTTTTATAAATCTTTGTTTCACTTTTTGTGTTGATAGGTTTCAGTTTCTCTTCATAAACATATCATATATCATACATTCTCTCTTTTGTTATATATTCCCTACCAGGAAACATGATGTGTATGGGTAATTAGAACCCATTAAAAGTACGTTTACATCATGAAAGTGCAGATGAAATGGTGATAAAGTATAATCAGAGTGTCAAGTACTTTTTTTGTTGTTGAAAAAAATGAAATGATTTCTCGTGGTTTTGATAATGTCCCCGGTACCACTTGACCTGGTTTTTCTACCAAAGTTTTTTGAGGACAGGATTAGGATATTTTTTCTATAAACAGGAAGATGGTCTGAAAATAAAAGAATGAGATTAGAACCAAGGGTTGATTACCTTTTAAAAGAAGACCACTAACAATGGCTGCACTTAAAAGTGCAATTCATGTTTTGTACTGATTCATGCTGAATTAACTTGCTAGCTTATCCCTGCACTGGATATTGAATTCACCTAAAGGCACGGTGGAAGAGTCCTCTCACGGCTTACCACACATGAAGCAGACTGAAATAAGTGGAAAAATGGGGGGGAGGGGGTGGATTTTCTTTTGCTAGAATCTCAAGTATCTATTCATTTCCTTTTCACTGGAAGGGAAGTGATTGTCAAAGAAACATATTGTTGAGTGAAAAAATAAGGAAATTGGCACTAATTGTCATCATTTCTCTACCCTTTTTCATAATTGTTCTCAGATGAATATTCAGAACCTTGTTTTGTTAGATCAGGAAAGGATATTGGTTGACAGAGGAACAAACATTGTATTGAAAGAGTTTGTTATTGCAGAAATTATGAATAGATATTGCCTTGGAGGAAAAAAATTTGTGTATTGAAAGAAGGAAATGACCTGTGAAAATAACAAGCATTACTCTTTCTTAGATTTGTGAGGAAATAATGCCACCTGCAAACTATATATTGTGATGGATTTTTACCCTAATCTTTTGATCTTATACAGTTCTGTGTATTCAAACATTTCCTTACTATTTTCCTTTTTTGTCAAATTTTTTCCTTCCTTTCTTTCGTTCATTCTTTCTGCTTTCTGTCTTTCTGGGAGGGTTAGCTTAAATAGCTTGTGATACATGTGTAAATGTCCAATAAATCCAGTTAACAAATGATAGGATTGATTTTTACTTTTTGTTTATTTCGTTGTTTCTTTGAATTTCATCTGAAACTCCACACCATTCCCCCCTCCCCCATTACAAAATAAAGAAATAAATTGAAGAGAAAGGAAGGGAGGAAAAAATCAGTATATCAGAAAATAATGAATTTACATAAATATTTTTTAATTAACGTTTGATTCTCCTTATTTTTTAAATTGCTTTGAATATGATTGATTTTTAGTTTATTTCTCCATCCTCTGACTTGGTCTGCAATTTGAACTGGTTCTCTGCATGGAGCCTTACTGCTGTGTTTTGAGTGTTATAACAGTTCTCATTAATTAAGAGTTGAGAGCATTTTTCTCATGAATATTAAATTATGACAAACCTGAGAAAGAAAAAAAAAATTGTTTTAATCTCAGGAGAGGATAGAATAAAGGATTAGTCGATAGACTCCGGGTGAAAAAGTGGAGTAATTTTCATATTGAAGGGAGAATGGTACAAAGTTGGAAGTATAGAATTTGACCATGGAGAGGAGTATGTGGTATTAATATTTTCACATCGATATTCATTATATAGCATGAATTTCCTAGAATTCCTTTTGAGATTGCAACACAAAGTTGCAGTTACCGAGAGAGGTCAGTATTCTTTGTTCATCTATATTACAAAATGTCCTTATTTGGTATCAATTTATAAGGTTTGCACATTTTCGGAGCAGTTATTAAAGTTGGTAGACCAATACCGTCACCTATGCAGGAAGAGAAGTAAACATTAATTTTGAGATCAGTGGTTACGTGGTTAACTCTACATACCACTCCCATTCAAATCTTATGTAAATGATCTAATACATGGCTATGTAACAGCAGCTACGTAACAGCAGCTACGTAACAGCAGCCTACACAACAAGAATTCAATGCCAATCCAAAGTCGTTTGCACGTTGGAGTCATAATAGTTGAGTTACACTGTCCCATGACATATTTGTTTGCAACCCGAAACTCAATTGATGCATAAAAATGGTGGGTAGGGACTATTCAATATGCGAGGGAGCACATAAACCCAAAGTTGGTGTTCCATGTTGTCCCTGTGAAAACATCTTTGTCGGCACCGGTGGCGTACTGGCATGCAGAGTGTCACGTCCGTCCGTCCGCTGTCTTGCAGAGCAGGCGGATGTTGGTGTTTCTGGAGCGAAACCTAGCCTAGGACAGATGGATTGCTCTGCAAATAAAGGTTAATGTTCAGCCAGCCCCTTGAACCGTGCCCTAGTTCTGAGCACCACATACTTACCTTATAATACTTGTAACCCTTTCCCTCCATCCTGAAAGGGCTTGTCATCCCTGTAAATGGAGTGGTTCTGCCTGGCTTTGTGCACGTCTGAGTGTTGCTATTGGTCTAGTTCATTGTAGAATGAGGGACTTGTACCATCTTGACTGAAATGAGGGGCGGTGTGTAACTGGGTCAATACATTACTAGAGGATGTGTCGTTTAGGGAGTGCTTATCTCTCCTAAACTATGATCCATCACACTTTATGTCAATAATTTCTAATTACCTGACACAAGTTAATAAAGTCATTTATCTTCCCAGATCTCATGCCACTTTGAGCTACTCTAACATGCATGCCGTTGTCCCCGAGGAAAAGAGAAGAAAACCCCCCTCAATTCAAGATAGATCATTCCAATCCATTTTCCTGTCTCCCTAGTCGTAGCCCTGGGTGCAATATTTATGAGAAATAGCTTATGAATATTTATGTTGCAGGCACTCCTTTTCTTGATGGCTTAAAGCAAATAAATACAATGAAGAAATACAAATTGAATTGGTTGTCTTTAGGGCATTAAACCATGATATTTATGAAAAACGCTGTATGCTTCCAATTTGCAGCCAACATTGAAACACGGGGGAATATTTTGTTCTTAAAAATTGAAGGGTATCGACCCTTATTGATTAAAAACATTTTTTAAATGGCATGTCTTCTGAAATGCATTTAACACAATACATTTTTATGCAGTAAATGCACTCAAATTTGGGAAGCTAGTATTCTTATCATTAATTAGAACCCAAATAGGGAAAATTATGTTAATGTAGATTTCCATATCTAATGTAATTGATATTTAATTTTGAAAAAAATCATATCGCAGTGGGCTTAAGATTTTCTTATGGTTGATGAAATATTTCTATCTATTACAGGGTAAGACCCTGGTAACCAAATGAGGCTTCAAAGGAATCTGTAAAATGCTCAAGTTTATTTTATCTGAACAGTCCATGAGTGATTGGCAAAAGGTTTAGTTCACAGGATTGCATTTTTTGTTAAAAATATTTTGAAAATTTGGAACTATTGTCACAAAACAAAAACAACAATTGTTGCATTTATCAATTGCTAATATCATTTTGTCAGCGTTGAGAGCCAAAGGGCTTCAAATCTGTGTAAGGGTGTTGAGAAATCCAAACCAAATATACAAAAGAAAGCAGAAACATCAGAGAAGAAAACTGATGAAAGTATTAATTAAATCTGACTAAATAAAAGAAAGTTATACATTTTTGAAAGTTGTAATCACTATACACAAGGGCACTTCAAATTGGCTGAAGCGGTAATGTCAATGTGATGTCGTGCCAGACTACTTTCCCATCTATTCCAACATATAAAATGACTATAATTTTTTTTAAATAAAAAAATATGGGCTCAGAGGGGTCTATTCTTTTTAGAGGACGTATAATAATATGCTATCTATAATATATTTTGAGTAGTACCCCAAGGAAGAAGGAACTTACGAGAAAAACAAAGGTTAGTGATATTTTTGTACACGGCAAATGGGAGAGTAATCCACGTCCTACGTCACAATCCACTACCATAAACAAACTACCAATTTGAGATTCGTATAGACTTAGTGATCTCATATTTCAAACATTCATAACTTTTGTACTAATGGTCCGATCATTTCAAACTGTTGCCATTCCGCTTCTGTTATTTTTCTGCTTTCATACTAATGAATTTATGACAAGAGGTGGATTTCCCAATGGATGACAATTAAATATTAAGATGAAAGGCAGAAGATATATGATAGACATTTGAATTTTTATTGGCAGGTCTAATAAAGGTAAGCTTGCATCATTAATTTTCAATAGTTGATGCTTTGATAAACACATGTAGGTGAACTCATGGCCAGTTTCTATCTACATATATGAAGGCTGGTAGGGTGTAGTAGGAAAATTGTGCATGCTCATTCAGTCATTGGATGGATGTTATCTGTTTTTAGAAATGCAGATCTTTCTTAGAAACTGGTAACCGCAGTATGTAGTGACATCTCTTCTGATCTTGAAGTAGCCAAAACAAATTATTTTGCCAAACCTACTGCAAATTTGTGAAGGATGCACACATCTCAAATTCCAATTTACACAAATCCAACGCCCTATGGTTAAACATAAATGACATCACATGCGAAAGCAGGGTATGGTGTCGGAGAGACATTTTCCCGGAATTGCATAAATTGCATAGTGCGGTGAATTACGCTTGAGCTAGCTAGGAGTGATGGTGAGGGTACACCGTTCACCCAGTTACTATGAACCCTGCCATACATCGCTGAACTGTCTGGCCTCCCTTTCGGAGTCTGACGTGAACCCGTGTCCTACTTCCCTTGACCCCATCTTAGAAACTGGCCTACTTTCCAAGTTCCTGTCCAGGTGGGTAATTTAGAAAGTCAAGACCAATCTCGGATACCCAATTAAGTCTAACAAATGAGTGACTAGGCTATAGAGTGTCGCTAGCACATCTCAACGCTGACGCCTGCCTTTCTTTGTCTACCCCAGCCATATTGAATCTTGTTGATGTAGTTCGTGAACAGGAACATTCGTGTGTGTCTGGTGCATGTTGCCATCAGTATGCGGCAACATGCATACACCCGTGAATGTACGACACATAGCTTTCCACGGGTTTCGCGTAGGGATAGAGTGACATAACCAAGCTGCATAGGGGAAATTTCCATCCGTCTAGATCACATCTTGACTATCAAGAACGTCAATATGTGGTAGATTGAAATGCTTGTACTTTAAAATATGAATTCAATGTACTAACAAAAACAAACAAATCTGCATGCCTGTTCAGCAGATTGGTTGATTATCTTAAGTAAATGTTTGATTATTGTCACAAGACTATATTTGACTATTTGTTTGTGATATTTTGGTTTACCGGTAGATGTATTGGTAATAGATAGGATTCAAAAGACATAGATCATTGGCTTAACAATAACTGTTATTTCCTGATATCAGATATTTATTAATTTCATATTGCAGTGTAGCAATGCCAACCTATATCTTAAATTTATATTTTGTTTGTTTTTCATTTTGAAAATGGAATGAGAATAAGATTGATTAGTAATAAGATGTTCCAAGAAATGAATTTATTATTCATGTTATCCATTTTTCATGCATTAAAGCTTTCTGAATAGAGGAAAAAGTCTAAATTTGGGGTATACATCTATATTTTCTATTGTACCCTAGCTATCATGGGTATTGTACTCCTCCAATTAAACAAATAAAGTTGCTATTTAATTGTAATCATTTGATGGCCGTTGGGTATGTGAACATGCTGCACGCATAGTTTCTAGAAACTTCTAGTGAAGTATATACAGTACTGCTGTTGAATTTTATGTTAATATAGGAAGGGTTACAAATGCCCTTTTAGTATTTGCCTACATCATAGAAAGTGAGGAAATGACCAATACAGTTACATATGGGTACAACATCTGTACATCTGGAATAGTGTAGATATTATCTCCACATTCACACTACCAGAATTCTTTGTATAGATGTACAAGAATCGTAAAGCGATACAATAAAATACCTTTTATCTAGTCTGGAAGTCACATAAAGAAACGTTGTGTAGCGAAACGCATACTATTTCAGCATCGTTTGGAATAAAAATTCATTATAGAATCAGGGTCCCGTTTTAGTAAGAACGTTGTACCTTTAAAACATGGTATAACTTGACAGGGCTTATTGCGAGCATGCACTGATTACAGGCCGGCTGGCATGTCGATTGACCTCTTTAAACTAGTTTAAAGAAACTTGTTTCTTTGTAGAACGTATCTTTATACAAGTATGTCCTACACCTGGTATAGGGGTTGCAGTAAGAGTTGGAATAGGAGATTACACTCAATTATATCAAATCAGCAAACAAACGGCAAAACAGTTATCATTTGAATTATATATTTCAAATAGATATTACATGTACGTTGTATGAACAGAGGAAAATGTCATAAAATCTACTGTTCAATTTATTGATTGTAATCGTTCATGTGTTAGGTTCAGGTTGCATTCAGATGGGAAGAATAGGTATTATAACCTATGAGAACAATAACTATTCATATTTACTTTTGAATAGAGACAGCAAGATACAATATGATTCTTTTGGACACGTTTTTGTTTGTTCTGTACCTCAAACTGAATATACAGATGTAACGGTGTAAAGAGAGATGAGTACAAATCAGATTGTACTCTCTTTCTTCTATTCTAGCAAACAGGGTTCCGGAAATGAGCTCAGTTTTGTTATTTACATTTGTTTATTCACGGATGCATGTTGTTATATATACTGTGGTAAATATAGCAAATCCTGTTTATCTATGTTTACTCTTTATGTAAACACTTTCCTGGAATGGACTAGCATTACGGTTGCGTGCCTCGTACTTCTGAATTCACTGGCCTCTCAGGAATCATGCACATCATTTAGAATTGTCAGTGATGTAGTATAGCTACAAGCCATATATCAATATTTCGTGGAGATTTAGGCGTGAGAGTGATGAACAGTCAAATGAGTTCCTAGGGATGATGCGCGCTTATTGAAGCTTCCATCAAAAGATGGATTCGTCTAAATTGCAATCGGGATACGGAGGGGCGATTTTTACATTCAAACCACTTGTCGGATATCTGTGTCAATTGCTATAATTTTTTTTTTGTAGGAAATAATTTTTGAGAGAGAGATGGAGAGAGGGATATGCGAGGTGGAGTAGAGGTCATTTAGATGAGAATTAGGTCAGGTGAGGCTGCGTTAGAGTTGATGCAACACGCCATCGCCTCTTGGCGGGTTCACATGCAGGTTAGTACGGCCAGTTCAAAACTAGGCTACCGTCACTCTTGTCTTTACTGGAGTCAAACAAGGGTCAGCTGTAGCCTACTTGCCCTCTTTTGTTGCCCAGTTCTCATTCACTTTCGGTAATTGTTGCCCATGGTAACCGCGCTAAGTGCCTCGTCTTCACATCCCGCCTGTATCACCTACCCCCATTGACTATAGATCGCTCACTCTCTCACGCTTTCTCTCTCTCCTATTCAAATCTGCAAACTCTCACTCTTTTTTGTGGCGCCACTCGTTTGCATTTAATGGTCTCTCACAGCAAATTGAATGAATCATAATAATCCATCATGTATGCATTTCCAGTCACCGCTCTGCGTCATGGCCTTCCTGTAAAAGCAACACCATCAAAGAAAGATAGAATAACACTGTCCTCTATTTCAAGATTACACAAGGGACTTCTTTTGTGTAGACAGTGATTGTTATTTTAACGCCATATGCTTGGGGTAGTCTTTTTCGCAGTTGCCCATGAAATAAGGGTGGCGTAGAAAAGACTGCAAAGAAGTCTTTTTGTAGAAAGAGCAGGAGAAAAAGAGATAAAACCTCATTCATACTTTAGTTGATACAAGGCTATTAGGTCATGGGTATAGACCTACTTCCCCTGGCCATTCGTGTCTTGTAAATATTATTTTCTGTAAATGGTTACAAGTAGGGGTTGCTCTAGATAGCTTCATTAGTCTAATTGTAGTCATTTTAGGCAACCCCGGCCTCCATCTCAAACTCTGTCACGGCATGCTAGAGTAAACATTGCCTTATTTAATCGATCCATCTGTGTTTATCTGCGCAAGTTGAAATGAGTCCCTAGGTTGTACATGGAAGAAGGATAAGTCAGGCCGTTGATTACTTTGATTTATAGTTGACACTTTTCCCTCATGATAGCACGAACCGGTAGTGGAATACCCCTGCAGGCTTAATGAAGCATCCCATCATGTAGGTGCCATGGGTACTTCCCCTTGACAGTGAACTATCCAAGAATAATCCTGCATGCAGACTGCATCATTGTGCATTTGTAGGGGGTTAATAACTCTTGTCCGAAGTAGGTCTGAGGTTATCGCTGATTAAGTCACCGCACATACACCGTCTGTCTCCTTTCCGCGCATTGGGAGCGGGGCAAGTACACACACTCCCGCTAAAACCACAGCAGTGCAAGCATAAGCCACTCATATTGTGTGTAACATAATACCCCGCCAGAAGGGCAAACAGTCGCTCTTTTCTCTCCCTTTGCTATATGCTACTCATCCCTACTAATGAATGGAGCACTCCTATTACATCCTACTACCAGTACAATCTGCAAGCACCCATTTGTGGTTGCCTATTCCACTTTTGATGGAAGGGAAGCTTGGTAAGAAGCTCCAGAGAAAATCCAAAGCACTGCTTGGAAATCCAATCCTGTCGCCTCATTGTAAAAGTTTGTTGGTTTTTATCCCTCTATCAAATCCCCGGTTATTAGCCCCTTGTATTTTGCCCACTGGAGTACGTTGGTTTAGAGAGCATTGAAATTGAATCCTGCCAGGCAGGATTTGTCAAAGAAATTCAAGATGAAACTAGACATATAATACTTGTTTGGAACAAGTATAGGTGGGCTGGTCAACTTAAATTTTAAACAAAATAGAGCAAAAATAAGCGAGATACTGCTTTTAAATTCTTAAAAAACAATATCATGTAGTTTCATGACGTAAACGAAATTCACCTACTATAGGGATAACGCAAATTATGAAATGTTTGACATGAGGCCTTTAATCGAGATTTTCACTATGATGACGTCATCAAAATGAAAAATGGTTATTTTTAAGCTTGTAGAGAATTGTCTTAGCTACAACATATCGAAATTTTGAAGAAAATTGATCAACATTTACAGAGATACAATCAATTTTACATAAATATGCTGACGTCATAATATGCAAATTCGTATTTTGAGTTCCAAGGCCATTGTGATGATGTCACGATACACTTAATGGCCAAATGAGACATGAAATCATATCTCCGACTCATACTCTATCTAAATATGAAAAAAGATTGAGGATCCCGGTGCATTCCAAAGAGCTATAGTGGATTTTGTATAGGCATGTTTTTGCCCATATATGCTATGTATTATAAGAGCTCGCGCGCACGGATATTTATCTTAAATGGACGCTCATCTTGTTATTAATGGTCATAAAGATATGAACGTGGTATCAAATTGTACAAACAAATATATGAAATATCATGAAAGAAAAAAAATGGCGATTCTATGTTATGTAATGGTGTTACGCGCGAAAACGCGCGCGCATGCGCGTGTGCGGGATTTTTTTATGAAATGCTTAAAATGGCCTGAAACGTATGTAAAATAAATTTAAGACGATTTTGAGCATTTTGAAATTTTGCGTGCGCACTGACGCGCGGACGTACGCGCACGCGCGCGTTTTTTGACCTGAAATTGACCGGACTGATATTGAACTTGATCATGATAAATATGAATGAGAAATGGTTTTTGGTTATGAAGATATGATCATAAGTTGATTTTCAGAAAATTTCACAAAATGGCGGCTAGATGACGTCATCAGTCAAGGTCAAGGTTGAAAAAATGTCTGTGTTTCGTTCTAATGCCTATACATACGTGTGCCAAATTTCAAGGTATTTGATTGAACCATTTTCAAGTTATCTTGCTCACAAAAAAGTGGGTCGAAATAAGAAAAATAAATAATAAATAAATAATAAAGGCAATTTTAACAAAATTATAAGGTGGTCTGTATAAGATACAGCCCACCTAAAAATAAAAATTGTTTTTTTGATTGATGGTGCAAGAGGTGAGCTGTTTTTGAGACGATAAAAGAACTACTCACCTCGAGGGCAATGCAATATTCATTGCTTATGGTACACAGCGGGAATGTTTTGGCTGTTTCATGTCTCTGCTCTGCTGTTAATGTGTTCCCACTACATATACAGTGCATCCCAGAAAAAACGACCCAAGAATTATTTGATTTGATATGGTTTATTGATTAAAAAATATTCAAATAGCAGCCAGAGGCTGAAACAAATTGAATTTACAAAATATACATACAAAAGCATAGCATATAAATATAAATGGCAATTCACAATAAATAATCAAGGATATGATCAAAGAAAAGAAAGAGAAACAAGAGAAGAGATTGAAACGGATGACTAGAGGATAATTGAAGGAGAACGATCGCATTGTTGGATTGCAAATTTTTAAAAATATATACCGGGTATATTATTTTGAAATTTGAATTGAGACAATCAAATGAAATGAATGGATTATTATTCTTACAAGCTTATTTCAAATCTGAGTTTATCAGCCGTACAATGGTAGGGATCACGGATTTGCGATATCTCGTGGTTCTAACCATCGGGATATTGAGTTCGTTGGAATTCCGAAGCTGACGAGTCATTGTCTGCCCTCGGAACTCGGGCAGGAGATCTCGGTGTCGAGATGAGAGAAGACGAAGACCAAAGTTAGAGAGCAGAGTTTGTCTGCGTGCTTCAAGAGATGGGATGCCTATTGTTTCAAGGGCTGATTGGTAGGAAGTATAACCGCTAAGGATAATACTACAGGCTCTTTTTTGGACGCGCTCTATGTCAGCAGACTGTTGTATAGTTATTGCTGATGACCAGATAGGGGCAGCATATTCCAATACTGGTCTGATGTACATGACATAAACATTCGTGAGTTCAGATTGTCGGAGGTTGCATTTCCTTAAGCGTTTTATTATAACTTAATGACAATTATAATTAATAAATGACACATATTTGTAAAGCTTTATAGATCCTCCTCTTTCATTTGATGCAACTCATATGATGCAGTTTGAATAAAAAGTACCAAAAAGTCATTTGGCGAACAGTATCTGAATTTCAAAGAGAAAATCACATTTCCAGAAAATTCATTTACTGCCCTTTACATATGACGCATTTGCACTACTCACCAAAAAATAGGAATGACCAAACACCAACAGTGTTTATAGATTTTCATAGTCGTGTAAATGGCAGTCAAAAAAAATCATGAACAATCCTCTGAATGGTGTTAGGGCTGTGTAAATGGTTTATTATTGTACATTTGGAGATGTTTGTGTTATTACTCAGCATCATGATGGTAAGAGATGATGGATATACAATAGCCATGGCTGCATATATAATCTTGGTCATAATCTAACCAAGAAGTTACCCTTTACTCCCACACACTCTACCAACAATACAAGGGCAAGGATAAAACCTCCTTCAAACGACCTTCACCATGCTCTTCATTTACCTGCAGTCTACTGTCCCTCATTGGACTGTGCAGGCTCACCTATGGGACTGGTTTTGCCCACTTTCTACTGATGCCTTCCCATGGATAGAGGGTTATTCTATGTAGTTTACAGGGACATAGGTTATTTTTATTCCTGTTAAATGTTAAGGTAGTGGTTTTTTTGTAAAATGATTCCATCTTTCAAATTAATAAAAGGGTATTCCGAGAAAAAAAAAATGCTTTCATTTATGTGCACTCAATGATAAACTTTAAAATGTAAAAGGTTAATCATGAATTGAAAAAAAGCTGCAAAATAACCTTGCGTTCAGCCTACCGTAATTCATAATATAGCTTTATGATAAGTAATTAATTTTCTTCTACTCTGGACGTCATATATAGTAGACACCTGTTTGAGCATATCGTTTGAGCATCAAAAACTCAATAAAGAATCGGTCATTTTCTAGTCTGATCGTCCTATCGTACGAAAATCGTATACCGGTATTGAGTAGGGCTTATCGAATCGTGAGCATGCACTGATGAATGGCCATCCTTCATGTCAACTGAACTTGTCAAACTTAGTTTCTTTATATAATGTTCTTTTCTAGTCTCCATGCTCCTTCCGTTATAAGATAATCATTTTTTATTACGTTTTTGTATACAAATATTGGATAAATATCTGAGTCTGAACAGGCCATTTAGAGTGCCTAGGCTTTTCAAGAGTTTATTAATACAATTTTTATTGCATCATGAATAATATTTTAATATGTTATCGTGAGGAATTGATTCAATGGTTAGAGGAACCATATTTCGTTTATACTGCACTAAATGTAGTCCCAGGTTTGAAAATACCATGTTTGGCAAAGTGAACACACCATTGACACTCACAGAGTCAGTGGGAGTGAGATGGAAAACCCATAAAACCACTGGCAGTCAAGTGATTCCATATATGGTAATCTGATTGCACATTTCCAATCACAGCCTTCCCCATCACAACCTTCCCCATCTCAGCCTTATTCCCCTTCTAATCTTAGCCAGACCAGAGACAGACCAGAGACAGGAGGCGTTTGTCCAGGAAGGGCAAGGACATTAGACTGACCTTCACCCTAACTCCTTAGCTTCATTATCTACCAGCATCAGTCCCTCATGGTAGAATATGCTGCCATCCTCTCAATCAAAGTGGTACAGCCTAGTCAGTGCAGTATCTATATGCAAGGTTGGATGGGGATTTGGAATCCTCCATTCCACCTAGCAGGGATGTTTACAATATGTCACCAGCTCTCCTTGTTTAATCTGCATTATTATAGTGGGATGCCCATTGTGAAATTGAGTGGAGTGCTTTCACCTCGCAGCAAAGCAAGCCTTTTATGGAGATTGCGAGTCAATGGTTTGGCTTTGATTGAGATCAGTCATGTCTTGATTTCACCAGGAATGTCTCCATAGTGGAATGACATATTGGGACCGTTATTGCAATTCAGTTTCCCCTCAGATATAAAAGTTCATAGTCTGAAGAGTGAGGGATGTATATATATTATGGCGCATGATCAGTTTTTCATTACATACTACGTATATATCCTCTCCTTTTTTGGTATCAGACATTTTGAAAGACATTTGGATATTTCTTGAAAAATGTGTAAGGTCTTAATAAGGTTGTTGGTAAAAGATTATTTGACAAGCAGGCCTGCCATGCCTGTATTAAGATTGGGAGGTAAAAACATATTTATAATCAATTAACGTAGAACCTGGTGAACTGTGCGAACTTATTTTGGAGAGCCCTCCAGTAAGATCCTAGAAATGCATCTAAAAGCAGTTCACTTGATATGCATATGGAGCATGTAAGTGGTTGCATATTGCATCAGGATCCAATTATAAATATATCAAAGTAGTATGACTAAGAGTGAGTGTGGACCAACCGCTGTGAGTAAGTGGGAAGCATAATAGAATGTACCATTTTAAGAAAAGGGGTGCCACTTTCTCCTGTGTTTAGGAGTTGTCACTTCTTATCAGTTGGATGTAGTTAGTAGTTGCAGAATTCGTCATTTAGAATTTATTACAAGATAATTAAAGCCAAAACTAGAGATTGACTGAAGTTGATAATTTATACTAAGACTTGAATATGATTCCAATTACATGTACATTGGTAATATTGAGAGGGATGGCATTTTGATTATCCATCGTCCCTCTAGTTGTTATCCTGTAACCCCCTATACAATAATGGTCAGGTATCTTGTTTTTGAGGGAGCAATTTGTGGTCTCTGCTTGGATGGGATGACAGCGGGCCAGTTTATAATTATGTGAAGGTCAGTGAGGGTTGGCGAATGATTGAATGAAAATGTACATTTCCTCTTCCACTGTCTCAAGGTAAAGTCAAGTTCAGCTGTATAGAACAGCAACCTAGTCTTTAAAACAAAGACCCTGTTTTCCTTTCAGGCAGATATTTTGTCTATCTAAAGGCTTACAACAGTTATCTAAGGGCACTGTATTATTACATTTCCCCAGTTTTATGTAGAACCAAGTCAAACAGTGGTTTACATTACTTACTCCAAGGAATTAAGAGAAAGCAGAATCAGGTATCGAAAGTAAAGGAAAAAGTATATCTTTAGTTTGGGTAACCCCTTCTTTAAATCCAAAAGTGCTTTCATATTTTGTTGTCTTATATTGTTGCCGTTCATCTGTGATTTCATTATAATAGTTGCACTCATTTGTCATGTTACCAAATAGTTCTGTTCCATCCAAATAACTGCATTTCTAATGCTGCTCTTTGTATCCAAGCATTATATTTGATTTAGGGTCTGATTAGAGACACTATCCCGCGCTGCTGTAGCTGTAACACCCCAAGCTCTTTACATAAGACAATTGACATCGTCCCTAGGTTTGGTACTCCACATTACCTTTTTTGCTCTCCTTCTTGGGCATCAACGTGAACCAGCGACCTACTTGGGCTCACCTTTCCTCGTTATTGACCTAGCTCTCTGAACCTACCACTCCACTTCTCAAACAGGTTCCTAGCTGGCTGCATCAGCTTTGTTCAAGCGCGTGGTATACGACCTTCATTCTCACTTTCTATTTCATATTTCTGTGTGTCTGACGCTCTCATATTCGATTTCCCTCAATTTAGGATCATTATTATTTAGCGTTCAATTGTACTCATGTCTACCCCATTGCCATGGCAATTAGCTATACAAATATGAGCTTTGACCAAGTTGATATCCGGACATCAACAGTGACAGCACAATCCTTTTAAAATTGATAAGAGTAGTGTATTGAATTATGGACAGAAATTATAAATAGAGAGGGATGAATAGGGATTTGAAAGGGATATTTGATTTGATTAGGAAATTTGCTGAACATGTTTGGAGGATATGAATTGATAAAATCAGGAAATGAAGTGATAGATTGTTTCACTCAACCAGTTTGGCATAGGGTTGAACAGTTGGACCAGACTATGTGCTGTAAATTCTTGGTGTTTGAAATACATTAAATCTGTCAACACTTCAGTCTTCACATTTGTTTAGATCACATGAAAACATTCTGGCATTTGATGGTGTGGTGTTTAGCTTGACTTGCAGGAGACTCACATCGCCTGTTGAGAGTCAGCAGAATATGAAGTAATGTCCTTGTGGCCCTCAATAGACTATATATTACCAGCTTTTGAAGTAGAATGATCATAATACAACCTAGATAAAGTCAATTACCTGTAATCCAAACTGACATGATAATCAATTCCCTTTTAAGAATGAAAATTATATCTCATTTAGGCTGGAAGTTGAGCTACTCTCCTGCTCTGAAATGGCATCACCATGGTAACAGGATGTAGATGTCGTCATTGCTACTGTTTTATATTGATCAATTTCTGTTGCTGATTGTAGAATTAAATTTACCCTTTTGATCCATCTACAGATTCAATGATCTTGCTCTGAAAGGGTAAGGCAGTATGATGACTGGTGATGCTGGAGACCATTCATGAGAAAACTGAGCAAAACTTGGCACCAAACCCAGATAGCTATCACATACATTTCCATTGATATATGTAGCCTTGCTTACAGACTCAATGTTAGTTTCGTTTAATGAACAAAGGATTTTGCATTTGCTCTATAGTGGGTTTTGGTTTCAAAGGAATAGGGATAAGTTTTAATTAACAGATTAAGGGTATTGCTATTTTACCAAAAGGGCAACGTGGGAGGACATTTTGAGCTCTTTTTCAAAATCCCTGTAATGGTCATAAATATATTAACTTGTCCATATACACCCTTCCTCCTCCTCCTCTATACCTGTAAATAAATATCAGAAGAAATCCTTGAGTATTTGAATACTTCTGTTTAAAAAAAATCAACTTATTTTTTACAATTTCTTTTCCTTTCTGAAGGGGGAATAAAAGATTTGTATGCGAGACTGCATTTTGTCATTAAATTTAAGATGTTATATTTTGGAGTAAGCACTGTGAGCTCCTAAGCTGGCTGGGAGATAATGGCATTAGAGAATACATTGTTATTGTTACTGTTATCATTATCAGAGATTTTCTATCACTTTTCCCTTTTTGTAATTTCTGATGAGTGTTATTTTCAGGTCATTAGCCTACCGTATGAAGCTAATGAACTTGTTCACAACTGTGTGTACTTCCTTCACCTCAAAGGACGGTCATTGACACCCTTCTCTTCTGTCTACGGGTCGAAGCAATTCTCTTCTTAATGAAATACAGCACAGGTCAATATCAAAGATATGGAAATTAACGCGACCGGGGGCATCAATGCATTTATTTAACCTCTTCCTCCGCTGTTTTCTCCAATCGTCAAGTTTATTCAAGCGATATCAAGCAGATCCAAATCTGACCTGAACCCCTGAACAATTAACCCTCCAGCAGCGTTTCATATTTTGATTCCGTCTCTTGTTGTTTTCCTTATTTACTTGAACTGTAGGCCTTGTGCGTGCGAGAGTGTGAGTGTGATATAGGTCATCAAGCACGCTTTGTGTCTGGTCATTACTTCTTTCTTGATTGGAATATTGGAATGAATAAGTGGCTGGCCTCAAGACAAAGGGGATCAAAGAAACCCAATTGACCCCCATTTAGCTCAGTCTACTCCTCCTAGGCTGCCACTTGCAGACCCCATTCAATTCTACTACCAGTACTTAATTTCATTAAAGGTACTATGTCCCTTTTGCAGCTTAACCTCAAATGTTGTAGAACTTTGCAGGAATTATGAATATGTCATGTATGTCCTATCTGTGAAATTTAAACGTTAGCAGTGTCCTCATATTCAAATTATGCAAGGAAACCCGTTTACTTGCTAGACTTCACTGTCAGACACTATTGAGTGAGTGACTGGCCTTTTTTCTTCTTTGGCAATAACATACATGAAAAGAGTTGTAAAGGGTACATGAGCATTTGTCTACATCAATAACCCACTTCTTGTGATGGCCAAGATTAAACTGATTGAATGTTTGCGCAGCATAAAACGTATGACCATTCGGTACAATTGTCTGAAAATCAAGACTATTACTTTCGGGCTCTATAGCCCTAAAGTCGATTTGACAACTAATAGTCGTTATTTTCCCACTTGAAGACATTTTCAAGCCCCACATTTTATTGGGAAGTTCTAAATTAGTATTATCTTTCAAATGCAGTTGGAATTTAACTTTTTTATATTTTTGGCCTGCAAATGGGACATAGTCCCTTTAAAGTTGCTAATACTTGCTAGAACAAGATTACAATTTAAGTATACAGGAGTTGCTTTTCCAAGGATATAGAAACTCTTCTTGATAAAACATTACATTTTCAAGAAAATAAATATTGTATGAAAAACAAGGTGATGAAAATGGTCTTCATGAAATTGAATTATGGAATATGTAGATTAACATAGTTTTAGAGAGGGTGTATTTAAAAAAAAAAATGTTTTATTGCAGTGGGGTTATATTGTTATTTGTCAATTGGCTTATACATTAAATGTGCAACTTTCAATGCTACATCAGACTAGCGTTGGTGAAATGAAGACTGTCTGTGAAGGCTAATGTACAGACAAGCACTGATTACTGTGTAACCCTCATCAGACAAGAGTTGGCTTTGATTGGAACCGAGCAGGGGCTGAAAGCTTAACTTTCACCCCCAATCCAACCCTCCCTAGCTGGCCTGCCGTTACCCTCCACTGCCCTTCATCTGCCCTCTCATCACCCTCTGCTGTTGAACTGTCACTGACTTGCCCCAGAGCCAGACAGAGTTCATGACAGGTTTGAACTTGGGTTGTCCCACCAATTAACTGGTTTGAACTCTGCTTGTCCTGACCATTCACTGGTCTGAACTTGGATGATTCATCCAGTGACCTTTCACTACTAGTACTTCTCCCAATCACACTCCTCTTGTAATCCCTCAATCTGAACTTTCCTGGAAGACCTCTGGCTCTGTGGTTGTTCGTCTTCCTGTGGTTTTGTCAATGAGAAGCTCCTTGGATGTATCTATTTGATCAGGGATATAAGTTCACCAGGGATGCCCTGTAAAACCTCATGACCTTGGCTCCCCATCATTTCCTTCTGTGATTCTAGATACTGAACAAAGAGTGTTTCTTTTAAAAAATAAAGTATGGCTTTAAGAGTAAAGATGAGTATAAAGAGCTAGTAGATATTTTGGAGTTCATTGTCAACTGTTGAAATAGAATATTGTAAGTTTTTCAAATCATCCCAATTTTGTCAAATTTATTAACTCTTGGAGAACATAACCAACAGTGATATGCACTAAACACAAATGTATATGTAAGAGTGTAGTCACAAACCATGGGCATAAAATTCAGTTTTTATTTCTTTAAAAAAAAAAAATTGTCAAAAGCTGCATTTACATTGCAAGCAAAAATCATCATTTTTTTCACATTCTGGTGTTTCATTGGTAAAAACGCAACAAAAAACCCGACAAACCCAAAATGGGCAAACACCAATGGTTTTTGAGCTATGTAAATTGGCTTTATATTCAAGATATGATGAAGTATTTAAACAGCAATCTTCTTCTTGGTATCCTTCCACCTGGGGATAAAAAGAATGGGGAAGCTTGCAATCTCCTTTCCACCATTACCAGTATTCAACCTTCTTTTTATAGAAACTAGTTATACCTGCATAAGTGAAGTTCAAGTAATCTGTGTGATTGGAAACAATTCACTGGTAGTGTAATTACTGCACATTAACTTGTTGTGTCTAATTAGCACAGCGCTTGACGACCTTCTGGCTTTCAAAGGAAAACATGATTAAGCTACCTATATAGATCAAATATTCCTTATATCATAATTCATATTAGTTAATTGATAATTGGCCAAGTATTTATCATGTTACAAGTATATTCAGAATACTGATCAAGACCGTATCAAACAATTTCATTTAAAACTCATACTTTGAACCAAGAATGCATTCGAGGGTTGAAACGCATGCATTGCAAAAATAAAGAAACAAACTGATATAAATTTTTAAAAATTGGTGTGACCTAGCCATTATTTGCCTGAAAAAATAGGTGTTATTATACATTTCTACTGGGAAATCTTTCTCTAGAAACCTTGAGGCTAGGCTAAGTGATAGTCAGATAATCTTTAGGAGGAAACTTATATCATTTTTTTTTAATGCAGTCATGTGAGGTTGAGCTACTGTGAGATGTGGTTATGAAAGTCAAATTGAGTTCATGAGAGGTTTGAACTCTCCTTGTCACCATCCAGACCTAAGATTGAACTCTCTTATGATAGCAACTAGAGTCTGCTGACTTCCAATGTACCTCTAGCTCTGGGGAGAGCTTCATACCATCTAGTCTCTACACCTAAACCTTCATCTATCTCTTCCTTCTCCTCGTTCTCTTTGTCCTCTTCACTTTCCCAATTTTATAGAATCAAGAACCAATCGTCTGATGTGTAGATGGGCAAATTGATGTATCTTTGTTGAGGCAAATACAGAAAAATATTAATTTCTTATTTATAAACCAATAATTTCAACATTGTTCTTTTTCTTTTAACACAAGTTTGTTCAGGTCCTTGTTGAATGAGATATAATGGCAGTATTGAAATGGTTGGACCTTTTGCTTGCATTTCTACACACCTGGTACATATATGGAAGGAAAAGCTCTAAAAAGGCAATATCAGGGCTTCAATAGCAAAACATATGTATTTTTCCCAATGTCAAACTCTTAAAAATCTAACAGCAACTCTTCACATTGAAGATTCAGTACCTCATCAGTTTGGGTATTCTATTTTAGCTACATCATGTAATGTCAAGAGGTCTGCATTGGACAAGACTCTCCCAATCATGTGTTTATGACACTGTTTCATAACTCCATAGATCTCATGTCCGCTTTACAAACAGGATATCCTTTCCTTGAAATATATTGTTTGCATAAAGCAGTGTCGGTTACCTATTAAAGAGTTGAACAAGAAAACATATCATATGGCAATTTTGATCAGGAAGATGGCCATTAATCATTCTCGTTAGTCCTTGTCTCTTGAGCCATCTCTGGTAATCCAAGCTTGATGGTGTTTGTTTTTGAAGAGTGGCTATAGTGAGATGGAAGTTTAGTACTGGTAAGCTCTAGGTTCCTCTATAAAGATGTACTAGCTGAATTCTATAAGTTTTTCTTTGTGGCATAGTTCAAATGTGTGACTCATTAAATCCATTTGATTTTTAGCTGATTCAGACTGAAGAGAATTGATACAAAACTTGAAATAAAGAAACTATACTTGAAGAAATTAATATTGAAGAGGACAATTGACATGAAAGCTGGACAATCATCAGTGCACGCTTTTCATGATAAGCCCCTCCCAGTTATACAATTTTTAATATGAAATGATTTTCATACTATAGCGGGAAACCCTGATTCTCATTTGACAGACATTTCATTCAGACTAGAAAAACATACAATGTGCGGACAAAAAAGTAGTTCCTTTATGTATAACTATACATTAAATTCTGGTAGTCTGAATAGAGGGTTATTATTCATGAAATCTTCACTTTCAAGCAAGATGATGAATGGAAGGCTGAATGTTTGGGGTTTGAGATGAAATGATATAGTACAATGTTAATTGGAGTGTCCCTTCACTCTATATTTCATCAAAATACAATTTTTGTGATGAGGTACATAATAACAAGATTTGCATTTGTTTCCCCTCCTTCTTTCCTCACTTTGTCTCACTCTCCGTCTCTCTCTCTCACTTTCTCTCTCTCTCTCCCTCTCTCTTCCTCCCTGTTCTCCATTCTCTCTACAGGATGAGCTTCAAACCACTACTAAGAACTACGAGAGTCAGCTGAGTATGATGAGTGAACATCTGTGCAGTATGAATGAGAAGCTAACATCTCAGAAGGATGAGATCGATGCCTTGAAGCTTTCTATGAAGGTAAGAAGTTCATCTGTGATGTAGGATGAGGTAGGATTTTGTAATGAAAGGATTAGAACAGAAGATTATACGCAATAAGCCATGAATATCAAACAGGAGCAGTAATCCAGATATTATCAAAGGGTTTGTAATAGTCTGTTAAGAGCGAGAAAGGCGTTAAAGCTAAAGACCATTTATGGTCATGCGATTGCATTGTGAAAGAAACATTGTGAAATTGATCAGAAAAGGTTGATCATCTAGCATAAATGTACTGCAAGGAAATTTGGCCAAGTCTTCATAAAGTTAGAATCACTGTACACAGAAAGATGTATTTGGGACTACACACACGTGCGCGACACATGCATTTGTATCTCTCAACAGGCAAGAGATACACTAATTAACCAAACATATCAATTAGTAGGCGGTTTCCCGTCAACATTTTTTTTATTTTTCAAAACATATTCTTTCACATGATTGGTAATAAGAGCTTCCATTTCATTTTTTGAAATTGGGGCGTTTCCAATACTGGTCTTTAGCTTTAACTCTTTGTTAAAAAAATATGAGTTAACATCCTTTTGTCTCCAAGCAGACAATAAATAAACAAGTCTCATTAACCACAGGGTGAATGCCTTTCTTGTTCCTAACAGACCATTATTGAGATGGAGCAAGACTTATAGCATGTAAAGTCCAATGTGTAGGAAGGATGATACTGGAAGACATATCTCCGTCAAAATTGAAGAAAAAAGGCAAATTTTACCAATGGTATGGAAGAGATGAAAAGTTGTCGTTGAATTGAAGTACATGTTTTACTGAAGGACAGACACTGATTAAGTAGATTGAACAAGTAAATTGGAGGTTCGTGTGGGTTGTTGTGATACACATAGAGAGGAACAACATCAATTGCAACTAGAAGTTTGAATTATTTGAATTATTTGCGGGGGGGGGGGGGGGGAAAGACCATTTCTTAAACATAAAGATGGTGATGATGTATCTTTAAAATAAACCACCTGTTAATTCTCATTCACAATATCTGTTTTGCCACTTTTTATTTTCCTCTTTTATTTCAGCAGCAACATGGCAAGAAAGGCAGAGGAAAGTGAAGGGACTATTCAAGGCACAAACATCATGTAGCTTTACCTTTAAAAGTGTTTATCATTGAAATAGATTTTTTAACTCTTCTTGTAATATCAGGAGATTAATCATGAGAATGTATGAAAACAAGGCAGGGCCTTGGTTTTTACCAAAAAATATCTTACTTGCTGACAATTGCTTGTGTATTAAGGTATTATAACTGACCAAATCATGTATGGATATATGCAGATGTTATGATTCTCTGTGCTATGGAGCTTATCTTAGTGTTATGGGCAATAGGGTAATCTCTTACATTTGTCTGAGATTGATCTCCTCCAAAATTGATCTCCAAATTCTTAAGACAATCCCAGAGGTTACATTGTGAACTTATATGTAGGTATGTCTTTTTAGAGTATGTTTTATATTCACATTTATACGCCTTAGAAAATATTGTCAAACATGTAATTCTAGGGTTATAAATCAGTTTTTGGTTTTGTTTGGGGTTAGGGTTAGGTAGAGTGTTGGGTCCATGGTTAGAATTTGACTAATCTAAGATAATGACTTGCGTTATCATCCATAAGTACATGATTACCTTGGATTGTATGCACTTAACACATTCCATCATTACGCTGCTAACCTTTATAGGTAATTCTTGATCATTGAGAAATATAATCAGAGGCTTCAATTTGTCACCAAGTACAAATACTTTAAATTAGTCATCACAGGTATTCTGATGGGGATCATAGTAAAATACAGTTATTTTTAATGTTATGCTGCAATTTGTCATCGCTTACTACCCAAGAGGATTCTAATGGCTAAAAGTTTGCATATCCTAGGGATAATGCTTTGACTACATTTTCTTTATGTTTAGTAGAACAATAGGAACAAATTACTTTACTTTGGTATTTTTACAGTTTTATAGAGTTAAAAAAAAATATATATATGCCAGTAAAGAGCACTTTTGAAGGAAACAAATTGAAGTAATTGGTGATATCTATTTGAAATTGCATAGAAATTCAAAATCACCCTTTAGTAAATATTGTTACACCCTAATTAATTAGCAATTTCTTTTCTTGCTGAAGATCGTAGAATTAGTGTCAAACACTATTTCAGATGCCTTATAAACTAAGTTGACTTTCATACCTATCAGTACATAAATACCAAGAACAAACCTTGTAGTAATCACATAATTTGGAGGAGTTTTTTAAGGAGTTGAACCTTAATTCTTTCTAAGATCATACATTATATATTGACCTTGAATGTTTGTAATGCATTCTGTATATTCTTGTGTTATTGCTAGTAGTCTACCTGTGAGAAATAGTCAAGTAAAATGAAAAGAATTTTAAATCAAAATAGAAATCCTCTCTGCGTTTGATATGACATCTAAAACCTATCCATGTACCGGTAGTAATAAATGTGGCTTTCAATGTATGTATGATTTTTTGTTTATAGCTAATTATATGCAATATGTAGATACAAACTTACACTCCCATACTGACCAGATACATTCAATATTGAATATAAGCTACTTTTATTATATTTCCATCAAATAATTATACTAATGAGAGATGTGTTTTAACACAATTTGAGCTATTACAAGAGCATCAAATATGAGGTAGAGGTCCTCTTTCTGATCCGGTAAATTAATCTCAAATACCACTCATTGTGGATATAAGAATATCATTTACGTCTCTTTTTCATGGTTGAATTCGTCCTAATCATATTATTTCATCTTTTCATTTATTTTAAATAACTAGAACTGAAATTAGAATGCTTTCAAAATTGTTGTAAAGTTTATGAAAGAGGACTCAAAATCCAAATAAAGTTTGTCATGTATCATTTGATTAACTCCTAAATGTTGTCATTTACCCCCCCCCCCCCCACCCCACCCCACCCCCGTTTGTGTTTAGTGTTGTGTGTTATAGAAAAAAGAAGCTTGTTGTTTGAGTACAATTTGTGTGTTTGCATGAGGCACTGTTTATAATCATTGCTCAAAGTCTGAGAGCATATAATGAGGTTGTTTTTCATTTGGTATTTGATTTGAACTTTTTACAATTTTTTTATTGATTTGCATAACTTTTTTTTATTTTTAAGCAATAAGATTTTTATTTTCAGTACTTGTGTTGTTTGCCATTTATATAAAAATATGTATTTTCATGTATTTCTTTTATTGCCATGTATTTAAACAAGGCGATGAAGGGAATTTTAGAATAACATCAATGGTACAAGTTGCAACTCATATCTTTTGAGCAAAGTCATTTATCAGCTTGCCATGAGAATGAAGGAGTATGGGTCGTTAGTTAGCCTGTAATAATTGGAGGAGAATAAGCTTGCCAAATTTGTGTTTGTACCAAATATTTCTCCTCAGGTAGTCAGTACATATTGTATCACCTTTCTGCATGTTACAATGATAATTTGAGAGTGTAAATCTGAATACATGTATATCTGAATACTTTTTTTGCTATAATCTTCTTTCTAGTATTGTTGCTTTCTTGTTAATGGATTTCAAGCTGCACAAGTGTTTACCATCTGTGTTATCTGTAGGGCATGCAAGTATCTTGTGATAATTTCCCACACTTTGCTCAGTGATAACTTTATCTTTACCAAGTTATTTTTTTCTTGTTACTATCATTTTTTGATGTGCCTGTAATATCTCTTAATATGTAGCTTGACATTGTGTCCATTTAAAAAAATCACATATAATTATTGCTTGACTGAAATCTGTGAACATTACAATAGCCTCATACCCCGCCCCCCCCCCCCCCCCAACTCAGTGTTATTTAGGGTACGCGTATGCATGTTCCTTCCTTTTGAAAACACCCCCCTAAGTCCGGTGTGTAATACGGACCGGACTTTGGTGCGTGAATAGTATCCCTTTACCGGACATTTTGGGAACACGAATACGGTCCTTCCGACCCCGGAGTGGGGGGGCCGGGCCTTATACATGATAAATTTTTTATTTCTTTTCCTCTATTTTTATAACTGCATTTTAATAATACTATCTATTAAAAATTGTTGCTATTTCTGTTTGTTTAATAGGCTATGAAATAACATTTATAAACAGAATGATTTAGTCTCTCCTCCTCTTGTTTTCTATAATTCTATCTGTTTGGAGTCACAAAGGTGTTAACTAGCATACATCAACCGTTTTGAGCCCTTATGGCTCCAAACAGATGAATATTATGTTTTGTTCAATAAGATAATGAGAAAAGAACAAGTAGGAAGAATAATGGCACATTTATTTAGTGACAACTGAGGACTTTTACTAGTAAAGAAAAAATAGTAACTCTGAATACTGATATTGCGAAAAAAACGGTTTGCATTTTACATTTTAAATTGCTTTGGTTGCATGCATGCAGATGTTGTCTCCATCACAAAGAGGTCGATAAAGCAATGTTTTTCCCCAATGCGGCAGGCATTCTTAGATAAATGTTATGTAAATAGAACTGAATATAGATTGTGGATTATAACAGTAATATGATACAACTAGAGCATTGTAAGTATGTAGCTCAGTATGTATAAATAACATTGAATTATAACATTATGAACACAAATTTGTTTTGGTTTTCACTTGATGTCTATTTCTGAGAATGATTGTTAATAATGATCTAATGAATGTTGTGCAAAGACATGTAAGATCAAGTGTGATGAGGAGGAGGAGAGAGAGAAAGATTAAAGATGAGGTTCATTCTGGTATTTTGGTTCTTGTAAAGGCAGACAAATTATAGAAATATATGAGTGAAAGTTTGAAGAAATCAGACATCCTGAAAGACATATAAATTTCCATTTTCTCTATAGAAAATACTTAAGTATGCGTGCAACCTATTTGAAATGAGCATACTGTATTGAAATGAGTATACTGTATTCCTCTATCAAAAAGTCAAGAAAATGGAAATTTATAAGAATTTTTAACACAAAGCAAAAATACAAATGATTTGTCATGGAGTTGCCAATTTAAGTTTGATCGTTTACATATTTGTAAAAAAAGGTATTGGATTTCCTGAAAATTTCACTGGTTTATTTCTCTCATATCCAACTTTTCTTAAAACCATTTTAATATCAGAGTGGAGTTCCCCCCATAGGTGTTTTTGAAAATTACAGACACAAGATTATTAGTGAGTGGGTAATTTTTTTTTATTTCTCCAAATGTGTAATACAAACAACATACAATTGAATAAAATAAACGTGTTCAATATTGATTGCTTTTACATAAACATAATTTTAAAAAAACTTATTTGCAGTATATATATAACTTAGCAACAAAGTATTGCGTATAAGTACCTAAACATAATATATATATCAATTATAAATGTTATTCACTTATATTTAAACAAAATAACTTAAACAAATCTGGAGGTAATGCCTTTCCATTAATGTGATAAGTTAACATGGGATAAAACAGAAAGAAGGAAAGAGAGAAGGGACAGAAGTTGATGAATAGTAAGACAGATCATATTTATCACCTCTGAGCTTTTATGTGATGGCGCTATTCAAAAACTTAATTTGTACTACATTGATCTCGCTTCCCCGTGGAGTGTTGCATGATGTGGAGTAAGTTAGAAACCCTAGCATTCCCTTTTGCATAAATTGTATAGCACCACACAATGCTTTTCATTGATGAGACCTTTATTTGGTTTGTTCATTTGTAAATTCCTATTCTTTGCAGTGATACAGAGTGGCTTTGTTATTGTTTGGAAGAGGAGGACATTGTATATAGAGAAAGGAAGGAGGAAGGACGGGAATGAGAAAGGGAGAGGGGAAGGAATTAGAGAAGAAGTCCGGGAAGAAGTAGGAGGAAGGGAGAGAAGAAGGAGGGAGGAAGGGAGAGAAGAAGGAGGGAGGAAGGGAGAGAAGAAGAAAGGAGGAGGGGAGAGACGAAAAAAGGAGGAAGAGGAGAAGAAGGAAGGAGGAGAGAGAAGAATGAGGGAGAGAAGGATGGAATGAAAGAGAGGGAATAAGATGGGAGGAAAGAAGAGAAGAAGTAAGAGGGGAAATGAAAGAGGAAGGGGAGGGAGGGAGGGAGGGGGAATGGTGGGGAGAAAGAGGAAAAGAGAGAGAGAGGGGGGGAGAGGTGTTAAAAGAAGAAAAAAAAACAGAATAGAAACATGCAAATGATAAAAGACAGTGGTTTTCACATATAATTTAGAATGACAACAAGAGATCACAAGGTGGCGCTATACCAGAAATATAAATGGATAGGTTCAAGAGTAGTAGGAATTTTTCTTGTCTTGAAGAGAGCTTGGTTTTAATCTGAAATAGCTGCATTGTCTATTCTTGGTACATGAATCATCAATTTTAGAACATTTGCTTCTGCACACTTGACATTATTTATCGCTAATGTTTTCTAGCTCTTTCCATTTTGAACAAATTATAAACCAATTAAACTTTTCCCCAATAAAAAAGGGAAAAAGTATATATAATATAAGGTTGGTGAAAGATGATCGATAGCCTCAACTTTAGGCCGTTACCTTTGGACATTTTTTTGTTTACCTAAGAATTTAAGATAATCAAAATTTAGCAAAGTATGTGCAGTTCTTTTAACTCTCAGCATATAATAAATCTTTGATTACATAACCAAAGAAATAAATGTGAATCATTTACAAGACTTGTAAAAAGCCTCTAACACTACCTTATCTACTTTTGAAAAATCTAACTAAAGATAATTTGTCAACAGCTTGGTGCGTCATGTATCGATATGTGCGGATATGATAACGACGTATTGTGCCATTTGAACATAATTTCTATTGGGTAGGCCTATACCAGGGACATTCATTTTTTTAATTTTTTTTTTTTAATTATTTTTAAATAATAATAATAAAGGAACCCTTAGTTCCTTAAAAAATTAAAGTTCCTTTCAATATCATGAAGCATCTTAAAATATTAAAGCATCTTATTTTGCAGTGACTCTATTGATCATCTAAATGACCCTTCAAATTGAAGAGGCAAAGGGGAATTCGTCGGCGCATACAATCATGTCAGTAAACAGTCAACAGAGGGCAGTCTGATTGTCAACAAAATGGGCAATCTCGCCTGGAAATTGAGAAGTGATCATTCAATTCAAGATTTGTGTTTGAGTACATTTCTTACCAGAAGATGTCTTATCTTTATCAGCCTTTCAGATCATTCTCAAGATGTCATTTCACACAATTGAGAAGTTATGCATCAGGATCGAGCGTCTTGCTCTGGTTTCAAAAGGGAGATAAAGCCGCTGTATCGAAGAAATTTAGCCGGGAAGACGTGCGACTTTTCGCCGAACTCTCCGGGGACACGAACCCCTTGCATACCGATGAGGAATATGCTGCGAAGACGCGATTTGGCAAGACTGTTGTTCACGGAGTTCTGTTGAATGGGTAAATGATCAGATGAAGTTTTTTTTTATTACAGCCTAAAAGGGCAAATGTAATGGAGCAACTTTAGAATACCCCACCACTAAAATTGACCAAACGTTTGTAGGGTACCAAATACTTCACCAATGGAGCTAAATCTCGAGACTTGATGATGATATTCTTTTAATTTAAGTAACCCTAGGGTCTAGTCTACATCTAAGGTGGTACTGGACAGGACCAATCGGTATATACGTCCAGATTTCCGTGGCATCGCAAACTGTCAACAAACATCACAACTGAGGGTGCAGAGTTCAAAAATCAAAAACAATAAGGTGCTCATAAAAATAGAGCGGGTTGCAGACCTCATCTAATTTTTAGATGAAGTAGAGCCACATCGACTCTCTATCCCGCCTGTGTACAGCTGGGCTGAAAGTTGCTAAACCTAATCCTAACCCTAACTCCAACCCCAACCTAACCCTAACCTTAACCTTAACCCTAGGTCTTTGACGTTTTAAGTACATAAACCCTATATTGGTGGGGTATTCTAAAGTTAAGGGATCGTTTAACAATGTTAAAGCTGAGATGCACAGCCCTATGTGTTATCAGTGTCTGTGATACGGTGTTGGGCCTATATTGAAGCCCTAAAAATTTGCGCTTCATAATGATCAAGAAGTGCCTCAAAAAAGTGCAAACCTTTGAGTGATCGGTTTTCCCCAATAGACTAGTGTTATGAAAACCATGTGGCAAACACAAATTTGATTTCAATTTTCAATCATAAATATCTTGATAATCAGACAGGCGATCGGCTTGTAAAAGTCATTGGGTCCCTGAATGTCCTAAAGGTTTATAATTATCATTGCAGCATGAATGAGCTAATTCAAGGATTTTTTTAATGGATCTAAGACAAAGTTACCAGATCCCTTTGAGCCAGGCAAATCACCAAGTGATGTCCACTAAGTCAATCAAATGTGAGTGAATTGTGATTTGAGAAAATAAGATTTTTGTTTCGTTGATCGAGTTACACTCAAGTCTCAATATCAAACACAAATTGGCATCTCTGACTTGTTTTTTTAGGTTCTCTCTCATTTGATCTGTAACTGTAAGTTAGACCACATTTTTACTTTCTTTAAAGAAAATTTCCGTCATCAGGCACCCTAGAAATGATCATGGCGATGGCATATGTTTTTAGGCTATACAGGTTGAGATACTTCTATGTCCCGAACTTGGTTAATTTCACACATGGCAGCATTACTATCCTGACTGTGTATAAAGTTAGGTGATACTGTACTGCAACTGCAGTACATTGATGCAACATTTGGTAAAAACCTGCTATATGATACTTTCAAGTGAAATGGTCTATTTGTTCTATCACAGTTTGGCATCTGCTGTTATGGGAACCAAGCTACCAGGGCCTGGAACCATTGTTATATCCCATTTTTCTGAATTCCCCAAGCCATGTGAGTACTGTAACATCAGTTTAGCTGCTCAGAAAATGATAAATTCACAAACTATTAGAGAAATGATCCTCACTTCAAGTTGTTATCATTTTTGTACTGATCCTGGTGGCAAAGTTACAGGGGGCATGGGGTAATCAATGCACTAAGCATGCCCGAGTTCAATTTGCATTTAACACCTAAATATTTTGTTTACAAAAACCCATCCTGGGCTGAATACCATGAGGAACTTCTCTTGGTTGATAGCAATGAGGAATGCATTTTGATTACCTCCATCATGAGTGAGCTTATATACATTTTCACATTCTTTACATCACTTCACTCTTATGGTATGGTATGGTAATGATTTTATTGAAAAATCATTTGCAGCCAGATGGCTGAATTGCATAATTGTGTATGTTGCATAAAAACATAAATATCTATACAAACATAAATATCTATACAAACATAAATATCTATACAAACATAAATATCTATACAAACATAAATATCTATACAAACATAAAAAAACTACAGTAAATAATCTAGCAAATCGTATTAAGGCATATCACACAGTGAATGAATTTTTTTAATAAATCAGTGTACACCTATTACAAATTAATAAAATTTGCTTAACAGCTAACAGTTGCTTAAATATATACCACAATCATCATATATGACATATATATGAAAAGAATGTTTGAAATAAGAGAGAAGAGAGAACGAAAGGGCTGGAGGGAAATATAGAGTTAAGGACCTTCTGACTCTATACAGATGATATGGAATTCAATAAGAAACATGTGGTATCCCCTTGTCACTTAGATTTCACTATTTATTTCACAGTTCACCACTGATGGCATAACAGTTTATTTCTTAATTTCTCTACTTTTTAGTTTTTACCATTATCTCTCCTAAAATTAGGAAAAGACAATTCTCATTCCATTGACAATGGGATACCACCTGTCACTTATTGAATTCCAAATATCATCTGCATAGAGTCAGAAGGTCCTTAACCCTATTTGAAAGTATAGGAGATAGAGCCCCTCTGGCTCCTTACAGGAAATATGATTTGTGGTTTTTGGAGTGCAGCAAGAGATTGTAAAGCAGTAGATTAGAATTCACTCAGTTGTTTCTTCATTTTCTTAATTTGATTAGAAAATGTCAAATATGTGTTTTAAAGTGACATTTTAACTACTTTATCATTGTGTATGTTGCCCTTCACTATTTATATTATTTCCCTTGCAGTATTTATTGGAGAAGAGGTCATAGCTGAAGTGGAAGTCACTGATGTCAGAAGCTTATTAGTGAATTGCGCCATCACTTGTCGAGTTCCTGAAAGGAATGAGGTAGGCTGTGAAACACATGTATGATAGGATTTTAAGATGATGTAGAAATGCCTCATACGGGGCATTTTCAAAAGTTGGGTCAGTGCACCCAGATGTTGTTGGTATGAGATCAAGAAAGGGATTTAGTACCAATGTTCAAGAGTTAGATGCCAACCCATAGGTTAGGTACCAAATGGTACTCGTACCCTAAAGAGCTTTGGTAAAATATCATTCCATGTGCAACAGTTAAGGAAGGTCAGTGATGATCATAAATATGTGAAAAATATAACATGAATAGATTAATTAATCCAAAATTCAATATTATTCCAGTAGAATATAAGATTCAAATTAATATATCTGTCATGAAAGTAACTACACATCTAGGTCATAATCTCCATTACAGTTTATGACTGATTCAAGTTGTTGTGAAATCCTGAGTACTTTAAAGTATTGTGAAATGTTTCTGTTCTTCTAGTTTTGAGGTTCAAGAATGCATCCAATAGGAAACTTTCAGTTTTTAGGCCTTTGACTTTGTTTTCATATTTTGTATTTCTTATATAAAAATGCCTATTCCAAATGTATCAAATTTCAGCGTTTAAAGTCATACTAATTGTTTATATCAGTAAAATTATTAAAGATTTCTTATATACAGTGTATTTCAGACCCTCATCAATTCACAATACATTGATAGACATTGATTTTTTAAACTTGTTTCTTAATTTTTCAGATTGTAATGACAGGGACAGCTACTCTTCTTGCCCCAAAGTCAGCCAGGAGAAAGAAAGTCAACCCCAATTCAGAAGAAACTTGAAAACAAGGTGTCAACTATGAAACAGATCATTTGCAAAATAATTAGCACTGTCCTTGAGACAAGACTGTTGTACTATTGGTAAATTTTACCATATTTTGGTTTCTGCAAGCTCTATCAGAATTCTTCTGTTGAGTTGATGGTTAAAGTCGAGTCACTGAGAATATGTGATGTACCACCATAGATGGAGCTATTGCAGTGTACTCATGTATCCCAAGGATATATATATGTGGTGGTGGTTATTTTACCTGACTGCTAAGAAAGCATAAATGCTTGTTAGTAAGCTACCAGACGGCCGACAGCTTGAAAACAAGATGTCAACAAAGAAATGAAACAAAGAGAGTAAGATAAAACCAGTACCGGTATGTGAATTTTAAATCTGCTTACACCTGGTCAAAAGATCATGTCAAAAACAGGAATAAGCCCCAAAATTTGATATGATATTATGATACTCATTATGTGCAATAGCTCACTGATTAAATCAGTGATCGTGATACTAGGTGCTGGTTCAAAAGCTGAAATACAAAACGAAACAACCTGCATAACGTTAGGACTTCTAATTATGTACTGATCACTCAATTAACTGTTCATGAATTCATGTCAGAGAGTTAGATTGTTAATAATCATGTGGTTTTAGTTACTGGTACATTATATCTCCTTTAAACAAATCGCGTAGTATTAGTCATCTATTACCCAGTCTCTTTGGAAGGAAGTAAACTGTATGGTCTCTGTATGATTCTGTACGAATATATTCATGCAATATTCAAGTGAAATAAATGGCAGTCTGTCAAATTAGGTTACATGTAATAGGAAAACATGGGTATAACTCTGCTCTAATCACTAGCAGAACGAGTTAGAGTTATATCTATCTGATGGTTGATATGTCAAAGTTAATAATTCATAATATCACCCTTTGAGATTCTGTCAAAGTATTGAAGGCAATGACACATTTGCCTGTTCAGAGCCAGAAGGGTATTGACTCTATTATAGTGTATTATAAATAGATATCCACGGTGCCAAACAGATTCTTTCTTCTTGTCTTGTGAAAACTTTCATGATTGTAGGGGAATTCAAATGTGATGTCTTCCTGGAAAAAGTACAACATATATGTACATGTATTCATTTACTGAAAAAAGGCTTTTGTGCATATACTGCATAATGAAATGATCACAAACAAAATCAAAGTTACAGATGTCTCACTAATGACTATTTTGTTGTCCTTCTCTAGGAAGAGATGTGTGATTGGTCTGAATTTGGTTGAATATGGTGACTGATGCCAAGTTTCATGATGAGAGTGGGACACATAAATAAGAATGAATTTGTGGAAAAGAATGGCAGTTCCACTGTTGATAGCCAGAAAGCATGAATACTGTAAATGCTATAAGTTAATGCCCTTCTGCCAATCAGCAAACAGTTTTAATTATTAAGGGGGGAAAAAAACAAAAAAACACATCCAATCACAAACTTAAAACCAAAGTTTGGTGGTAATTGTGATGGTAATGGTGGGGGTGGTGGTGATGATGATGGACAATAGTTTAGTAGTGGTGAGATTGGTATATTGGCATCGCTAGTGGTGATTGTGCATGGTGTTGGGGGTGCAGTTTGTGCAATGTCAGGTGATGATGGTGTTGTTGCCACATTATGACAGTGATAAAAAGGTGCTCAAGATTGTGATTGAAAAGACCGAAATCGGTGTTTAATACATTGACTAATCAGAAAATACAGATTGTATCTGTACAGTGCGTCCCAGAAAAAACGAAACCGAGAATTATCAATGTTTTATCATAACTTAATCACAATTATAATTAATAAATGACACATATTTGTAAAGCTTAGATCCTCCTCTTTCAGTTGATGTAACACATATAAAAAAAAAAAATCAGCCATGCATCAAGTCTTTCGTCTTATTGATGCATGGCTGATCGTCAACGAAACAGAGTTAAGCAACTCTGTTGCTACGGCAGGCAGCAAGTGAAAACGAATTTGTTTAATCAAATTATGGAAATGCAAGCATTACTTTAAACAAACAGAACGTTGTTATTCCTGGCTCATTTTTCCTGATTGAGGTCTCATATGAAAGGGCAGAAAATGAACTTTCTAGACATATGATTTTCTCTTTAAAATTCAGATACCGCCCTTAAAAAGGCTTGTTGGTACCCTCTCTTTAAATTGTTTTTAATCACTCATGCGTGAAATATGCATTGTATGAGTTGCATCAACTGAAAGAGGAGGATCTAAGCTATAAAAATGTGTGTCATTTATTAATTATAATTGTGATTAAGTTATGATAAAACATCGATAATTCTCGGTTTCGTTTTTTCTGGGACGCTCTGTATATGAAGATTGATGAAACAGAAGATCATCACACACTATTTCAAAAGTTCGCTTAAACTTTTCTTATCAACTTTCTTCCCTCTCTTTTCATTCTTCTGCTATTATTTCCTACCCTCTGTCTGTCTACCTTACAATCACGATCATTTTCTTCATTTGAGAAAGATTGACATGCGAATTGATAGCATGATGCGCTGATGAGGTTGCGCACCATTCTGGGTGGTAATAGACCCTGGTAGGTTCCCCCTACTGGTGAGTAAACAGTGATCCTGAGTAGGGGGTTGACCCTGTGTGTTTAGAGAGTTAATGGGCTGGGAATAAGAAAGTGGTTGCCATTCACTGAAGACCTGTAGAGAAACTCATTAACCCTACACACCCCAAGCGAGACGTGGGAGATTTTAAAGGGGTTGGATGCGGCTATAGAATGGTGACTATCAATAGATTGGCTCGCAGACAGAGCATCGCTGGAGAGAGGATGACTTCTAAATTTAGGTCCCTACATTTCATTTTCATCAAATTTGAACATTTTCGACTTATGTCGGTATTTAAAAATAGTTGTCATAACTCTTGTTTTTGCCAAGTTTGGACATCCGAGTACCTTTCTTTTTTCTTATTTTCAAAATTTGAAAATCCGAGTACCATTTAAAAAAAAAATCTTGTTTGATGGAAAATTTCAGCCAACTTGATTGCATAGTAACCCCCCCCCCCTCCCCATTAAAAATGGCCAAGGCGACACTCTTCATTTTGATATTATAAGCAATTTCAAAGTCGTGCGGAATGCCCGGCCCCCCCCCCCCCCCCCCCCCCCCCCACTCAGGGTTCGAAATGACCGCATGCGTGTTGCCAAAATGTCCGGTAAAGGGGTACTTTTCGTGCGACAAAGTCCGGCCCGAGAATTGTAAAAAAAGGGGTGTATTTGACTTTTCACCCGGAGATTTCTTTAAAAAGGGGGTGTTTTTTTCTTTTTCTCTCTCATCTCTTTGCACTCCTAAGAAATTATTCCGAATTAAGGGGGGTACATTGACCATTTTTCATGATTTAGGGGGGTCTCCAAGGCAGGAAAAGCCCGCGAAAAGCCCGCGAAAGGGGGGTTCGGAAATGTTGGCAGTCCTCAGATAGGGGGTGCTTTCAAAAAGAGGGAACGAGCGTATGCGTACCCTAAATAACACTGAGTGGGGGGGGGGCCGGGGCGGAATGGAATTATCATTTCAATACAGTGAAGTTACAATACGAATATTTTCAATTTTGCGATGTCGAGACAACTCGTTGCAGCTACATTAGAACACAAAAAACAAATACCGCTGCCAAAGATAGCTACAAATACACCATTCTAAACACTGGACAAATTTTCTTTGGATATCACAAAGTGCCTTTATACCCCCCTTTTATACAAAAAACACATTACAGTCTTCTTTCTTTCCTTCTATTATTTTAACTGTCAACACTGAAAGCCCGAATACTTTCTCCTAACCAGCACCCCACCCTCCCTTTCTATCTTCTCTCCTATCCCATCTCCCATTCTCTCATCTCTTCCTCTTCTTTTCTCATTTATATATCTTTTTCTAGATCAACGAACTTAATGCAACCCTATATATTTCAGCTGGACCAATGTCAGAATGTAATAGTCTCGCTGCGGGAAGATAATAGCGCATCATCCGCAATTTGTCAAAACCAATTTGTTGCCTGCGTTGGTCGACATTTTTTCTCCGTAGTCATTTATTGTACAGTGGCGTAGCCCGGGTCCACCTATTGAAGGAGGACTGGTGTCATGGGTGGGGCGGTCTTATGTGAGGGGGCCTTGAGTGCAACTAAAGTGTGATAGATAGGAGTTGTTTTCCCTCTCTTCCTTTTCCCTTATTCTCCTTTTTTCTTTTCCTTTTTCATTTGAGGGATAAGCTAGGGGAGGGTGAGGGGGCCACCCCTAGCCATGCCTCTGTTTAGCTTTCCAATATTTATTGACGTCTCAACCTTTTTTTCTTGCATAACACGAGTGAGGTGAAAGTCACTTACCTGGGTGGTCTTCATCCATTTATTATCAATCTACATTTAACAAAAATTGCCCTTGGCTTTGCCACGCAATTTCCAAAACAAGACTTAAAGTGGTTTCTCCAAGACCATATCAATGTCAGTTAGTTTGTATCGATTGTATGTTTAACAGGTGTAACTTTACTGTTCGTAAACATAATGTAAATCATTTTATTAGTGTTTCTAGCAAGTATCTTATGACAACGTTGTAGAGGTTTTATAATGGTTGTTTTAAAATATACTTAACGCATTCAAACGTGTTAGTGACCAGTCCAAATCGATCTTGCACCCAAATTTATCACTCAATAATGTTTATTCTGATTGATCTAATTTATGAAGTAGACATTTTTTAGTAACGTATAATTGCACGATAATTAAGTAATACTGATTATTATTCATTTTTAAAGACTCTTCTGTCAAATGAAAGGAGAAAATGTTCCCTCAATAACGCAATCCCGCGGTAAAAGGTGACGGGTGGTCATCAGTTTTGATTCTCCACAAATTTGTAAGGCCAAATATATATTTTCTCCTCGTTCCCAATCAGTTTTGAGTGGTGTAATGTTAATAGCACCCATTGATTCACATGCTGTGCCATGAAGCCGCAAGAGGTTGCAGTTTCACTTTCGGAAATGACTTTTACAATTACGACAAAATAAGCTGACATATCTGGGATCACTCGACCTGGAGAGGATGCAATGGAACCCTAACGTTATTTTTACAACTGGCGTGAAAGAAAACTAGAGAGCGAGGCTATGATAAGAACTGTAGGTATTGGTCTACTAAACTATGCTAAAATGAGTCCAGGAAACAAAAATAGATGCATCACCTAGATCAACAAGTATTATATGTTATCAAACTAATAGATGTTCATATAAAACACGAAAGCAAAATTGATAAATATTTGAGTACCAATCGTTCTGTGGATATTTCGTTTTATGTTTGGTATGAATATTACATTTCAACCCCAATCCTTTCAAAGTTAAAAATACAAAGAGGTAAGAAAGAAATGAGACCAAAGGCCGAAATACCATGTTAGTTCTCAGTGCAAAAAAACACTCTAATATTCATAACAGAGTCGCCTTTAAACCGTGAAAGAAAAGAAAATAACGCGTTTGAGTTATCTTCGATGTTTCCTGTCACTTTCCGTTAAGAGTTATCATACCTAAGTGTTATTGTTTTAGCAAAATCTGAACGCTACTTACTCTGAGCTACTTAGATATATTGATTAATGTGCAGAAACATCTATCACTTGGATAAATATCATTCTTCAACTTTGGCAAATGAGTGAAAATGAGTAAAGTTAAGAATAGATTCCATTTCCAATTTCTTTAGCTCCAATTGTTTAGCCCCAATGAGCCATTCCTTTTTGAATTGTACTTCAACACAAGTGTCTTTTTAAGCACCTGTTGGTGATATTTTCAAATAGTCCACTTAAGTCTCCCCATGCAGGGAGGTGAAAGAAAGGAGTCGAAACTCTTGTAATTTATTCAAACGCATTCGTGAGTTCTAAAGCGTAACAATGGGATGTGTAACATTCCACTTGGCTTTGAAGTTCCATACTACGAGCCGCGCTTCCACTGCGGGAATTTTTGGAGGCCAGGCACCAGCCCGGACCCCCCCCCCCCCCCCCCACTCCGTGAACGGAGGGATACCATGCGTATTCCTAAACTCTCCGGCTCGTAACAAAAGAAAAAGGTCTACCCGTATTGACTTTACACACCGGACTTATGCTGAAAAAAAGGGGGGTGCTGAAAGAGGCTCGTATAACAAAAGAAAAAGGTCGACCCGTACACCGGACTTTTGCTGAAAGAGGGGGGGGGGTCGCTGGGAACACGCATATGCGTACCCTAAATAGCACTGAGTTAGGGGGCGTGGGCATTTATTACAAATTATTAAATTACCGGCAAAATTTCAGTGTAAAATATAAATTTTATATGGGTATTGTATTGGGAATAGTGGATCAAACAATTTTTCAAATTTAGGACTCCGCCCTTCCTATAATTTGTGCGCCAGAGTTGGTAAAAGAAAAATTAGATCATGACAAAAACTCAATATTTTAGGGTAATGCGCTAATTATTTGTGCATGTTTTAATGTCCCGTTATGTAATCCATGATTTACAATCTTCGATAACTGTAAGTTTGCTAATGCGTGTTTTCGCGTGTTTTTTGTATTTTTGCAGTTGGAAAAAAGGATGAAATTATACAAGTTTGTGTCCGCTTGTTCTACTCTTTACACATTCAACACTGGAAGGGACAGCGAACAGTTGCTGTAATACCATTTTCTGATGTAGGAATGCTAAATCCTGAAATTTCATGCGCTCTTTTATCCCACCATCTGGTCAACAGTTGCAAATTAGCGCATAACTTTTCGGCGGCTTGAAGCATGGGTCAAAGGAGAGCGGTTTGATTCCAGTCCTTCTCTATCACGTCCCTGATCCCCCTAAACTCCTCTAAAACTGCTACTGTATGGCGCCAAATATAACTTTGGTCCTCCTTGGCGGTTATTGCTAAGCTTTTACCTGCAAAGTATGACCGCAACATAAATCATCAAAAATAGACATGTTCAGGAAACAATTATACTCCAGGAATGATGTAACCTGTTATTTTACAAAAGATATTAAGTAGCCGCCTGTGAGATTTGAACTCACGACCCCTGGTTTACAAGACCAGTGCTCTAACCCCTGAGCTAAGGCGGCTTGCATGCCAGCTGAGTCATTCATATCCATACTATTAGCACGGAACTCTCATCTGTCAGCTGTTGTCATCAAGAATAGTATATTGATTGATTGCTTCCAACCAATTAGCACTTGCTTACGTTGTATTTAATGAGAGTCGTTGATTTTCGTTTTTCTCGGCTTTGTTCCAATAAACCCACAAGTGTGATCAAATATTAGTCAACTGCTGCCGGTTTAGAGAATTTGAAGAGTATTGTAAAGATTAAACACAACCCATTTCCATATAATGTTTTATAAAAACAAAACAAAATTATATACATGACTATGAGATATCTTCAATGTTGTAAATCTTTACTTTCAGTAAAAGCGAAATAATACATCAAAAGCATTGATATTAATTCTTATATTCCGGTTAATTAAAGCATCACGTCGTTTATTTTTTTGTTGGCATGTTTTCTTGTCAGATATAGGAAATTGAAGAAGAAAAAAACATCAATAAGAACTTGATAGCCTAAATCTATTAATGTGAAAATAATCACTTGAAAATAAGTTCTAGGTCATTACTGTAATAGTCTCCATAGATAGGGACTAACTACTCTAAAAACCTAAAAACACCAACAAAAAAAATATGTTTGTATTGCACCATTCCACGTATTTAACAGCTTTAGCTTCCGCTAAGCAGGAAGGGGTTATTTGCTTTGTAGGATAGTGTAGATATTTCCAATCTCTGTCATATCTAAGTCTACTTGACATGATCGCAACTATTTTTTTTAAGTCAGCGGCAATTTTAAGACCCTATACAGAAATCACGTTGGGCTTACGCAATAATAATTATGTGATTCAGTTTGGATTACGCAATATGTGATTGTCAGTTTGCACATTTTCAATACGTGACGCACAAGGCTATTGAAAGTGCCTTAGGTTGATTTTTCGAAAGTAGTTGTTACTTTGTTATATCCCGTGGGAAATGCTAATCTCTCTACTTGAAAAATGCAATTTACAGAATCAGGGACCTTTTTCACGAAACTTATTATCAATAACAATTGTTATTCTACGACACTCAAGTACAATGATTTCAGGAGCTTAAAGCAGTTATTTTAACTTGTTATTGATTTCTGGACCCCTCAATAGAACAGCTGTCCTGTACTAGCACAGCTGAGCAGGGCGATCCATCCAATGTTAGTTTCTCATGCTATCACGTATATTGTTATTTATATGTTTTTAATATTGGTGAGTAAGATCAAATCAAATCAAGGTTTATGAAACAGCACTGAATTTGCTTATAATTATGAAGCATTGACTTAATGGTTTATCTTCCTTGGTGGGTACAATATTGCATGATTTCAACGACCCGAATGATAAGATAACAAACACATACAAATAGACTTGATATTCTCATTGTTTTGTTTTTAATCACATACAGGTGTTTTTCAACGTGTAACTAAACATAAAACGATATACAATCTTTATTCAAATTAGAAGGGTTATCATCTGATGAAATAAATACATGCATGAGTCTTTTATTAAACAATTACTCATAAGATTTATTAATCGGAATTCTTAATATTGATCCCATGAACTTTAGACATTTTTTTTCCAATTCTAATTTGAATAGTACCGCAAATCCTCTGCTATTTTAGTCATTATATACCTTTACCCTTCATCCTGATTAAATTTGGATATCAAAGAAATGTTCTTTCGTCAAAAATTTAGCATCGGCGTTTCAACAGAGATGTTCTAATTCATTTATGTATACAATGTACTACATGTATTTCAATAATATAAATTCTGCATTATATGATAATTTAAAAATACCCTTTTTTAAATTCCATAATAACATCCACAATTCGGTCCTTTTGAAGGTATATATTGAATAAACCATTATGTTGAATGAATTAATGAATTGCCGTTCGATGAATGTGTGAATGTAATATTCGTTACTTAGATGTTGGCAAAGTATCATTATGAATGAAGCCTTAAAATACCTTACTTTCAGAAATGTTACCAGTATGCTTAAAATATTCACACCCATTCTTAAAATCATATTCGAGTTGTGAAGATAAAAATTGGATCGTAAAACTAATGCCAGCGACTATATTTATTAAAAAGTAAAAATCTGTAAAAAATAGCAACGTATTTACTAACCCATTTATGATACACGTGTATATATTACAAACATTTTATTACGGGCATATAATCATGTTTTGTTCTTGTTTAGGCATTGAGTATACCACTAATGTCACTCCAAATAGTACGGGAAAATATAGATTTTCTAAAGAACACATTCCCTATAATAACTTTCGTTAAGCTTAATAACAATGACATCATAAAGAATAAGAACATACCTCAGCCTCAGATTCTTTCCAAAAGATGAATTTGTATCTTAAATAGGTATGAACTAGTGTAATAAAAACTGGCAAGACCCTTTTTAATAACAATTTTAATAAAAAAAATGACTGTGGTAAAACAAGTCTATGTAACATAATTCGTAAATATGAGGCATGACGAATTAAATGCCAAACTTTGAAAATATCCCCCCCCCCCCCGCCCCAACAGAAATTGTTTTTAATTGGGAAAGAAATTTACTTAAAAAACACGTATTTATTTCTCTGAGAGTGACTATATACTTTCAAAACACATTCATTCATAAAACGTGGTCGACACATTGGACAACAAATCTTATTTCACGATTCATCAGTACGTCTGTTGACTAATTATTTCACAATGTTATTTTTTCAGCAACATATTTATCTACAATTTATCGTACTTTACAAATCCCTGAGAAACACATATGTCTCTATATACTGTTCAAACGCATAAGTTACATTTATTTATAAACTAGCGGCAGAGTATTATTTACAGTGAGAGTAGAATGAAAAATATCTTTTTCCTTTACCTAGACGGTGAATGTTAAAATGATCTACAAAATGTACAGAAATAAATACAGAAATAAATAAATTAATAAGTAAATAAATAAATAAATAAATAAATAAATTAATTAATTAATTAAAAAATGAAAATAAATACATGTAAAAGAACACCTAAACTGTAAGAGGGGCACCCCAAATTTAAAGCGCGAGACCAGACTAAATTTTCATCTGAATAATTCAGATCCCTGACCATTCACAAATATGGACTCGGACAAAGTCCCGCACAGAATTCAACACTCTACATTCATCAAAATTAATGCAATACCACCCAACAACAAATGATTCAACATGATAAGCGAATACACATTTTTTTGCTCCACTCGTATAATGTCCAACATGGTATTTATTAAGGACCTTTCATAAATGGACCATGAATTTAAGTGAAGTGGCGCATTAAAATGTGTATTTTGAAGGATTTTTTAATTAAGTTAGTTTTGGAGATCTTTATATATCTCTATATATAGATACGCCATTTCATGAAATGTTTTATCCTTATAAGTGAGACATTAATTTCGTAGTGCCCGAAACTGCGAATCCTGTCACATTGAACGATAACGCATGCAGCGCGTGGTGTTAAGTTGCAGACGATATAATAATGAAGTGTATTTTTGGCGGGAATTCGTCGTGGTTGCAGAAAGTGCAATGTCCTCAAGGAGTTCGACCTTCTAATAGCTGAAATACTTTGACTTTAACCTCATCTACCCTTCCTTTTTGTTCGTCTGTTAAGAGTACAAGTTATTTTTAGGATTTTTACAGACCCACTAAAAATGAAATTGTCTTGATATAATTATGGGGCCAACGGAAAACTCAGGTGCAAGAATGTGACAGATATAGGTCACTGTCAATCTAACTATTTTCAAAGAAGTGTATGCCTTTATATATGAGTGATATGGTTTCTAGGGGAAAACTGTGAAGGATTGTATAGACACACAAAGTCCAATTATTTTGGAGAAAATGTATATTATGAATCGCTATTCTAACAATAAGTATACGTAGCATTTAGTGTACCCGTGACTATTTCAGTACAAAACACTTTTAAAATAAACCTTTATCGGTACACCTAAAATAATTGGAAACGCATCCTAAACACTCCAGGGGGTGACTCTAAGTCGAACTTAACTCGAAGTTGGACTTAAATATTATGGAGAGCCATTTGTAGCCTTATAATAAACTATATTCAAAAGCAAAATTCAAGTATTTTAGACTTTTCATCAATTCCACATCAAGAACATGAACTCTTCCATAATAGAAAATGAATGATTTGAATCAACATTTTATGCCTTTTAAAATAACTTCTACAAAATATTTTCAAGGATGCTAATGGCTTTCCATAATTGTTAAGTCCAACTTAGAGATAAGTTCAACTTAGGATCTTTGTGAAACACCCCCTGGTATCTTAACTTAATATATTACGAAGAAAATATGAACAGAATACTCCTCGTAAGATACCGTATCAATGTTCATACAGGTATTATCATAAACAGCAATAACATCAACATCGGTTATCATTCGAGGTAGTTTAATAATCTTAGATGACATCAAAATAAAGCGTAAATTATATCATCGTATATTCACATCTTTAAGGTATCAATCCTCCGACAAAAATATAACCTCAAATTCACTCTTGATATGACAATCTAATCATGAAAGAAAAAGGACCGTAGTTTTTATTTTGTTGTTCAAACAACATTAAATAAAATGGTTGCTCTCATGGGTGAATCTGTACGGTAAAAGTTTTAGATTGGTGTAAAGCTTTATTGTATTGAATGTATCAGATATTTATATTTTGGCACATTGTGATTAATGTAACAATGAAAGCATTTCCAAAAATAAATTAGACTTGAATTTATCAAATGAGTAGTATTGAGTAATATATGTGGCGTAGCTACCGGGGTGTTACTTGCCCTCTTTTCAATTGTGAAATGGGAAAGGGGAGAAGAGACAAGACAAAAACGAGAGAAAGAGTTTGAAAGACAGGGAGAGAGGAAAGGCAAGATGAAACAATACGGCCCCTGCCACACACTACCATTACAATATTGCCTTGTTCTCTCGTCTTTCACCCACCTAACATTTATAGAGCCCCCCCCCCCCCATCACTGCTACTACACCAGTGCCCCCTCCCCCATAATGACTGGATCGATGCTAGCTGGTATATAATACCTTATTCTCAATCACCATCATTAATTAAGACAGCATAACTTGTTGTTCAGAAGTCCCGAGCTTCATCGACCTGAGATAGGAAAGTCTGCAAATCTGGAATGTCTGTGCATTCTCTGTCATTATTGGGTTGTCTGATCTGATTGTACCTGGTCCAGTCACCCTTGCATATGATCCAAGGTAAGATGTCGATCTTATAATGAAGCTCTTGAGAGATCTGTGAGGTGATGAGCTGAGGCGTACCGGCCCCCTGCCCTCGGGTAATCAATCTCTGATTGGAGTCGTAGCAGCACTGCTGCGAGGCGAGTGACGTACTGTGGTAAGACCGCAGAGACTGGATGCAACTCTGGGCGGTAGGCTTGTAGATATCCAGTCGGGTCGCCTCAGGGTCTTGCTCAATCCAATGAAACTCCCTTCCCTGCTGAGGATCTACGATGGCGTTGTTGGTAGGGAAGTAGCAAGGACAGCTAGGGAGGTCATCTAGATGTGATAGGTAAGACACCAGCTTCTCACTGCGACACTGCATCCACTCCTCACAGCTATCTGAAGATAAAAAAAGAAACAAAGAAAGGTAACAGTCAATCACTCAGATAGTGTACAAGTGAAGATATATACAATAACATTTACTTACGACAACTTTCACATCATCGGCTCATCACTGGATCGGCCATAACCTAGCACCAACAAGCAGAACCTGTTGCCATAAGTTTTACAGATTCGTTTAAACAATGACTTTGGCAAAGGGATATTCATGAAGATAAAGACATAAGACAATTTGTTGAGATTTGAAGAAAAAAAATGTACATGTCAATCAACCAAACTACTAAAACATAAATATGTTACCTTTAATAATCTGTATTCTTATTATGAATAAATAACAACATTTTTGAAATCCGAAAATTAATCATTCGCACACACTTTATTGTATCGTCCAAGAGGAGATGGGCCGATAGTTCATATCATTGAACGAAACGATCCTTTTCCAAAGGTCATTGAACACCTACTTCAACCAGGTATACCTCATTACTATTAAATTGAAACTAAAACCAAGTACATACCAAATGCCCTTTTACCTTCCCGCTTAGAACTAATCGTCAGTCAATGAACTTCAAACCTTCCCTCGACATATTTTTTCGCTACCCGCGGTCCTTAGCCCAATTTCCCTCGCAACAAAAACATCCGTTTGTATTTCTTCTGACCCAAATTCGACGGTTTATTTATGATTCCTTCGGGCGATCAGCCAACCCTGATATATTTCGGCTGCTCTCAAATGAAGCAATGAACTTCAGGGGAATGTATTACAGCCGATTAAAATTCATTACCATGTTCAGACATGAAATATTTGACTCGAAGCTAAGACACAAATATAAGGGCAAAAAGGCGGGGCGGATGTAAAATGAACCAGACATAAATAGGGTGACACTCGTAAATTTTATTGGAAAAAGGTCTTACCTACGTGTAATAAAAAGGCATATATATCTTCAGTATTTACAGATATTCATATCATGAGGTTTCCCGTGAAAAATGTTTAACTTCGCATTGAAAGAGGCCTATTACTATATTAATCAATATTACATCATGTGCATTTTGTAAGCTTACCGAAGTCAGAGTTGTCAATGGCGTCGGCGATTTCGTCGACGACATCGATGGTGAATCCCTGGTTAATGATGAATCCCTGATTGGACCTCGTCGCGCTTGGAAGGTCACTCGCAACGAAATCGTTCTCTGATTCGGACGTAATGGAGGACCCTATAACGTGAAACAAAAATATATTAAAGTAGGTATTTGTCATTTCAAGAAATAAACGCTGGTCAACACGTCAACATAAACTAGAATAAGAAATCAAGAGTGCGGATCAAAGATCAGTAAATCGCAAATAGCGTTTGAAGGCTCAGGTGCTAATGTAGACGAATCTATTCAACTACATAAAAAATGTTGACTATTATGCATTAAACGATGAAGTGCAGTTAAGAATATTAAAACATATCAGTGTTACAACATAGATACTCCTTCAAACAAACTTTCTCTATCTAAATGAGATTTGTTTTGTCGAATACCAAATGATAGCAAAAGCAAGACCATTGTGGCAACCATAGTTAGGCAAGATGCAAATATTTCCACCTCTTTCATGTCTTTAATTTTTTTGTCGCCAAATTAAAACGACATCGGACATTCTCTCAACAAATACAAGCTTATCAACTCTGTTCATCATGCGATCAGGATATTCCCCTCACTAAACATGAAAAACCTATAAAATTTTGACCAATCCCTCTTCATAAATATAATTGTCATTGCATGTCTTTGAAGCAGCGTTGTTTTTCCCCATTTACCAAAAACAAATAAGTTGAATCAAACGAATGAAGATCGTCCACCTACCCGAGCATATGTGTTTATTGCACTCCTGTCTTTCTGTGGTACGACACTGCAACCCACAAGGTCGAGTTCGTTCTCTCTTTCCTCCACCGCACGACGTGGAGCATGATGACCAGGAGCTCCACTCGCCAAACCCGGCTGCCGAAGACTCACCTACAGGATATCAAGGAAAGAGGAGCAGAACAAATAGTATAGTGACGATAAGACAATGACAAAAATGGAATCGTAAATACCAAGAGGATGGGCAGGTAGAGGAAACGGAGGAAAATAGTGGGAAACCCCCTAACATGTAAAAAAAAAAGAAAAAAAAAAAAAAAGAAGGTGGTGGCGTATCCAGCTTTGGTCGTAGCCGGCATACGCTCCCCTCCCTCGTTCGAAGGCCCCTTAAAATGAATAAACACGTGCAGAGTGTATTTGGCGCGGGCTAGGTAGATTCATCCCACCATTTATACATTCCTGGATACGCCACTGTGAAGGATATAAGATTTTATATGATTTCGTCCGCTGAAAACCAGAAGAGCATTAATATTACTCCATAGAGTTAATGAACTCCTGACCCTCAATTTGTGCTTAGCAAATACGATCGCAAAAATGAACTTAAGTCAAATCCAATAGCTTTTAGTGGTCTATCTTGTGAAGATGCGAACATACAATTCGGATTACGTAACCGGAACATGGATTTGGACATGGACATGATTTCTGCATGACTATATGACTTGATTTTCAAAATTCTTTGCGACGATGATAGTATAAAACATAAACAACAAAGGGGCCTCCAACCGTGGCTGTCTATTTTTTTTTCTCTGAGGGGTCCATAAATGTTTACAAGATTTGTCCTGATCAGGTCACAGTGAAAAGATAGTGTGGCCGAGGTGCCTCGGGGTTAGAGGAAACCATCGCTATGTCAAGAATGCCACCTTAAATGACCGCTACACCCACCCATTTAAAACTCCATCATACTGAAAGGTAAAATATCGCGTCCATTGTGATTGTTTTATTTATGGTAAGTCGGTATAGGTCAGAATGCGTTGCAGAATACTCCGCAAAATCATCGTTTGGAATTGTTCAGAAAATAATCACATAAATGTTGTTTGTTTATCTTGAATATTAATTTTAACGGTTAGATGGCATTCAATGTGTCTTTCTTTCATCTATTTGCTGGTATAGTTATCAAACAAAAATGTTATTTAGCATTTAGATGTTTCTCTTGTTTTGCATATTATTTGAGTACTGACGCCCTTTATAGCTATGTTACTTTTAAACTCTATTCTGACGTACGTATACGTACGCACTATTGTGAAACGCACGATAATCCCTGCATTAATTTCACATAAATTGTTCTTGAAAACAATCAACTGCTTTACACTATAACAAAAAACCCAAATGTGTGATTAGGAGAGGTTTGTTTCCCCTTACATGCACATATAGTAGAAACACAATGTGCAGGGGAAATGGAGAAAGCTTCCGGTTTATTAAACCACACAGTTTGTCTAGCCGATTACTTCCTTAATAACAAAAGTAAAGTTCGTCGGGGGCAGACGAGTATTGACATGACAGAACTGGCGTTCAAATTAGACGTATACTAGACTACTCTGAAATACAGACAGGAAATGTTTGGTGACGAAGGAATGTAAAAATGACGCCTTAATTCAATGCAAAAACGACAGTGAACAATACCATTGTTTACACACTAAACACAAAAGTGATTGCTACGAAAATAACTAGTGCGAAAATAAACCAACATCGGCGAGAAACTTGTCGGAAGTTGGTGTTCGGCGGAGACCCGGATAGACTTTCTAATTTTGCTTGAAAGAACTTATATAAAGCAATTCTCATAACCAAAGCTTTCCTTCAAAGATATTCCTACAAAATACCCTGTAATAAAAGTATTTTGCACTTAAGTTCTTTTCCCGGTATGGTGTGTGCATTTATTGTCTTAAATGGGTCATTATCGGAAATGTGATGTCCCATGGTTTTATAATACCTTCTAAATTTAACCCGTTTGACTGAAATATATAAATATCAACAGTTAGATGTTGTATGAATAAGAGACAAAACCGTGATCTATTATTTGTTGATAACATCCATAATTAATGATTGATATGAAATGAATAGACATGGGATAACCGGTTTGAATATCGATGGAGGCTGCATAGCCGATGTTTTCCCCTCTCCCTCACTACAATTTAAATACAGAACTAAATTAGTTTCATACCATTTTCTCCGTCCATATATCCCGTGTTTCTGATGAGATGAAAGAGTGTCATATCAAAGTAACTTGAGGTATTTCCATTATTATTTTCCGATTGGCGTGACGGTTTCTGGTTCCCCTTTCCACGATTATTGTTTCGATGATTTTTTCGTCCCTTGCCCTTCCTCCTCCCCGAATCCCTGACCCGATGGTCGGACGGGGGCGGAGAAGGAGGTCGTGGATTCGAAGGCCGATCGTCACCCGGCAACCGATTATCTATCTCGGCCGCATCCTCCTCTTCGTCATCGTCGTCCGTCACCACCTCAATGGTGATATCCAGGTCTGGATTAGGCGTGATGAGATTAACAAATCCCAATTCTGGATTTGAGAGAGTGGCCAGCTCAGCCAGTCTTTGCATAGATCTCAACTCCTCTGTCCTTATCATGGTATTTGCTTCTTTCTTACTCCTCATCTCCATCACTGAATCTTCATCTTCTTCTTCTTCGTCCTCCTCCTCGTCATCATCATCCATAGGATAATCATCATAATCATACGTATAATATTCATTCATATCAATAGAAAGATCGGATTGTGACGTCACGTCTGTTCTGACATCGTCATCCCCTTCCATGATCCCTTCCACGTACGCATGCGTCACACCGGCTTCGCGGTCATTCTCTTTTTCACCTACAGGTTTAGATAAAACTAGATTTTTCACGGTGCTCGTCCTTTCACTTTCACTTTCTAATTTCCTACTGCTTTTCCCTGAAGTTCTGTCGTTGTGGTCCGACAAAAAGTTATCACTGAGTGTTGTCGTCATTCTGGCACGCTCTGTGCTACCTATCCTGGCTTTTGAGGGTTGGGCATCGCGGTATTTGTCTCGGATGTTTAAATGCGCGTCTGTTGTGCTCTCTGGTACAGCTCTCCTTTGAAGATGAATCTTGAGAAATAGCAAAAAGAAAATTGAACAAGAATGAATTTCTCATCGTCCACGGGGGATTGGGAACAAGTCAAAGGTGGCTCTTCCCAGTCAATTTGAGGCAGATTAATCTAGTCGTGACAGGGGTGACGAAACATAACGCTCACTTTGGGGCAATTTTCTTATGTCATTTTTACCATATCCGGAGACCTACCTTCTGGACATCCACCCCCGGATAACCACCCCCAGTCAACTACCACCTAGGACAGGCGCGGATCCAGCCGGCGGCAGGGGAGGGGGCCGCAGAGGGGGCCCAATTCGTGAGAAAATTCTGAAAATATTTAGCGCCGACTCAGCCAGCCGGGTGGGGGGTGGTAAGGAGCACCAGGGAAGGGGGGCCCGTTTACAAATAAAGGTAAAATTAGAGTGTTTTTACTTGGTTTTTTCCCCAGGGGAGGGGGCCCGGGCCCCCTCTCTGAATCCGCCACTGCCTAAGGAAAACTACCCCCGGACAACAACCCCCAGGACAAGAGGACTAGATGATGGTTGTCGTAGGGGGTAGTTGTCTGGGGGATAGTTGTCCGGGGGTAGTTGTCCCGGAGGGTAATCGTCCTAGAGGGTGTTGCCCTAGGGGGTAGTAGGGGGTAGTTGACTGGGGGTGGTTATCCGGGGGTGGATGTCCAGGGGGTAGGTGTCCTAGAACCCATTCTTACATTTTTAAAAAACCCATTGATGAAAATAATGTCAATATTTGGGACACGAAATATATGGGGTCTTTTTCACTTGAAAGGAATCTAAACAGTAGTGAATTAAATTGAATAGAAACTTTTAGCACAATCGCAAAAATTTTCGAGAAAAAAATATCCTCAATTTCTCGAAAGTCTTTGCGATCATTTTTGGTGATATAAAGTTGCGTCATACATACCTGCAATGGAGCGACTAGTCCAGGTATTACAATGACCCAACATGTCATAGCAAAGATAGCAAGAGGCAGCAGGTAAGGCCATACTGACGTAATGTTCATCGCCATAATCAATTGCCTGACGTTGCATCACAATTTGATCTAATCACCACCATTTCTCTCACAATGTGTGCTGCTCTTACTTCTTCCACACCCACTGAAGAATGCTTTAGACTCTTCAAACTTATATCCGATAACGATCAAAGAATGGCGATGAATTATCCAAGATGAGTAGTTTTGCTTGGTTATAAATCCTAAGGATGATGAATTAGGAATTCTCCGTCACAATGTCTCATTTTCTGTAGTAAATAGTTCAATGGCAAATGGAAGTTATGATGTGTAATTCTCCAATAATCCATGTTGTGCACTTGCGAAGGATGATTATATTCGTCACCATCATAAGCATGTTCCTACAATGAACTGTCTTTCATCCTGATCATGGCAGTGAGTTGGGCAGAAACCAGCTGCAAAATGTTGTCAGCAAAGGGCGGGTAGGCTCCAAGGGTAGATGAACTGTGTTAGACGAACCTGAAGGAGAAAAGAGCAAAATTTGAACATACGTAAGAAAGTTGTTTGATTTTCAACTTTGAATCAAACGCTATTAGCGGTATGTACTACAACAGGAATGTTTCTGTGGATAAATCATTTTTGAAACGTATCAATAATGCAATACAGTGATGTATCCAAGCATCGTGAAAACTCACACAATAGTTACCACCATACATGAATCTGAACCCAATTAGCTGCTACTTTTGTTTTGTTTTGGTCTTGGAATGGATTTCTTAAATTGACATTGGAATCGGTAACCACTGAAATGCTGCAACGGTTGATAACGCTTATTGTTCCTGTCAAATTAGACGTTCCATTCTCCCACCAAAATAACGGTCAGCCTACTCCATCTCAAAAAGGTACGAATCAGTCGTTTATTACCAACAACGCATCTCACAATTATTTAGACCATTTGCAAAAGAATAAAACCGCATTCAGTTTTAGATGTCTAAGCACTTGAACCGACCCCCATTACTAATACCAAACTAGAAGATAGGTGAAAGTGGTCTACTTGCGACCCGTCGACTATCCTGTCCTCCGCGGCGGACCCGTTTGATGTCGGTTCAAGTGCTCGTTTTCTCGACACGCCCGATACTCGTTATGCGAGGTAAAATAGCGCAGATTACACGCATGCTTGTACGACGCTTGACCTAAATCATGGTGTTGAGTTATACAAGGGGACATGGGTTTATTAGAAAGGTGGTAAAGTTAACCGTGATGTACATACACAAGGTCCAGTTATAAGGTATCCATTATGTTTCAATATTTCAATCGTCCATGACAGCATTTTAAAATATTATCCCCGAAAGCGCAATCTGCGAAATCATCTTGTTTATCGCTTCTTACATCTTTGTTTGGAACCGAAAACACATCCCAGAAGATTTTACTTGAAGGGGGGGGGGGGGGGGGGGGGGTCCTACCTTAATGCCTTCCATTTGCCAATAAATTGTATAGTAATCACTTAGTCAGTTTCTCGAACTGTTACTATCTTCGGTGGTTCAGTGGAGTTGAATGAAAGTGAACGTGAAGAAAACTTGTCTTTACTACAGACATATACTTCTAAAGTTGTCTTGCATTTTGTCTGAAGAGGGCGCAAACTCATGCTGTTTCCAGCTGTGTTTCCAGACAAGAATAATAGAAAATTAACGATTCTGAAGTATTTACAAGAATCATACAGCAGTATATTTGGTGGCTCCGTATAGATAGCTGTCGAGTGCACCACTTAGATTAAGGCAGTCATATATTATAAAATAATGAAACGGAAATGAAATAATCCCATGATTGTTTATAAATGCATGTTTGCTGTTACCATGGTAACTGTAGGGAATTTCCAGCTTTCATGAGCACTTGATGAGAAAGTTATGAGCGTTATCATGATGGCATTGACCGCCAAGTCGAATCACTTTAGGTATGAATGTAAACGATGTTATCATGTCCAACACGTAAATATTGTACCCTGTTTCGTCTTGCAATAATATAGTTATCTAAGAGATGTGAAGTTGATGTACTTCAGTATCTGTTAAAGGGCACATCGAAAGGAGTTCAATTGTTGATGTCAATAAGTAGAAAGAGTTCACTTTTTGCCACGAAGTAGGGTGGAAAAACAATGGTGTTTATTTGAGCCCTAAGTTTTCCAATAGGAATTTGAGCAATAATCACTCTGATATGCATTTCTAACACTTTTTTGTTTAGAGTGGGAAAGAGATTATAATGTTTGAAAGTGGAATGGGGCATATGCGCTGTGTAACCCAAATAAGCATAAATCGACCATAATAAAGTACCATGGGCGTATATTGGGTGGGGTGGGGGCTGATTGGACGCAGCCCCCCCCCCCCCTAATTAAGAAAATATTATTCGGGCAGGAGAGTAGCCTTTCTTAGGAAACACAGCGCTCCTGTCAGTAACTCTGGAGGGGAAACATTTGGCAGACAATCACAAATCCAACAAAGGAGATTTTGGCCAAGAATATTACACCGCCTTAAACATTCTATTAGCATGGTGAAAATCCAAATACTGTCGTAAGCCAGAAATCGGCTCTCATCGAATACAAACCGTTAAATTTCCACAGAACACAGCGAGTAGGCAGAAAGAAAGGAAAAAATTAAGGGCGAGACCACTGGGACTAAAAACCCAAAGTTGCCCATTTCTCACACTCTCGCACCAATGGCTTTTTGTCATCGGGTGCATGAATGCTGCCCCGCCTGACCGCCGGGCTGCCGCCATCCCTGTTGACCGACGGTTTGGCATCGTGTGATGAGAATTGAACACACTCTTTGACGCCGCCGTTCGCTCGCTATTAATTCCGATATTTAGGGTTCCTTCTTTGCCGTGCCCATTAGCGAGTATGTTTGTATACAATAGATGGATTCCATACAGATAATGGAGTAGGGCGAGAGGACAATTTGAAATTACTCAGCCTAGTTTGATGGATGCCAGCCTTGACTGTGACGTTCCATGTCAATCATCGTTAACTTGCTCTTAAAGGGACACACTCGCAACGGTCGATGTAAATCAAAGCAACATTTCCATGGTAGCATGAGTCTACTTTTCTAATGTGTATACCTTTAATAAATACAATTTTGAGATTGTAGCGAACCGAGTAATATACTTCGCTTTGACAGTTTCAACAATAAATACTATACAAACAATGTAGGCCTATGCAGATTTAATGGCGCTACAATAAATTAAGTTAACTAACACGCTTTGTTCTGATAATAATTATGCTTCCACAACAGTTACTGATTGAAAATGGCAATCACCAAACATGATATACAATTTCCACCGTTATATAAGTATTTGATAACGTCTTGTCTTAGTATCAAGTTATAAAGTTGAATTTACATGAACTACTGTTAACCATTGAGGTGATTTAGCTATTACCAAAACAAAAGATAAGCCTAACCAGTTAGTAAGAATGCTAAAGTGCTTCCATTCGCGATACTGCTTGAGGACATAATCACACTTAGATGTGAAAAAACATTGAACTAAGTAGCAAACATGAACCATGTTACGTTCCGCCGTTCCTCTTTTGGCTGCCATCCAAGAATCCTAGTCACGTGATCACGGTGGTGGAGTGTAGAAGGCGCCACGAGGTATAGGAAGCTGCCTCAAAATGGTCGTGGAAGTGAATGGGAGCCAAAGAATTACTCCAATAAACACAATCAAGAAAGGAAACTCAACACAGCTTATGTGGGGACATTTTAGTCTCTATTTACTGTAAAAAGTTATACAGCCGCAGTACTTTAATTTAAATCCGCTATGTTAGGGATCATTTCGGCGTGGAGTTGAATCCCGTCCAAAGTTTAGTAAAATACCATCCAGAGATGTGATTACAATTACTCTTTCAAGAGTGTATTCAACTACTTTGAGCGTGAATTCCCACTCCAAATCGAACTCCCAGAAAAGTGGATTTCCACTCCTAACAAACACAGGCCTATCAAAGAAAGGGTAAAACGGTAGTTTTAGTCAATTTCATCGCATTAAAAGGCAAACATCGTCTTTAAAAGCACAAATGATTATGAGAAGATTTTTTTTTCGAATTACGCTCTGTATATATATATATATATGCGATGATGATTACATACACATTTGAATGATAATAATTCAGGCCTCGAATTACATCAAATTTGGGTCAAGGCCACTTTTTTGAGAGGGCACAAATCCACTGAAAGGGGCACAAATCTATCCTAAGGGGCAGTAAGGCCAACATGGAAAGTGCGCGTAAAATCACCTCACGCCGTTGTTTTCAAGGTGGGGGGAGGGGGGATATGTGCACCCAGGGGCGGATCCAGGATTTCTTCCTTGGGGGGGGGGGGGGGGGGGGGGGGGGGGGCCATTTTTTTTTTTGTCCCCCCAAAAAATCGCAACGACTCAGCCAGCCGCTGAATAAGCGGGGGGGGGGGGGGGGGGGGGGGGGGTAAGAGGACACTTTTTGTTTTTTGGTCTCAAAATTTGAAAATTTGACATTTTGTTCCCTTTGGGGTGGGTGGGGGGGGGGGGGTCACCTTTTTAGATCAGCCATTGGCATAATTTTTTTTGTGTGTGTGTTTCATTTTAAAAAAAAAAGGGGGGGGGGTTTGCTCCAAAATACAGACATAAAAAAAACCGAAGGGGGGGGGGGGTTTTAACGCCCCAACCCAACCCAACCCCCAACCCCCCCCCCCCTGCGTACGTGCCTGCTCGTCTGAATACAGTTCCCCTCCCTCCGCGCAAAGCGCGGAAGCTTTTACGTTTCATTAAATCATTTTTTTGGGGGGGGGCGCCCCCACTGCCCCCGGCTACGTGCCTGCGGTCAGATGAACATCTTTTGATACCTTGTTCGCCCCCGGAAACTCATGGGTTGAAGGCAAATTACGGTCAGATAAGCATTCAGGGGCCCGCCTTAGGGCCCCTGGTGGAGTCGAGGGTGCGGAAACCCCTGAATTTCAGGGGTTTCAGGCATTTGATTACGGTCAGATGAACATATTTTTATACCTTTTTTGTGACACTGGCAGGATACTGATTGGCTTAAGGTCCAGTGGGCGGAGCCCCCAGAAGCCCATGGGTTTAAAGCATTACATTACCGTCAGATTAGCCTCCAGTGGGGTCCAGGGGGCAGAGCCCCCGGAAGCTCAGGGGTTTAAGCATTTGATTACGGTCAGATGAACATGTTTTTATACTTTATTTGTGACACTGGCAGGACACTGATTGGCGGGCGGAGCGCCCAGAAGATCAACGGTTTTAGGCACTAAATTGCAGTCAGATGAGTATCAAGAGGCCTGCCAAAGGGCCCTGGTTGGGTCCCGGGGGCAGAGCCCACGGAAGCTCAGGGGTTTTAGGCGTTTAATTACGATCAGATGAGCGATTTTTTATACCTTATTTTGTTGAGAAACTGGTAGTTAACGTTTTTTCTTTCTTGCTCTCTTTCTTTCTATTTCTCTTTAAAATGCTTTTCAAAAAAAATAATTGGGGGGGGGGGCTGGAGGGGGGGGGGGGAGTTTCTCCTTTTGACGTTTTATTGAATTATTAGAGAAAGAAGATGATTCGTTGTACCGTTCTTGACTCTTTATCCTTTTCTGAATTCCAAGGGAAGCGCGGAAGCTTAGACGTTTTTAATAAATTATTAGGGAAAGAAGACGATTCGTCTCGATCTCGACTACCGGTATTATCCTTTTCTGAACTCAATTCACACCCCTCCCGCGCGATGGGCGGAAGCTATGACGTTTTAATTAAAACGTATGGGAAAGAAGACGATTCTTTGTACCATTATCTCGACTCTTAATCCTTTTCAGATTTAATTCCAGACCCTCCTCCCGAGAAAAATCCAAGTTTTTCACTGATTAAAAACTGTGAAAACGCACCAAAAAGGTCACAACGCGAAGTAAAGATGTTGAACCAACGATGGGTAAACAAAACTTCCCGATATTGATTGGTTCAAAAAAAAAGGATGGATTGAAAAACTAGGCCTGAGTCATTACGGTTTTTGTGCCAAACGTTTCAGTCATTTGGATGAAGACATTCTTTCATATTTACGTATCGGCAATTAAGTCCCGCCAATTAATTTAGGAGTTCCATAGTGGAAATTAAGTCTCGCCAATAATTATTGTTTTAGATCTCCGTAGGGGCAACAAAGTCTTGCCGATAAATATTGTTTTTAGAGCTCCGGAGGGGCAACAAAACCTTGCCGACTATTATTGTTTTTAGAGCCTCGGAGGGGCAACAAAACCTTGACGATAAATATTGTTTTTAGAGCTCCGGAGGGGCAACAAAACCTCCTGGTAATTATTGTTTTTAGAGCTCCGGAGGGGCAACAAAAGCTTGCCGACTATAATTGTTTTTAGAGCTCCGTAGGGACAACAAAACCTTCCGGTAATTATTGTTTTTAGAGCTCCGGAGGGGCAACAAATCCTTCCGATAATTATTGTTTCTAGAGCATCGGAGGGGCAACAAAACCTTGCCGACTATCATTGTTTTTAGAGCTCCGGAGGGGCTACAAAACCTTCCGGTTATTATTGTTTTTAGAGCTCCGGAGGGGCAACAAAACCTTCCGATAATATTGTTTTTAGAGCCTCGGAGGGGCAACAAAACCTTGCCGACTTATCATTGTTTTTAGAGCTCCGGAGGGGCAACAAAACCTTCCGGTAATGATTGTTTTTAGAGCTCCGGAGGGGCAACAAAACCTTCCGATAATTATTTTTTTAGAGCCTCGGAGTGGCAACAAAACCTTGCCGACTATCATTGTTTTTAGAGCTCCGGAGGGGCAACAAAACCTTCCGGTAATTATTGTTTTTAGAGCTCCGGAGGGGCAACAAAACCTTCCGGTAATTATTGTTTTTAGAGCCTCGGAGGGGCAACAAAACCTTGCCGACTATCATTGTTTTTAGAGCTCCGGAGGGGCAACAAAACCTTCAGGTAATTATTGTTTTTAGAGCTCCCGAGGGGCAACAAAACCTTCCGATAATTATTGTTTTTAGAGCCTCGGAGGGGCAACAAAACCTTGCCGACTATCATTGTTTTTAGAGCTCCGGAGGGGCAACAAAACCTTCAGGTAATTATTGTTTTTAGAGCTCCCGAGGGGCAACAAAACCTTCCGATAATTATTGTTTTTAGAGCCTCGGAGGGGCAACAAAACCTTGCCGACTATCATTGTTTTTAGAGCTCCGGAGGGGCAACAAAACCTTCCGGTAATTATTGTTTTTAGAGCTCCGGATGGGCAACAAAACCTTGCCGATAAATATTGTTTTTAGAGCTCCGGAGGGGCAACAAAACCTTGCCGACTATCATTGTTTTTAGAGCTCCGGAGGGGCAACAAAACCTTACGGTAATTATTGTTTTTAGAGCTCCGGAGGGGCAACAAAACCTTTCGATAATTATTGTTTTTAGAGCATCGGAGGGGCAACAAAACCTTGCCGACTATCATTGTTTTTAGAGCTCCGGAGGGGCTACAAAACCTTCCGGTTATTATTGTTTTTAGAGCTCCGGAGGGGCAACAAAACCTTCCGATAATTATTGTTTTTAGAGCCTCGGAGGGGCAACAAATTCTTGCCGACTATTATTGTTTTTAGAGCTCCGGAGGGGCAACAAAACTTCCGGTAATTATTGTTTTTAGAGCTCCGGAGGGGCAACAAAACCTTCCGATAATTATTGTTTTTAGAGCCTCGGAGGGGCAACAAAACCTTGCCGACTATCATTGTTTTTAGAGCTCCGGAGGGGCAACAAAACCTTCCGGTAATTATTGTTTTTAGAGCTCCCGAGGGGCAACAAAACCTTCCGATAATTATTGTTTTTAAAGCCTCGGAGGGGCAACAAAACCTTGCCGACTATTATTGTTTTTAGAGCTCCGTAGGGGCAACAAAACCTTTCGGTAATTATTGTTTTTAGAGCTCCGGATGGGCAACAAAACCTTGCCGATAAATATTGTTTTTAGAGCTCCGGAGGGGCAACAAAACCTTGCCGACTATTATTGTTTTTAGAGCTCCGGAGGGGCAACAAAACCTTGCCGACTATCATTGTTTTTAGAGCTCCGGAGGGGCAACAAAACCTTCCGGTAATTATTGTTTTTAGAGCTCCGGAGGGGCAACAAAACCTTGCCGACTATCATTGTTTTTAGAGCTCCGGAGGGGCAACAAAACCTTGCCGACTATCATTGTTTTTAGAGCTCCGTATGGGCAACAAAATCTTTTTGAACATTACAAGTCGGGTTGGCTTACGATGACTATAATGTCGGCAAAACTTGTGTGGATTAAAATATTGTGGCCGTAAACGGTTTGATTTTGAAAAGGGCATTCCGGCCAGTGAGAGGGGCATGGCGGCAAATTGCCGATTGCCGGTGGGTAATTCGAGCCCTGATAATTTTTATGAACTTTTAGACCTTACGAAAAGAATTATCACTTCAGATGACACTATGAATCCTTAAGGAATGATAAACTGCCCGTCGTCAAATTTGTTTGAATAATGAAAGAAAGTCAGGGTCGATCTGTGGACCTACATGTACTATTTATCGCATTTATCAACTTTATATTATCACGTCTGTTTTGTTGATTCTTTCACACAAAAGTCGTTTATAAATAAATTACTTGGAAAAGGCACAATGCATTGATCTATTTTTACTTGAGAAAATACAGGGCACGTCTAGAAAGGTACAAACAAATGTCTAGACATTATACATTGATATCTACTCGCAAAACAACATTTATCTTATGCAAATGTCACGAAAATCAATTACAGTAAGATATTCTCATAATCTGTCTTATATCGGCCCATCCCAATCATCCCCATACAGTATAGTTAACTTTATTTTGAATATGAAAATCGGCAATATAATTATTTTGATGGATTGGGTCTTAGTGGGCCTAAATGGGTTCAGTGTCTGGAAGGTCATAAAATAATAAGAATGGAAAATGCCTTGGAATTTGAGCAAGACAAATGTGAAAATTCGTTCCCATAAGTTCATGATAAGCATGTGTGACTGTTTCAGGGTAGATGTATGGAATAGTAACATTCGAGGAAAACGCAAAATGACCCTTAAATGGTACCTAAATAAATAGATATGTTTGATTGTTGAAGAACAAAATATAATTAATAGACAAAAACGTGTTTAAACGTATGGTTTACATTTACACAGGGCCTACTATTAAACCGTTTTATAATCACACTTAGTACATGCTGAGTTTCAATTATTGTTTAATTCACACTCGTTTATATTGTCAAGACCCTATGATTTTGAATTATAGTTGTTCAACTAATCAGGTAACAGGTGGTAGCAATAATATGCAGGGAATATATTGCAACAGTTTCTTGTTGAGTTAGTTTAATCCATATGGTTCTCGCACAGCGGGAAGAAGGGTCACTGTGGCTACGCCAAGTTCCCCTAAATTAAATGCACGTTTTTGTTTGCGGTGATTGTTCCCTCGTGATAAACCCATTTGCAGTGTTACAGTTTGATTTGTGGAACATTTTGCATCAGGGATAAATACATTTGGAATGGATATTAGTGCTCTGTTTCCTATAATACCCCAAAATGGTTTTAAAAGCATTTTTGCACTTAGAATCAAAAGAATTTCATAAAGAATTCGGCATATTTTGGCCTTGCACCTTACCCGACCCCAGCCCCCCTTTCCCTCCTAGAAACAATCTCCTTATATCTACAAGAAAGAAAAAGAGTATTGTTTTATCCAATGAAAGGTCTTTACTGGTTTTCTGATAATTGCATAGGTAAGAACAGTTTTGTTGCCTACTAAGAGATTTTGAGATACAAGAAAGACCAAAGACCTAAGACCAAACAAAAGTAGCAGCTAAAAATTGTGTTTTCCCATGTGGAATTGCCCTGATAGCAGAAAAACAAGCTGGGCAATCTTAACGAATTATTTCTAAATCAAATTAATCATTTTCGCATTCTCCAAACACCTTACACTATAGTTTCACATGCACGAAATGGTGTTTAAGTGGAACAGTGCATCGCGATTACCAGGTGTAAACAAGACCAACATGTATTCTCTAGTAAAGTTGTGATTCGATTTGAGAAGGAGAGGAAAGAAAATGCCAAGTTCAGACCAACTTTTCTTTCTGGAATATTTTCAGCATGACATGGTCCTTTTGCGTTCTTGTGCCTACGGTGCACTCCCTTTGATAATAAGCATCAAATGTTGTGACAGCTTCATAATCCAAGCGCTTTGAAAAGCAGAAATTAGTCGTGCCTGGTAGCGTTTGCACAAGAAAAATCCTTGGAAAGAAAGGGAAAAGAAAAGAACAAATCTTAAGCCGTCATGTGTTTAAATTCGGACAGGAAAACTCTACGAGGATGTGCTGGAAAGAAGTATTGAAAAGAAAAGGCGCTGAATTGAAGACTTTTCTTTTTTAGGGAATGATTGTGTATGCATGGTGGAGGCGGGTCGCTTGTTAGCTGCAGATTGTAGCAGTATTGTCCTGATTCAACGGACCATCTAACTTGCTAGCTGCTTCGACTTTTGAGGGTTCACACTTGTGCTTTGTCCTCTTCTTCAAATCCTATAATAGGAACAACTTGTGACAACAGCCCGAGTTTTTCGAGGTGTTGGCGTCTTTCTTTGGGGTTGAATCAGAAAGTAAAAAGGCTCAACGGGATAGCCGCGATGCCTACCTAGAAAAAAAAGACTCAAAACTCTAGAGTTTTACGAAGGATATTATGTTGAGTTACATGGGTATATTGTTTGTACTATAGTGATTCATCTGTAACTATTCTCATCCTCACACTCCGTCTACTATTACCTTTGCTTTAATAACTCATATTAAAACGATTCGCCAGATCTTTAGAACTTTCTTTACCATCTGATAAAAGTGATGTTGTCATAATAATGATGATAGTTGAAAGACAGTTTTCATTTAAACGAAGCAGAACGAAGCCAATAGTAATTCCTTACTTAAAGCTCCCTCAATCGAGATCATAATTATATTATACTCAGACTGTACGATCATTTATATTTCATTCTGGCTATTATTATCGAACACTGGCTAGCAGTGTTCGACCAATTTCTGGTAACTACCCAGTTCTGCTTCCTTCGGGTTTGACCATTCTTGCAGGGACGATTAGGAAGTGGCTACTTATTGTTATAGAGAGAAGCCACTACTACCCGATATACTCATCCTTCTTACAACCATCTAATGTGAACATTATACCCAACGTGATACACATGGATTAGGTAATCGAATGTTAACAGAGGCTCAACTTCTCATTTATCCAATAATAGTCCCTACATCAGATGTTTTCGTAATCTGTATTACTGATAGTAGGGTCCATGCTTTTATTTTGTATTTTCTGCTGCCGATGTCGAAAATTTGATTTTCTCTGTTCTTTCTTTATCGTTGAATTATCAATAAACTCTAATGATGCACTGACAGTATATATTTTTGAAACATCACGCATGCAGTGCCAATGAATGGTGCTTCGAGCTTTCATCTGCCATAGATGATCGGGACCATTATAGCATTGCTACATAAGGATACACTTAATAAAAGATACATGTATATCAGAAAAGAAAGCCTTTGCTTTGTGTCAATTTGGTGAATGTTGGTCCATGGAATATAACGTTTCTAGCATGTCTCTTGAAAGAGGCGTTATAAGGCATGCGATATCTATACAGAAGACGGTCGATTTACACAGCTACCTGATATTGACCGTTCTATTGTACTCGTTTTTACCACAGTTCTTTATAAAACCCCGATCACAAGCAATTGTGATTACCCCTATTGTTCTTTGTGTGTTTTCTTCTGTTTCTGACAGACCATTCTCTAAAAGGGCTTTGTTCCTTTCTAGGCCTATAACCTATACAAACAGACGAATAAAGTAGGACAGCTACAATATCCCTTCACCTCAACGATATCAAACTGGAGTTGTCATCTTCAATTCAAATGTAATATTTGGAACATCTGAATGTTAAATTATTAAAAATATAAGCGATTAGATGTTCCCAAATATTTTCTTTGCAGAAAAAGTTGATTGAGATATTATTCACACTTCCTGAAAGCTATCAATGACCAATACACTTTTATGAGAAATACTGCGAGGTTAGCCAATAAGACCTTTACAAAATTAACTAAAGGGTGATTTGTTTATCATCTGGCCCCGTTGGAAAAGTGCCTTTAGTTAGAACGTCTGCATTTAATATCCTTTTAAAGAAACTCCTCTACCGTCGTATATTACTATATCTTTTTACTGGTCAGGAAAGGTTCATCTACAATCAGCATAAATAAATAACTAGATAAACACTTAATAAATGAATAAATGAATACATAAATAAATAATAAACTCATTTATCAATCAATTAATCAATACAATTGAGGCATTGTTATTGATCGGGTGACGTCGACTGGAGAGCGTGATAGATACGCTGAATATATCTTGCATAGGATCTCATTGGAAGGCGAGTTTCTCCCTTCCCAATCTCGTTGAAAAAAGGTTTAAATCATTTTGGTGAAAGTCAAACCAGCCGACATTCCTTATGAAATGAAAGTTCGTACATCAAAGGGCGGGCACCGTTCTTCTTTAGAAAACGATAACAACAGCCAACACAAGTTCTATTGCAATTCCAAGGATTCAATCACCTCTAAGTGTAACAGATATGGGATTAAAAGCTTCGTTAGAGATGGATTAACACGTTTCTTGCAGAGTTAAGCTTCATTAAAACTCAAAGGAACACGTTCCTCAATGGACGGAGTCAACAAATTTGTAAAAAATTTTCAGGAAGAAGCGCCGGGCGAAGAACTCAGGTTTTAATTTGGAAAGAAATTATCTATGCTTTAGATTGGGGGGGGGGGGGGGGGGGAATGATTATTATGCCTGATGGTAAAAGGTATACGTGACTCAGAGAAAAGCATAATAAAGGACTTAATGAGCAAATAGTTATGATTTGTTTTCTTTCCTCCTAAAGTTCGGATCCTTAAATAAAACGCTACAGTCCTACATGTACATACTTTGTAATTCGAGTATTTTTTTCGCAAAATAAAAATCTGAATGCTTCACTATTCAGAAGTATTGTCCATTACGTCCATCGCCCATAAATCACTTTCACTATGGACATGATGAGTGAATATTGGAGCACTATAGTGAACTTGACATACCTGTTTAGATCCATCTAGCTCAACCGAAACAGATTGACTATCAGTGATTTCAAACCTGAAGGGACAGCTTCGCTCCGATTTCATGTCAATATAAAACTTTGACTTGCTGATGGCAAGTCAACAGCATTTTAATCCATAATATTTGGTGACTCCAGACATGTTATCTAGCGGCAGAGCTAGCTGCACCGTGAAGCGTGATGGTGATGAAGGTAAGTTATTTTCTCATTCCATATGATTCTCAAGTGTGGCCGGTCGACGATGGATGCGAAAGGACCTCAGCAAGCTGCAGGATCAGAATGGATCGCTGAGCTAGGTCGACGGTCCCGTTTCAAATTATGGGTTTGCTAGGCGAGCAAGACCAGGGGTGCAAAGAAGCTGCCAGTATACCATCATTCAAACACCTCATGAATCGGTAACAGAGATTCAACAATCAGCATTTGGAACAAGTTCCAAATCCTTATTGACGAACTAGTACTAATAGGATTATTCTTTCCTTGACGTTTGTAAGTCGAGCCGAAGAAATCATCACGAAAAGGCGCCACGAGCCTGAGGCACAAGCAACTCTTGTTCACACATTTTATATTCATTACATGGACATTGTAAGATTTCGGCGTCACGTATCACAAACTTACCTGTAGAAGATAAGATACATGAATCCTTCGGAGGTGTTGTGAAAGATGATTCCTAGAAATCGACGAATATTGAGACAGATGAAGCACAGAACCTTATAGATGGTGGCCAAACTTCAAAGCATGCTAGAAAAAAGTCACAAACGATGCTAAACCCGTTCTCGAAATGAAAATCTCCCTCGTACAGTACTCGATACCACGAACTATTCCATCTAGTATTCCTCTCTTTGCTTATGCCCCTTTCTCGTTTACTTTTGTGTCCGTGTGGGGGTTGTCCCTCAATAGACTGAGGAGCGACCAAGACCGTCCAATCACACTGACTAATTGCCTCTGCTACGAGGAGAAGAAAGCAGTGAGGTGCTCGTGGGAGCTCGCTGGGCACCGCTCTGGCGTACGCCGCGGCAAGAACTAAACGTCAACTTTACCTTACGGATTAAAGCCGCGCGTCAACACAGCACTCCCAGGACAGCCCCCCCCCCCCCCAACACTGTTCTGGTGGTGCCCCTCTGATATTTTTTTAATTTGTTACAACCCCTTGGACCAGCTCCTGAAACATGGATTGCTATCTCTCTGTACGTTACGATTATACTGTTGCCATATTAGTATGAATTCTCAAACAAGATTTCTGGCGCCTTTCATTTTGATTTTGCGCGTTTAATAATCTCGTCGTGCAAAATATTACTGTGCTATTAATTTCGAATGTTGCTAATGACAGGAAAATACAACAGCGCATTGTATGAAATGACTGCAAAGAAATTCTACAAGGGGGGGGATCATAAAATACTTCGAAGACTCAAACAAAAAAATCGCACCATGTTTCGCAATGTTGAAGAAATTAGAGTAGCTCATGCATCCCCCAAGTCTCTGTCAGCTTTGGTACACAATTCCAGCATAAGTATATCCAGCATTATGGTACAGCTGGCATACCCCCCCCCCCCCCCACACCATTTTAAAGGCTATGTCCACAGGCATTATAATTATGGACTACCCAGAAACACTATTTACACCCCCAATCAATACAAACAGACACACACATTCGGAGTGAATTCCCCCTCCCCCATGTTTGGGGTAAGTTTCTGGATACGCCTGCATTGTTAATGGTGTAACTGCTAGAAGTCAAGGTCCAGCTAGATCTTGACGGTAACCGCAGGGATTGTCAAGGGGTTATTGTGGGTAAAGCATGTAAGGGTATAACAGAGAGGTGTTAATGACTCGCACATGCCCCGACTCAAAGCCATGCAGGTGCGCTAGGATTTACGATGTTGATCCCCATTGCCTTAGCACTCTAAACCTCCCCTGACCCGTAAATGCCCCTCTCACTTCTAATAGCTTCTACATCAGATCTTATAGCTCCCTATTTTACTTACAATTTTTGAAGTTCATATCAACTCTAAGACTGCTTCCGTAGGCCTATCTTTATCTTATGTACATTTCAACTTTTACGAGATTGTAAATCACCTGTTTCCAATCATTATTCCATTCCTGCCAATACAAATTCATGTACAAAGTGAAAGTAGCGTAGCTGTTACGAAATCCATTGTTGAAGTTTTAAAGATTGTAGACAACGTTGCCCGTTTTGACGAAGTATATATTATTCTGACCAACCATCATCGTTCTTGAACAATTCTATGCAGAAGTATATTTTTTACAGAGATAATTCTTGGGCATCTCACTGTGGCAGCAGACGACAGACCATCCTTGCATGTAGCATTAAAACTCCATTATAAAACCACATCATTTTGTGGTCAGCAAGCAGAAAATGGCAAGTTTTCCTTCGTCTCCCTCCAATCATAATTAGGTTCTCTATTTGGACATAAAACACATCTTTTACACAACTTTGATCGTTATTCTACTAAAAAAGAGACTACTACCAATATCACAGCGGGTCTCGTGTGCATGAATACATGACAATATAGAGATCAGAGCATATAATACATACAATAGTAAAATCTATAAATTGCATTACAGAATGGATTATTATCAATCAGAAAACGAAAGAAGAAAGCGAGTCAATGATACTGCTGTACCACTCCTCATTTTTATCTCTTTGTAGCATCCATATATCTTTCATTCTTTTCAAGTTTTATACTTAATAATAACCCAATTTATGTCGCACTTTATTACATGATAAGCCTATCCTTTTAAATCCTCCTTCTTTGGCGACACCGCAGATATATCCATCAACATGGATTCTCGCATTATTGTCTGTGAAAGCGGCACATCTAAAAGCTGGTCGACTGTCATTAGAGTTTCGCTTTGTGCGCCGTCCAATCTATCTATCGAGCTTTGCATGCCTCGCTTTCCTTGTCGGCACCACTATGAAAGAAGAATTGGCGTTAAAATACAGTTATTTAGATTTATTTCAGGGATTGCCGTTAGTCCATCAGGAGACTAATACTAGATTATATTAATGAGTCGGAGATACGTTTCAGAGTACGTTGTTGTTTTCGCCAAGAACACAAAGAGCTTCAATGGCTGTGTCATTCACCTTTCGTCAGTTCTAGAGCATGAACTACTTGAAAGAACATTACAAGCTCTACGCCGATTTTCTCATCAAAGTTGCCTAAAATTTTAAGACAACATACTACATGGTACAACATCAATACAAAGCGTTGGAAGCTGCGAAATAACCTCGGTAAACAAAGCAAATAAATATTGGACAATTCAAGGTAATTTTACGCTGCATTCTACACCCTTTTTGCCAATACGAACTTAGACAAAAATATGTGAAATCAGCTTAGCACAAATTGCACGATAACATTTTCATTTTCAAAACATTTAACACTTAGCCACATGACTTTTGTATAGGATGATTTTTTAAGAGATTTAAATGTTTAACAAAACGACATAACTGAAGAAGAATTCCAATGTTATTACCTGTGAACTTCTAAACTTTGTCGATGCTTTTCTCTTTCCGTTGAGCACCTACGGTACACGTTTTAATAAGTTCTCACCTATATTTTCTGGGATTTAGTAAGGAATGTGAATACCTGCCCTAACCCCTACTGTGACAACACGTACACTTTGAGGTCATCAACCTTCTTCGCAAGTCATGATGGTATCACGCGTACGTTACAATGAACAGAATAGAATACTAGGAATGGAACGACTACAGTTTGAAGGTGTGTTATTTCTCTTTACGATCTCCTTCATAAGTTGACCGCTATAGGGTAAACCATTGACCCTAGTCACACCGCCAAACCGACTACAAATCCACTCCAAACCGATCCATTTTTGGCTATTCGGGAAAATTATTATCTTATTTTAGTTCGGTCTGTATCTGTCGTTCTCGTTGGTGTGACTGATCTATATCAATCCGCCACTACCGACATCAGCCTCCTTGATTAGACCGACCCCATATCAAACGACTCGTGGCCATTCGTGGTAATGTAATTTTTTGTTTGGTCTGGTGTCGGTTTCGGTGTGACTGCGGTAAAAAGGTGTATATGCATTAGGGTCGCTTCGCCTATACCACTTGACACTTGTTCGATAAAGTTAAAGAAAAGAAACCACCAAGGAACGACTGGTCAGTATAAAACTGTGCCGATCGGGCTGAAAAGGGTCACAATCGTAGTGGGGGGAGGGTGGTTTTCTGCATGAAAAAGTCTTTCAGAATATGCATAATATTTCCAAGATTATGATATCATAATCTTTGAAAGAAAACAGAGTAACACTATCTACTAATATTGTTAATGAGATGCTTAAACTACAGAAATTCAAATGAATTTGATCAAATTATTTTCATTCAGAAATTGTAAATTTTTAATTCAATCATTCACAGTGAATGATTTCTTTTACATCACCTCGTCATTTGCAATAAAATATGAAGTCATTGTAAATACTTTCATGAATTGCACGATATACTCTATGAATCTGGTAGAAAACGAAGAGCACATGATAATCTTGGATGAGAATACTCATGGAGAATGTTCTGTGTGCTTTTTCATTCAGCAGTAAAAAGTTCTTTTAAAAGAATAATATATCGGTCTTGTGTGTGTGATTATATAAGACAAAAGGGTTACACAACTTCATACATTTCTAAAATGCAAATAACATGGCGAAATAAAATCAACCCACGAATTATTTAACAAAAATCATGTTATAATATGTACGATAATCGAACGCCATCGAGGTTAAATAGTTCACCAAAGGAATTTGGACGTTAGTTACCTGACAAGTTAACGTCAGAAGATAGAAAGAAAAATGGCATGGACCGAGATGATAGTAAGAGAACTCAAAGACATGACAAAATATTATTTTGGATAATTATACAATGTGCCAGGTTTCTTGACCACATCCAATAACATACAGTTAAGTATAATGCGAATTATGTATAAGTCTTACCTCGACTTTTCAAAAGTTTGGTTTCCTCTGAGGGTTGTAGAGATTTTTTAAATGGCTTCATTTTACTCTGTCCCTTATATTCCGCAACATGTCACACCATACCAACAATAGACTTCGATGAATTTTTTTATTGCTCCGTTAGATATTACTACAATACGATGTGCATGTGTATCTGTCAGTATACCAAATTCTTCACAGAGATGCTCCCCTTCTCGCGGTACGACGAATTTTCCTGTCATCCCTCTCGCTTTACTTGTCTCAAGTACCCCCTGCGATTCAGTCGGGCGGCTTATAAAAACCGTTCAAGTGATTTCCAAGAGCTGTTATGACCCAGGCGGTACCTTCAGAAGACTCGCCCTGAAGAGCTTCACTAACTATCTTCTACCACTCGAATTTTATTGACGCGTTCACTTCCATACATCGTGCCTCGTGGTCAAAATGGAAGACATTCACGGGAAAGCTACTTTAGCAAATTGGTTCGGTTTGGGATAAATTGCTTCCTTTTAACGCATTTCTCCGAAGTTAGCAATGGTTGGATTTGTTTTATTTATTACACCAGTTACATGATGCTCTACTTTCACTTTTGGAAGCGTCTTGTCAAAGTATAGACTCAGGATTCAACAGTAGACCTTTGTCATGCTTAGAGGAAAACGAAATAATATATACACCTAAATAACATTGCTTTGCTTTGAAATCATATTGGTCTTAAGAAGGAAAGGCAATTAAAAAAAAACATTAGTCCGAATAATGAGTAGTTTCATTATATTGATCCTTGAACTATCGTTTCTCTTTGACAACTCGAAAGCTTGTCAGACATTATCGACTACTAATGTATGCAAAGTTGATTCCATCTTTAAAGATGCCGTATGCATAGCGGGTGAATGAAATTGGTAACGAAGAGTAACAAGTGTTCTGGAGAAAATGCATACATTGAAATATAATGGTTAAAAGTTAACAGGTTTTATAGTCAAAAGCTTTATTGAAATAAAAGCAGAATGGACTTTACTTATATAGCTAAGAAGTCTTCCCAAAGGAAAATATCCTCAAAATAAATAGCTTCTGTAAATTAAATGTCATATAGAAATATGAACAGAGAAATGAAATGAATCTGTAAAGTAATAAGTTGTGTAATTGATACAGAGAAAGCGAATACACAGGGCAGACGGTAATCTCTTTGATGTTTATGCATTCCCGATTTCCCGCCTTTTCGGCACGTCTTACCTGAGATCGTCTGGTGTTTTGTAAGGCTTGGAGCCTAATCCTCCTTGATCCAGCAGCGCACCTGTATCGTGCTTCAGTCATCAACAAAAAACGGATGCTAAGATCACATCTTTGACAGTGTAGCATTGAAGTGGTATACATTCCATGGTTTTAAGCTTTACTTGATACGTCATAGCGGTGAATAACATCAGCTAAACTCAGATGGTATATTGAGAAGGGACCATTACTCAACTCCACATTTTCACTTTAAAAAAAATGAAATACTGGAGCTTTTTTGTTAAAGGTGGGATGAGCTGTAAATTCAACACAACATGGTACATTTCCAGATCTCTGAAGAAGCATGCAAAGAGTATGAACTTTTTTTTCCGTTTAAGATTCAGTCCCAAATACGTCTCTTAAACTGTTTCGTGCGTGAAAAAAGTGTTCGAACTTTGAGCTGCTTTATGCTTTTCAAGCAGTGTATATAGAGAGAGGGGTGGAAGGCGCGGGAAAACCACATAGAGAAAAAGCGAGTGAGAAATTAAGAGAAAGAATGAGGGAGAAGAAGGAGAGAGAGAGAAAGAGAGATTTTGGTCGAATCCCTAATGAATTTTGAGAAGGGATAATGGTAGCTATATGAATACACAGTCCCTAGTTAATTCTGGAACATTTTACGATTTCTCTACCTCAACTACTCGTTCTTTTTAAGGGGGCGGGTCTCAACGGGACTGCGTTTTGTTGGTATAGTGACGATAGCAAAACACAAAGATGGAAAAACCCTCAGCAGTCCGAGCACGGCATCTCTTTTACCACCTTTTCAATTATCACACTCCACAAAAAGTTCAATATATACTGCTCTCTCTTTGCATCTGTTTCGTGACCATAGAAGATTATTAATATAGGAAAAAATTGGGAAAGACTCCTTTAGTCGTTGATTAGGCATACACACCGCTTTGCATCATCATCGATAGCGATAAATGAATTACATTCTAACGAGGAAAACATTCTGCAACATTTCTTCACAATCATTACCTCCCTATATTCTCTTCTCTCAACCTCTCTTCTTACTCTTCCTGTTCTCCCCCTCTATATCCACACTCTCCTTTTATCCTTGCTATTTATCTACTCCTTTCAAGAATATACACATGAAATATTAATTTTCATATGGCTCTTAATATCACAATCTCTCCGCATTAAAAGGACTGAAGAAGGAGAAGAAAAGAAAAAGTTGTGAAAAGGGGGCACAAAATGGACGACTACCCTACAGTGGGAAAAAACGTGGCTTGAGGAACGTATCAAGGGCTAATAATATCCCTTGCGTTTCAAGCAACAATTGACCCGAGCGGAATTCAATCCCAAGTTCGTTTCTCTCTGTCGGTCCGTTAGGAATTGAAACACAAGCCCAAATCGCAGTGGCGAAAATGGATACATGTTGGCTACACGATGCCGGTGGGTAGAAGGCTAAAAGCCTCGTTTGCATTGCCGGTATTTCCTTGGTACCTTTAGTTGCACACGACCGGTAAACCACAGTCCACATGAAGAGCTTCTCCGAAAGACATGCAGTGGAAGGGTTTCATCCGTCCATGTTTGTTGTGATGGTGCGTGGATGGGTCAGTGTGGACGGTACTTTTTACCGGCATACCTAAATGCCTCTTCTCTTTCAACCACGAGATCGCAAAAAGTTCACCACAACCCCACCTCTTACGATGACTGCAGGTGTCCTACCATCTAACGTCCTTGGATGGTTGGAAGATTGAAAGTACAAACTAGAAAGAATGCAATGGGGTGGGGGGGGGGGGGGTCAGTCCAATAATACCGATGAGATATTGACAAAAGTATAGAGCAAGTTAATAAGACTCAAGAATTACAATCGCCTTTTCTCACTGTGGGAACGGCGATTGAACTAAAGCCGATTTGGTAAGATGGGATCCATGCAGGACTACAAGCAGTTATTCTGCATGATTCCAAGACCATTTTCATTGAAGGTTATTAGGCCTATACTTAACTACATCATTGTAGATTATGATTGCGAGAAACCATATTTGTTAGTTCAACTTTTTTGATTCGTAAATATTTGCAGTTTCAGTAAATACCGAGGAACCATTATGAACATCATAATTATGTAAAGAGAGTCTACCTCTTGAACGGTCCTTACAAGAGAACTTCTCCCCAATACCCGACTTTTTCTTTTAAATTCAAATCTCTTTATTATTTTAAAAGATGATAATCGCAGTAATCATCAGTAGCAAAAGCATCACCACACCACACCTTCCATCAAACGCACCATTTTCTGGACCCTCCCCTAACAATCTCCTACAGCTCCACTCACAAAGTACAGTTCATATCGATGTCAACATTAAATTCAATCTGATGTCAACATTATTCTAACGCAACATAACGTGTTGTGAAAACATATCGCTGTCTTCACATGGCACAAATCAAATATTGCCTGCAACGAGAAATGCCTCTTCCAAGTTTAAAGGAAAAGTTTGAAAATATGGTGTGTACGGTTCGGATAACCCGTTCCCGGCCTTGGCATCGCTCTTTATGAAGTTAAACTTTTAATCTACATTTAGGGGAGAAACTCGTATATTTTTTCTGACGAGGGCCAATAGATTAAGTATATCATTCAAATGAAAGAATTGTTAAACCCTATGTACATTGACACTAGATGGAAGTCAGTCCTCAACATGAACCAACGAGTGTCCTTTCTTGAAACCTTTCTCCCTTCTCTAAAACCATATTCTAATGAAATATCTTTTTATTCGAATTCTTTTTCAAACAAATTAAACACTTTTGGGATCAGAGTTCCAACATTAAACTTGCTAGAACATTATGAGCAATCAGGGTGTAGGCTTATTCATATGCCAAACAAGTTACTTGCCTCTCCTGTCATCCAAACTGTCATGACTAATCAGTAATAATAATTGATAAAAGCTACTGAAATCATGACATCTGATTGGCTGTGAGCACATTATGACGACAGAGCATAGCACAATTCTTGAAATAGGGTCGTACTCCAAACCCTATATTCTCCCTTTAAGGGCTACATAGGAAGCAGGGTATAAACACTGACCTAATAACTCTGCATGCCTGGCTTGCATAGAAACTCATCTCAAATATTCCATCCTGACAGAGATGTTAGAGACGGATCAAAATGTCCTCCGCTGAGAGGCAGAAGGGTGTTAGCTCTATGTGCTGTGATGGGTTAATGCCCTTCTGGCTCCGAGCAGATGATGTGTTCAGTGTGGCAGCAGGACTCATGGAATGGTTAAAGGGATGTGATGATTCAAGAAACAGAACACCATGATCTTCCCTTCCCTAGTACATGTATTATGAAAGAAAAGTACAACTCTCACAGTATGTGTACTCATTATTTTACCTATATGAATAAATAAATAATTCATATACAGTGCAGCCTTGTAAAAAAAGGACATTTTTATAACAAACTCTTGTTTTAACAAGGTAACTTTGCCGGTTCCACTTCTTTGTATTCTATACATTTCTAGCTCTAATATAATAAGGATTCACTTGTCCCAATGACTTTGCTATAATAAGGTTCTACTGTATCATTGTTGGATAAGAGCCACATTGGGGTTAATTCATATAATTTACATACAGTTAACACATCTCTTGCTTAAAGCACAACAAATATTGGTAAGATTATATCCTTCGTACCATCACTCTAAAAAAAAAAAAAAAACGCTTTTCTTAAAGAACAGGGATTCAACTTATAAGGACACCCTTTGCCCAATCCCCATCACAATTTTAGACAGACAAGCATGAAACATAAGACTTTACATTCATTTAATTTCATTTTATTTCACTCGAAAAGACTTTTCAAAGTTTTCGTAGATCAATTACATCAGCCATCAGAATGCCATAGTAAATTGCACAATAATTTACAATACAAACATTATATACATCAAGGTTTAGATTTTCAGAAATTATAAAACACAAAGCAATATAAAATATACATAGTAGAACATTTACTTGCACTATGAGTTAGTTATCTAGCAAGAAGTCACAACATTCACTCAATACACCCTGTATATTACTAATTAGAACTGTTTTAGCTTTCAAATAATGAATAAAATGTTTGAATACTGCAACATACTTGCCACAACCTCAAAGATGCAAAGAGCCCACAAGTTTATGGGAAATTGTACGTGGTAAATTTAGGCTTCCATCTACACATATAACACTATTGCATGAATGCTTAGATTTCATTCCTTTAAGTTCTTTGAAGAGATCTTTCCACAACCTATCTCTATGCATTTCCTACCTGCATGCTTCCATCTCACATATATCAGTTTCTTAAACCAATATCGTTTATATATCATAATCACTCATCTCATTCCACATATTGCAAGCGTAGTCACTACAATTTCATTATAATTGAATTTGAAGAAACAATGCCTTATTGTTCTGTATAATTCATGCATTTATATGATCTTTAGTAAATATAAGAATCTACTATGTTTTCACTGAGGGCAGATGTTATGGTTCTTGAAAAGATCTTTACTAAAGCTTTACTGTTTGATAATCCAAATGTATTTTCATAAAGAATGTGTAGTCTAAAGACAAAATAATCAGTATTCAGCCAATCAATATTGTATGCTCTTGTAAAGTATCATATCTTAGCAAAGGACAGACCATCTCTGTGATGGAAGGAACATAAGAAGATATTATTTCATCGGAGCATGATGCCATATTAAACATTGATTCCCTTTCATACTTCATACAGCTCCAATCAAGGCAGCATAACATATTATTTAATAGCACACTTTTATCTACATTAAAAATGGAAAGAAATTCCCATCTTCAATTTTCCATACTGAAAAGTAATGGACTACAAAACCAAAGACTAATTCCATCTATTCAAATAAACTGGATTTAAATGAGTTCTGATAATCCTTCAATGTTCCTCACACTTTTGTTGTTGTTATGCTTTTGTGTTCACAACAGCTGATCTTATCAAACTGAAGAAGCTAAAGCTCACAGTATACAGAGTAATTGATATAAATCTCATTATATATATACAAGTAGTTCTACAAGGTTTTGTAAGATGCACAAGCTTGAATACAGTCATCAATGAATACATAATTCTATAAATTGCAGCATAAAATTACTATTGAAAATACAGTCATTTGATGCAATGACTTGAACTGACCATCATCCTAAGGGATTTCAATTCAATATCATAATTTCAATTTAAGTCAAATTGATGAACACATCATATTGCTTGCATTGTTTTTGGACGGTGCAACATAGTACATCCTGGAAATTTGAGGTAACCAATACCACTAATCTTTGTTCAATACATACAATGAATGGCGCAATGGCAACTTCTAACCAATGGTCACTGTTGTTAATATTCACACAGCTAGCCTGCATGACATATCACAAACAATTTAATAAATCTGGTTAGCAATCCATCTACAAAATGGTGTTCGGGGTTAAAGGACGCTGGCAAAATATGCCAAAAACCACACGAATCATGGGCAAAGTGTTGTCGGCTTCAAAACATATCAATACAAAGACAGATTTCAGTGACGAGCAGTTACGACATTCATCTCGGTAGCGCCTTTGATAAACACTTAATCTTAAGGGTTTGTTTTGCTTGTTTTGTTCTGTTTTTGTAGCCTGTTTTTGACATTTGTTATTTCATTATTGTATAAAATTCCAATCGATACAAAAACTTTTTACTTTGATTACCATACACTTTGAAAGTGCAATTAGTTAAAATGTACTAGAAAGCCATAGAATATGGAATTAGGGGAGGTTAAGATGTTAAAATCAAGGGACTTATTGATATGTGGTCAACATACGTCAAAATCAAGAGTATATTGTACTTAGGTATTCATTTTATGAAACTTGGAATGTAAATCACATTTCCACCATTTTAATCATCATCATGACCAATATAGATTAGCAAATTCTTGAAAGAGTTGCTCAGAAATCATCTTCACCAATAGTCTTAGTCTTTCCCAAGGCTTGCTTCTTGATCCTGTCTAGCATACCCTGGCCTGCTGTTGAGGTGAACACATTGATGATACTCTCATTGCCCAGCCTGGTAGCCATCGCTGCAGGTGTCTCGTCACGGTTATTCTTCAGCTTAGCACTGGCTCCGTTGTTAAGGAGAGTGACCACGCCCTTCTTGCCATCGTATCCAAGCTGAACAGCTTCATGGAGGGCAGTGTTTCCTTTCCTGCAAAGCAAGCCAAAAGATTATATAGTAACAAACTGAAGGCTGATAAATAAACCTAGCCCGTTAAGCATTTGTATTATGTTGGGTACATATGTGAATTTTTGTTAAACTGAGTCAGTCCTTGTACTGCAGTAAGTTATTAAGACTAATCACATGACAGGTAGGATGAGATTAGATGCTTGAATTGTACTTCCCCTGCCTCTGATGCATTCATTGAAGCATCCTGGTTTTCGTTTGTTTCACTGTTAAATCTGGCATGGCATATTTTTTAGGTGAACTTCACAACTCATATTCCTCTCTATTTCAAGAAAATATTACTAGAAATTCATAGTATAGAATGTACAACATTTAAGATACTTGAGCAGCATTTAGCATCCACAGTATGGAAAGGGTTAAGATAGTGAAGGTTTGTTGTGAAGACTTACTGTCCAACTTTCTTGTTCACATCAGCACCCTGGTAGATGAGAGCTGGTATAATCTCAAAGTGTTTGTTGAGCACAGCCACTGTTAGAACAGGAAGACCATCAGCATTCTCACTGTTTGGGTCAGCTCCCTGAAAGAGAGAGAGGGGGGGGGGGGGGGGGGTTAGAGAGAAAAGAGAGAGAGAGAGAGAGAGAGAGAGAGAGAGAGAGAGGGGGGGGGTTACAGAAAATAGAGAGAGAGGGAGAGATGGAGAGAGACAGACAGAGAGAGAGACAAGCAGAGAGGAGAAAGAGAAAATAAAGAGAGAAAGAGAGAGAGAGAGAAAGAGAGAGAAAGAGAGAGAGAGAGAGAGGGGGAAAGGGGGGAGGAAAGAGGTGGGAAGGATAGAAAAAGGGATAGGAGAGGAGAGTGAGAGAAAGAGAGAGTGAAAGAAAAAAAGACAAGGGAATTTATATAACAAGAAATAACTAAAAGATAAAAATAAAGAAACTAGAACTCCATTAATGAAAATTTATGTCCAGATAGATGATTAACTTTACCCGAGCTGCATATCAACTGATAGAAAAAAAGTATGAATATAAAAGAGCTTAAAATGTTGCAATTATTGGGCCAATGAAAAAAGATTGGTCATAAAATTGAAAATACAATCAAAGCAAAAAATGAATCAGTTCATGGCCATATCAATTTCTGCATGATTAAGAGATCTCAACCATGAGGAGCAATTGTAGCACTAAAGAAACTGACTAAAGTGCCTTTCCTTCAAGGGAATACCAATTTATAATTCTACTACTCCTTGCAAAATCATCTATTAAGAGCTATGCGATGTGTACTATTGAGTAGCACTCCATCCATTGATCCATTTATGCTAGTGCTGACTACATAGAAGGCACTTTGTAATTTGAATACTCTTGCCTTGGGCTTATGCATCAATCTCTTTTAAGTTCACAATACCAAACTGATTATACACCTTGTGGTTTGACTTCTACAATATTGGTTACTGAACTAGCTTCTACATTATAGAGCACCCTTTCTGTGAAACTTGACAATTGAGTTAGATCAAGTCTCGAGAAGTCTCTCTAAAATGCCCAATAACTGACCTTAAATATATTAAAACTTTAACAAATAAAAATAATACTAAAAATGGCATGTGCATGTACTTAATCAAAACCAAAGCAGTATTTTGCTTGAAATTTTAAGTTCACTGGGTCAATTATTTGTATATTTATCATTAGTTTTCAAAGTCAAAGACTGCTCTTGTTATTTCTGTACAGAGTTATTTCTGTACATGTCTATTCCATAAACATAATATACATTGTAATTACGGTATGATTTGTTTATTAGTGAAAGAGGATCATGGTACCATGGATAAGTATATCAATAATAATACCATTCATTTTCCCCTCCCCCAAATTTCTGCTGAAATAAACCAGGGCGAAAATGGGGATGTAGTGTTGATTAAGATGTCTAGTATATCACATTCCAGTGCACTTGTTGCATAACACTTATCATTGATGGTAACTTTACCACCAATATTAACTACCATAGCAACATCATTAAACAGCCAATCAAATGAAGGTTTCAAATGAAAGTTTTATGCAACTGGGGCCCAGAACTCATAATTTCTTCTTTCACAGCAACCGCCTGCTTATCCAATCATATTCATCATAAACATGCATCAATAGCATACACAGTCCTCTCTCTATCTGTGCCCACCAAAACAGATTTTAATACATGTATCTCACTTCAAAGGATACCGCCTACTCTAGATGTGACAGAAGCATTATAATGATCACATGTTACAATCAAATCTCTTCTCTTCTACAGAGGACATCTGTTTCTTTCTTTCTTTCTTTCCTCCAGGCTGTATCGGGTGGAGTATCTTTGATGCTGACCATAAAAAGCATTTTATTGCAACAGTAAAACCCTTAATCCAGACCTAAATTGACAGGTCGGTATATTGAATATTCCTTTTGATGTCTCACACTCAACGATGCAGCCATTGATGTCTAGAACTGCTTTATTGTGTCTTTGAAGCAGAGTGCCCTATTTGCGCTTGCTGATCCGTATTCATATTTTTTTCTCCTGAATTTGATTTCTTTGGCAACAGCAGAATCTGACCCTAGAGAGCTACAGTTTAAATGCTGCTCAAACTTGTTCACAGGCTACTACAAGATCATAAAATGAATTTCTAAACATCAGCATTTTCACATCTTGTAAACTGTAAACAGTATGATTTGCTGCTGAAAATTCAGCATTTGATATACCCATCTTTAATCCAGATACAGTATAAAGCTTGAATTTGGCAGATGATTAATAATATAATAAGTATCTGAAGTATAACTACCAGTCATACAGTGTATTCACTGTAACCTATTGATATACAATGAGCTGTTCCATATTCTCATTAATCACAACAATGTAACTTTAGTCAAATACACATTTTGTTTTACAAATATGATTTTGTCTTATATTTCCAAATCATCTCCAAATTGAAAGCTTGCTTGCTGGCTAATCATAACAAAAACTGATTGCAACAATATCAATGTACCTAATAGTAAAATTGGATGATGACAGATATCAATTTTCCTATTAAAATTGATTTCTCTATTGCTATTTAAAACAAAAATTATCTATAAGATGTATAAATGGACACAAATATTCAACTTTCACAACTTTGTACATTGACAAAGTTAAAAACAGTCTTTTATTTCAACAACAAAAAACAAAACAAAAAAATGAACGATCATAAATGTATATATTACTAGAAAACATATACATGTAGTCCCTAACATCTTTTTACCACCGTCCTAATTATTTTCTCTAATTATGCACATATGACATCCCACCCGACCACCCCCTCAGTTCTTGTCCAATACCAAAGTGAATATGTATTAAGACCAGAAAAAGAAGCCATTTCTCCTTGATCTCATTATAAATATTTGGACAATGGAATTTAGTGCACAATCATAGAGTCCCCTTTAATCCCTAAACACACAATATTTCATTGAATCAAACTCTCCTGTCTCTGGCCCCAGTCATGCTCAATATACAACTTGACCTTTATCCTCTGACCTGACCTGTGCCTGATGGCTTGCAGGTGTGATTGACGCAGGCAAGTGATTGAAGTGTGCCTTTATTGCCCCCTAGAGGGCACCACATAACTTTCAGTGCATCAACTTCACCTTAAATAGACCTCACTTAGATGGAAGTTCAACCCCATGTCTCAGTGTCATTTGCAAAATCTCTCAGAAGATGTACATGTATGCCTATTGTATACATTCTCATCTAATATGTTCAACAGTTTACTTTCACATTTACAGACATTAAGTCAAAGAGTTCAAATCATGTTTCCATTTTCATATTTATCATTTCTTCCTTTTTATTCCTTTTTTTTTTCTTTCTCTTTTCCCCCTTTTGTTGAAGTTCTGTAAGTATTCAAAACAAGTTTTTATTTTCTTATCTATACTTTTTTTCCCCTTTCTTTTTTTTCCATCCCCCTTTGATTTATCATGTTACATTATATTGTGTGATTAAATTTTACACCCTCATGTGTTTATTACTTCATATTTATCAATTGCCATCTATAAAAGAAATCGTAAAAATATACACTAACAAAAAGTTGGCAATGGGCATTATACTGGCATTGTGCACTAAAAAATCCTTATGTTTTATATAGGTAAATGCAGCTAACTTAGTTAGATTTTTTTTTAAATTAAAAAAAATTAAAAAAGACACCAGTATGATTGAATTTATATTCTAACTTAAATAGCACTTGCACAATATAAATGTCCACCTGGATTCAGTATATTGAATTCATTCTCCCTTCCCCCCCCCCCCCCCAAATCTACATCCACCCTTATAGTCTAAAGTTAGACAAGGAATTTTAATCTTCTGAGGGAAGTATAAATGATTTGATATGAAAGGGAAACATACTGAATATGACATAAATAAGCTGTATAACACCTCGCACGCAGACATGCACTCTTGCACCCCATCAAGCTTATTTTGTAAGTTTACCCTGAGTTTTACAATTTAAAAAATATATAAATTATCCTAAAAGAAATATTGGTCAGTTTTGCTTTATTGCTTAATGCAACAATAGGTAAATATATCATTCTTTTTTCACAAGCCTTTAGGAAAGTTGCAAATTCAAAGTGATACAGAAATGTAAAAACAATTAAAAAATTGTGCAAATACATAAAACTAATAAACTTTTCAAACTTTAGATTTCATCATAAGATCATTGCTCCATTAAACAGTTCTCAGCAAATCAAGCATTAATGCAACCAATTGGATACTATACAGACATACATGAATTGCACAAATGACAAAATGGGCATAAAAGACAAAAGAATACAGGAAAAAATCAAATCAAAAACACAATAAAATCTACCCTGTGGCAATTTTCGACCATACAGTGTTACATGTAGCCTATGTCACACAACAAACTGTTACCAAACAGTATTTAAGTGATTTACATGAAAGAGTTTATGAGCTTACCTCTTCAAATAGACTCTGAATCTCTTCCTCATCTCCATCTCCTCTTGGACCAACTTCTCTTAGTAAATCCTTGTCATATGGCTGTTACAATGAAAATAGAATAAGGAACATTAATTCACTAACAGTAAGGAGACATTCTTGTGAAGCTCAGACAATTATTGCCACCCTGTCCAAATTGAATTGAACTTGTTGTCAGCTGAGGATATATTGTAACTTTGTGTGTTGCTTACTTCATCTTTACCTCTTCTATATTAGCAAACACTTCTTGAACTCCAAAGCTCATGCAATGTGTTGGTGAAAATTTAAATTCATATTTCAAATGTGTTTGATTTATGTTGCCATATAGGATATAGCACGATTCAATGAAAGATTTCTTTTCTTCTTAAAAGCTACATAATAAGCAAAAAGAAAGATGAACATTATTTTAAAGCAATGTTTTATAAATGGGTGTGTTATAAATTGTTCAATATTTTTGTATGCTACCTCTGCCAAATATTAATATTGTAGATTTCAAGTGCATTTAAACAGATTAGAATTTTCTGTATCCAAAACATGAAGAGAATGGTAATGTGTTTCTTTATAAGTACTGCACATGTTGCCATTATTGTACATGGTAGTAGTACCAAAGTTAAGTAGCAACCAAAGAAGATAGCATCTACTAAATCTAAAACCAGAGAGGGGCTTGACCCATATCCTTTATCGCAGAGTTCATACCTTACTGCTTCTTAAAGACAATAGAGTGAATCCTATGTTTGATTTACGAGAACAGGTCATCCGGGTTGAATCGAATCATAGGGGTTAGAGACTATGCCCTGTGAACAAGATCACATTATTCATGTGACTTTCACAAGATGATAAGTCTGATCAATCATCACTACAACATTCATGAATTGTTAAGGGGGTCAGATACTTCACCCACGTTTAGTGCGACTTAATTCACAGTTGGCCAGTGTACAGAATGACCTTGATTTGAAAGCATTGAATAACACATACAAGAGGATATACCCATAAATTGAAGGCAGAAAATGTTTCTAGCTCAATGTTTCTTATTACCAAAGTTTTATAAAGAAACCGTAAACCAAGATTTTAAATAGCTGTATTAGAATTGAGTTGATATGTGTGAAGACACTAAACTCTTCCTCCTTCCATGAAGTACATAATTTTGTTGGACAATAATTTAGTTTCCATTCATGAAAGGTTTCAAATTTTTACATGATTTTATTATCTCATTTTAGTGTACTATAATAACAATGGAAACAATCTACTTACTGTAAGTTTCTCATTGACAGGTTTCTTCTTGATTGTTTTCTTCTTAGGAGTCTCTTTCTTAGGAGAGTCTTTCCTAGATGATGATTCTCTGTTACCACTTGAAGGTCTCTCTTGAGTAACTATGTACAAATCAAATAGGAATACATTGTATACATTAAATACATGAGCTTGTCAATATTTGTAAATAAAATGTATTATAATGTAAATAGCACTTGAATGGACGTAAATTGCGGTTCACACAAATGCACATAGTTTGCAAGAATCTTCAGTCAATTGAAGGAGGCAGACTTAATCAGAAGAAGAAGAAGAGGAAATATATACTGGTCATTGGTCAAGCCCAAAATTGTATTCTGTACTGAATATACAAATCCTATAACTTTTGAAATCTTGCCCTGATTACAAAATTATTTACACTACCCGATATGGTTAATGGCTCTGTGCATTTTTGTAATGGGGGTCCATGAAATCCATGCCCTTTTTCATTTTTGATATTGTGGTGTTTGGGGGGGGGGGGGGGGGGGGGAGAGGGGGGAAGGGGTAGTTGAAGTGAAATTTAGGGAATCTCCTAGTAGCAATCCCCTGTTAGTGTCCAGCCTTGTATTGTATGTACATGCATCACATGAAGACTCGTTCATCCTCTATGAATAGACATCATAAATCCATCATACATTAAAGATTAGTATTGTCTCTTCTTAAATAGTAACTTCAAGATAGACTAGGCATTTTAATCATCAATATACATTTAAAATAGTTTGAATAAAACAATTTCTAGCAGTTTTCTTACCCCTATCTCACGAGACAAACCTTCCGTTCTCAACACATTAATATATCTAAGAACAGTATAATTTCTACTCACCAGGACTACTTGTACTGTTTCTCCTTCCCTCTGTCACATCACTTAGTAATGTTGACTTGGTGATTCCTAGAGGTTTACCTGTCATAGCATCTTTCGACCCTCTTAGAGCAAAGCATACCGTCAGACTAAGCTCATAGCCATCTTCATGCACAGCTGCCGTCACTAACTGTTCATTATAAATGAGGGATGAATGGTACAAAAACTTTAAAGATAAACTTGAGTACTGGTAATGAGATTGCATTATGAAAGAAAAGGTGTGGAATGGATCAGAAAAGTTGATCATATACCATGTAAGTAATGGTGTGTAATGCAAGGTTCTAGAGTCATCAAAATCATCATAAATTTGGCAGAGTCTTGGTAAAGTAACAATCACTTACACAGATAGATGTATATGGAACAACACACATGGTGTCGGGGCTAGTACTACCCAGATTTCCTTATCTTTCTATGCTCATTACTCAGCCAGTATACATTTTCTTCCAAAATTGTTTGGCACATGACATTTATTTGTAATCTTGAACATTCAGTGTACGTTTCGTTAGATTCTGTGAGAATTCATTTTATTTTTTTACCAGAACTCAAGTTTATCTTTAATAAAGGAATATTCAGTAGGTGGTACATGCAAAACATCCTATTAATACAGAATTTAGAAAGCATCTTATTAAATACATTTTTACTTATATTGAGGCAATAATGTATAGGAAAACCAAATTGGTTTTTGAATGTTTACTGTGTGCCTGCCTCAAATTAACATTTGATAATAGCACAAAGTATACAATTATTTAGATTACTAATCCACTAAAAAACTATTCTCTCAATAGTATAAATTCTCTAGATCCCATTTGCAGGCCATAAAAATCAAAAGGTTTAATTCTAACATTTGAAAAATAATAATAATTTAGAACTTCCCTCAAAACGAAAGGGCTTGAAAATGTCTTTTTGTGGCAAATTAACAACCATTAGTTGTGGAGCCGAATTTAGGGGTTAGAGTTGTTTTATTCAATAGTCTGATTTCCAGACCCTTGTACCGAATGGTCATACGTTATTGATGTAGACAAATGCTCATGTACCCTCTATAGCTTCATTTCATGTATGTTTTTACCAAAGAAAAAAAGAAGCCCTGTAGTCACTCAATAGAGTCTGATGGTGAAGTCTAGAAAGTAAACAGGTTTCCTTGCATAATTTGAATACTAGGACACTACTAACGTTTAAATTTCTCAGATAGGACATACGTGACATATTCACAACTCCTGCAAAGTACTACAGAATTTGGTGTTCAAAAGGGATACACTACCATTAGGAATATTTTAGGTAAACAATAAAATCACAGTTTAATCTCAATTATGGTTAATGACATAAAATGGACAGTAGTAATACAGAAAGTAAGGCAAGAGGCAATTTTTTGTTAAATTGGATGCCCTTTGCTATACTAGGGTTTGCTTTTTAGAAAGAGACTATGTTCATGTAGATGTACCTTTCCCATCCTAGGTTCTCCAATCATGTTCCTGAAGTCTGTATTGTTCTGTGCATGCGCTTTGAGATGACCACATACATGATCCATTTGTTGTCTCCAGTAACCTAGAATACAGAAAGGGGATGATACATTAACTCATATGACTACACAGTAAAGTGATATTTGCAACATTAAATTTAACAGCATTAAAACAAAGTGTAATCATATTTGACTGCGTTTCACTATTGGAACTCTTTTGTTTCACTACTGTTATGAAATGAGAAAATTTCACCACTTTGAAGACATCTAATTATCTTCTGAACTGTATAAATAAATGAATGGGTGAATTAAAGGAAAGTAACATCAGCAAATAGATAAACATGATCATTTTCAATAATGATATTGAGCTCCTACATCTCTTCCTTTTTAACATTTTAAACATTTCCTACAATTATAAGGACACCTCAACATCACAATAAGATATTCAAGATAAAGATAATTGCGACATGTACAGTCCTAGAAAAAAAGTGAATCTGACCATTGATTACCTTTGCCCGGACTGACCGCTGTAAGGGTGACCTTACGGTCACTCATAGCATCCTGCTTGACCTTAGCCTCCTGCTGCTCTAGCTCCTTCTTGATGAGTCCCTTGTTGGATGGGTAGAAGATCCCTGCCGTCATGGTGGAGACAGAGACCTTAGGTGGCTCCTTCCTAGGGACTGTCATGGGAACCCAGGATGAATCACCGTTCTGGTCCACTACCTAAGGGATCATATAGTCAGGAAGGTAGTAAGGATTTACAAATCAGTGTATGAGTTTAAAGACAAGGGATTTGAATCATTTTTCAAGATTCTGTCAAACTCTGGACATATTCTGTGCTCTTAAGGTTGATTTGATGAATAAAAATAATACTAGAATTAAACATTGACAATGAAAGACTAAAAATAGGAGAGTGTACATCACATTTGCTAAATATATAAATTGCATTGTAACAAGAAGAACAACAAACTTTTACAGAAACACCTAAATGTATGATAATAGAGTAGGCAAATGTGAGCATCACATAGTATTACCAAGGACATAATTTTCTTTCTAAAGCTATGGTCACAAATGTTCGTAAAAATGATGCGTTCGTACGAATCTCCCTGATCCTTTGAATTTCACAGTTTGTAGAGATTCGTAGATGGGGCATAGTTTCTTACGTCCTTCTTACGGAGTTCATACTAACGCCGTTTAATTCGCAAGAACAACTCAAGAACTTCTTGAGAAACAAAAAGATTTTCGGTTATACAATGGCCCTAGAATTGGTACGTTTTCGTAAGAACGCCTTGAGTTCTTCTTATGTCAGACCGAAGCCAATCTTAAGTTGTTGTTCTCGCAAGGTGGTCGTACGTGTAACTCACGGCATTCACAAGTCATTCGTAATTTGTTTGTATATTTGGTCGGGTTGCAAAAAAAGCGCTGCTGTATACTGTTGAAAATTCTATAATTGTTGAAAGTTTGATATTGCATGATGATTGTATTGCGAAGAAAACTACAACTGCAACTGCAGCTGCAAGTAGAGGAGGAGGAGGTAGAAGATCGATCAGAAGTAGCAGCTGCTTTGGTTCAAAAGAGACCGGAGGATCTACAGAAAAGAAGACGACGCTGGTGGGTGCGACCAGGGATACAGAGGAGGCAACTGTACGGGCAGTACGAGACCCTGTTCGCTGAGCTGGACCATCGGAAGGTGACTACATGGCGTATCTCCGGCTGGACCGTAATACCTTGGCAGATTTGTTGCATCGTGTTGCCCCATGCATTATGAAAAACGAAACGTACATATTCATTTCTGGTACAAACATCTCGCGGTTATATTTTCTTATAAACTTGTACAAGTATGCAACCCTCTACAATTTCACTATGAAATTTTTTTTATTTGAATATCTGTATACAGGAACAGAAGACCTTTGGAGCCCGGGCTAAAACTGGTTATTACATTGCGCTTTCTGAACAGAGTGATGATTTGAACTTCGCGCCCTTGGCTTTAACCGCTGAAACTCAAAATTTGCATGAATTACAAGTACCTTACGAACGCCTTACAAATGCCAGGAGTCGTTCGTACGAAGACCAAAAGAATCTCCGCTCGTAAGGCGTTCTTATGAACACCGTAAGAGCCTCCTATGAACAATTTGAGGCGTTCTTACGGTCATTGTAATAATGCGAGGCTTCTAGGATTGTCCATCGACCCTACGAAATGTACGAAGATCTTGCGTGGTTCTTACGATGTAATTACGGCATTCACACAGCTGCCTTATGAAGAGAGGGTTTTGTACGATGTTAAAAAAAATCTTGGAAAAGGCCATCGACCATTCTGTGATCTTACGAACGGTCTACAAATGCTGGTTTTGTAAGAATGGCCTTCTTAAGAAGATCTTACAAAATGGTCTGAAAATTGTTTGTACGGCGTTCGTAGAAGCCAGTAACGGTATTTGCGACCGAGGCTTTACATTGATTTATACTATGTCAGGTCTGAGATCAAGGGACAGAACAGAGTGCAGTTAAGTAGAGAAAGAGAAAAAGAGAAAAAGAGAGAGAGAGGGAGGGAGGGGACGAGGAGGGGGAAGATAAAGCTGACTGCATCCAGTCGTTAAACTTTTGAATTAAGAAGGATGTTATACCTGTGAAGTATGTTTGCCTCCAACAGTGATGCCATTGTTTCTAGGATCATTCCTTACTGGTGGTTCAATCAACACTCCACATGAATGACAGAATGATGAGTACGCTTGATTGGCTGCTTTACATCTTGAACAGGTCATCAATGATGTGGTGGGAGCAGGCTGTAGTAATTATGGATAATATTATTAAATAACATGAGTTCACGTCAATGTGATGATTTCTTTGGGTGATCATGATGATCTCATCGATCTTAAAATAAAAAGTTTCAACTTTACATTTGGGAGGTTTTACATTGTTGATAATTTATAACAGTCTTGACAGTCCTAATATTTTCCTTAAATTCAGCATCTAACGAGATAGAAGTTATTGGTTATTTCATACAGCGGTGGATCGTCAAGAATTTAAAGAATTCAATTTATGGGTTATGAAGTTTGGGCGATCCTAAATGCACTAAATATTGCTTGCAATCAATGGATGAGTTATAAATGATATAAAATACTGTTTACTAGCTCAATTTTGGGTGTGTCTCATTTACTAACCAAGAAATGTATGTAATTGCTAAAATACAGAAAATGAGATCATTATACTCATTCATAAATATTGATGTCAGTGTATGAAAACCAACATTAAAAAAGGTACAAATTATCAACTTAAAAAAAAATTCTTATTTCAGATGTTGAACTGACCTTTGCACCGCACCAATCACAGTATCTAGCATCGCTACTGTTGACACGCCCACATTTGCTGCAGCACAAAAGACGTCCCTTTTGACCTGGCTCGGGGGGAGCAGCAAACTGACTGTATGTTGGCTAAAATAATTCAGGATTAAAGAGTGAAATTTTTGGTTCTAAAAGTACATTGACACAAACCTAAATACAGAAGGAACTTGTAGTCTAGATTACACTAGATCTGATCCAATTCCTTATGAGATTGTCTCACAAAACCATCATACGTCAATATTTAATAAGTATTAAATAATTGACAAGAATTTGAATGGGACGTTCTTGAATGTGGCCTCACAACTCTTTTATGAAACAGGCCTCATATTTTTGAGTACATATCTCATCTCATCATTTACAGGCATGGAAGTTAGACATGCTTTATCATTAGCAGAATTGCCACCCTTTAATACTGTGATTCATATTCTGCCTTGAAACATTTCAAACTGAAAAGATCTCTGATTAAATCAACATTACATACCTTGAGATGTCTATTAGCTCCTGTCAATGGGTGTTCACACGTCACACAGTATAGCATGTTAGCAGGGTTACCGGTACCACATTCATTGCATACAAGCTTGTCCTGTCAAATAGATAAATAACAACAATATTGAGAACAAGATGTGTTGAAAGGAAGTGGACATCTTTGTAGCAAATGATGAGAGGAAGATAGACATAAGAATTACATTTTTCCTGATATAAAAGAAGATTCCCTTTCACTGACAAAGGAATCATGTGTGAAAGATCTTAACCATGACAATTCAATACAAATTACAAAATATAATTAAAATGAAATTATGACCTCTCAAATAATGCTACAATTAGCTATATATTGAAATTAAAAAGCAAACACATTTTAATGTCAATAGTATACAATAATGTACAAAAATTCAATATCATAATTCAAACATTTCCACCAAGAAATTTCTGATACTTCAAAATAAGACATCACTTAGAAAAGATGTACTACCATAAGAAACCACCACCGCAAATGAATAACAAGGGAAATGCTCTCGCCTGCATTACGCAATTCAATATGATGAAAAATTGAGGTTGGGACATTATTCATAGGCAGGCCCCCCCCCCCCCCCCCCCCCCAATGAAATCCTCTAAATATAATCAGCATTTTGAAGTGAATATTGACCAAGAGTCATTGGAAGAATTATTTACTATAATTTGTACCAAGATTAATAACTTTCATGGAACATGAAAAAATAACAAATTTTATTTTTATTTGTAATCCTCACATACTGACCTAAAATGACCTTCGACCTTGACTTTGTGACCTGGAATTTGCGTCATAAGATTTGTGATACTTGATAACCCTTGTGTACAAGTTTCATGGAATTTGAACAAACACTTTTGAAATTATGCTAATTATGCTAAGAACTTATACTTTTAAAATTATATCAAAAGCCGGCATCGCCGTCGCCATCGCCGCCGTCACCGGAAAAGCGACGCCTATGTCTCGCTTTTTGCTACGCAGGCGAGACAAAAATATACCATAGAATAGCAATTACCCTCATTCTCACCTGTAATTTGACTGATGCTTGTGGTACAAGTTGCGGAGGAACATCCATCTCACAAACCAGACACTTGGCCACATTGAGAGGTATCATAGAATGACATCCAACACACATACCAAGCTATAACAAAAACAAAATTAGTGAACATTATGTTACTCTGTCCATTCATGGCATTTCATTTATTTTTCGATTCAACAGGGGTTAAAATTACCCATAATGGTCACATAGACTTATTTGATCTCAATAATCTGATATAATCTGATGATATTGTCTGCACTACAATAAAATCAAAGTTACACTATGCACATAAATGTACATCTTACTATTAAAAACGACAGAATGTGTACCGCATGTACTCGACCTCTATTAATATTCCTTCCCTTACCGCTCCTATAATTTCATTTTAATCTTTAACCCTTTGATGACTGAGTTCTCTAATCCCGAAAGCTTAATACAGGGATCAGCTGGTTCCAGTAGGTAATGTGTTAATATGCTACCAATGAAAAGGCGGCCTTACTTGGGCAGGCTCTGGAGGGGGCAGCCTGGCATTGGGAATAGCAGGAACAGGTGATCCACATGAAATACAGAAACGAGCAAATGGATCGGCTGGACGGTCAGCAAAACAGAAGATACATCTGGAAGAAAAGAAAAATGAAGCTAATATATTTAAAACTTTTTTCCGCTTTCAAGTACATGTAGCTTTGTATACTTATCAATATGAAAATAGAACTAGATATGTAATACTTGTTTGGAACAAGTATAGGTGGGCTGGTCGAACTAAAATTTGAGACAAAATAAAGGGTACATTTGAGATAGCTTATTGTCTCAGCTACAACATACTTGAAGTTCAGCATAAACGAAGCTAAACGACAGAGATATTGCTCGCGAAAGAATCCAGTTTTGAGAAAAACTCATGTCCCATAGAGAATACACGCAAAATGTGAAAAATTGACATGCCTTTTAACTCTTTATGCGCCACTTAAAAAACCCCCCTGTGCCACATTCTTTTAGGGTCACACATTTCGAGGGAATCTTTATTGACTCTGCTGAATCAAGAGGCTATAACTCTTCACTGGATGATCATGATGAAAAATATTGTGCAGCAAAGTTGTAGACCGGAAAACGTGCTTTTCGATGAACCGTCATTTGTTATATTTTGAATTATCATTTTTATAATAATCATAATTATATAATGTTTAATTTTTCTTATTTACGGCAGTTTTTTATCCCTCTAGAATTTCTTATTTAGCAATGATAAGACATCTTCAAATCGAATCTATTAGAAAGGTGGACTTCTTACCTTTCTTTACATACCTTGCTCAAGTATTCTAACAATTCAGAAGGTTAGTATTTAGGTTGTTGAAGAAAAGAAGTTCAATAGGGAGAGACTTGAAAGTACCCCGCTCAGCCACCCTTGACAATGGGCTAATCTGCCCATTGAAATCCCTATTACCCCAGGTTATTGTCAATGTCCGGTTTAGCGGGGCATGAAAAGGGACGTCGTGGGGATGTTTTTCTTTGTTGTGCCATGATAAGTCAATAAGAAATAAGAGAATGTTATTGATTTTGCCCACTGGTATGAGCATGTAAAAATGGTATAGGCATAATATATTATATGTGATATACATGACATAATCAGCATCTTATTGAAATGTCTCATTATGAATGTTCACCGCATCTGTTCTCTCACCTTCTTTACCCCTCAATAAAATTGATTTCAAGTACATTTATCACAGCCATAGATATACAAAGAAAGAATGAATCAATCTTAAAATATAAACTATATTGCATTGTTTTCCATTTACTTTATTGTGAGAGAGCTTATTATCAGAAATGATTGACGAGTGGAGTATGCAATGAATAAAATATGGAGAACGGACGTGAGAGACATTATGAGAGAGAAATAGTGATATGAAATGAAAGGACTTTACTGTGAATAAAGATTATAAGAGAAAGAGATAAAGATGACGGCAAGACAGGATACATATTGATACGAAAATAACAATAATAATGAGATAGAGATGACGGAAAGAAAGAGAGTAAACACTGATAGCATAAGAATGAATAAAGATAATAAGAGAAAGATATAGAGATGACGGCAAGACATAGGGTACATATAGATAGGAAAATGATAATAATAATAAGATAGAGATGACGGAAAGAAAGAGAGTAAACACTGATAGCATAAGAATGAATAAAGATAATAAGAGAAAGATATAGAGATGACGGCAAGACATAGGGTACATATAGATAGGAAAATGATAATAATAAAAAGATAGAGATGACGGAAAGAAAGAGAGTAAACACTGATAGCACAAGAATGAATAAAGATAATAAGAGAAATATATAGAGATGACGGCAAGACATAGGATACATATTGATAGGAAAATAATAATAATAATAAGATAGAGATGACGGCAAGAAAGAGAGTAAACACTGATAGCATAAGAATGAATAAAGATAATAAGAGAAAGATATACAGATGACGGCAAGACATAGGGTACATATAGATAGGAAAATGATAATAATAATAAGATAGAGATGACGGCAAGAAAGAGAGTAAACACTGATAGCATAAGAATGAATAAAGATAATAAGAGAAAGATATAGAGATGACGGCAAGACATAGGGTACATAATTATAGATAGGAAAATGATAATAATAATAAGATAGAGATGACGGAAAGAAAGAGAGTAAACACTGATAGCATAAGAATGAATAAAGATAATAAGAGAAAGATATAGAGATGACGGCAAGACATAGGGTACATATAGATAGGAAAATGATAATAATAATGAGATAGAGATGACGGCAAGAAAGAGAGTATTACACTCATAGCATAATAATGAATAAAGATAATAAGAAAAAGATATACAGATGACGGCAAGACATAGGGTACATATAGATAGGAAAATGATAATAATAATAAGATAGAGATGACGGAAAGAAAGAGAGTAAACACTGATAGCATAAGAATGAATAAAGATAATAAAAGAAAGATATAAAGATGACGGCAAGACAGGATACATCTTTCTTTCATTAGTTTTATTCATTCTTATTCTATCACTGTCTACTCTCTTTCTTGCTGTCATCTCTAGCTCTTTCATTAATTTTTATTCATTCTTATTCTATCAGTCTACTCTCTTTCTTGCTGTCATCTCTATCTCTTTCTTTCATTATTTTTATTCATTCTTATTCTATCACTGTCTACTCTCTTTCTTGCTGTCATCTCTATCTCCTTCTTTCATTTTTTTTATTCATTCTTATTCTATCAGTCTACTCTCTTTCTTGCTGTCATCTCTAGCTCTTTCATTAATTTTTATTCATTCTTATTCTATCAGTCTACTCTCAGGGAACACTTTTATCACTAGAGTCTTCGTCACTGCTCGATTCGTCGGAATCAGAGTCCATGCTCCATGCTTCCATAGTAACAAGATCTCGAGCCTCCTCTACACTAAACACACGTTGACGTTTTCCAGCAGGTGCCATCGTAACATCAGTAAAAAAAATCCAAAGAAAACCGCTAAATACACGGTAATTTCGAATGTAACACTATGAAGAAAAACAGTTTACCGGAAAGTGTGCGATGTATACAATGTAAACAATAGTAAACGCAACGCGTGGCTACACACTGCGAGCGGTATTATGAATGTCTAATTGACTCGTATACATCTGTGCAAAAATGCGAAGTTGGCACGCCTACGTCCGTGCAAATCGGCGAACAAAGCAAACAAAGAGTTAATCGCGAAAATACGCCCTGATGCCTTTGTCAAAATGAAAATTTGGGCCAACTTTATTTGTAGAGAATTGTCTCAGCTAAAACATATCAAAATTTTGAAGACAATCAATCAATATTTACAGAGAAACAATCAATTTTCCGTAAATATGCTGACGTCATAATATGCAAATTGAAATTTTGAGTTTGGAGGCCATTATGATGACGTCATGAGTTAATTGAGGTTCAAATGAGACATGAAATCATATCTCCAATTCATACTGTATCAAAATATGACCCAAAAATTGGGGTCACCTTGCATCCTAAAGGGCTACAATGGATCTTGTATAGGCATGTTTTTTCCCATATATGCTATGTATTACAAGAGCTCGCGCGCACGGAAATTTATGTTAAACGGGCCATCATTCCATTATTAATAGTCATAAAGAGACAAGCATGGTATCAATTTGTATGTAAAAATATGTGGAATACTATGAAAGAAAAAAAATGGCGATTCTATGTTGTGTAATAGTTTTACGCGCGAAAACGCGCGCGCCGCGCGCATGCGCGTGTGTGTGGGCGATTTTTTATAAAATGCTTAGAATGGCCTAAAACGTATGCAAAATGATTTTAAGACGATTTTGAGCATTTTCAAATTTTGCGCGCGCATCGACGCGCGGACGTACGCGCACGCGCGCGTTATTTTACCTGAAATTGACCGGACGGATATTGACCTCGATCATGATAAATAAGAAAGAGAAATAGCTTTTGGTTATGAAGATATGATCATGAGTTAATTTTCGTAAAATTTTACAAAATGGCGCCTAGATGACGTCATCAGTGAAGGACAATGTTGAAAACGTTATTGTGCCTTGTACATATGCGTTTACATATGTGTGCCAAATTTCAAGGCATTTGATCGAGGCATTTTTAAGTTATCTTGCTAACAAAAAAGTGGTTAGAAATAAGAAAAATATTTAATAAATAAATAAATAAATAAATAAATAATAAAGGCAATTCTAACGAAATTATAAGGTGGTCTGTACGTTATACAGCCCACCTGATTACAATGAGAAAGAAAATTCAAAAAATAATTATTAAATAAACCTGAGGCCTATACATCCCAATGAATGCAACAGTTTAACTACACATAACTTAGTTTTTAATCTGTAAAAAAAAAATTATCCTGAAGCATGATTCTGAGAATTTGAATCTGAATATCTTAATATGAAATGATAGTTCATGCTTATATACAGAGATGCAGTTTGTACTTACTTTAAGAAATCTGTTTGCCTCTGTATTCTGTTTGCTTGAGTAAAGTTCTCTGGAATCTTTTTAGTCTTCTTCTTATCATCTTCACTTGCAAGATCAGGAGTTTTCTAACAGTAAATAAAACAATTTACAACTTTATTGACTTGAAACTTGTTAAGCATCTCACACAATCTTCAAAGCTACCATTTTGCCCAAATTATGAGCATAGTACTGAGCAAACTCACACTAAAAAAAAAAAAAAAAATTCTTCTATTCATTGAAGATCTCATATTATTTTGCATGTATGTGACAAACTTTCTTATCGTATGTCAGCACAAAGTAATTGCATCTCTATATAGGCAGGTTTTGAGGTTTATACATACATAAATTATGCCAATTACCATATGTATGCAAAACTAACAATATAAAGGAACAAGCAGATGCTTGGGGTAAAACATCGTTCTCAGACATCTAAAGAACTTCTGTTTCTGCTGTCAACAAATTAATTACATCTCAAAGTGTGAGTGTATGCTACTAAAAATGATGTCTTGAATTTTTAAAGAATTAATTTTTTTCTTACCTTTCCTTGTCCGACCTTTTGACCCCTTGAGACGCTGGGTTTCTTGGTGCCCATCCTATTTTCCATGAAGCGGGTTCCTACAGTAGGTTTCCTGTAGTTAGATCCCTTGATTGAGTCAGGTCTTCTGGTCTCTGCCTCTACTACTCTCTTTAGGAGAGCAGTTGTTGTCTTGGAGGCTGTCAGCTGTTGTAGATATCAGTTCAAAAGGAGATTAATGTATTATTGGCATTAAGTATGAGTTTAATATTTAATTATCAACATATATATATATATATATATATATATACTCAGGAAAATTGTAGTAACTCAATCAGAAAAATGCCAAATATCTTTTTTTTAATACTAAATCAGTCCATGCGCCATATTGTACATGCTTCTGTGTTTGTATGAAATCCTCTATTCATTTAAACTGTAAGATGTATGTCTCTGATTGAAAAAAAGACAAAGAAAAGAAAGATTAAACATTGAGTGAACAGGCAGATATGCTACAGAAAGTATGATAAAAATAGCTTTGATATCTAAAACTTAAAAAACAAATGAGTACCGGTTCTGGTTTTGGACACCATTTGAAAGTCACAAGATAATTCTTAATTTGCCCCCTCATGAATTCATGTGAATCTACTCTACCTTAAGTCCAGGGCTTTGGTTCCTGGCCTCTGCCTCTAACAGACTCTCCTCATCGTCCGTTTCATCAGTTTCCTCTCTCACCCACTCCACAAAGAAAGTCTTGCTTACTACAAAACTCTCTCTAGTCTGATCCCTGATATAAGAGAGATAACAAAACACAAGTATGAGAACATGAAACAAAGAACAAAGCAGTGACTCAGAAGAATCGACCAGAAGAATAGGAGGAGAGAAAGAGTGATTTATGGACAGGAAGTATCTCAGTAAAGTCAGAATCTTTCAAATTATACACAAACCAAATAGACTGAAAGATCAGATGGTAATTTAGAAGTGACACTAAATGCTAAAATATACCAGTATAGTAAGTGGCTTCTCGTATAGCGAAAATTTCTGTCTGCCTTGGGTGCTAATGTCACTAAAATATGATTACCCTGGCTGTGATTCAAACCCTTCACCTCTTGACTGAATTTCAAGCGATTGAAGCGTTTCGCAACACCTTCATGGCAACAGTCAAAGACCCTTTTTCTTATTAAGGCATTTAGTCTTAATTCTTCAATTTCTCAAGAAGGAAGTACATAAAATAAATCAATAAAACTAGATGGAACTTCGACTGCGCGCAGTCGAAATGATGCCTCCGTCATAGAGCAATTTACAAACCAAAACAGAAGAAATTTTTCAAATTCAAGTTCAATTGTAATCCATTAACAGGTTCTCAGAATATCGTGATTACAAGCAATTTCTCATATACATATATGACCCTTTGATCTTTGACCTCATGACCCTAACATCTACTCAGTTCATTGGCTCCGCAAGATGTCCCGAGTTAAATAGTAATCCATCTGTCAGTTCTAATGAGAATGCGTTCACAAGCTATTTTTGCATACATAATGAGCCCATGACCTTTGACCTTTGACCTCATGACCCAAGAATCTACTCAGTTCATTGGCTCTGCAAGATACATACATGATCTAAGTTTGGCAGGAATCCATCAATCTGTTCTAATGATAATGCGATCACAAGCTATTTTTGCATACATAATGAGCCGCATGACCTTTGACCTTGACCTCATGACCCCAAAATCTAATCGGTTCATTGGCTCTGCAAGTAACATACATGACCTAAGTTTGGCAGGAATCCATCAATCGGTTCTTGAGATAACGCGATCACAAGCTGTTTTTGCATACATAATGAGCCCTGTGACCTTTGACCTTTGACCTCGTGACCCCAAAATCTAATCAGTTCATCGGCTCTGCAAGATACATACATGACCAAAGTTTGGCAGGAATCCATCAATCGGTTCTTCAGATAACGCGATCACGAGCTGTTTTTGCATACATAATGAGCCCTGTGACCTTTGACCTCGTGACCCCCAAATCTAATCAGTTCATCGGCTCTGCAAGATACATACATGATCAAAGTTTGGCAGGAATCCGTCAATCGGTTCTTCAGATAACGCGATCACGAGAACGGGACGTACGGACGGACGGACGGACAACCCGAAAACATAATGCCTCCGGCTACTTCGTAACGGAGGCATAAAAATAGCTAGTCAGGAAAAAGAATAAATTCATGATCATTTGTGACAAAACAAACTTGGCAACTCAATTAACCTGGCCATAGCAAGAGCCTTGACAGTTCTTCTGCCCTCTGTAAGCCTGAAAGGTCTCTGGTACATGAATGTAGTTCTCTGTCCAATGGTCTGGAATGGATCTGGTTTCGTGCCATCAATGGTGTAGAAGATATCAATATCTGGGGTGGCTGCGAAGGAAATGAAAGATTAATTACAAGTTTCAGAAGATAAAGAAGGAGCATGATTATGATTGCAATAAAATAGCTTAATCTCAAATGATAAAATAAGAATAAAACAATAATAATAGTAATAATATTTTGTATAAGCAATCAATATGTGCCAAACTTACTACTTTTGAGCTCTACATAAGTGTTGGTGTCAATGTCTGTCTTGCTTTTCCCTTGGACTGGAATCCTTAGCGGGATTATGGAAGGAACAACCACTGCTCCTGCTGCCATCTTGGTTTTTTTTTCTTGAAGGTCAAGTTGAACTAAACAGCTTCTCTGTAAACTAGATTAATCTGTTTTTAAGAAATGAAATGATATTTAAAGGTTAGATCCAATATTGATCGAAGTCGCGGTGCACCTAAAAGACCACATCTTTGTTCAATTAGCCATAAACTGCAAATAACCATCCAGAGGTTTATCCTCTCTTAAGAAATTTGCAAGTAGATGAAGTTTACACAATCAGAGTGCATTACCCATTTGGCAGCCTAACCTCTGTAGATTACCTTGCATTGTGCTAGACAGTCTAGCACGACTTTTACCTTGTGTTTATGACGTGTTCTTACTTTGTCATGCTTAATGTCTTTTATGTTGAAGCGTTTGCCCACAGTGAACAAGGGGTGACATGGCACGACCTCTGGAGATCACCTCACATTTTTGGCAGATATAAATGGGATATTTGTCTAGACTATTACTAGACCCTAGCCTAGACAGGTCATAGACAGAAAATTTCTGTCTCTTTCGTTTGTTAGCCTCTGATTTGGGTAGGGAGCCGACCCTAGCCAAATCAGAGGCTAACGAATGAAAGAGACAGACATTTTTGGTCTAGATAGTCCTCCTACTACTACTAGGTCTAGTACTAGTATACAAGCTTAGTTTTGATCTTCAGAGGAGTCAGCTCAGCTACTTAGAGTCAGAGCAGTGCTCACCCTGCCAGCTGTCGGACTGTCAAGACTTACCATTTTTTTTATTGGAGAGCGATAATATCTGACAAAATAAATGTTAGTTTTCCCCATACCAGTGCCTTACCAGACATTTATTTCACGAGCATCAGTGCATGCCCGGCCCTGCACGAATTCACAGACATTTATTTTTTGTCACTCAACTCATATTTTCATCTCAGCTCAGTCACATCACAGTCACACACACACACACACGGTCACAGACTCACACTCTCACTGGCACTGCACTTGTTGACAACATTCTCGCCCAAAACAGGCATATTTGATTAAAATCTTGCATGAATTTCGTTGGTTAAATTATTGAAATAAAGAATCATATGATTTAACAATGCTAGATGGAAAAAACATACCTAGAATTTCTAGAAATCTAATTTTACCTCCTTATTTTCCTCTGATCCGTCACACAAGCTCTGTTTTGTGTACAATTTTGAACGTCTATTACGAATAAACTATTCTTTGGCAGGTTAAAGTAGTAAACATTAAAATATTTGTAAAGGTATTTCAGCTAACATTTTCCTCAAATTAATAAAGCCTAAGAATATTCATGGTATTCAAAATTATCAAATATATTTAAATTACATTTTTTATACCTAACACTTGATAAAATATGAGTTAAACAAAATCAAGATAAGAAAAACTCCCTTTTAATATAATTGACGATCCCATGCTAGCCGTTTCCCCCAGTTGCAAAGGACGCTGTTAAGTCATGTACGGTCTGTTAAGCTCACCCCGGAACTCTCGGCGATGAGTACGGGATGATAAGTAGTCGCTGTGTTCCGAGGTTTTCAGAGGTTCTGCATCGAACATGTCGACAGCTTCAAAAGTGACGCTTTGCTTGTCTATAGTTACTGCTGGAGCAATAATAGGTGGTGTTCACTACAAGAAAAAGTCTGATCAAATGGTAATTCACATTTATGTGTTTTAAGGCAGTTAATTGCACAGTAATCAACATGTTTATTATCTACAGTCCCATGCGTTAGATTTCGTGTATTGTAGTTTGTACTATTGATTATTGATGAACCCTCATTGTTACTCAGACGAGTATTTTGGAGGACTAACCAACCAAGTACCAAGTACCTCTAATTAGTTTAATGTTGACAATGAACGTGAACGTTTGAATAAATTTGTTAAATGGGTAAACAAAAGTATCCACGTGCATGCCATGATCATGAACATTGACTGTTTTCAAAATTATCTAATTATTCTAAAGTTCTTAACATTGATATTGTTTTTAATTTTAGGACTGAGTCAGTGAGTGCCACAAACAAATGTTCATGAAATTGTCTTTGATATCTTTGATATCTTTGATAATATTACGAGTTATATTCATATAACGATTAAGTGATGTCACAGCTTTATACTCTGACAAACTTGGCAGAGTGCTCAGTATGTTTGTAATTCATTGTAGACAATGTATGATCTGATGGGGCGACGTGACCAAGTTTGCGAAGATTTTTAAAAATATTACATACTTATTAAAGATATTAGGATATGTGGTATTCGCTATCAAAAAATTTGATGTCGGATTGGCATGTGTTGCAACTAACGAAAAATTCATTTTAAAAAAGGAGACTTTAATTTGTGCATCAGATTTTACAGCTGATTTATTCTAAAAATTGATCCATCAGATATAAGAAAATTGCATAATTTGCAAGGCAAAATATTGCCCAATGAGAATGTACATGCCAGCTCCCAGCACGAACTGTGGTCACACCAACATAAATCATGTTGGTGGTCACTTATCACCGTTTTGATTTTTCTTTATCAGAAATTACGTGAAGGCATCTACAAAGACCTGGAAAGGCAAGAGAGAAAACGTCAGAATCGAATGGAGCTGGAGCAACAGATAGCTCTAACAAAACGGCTGACAGAAGAAAGAGATCGCAGAGAAAATCAGAGTAATTGATGACCAGTGTTACAAGAATACTAGGATATTGTAAAGATGGAGTTAACAGGAAAAGGAAGAGATGTTGTTTCTGCCATCAGACTATTTAGATGTGCAAATCCATCTGCAGAAGCCAGTACTAGTAGTAGATGGAACACCAAGAGTATAAATGAAGAGCAACCCAGAATATATGGATGGATCGGAGATGAGCATGAAGTTGAGGAATGAATAACATTATGGTGTGGAGAAACCACTAGACCATGTCAGTGGACGACTCATCCATTTGAAGACAGTTTGGATTTGTCTCCTTACCCACCATGCCATTGATTTGCTAAAAGAGATTTCTTTCATCACGACCTCGTATCTTACCAGTGGCCTTTCATGCATGTCCTGTTGTGATTTTTGATGATTTTGCAAGTTTGACATCTCTTCTTTTCACATACTTGTAGGTTCAAATGTCTTTCCAATTTATTATCAGAAATGAGATTAAGATATACTGTATGTATGAGAGCAAGTTCAGGGGTCCCCCTTTTTTCCCCTTTTCTTTGATTAATCTACAACTTCCCCTAAAGTAACGCCTGGCTGGAATGCTCCCCAGGGAGTAGAGGTTGTGCACACAGTGTGTCCAGGCAAGCACTGAATTCAACGACCGGGGTAATAGTATATTTGTAAAGTGCTTAGAGACATTGTATTAAGCACTATATAAAAGCTAAATATTTTATTATTATTATTTGTTTATGTTTGCAGGAGCACCATAATTTTTCCCAATATGTCAAAGCAGGGAGATAGGAGTTTTACATCTCCCTGGTCTAGTATGTCATTGTATGTGTTTGATAGTAAGGTAATATTTTATGCTTCATTTTAAATGGAGAAAATTTTGAAATGCTAAACCACATTTTAAACTAATTTTTTATTTCTTCTGTTAAAAATAATTTTTCTCATCTTCTTAATTTTTTATTTAACGAGCTGTGAATTAAATAAATTGAGATTGTGTAAAGATGAACTAACAAATTTTTTTGTAGAAATAAAAAAGAAAGTATTCTTCACATACTCTACAAGTATTATACATTAAGAATGTTTTCTACCTTGTTGAAAACTTGAAATTGTTTGGGAGGCAAGAAACATTGGCACCTTGCAAAAGTAGATGCTGTTCTTAAGGGCATTAAATTTCCACATATTTGGACTACTAAGATGTCTCAGTATATATGCACAAATATATTATAATCAAACAAAAGCCCATCCAAGTAATTCATCATTTATTTTTTTGTAGTAGCAGACTACATTTGTGCTCCAACTCATGATTCAGCAACAGTTGCTCCAGGCTTTAAAGATTCGCTACGAGGGTTGCAACATTTCGCAGTAGGATTTTAGAATGGGTTCGAAGGAATGAAATTTGTAATTCTCTAAGTGAAGGATATTAACTGCAGAGCAATATAATATAATATAAGGACAGAGAACACAATGAAAACTGAATTTATACAAATGCAAAGTTTTATTTTCGAAAAAACTGTTGATAATTTCCACTGATTTACAACTGTAACAAATGTAATTGATTCATGATGGTGGAAGACACAGGTCTTTCTATTTTTGGTCCTTTAAAGTAACTTGGTCCTTTTAAAGTAACTTGGTCCTCCTATCTAACAATGAATATATGATTAACTCGACTTTAGAGGATAGACATAAAGTTTGAAATTGATTTTCATCATGTTATGATGAGAATTTGATTCAACAATGAATGCAATATTTCCTGATGATGATTACAATGTACAAACCTCATAAAGCAAAGATATATAATTTATATAAATCTGAAACTGTTCTTTCCTTTCCCCTTGTTCAGAAGTGTGATCGTAATACATAAACAAACTTCATTTGTTTAGCTTGACCTACATGTACACATATACATTGTTATTATAAGTACCATTTGTACAGGATAAATAGTCTAAACTAATGACAAAATATCCCTACTTTACGGTTACAATGTGTAGAAAAGAACAAAGTCATTAAAACAAAACAAATTAAAGGTCTACATCAAATGCACACAAATATTGATTTAAACAGAGAACTGAATGTTGAAAAGATCTTCTTTTTTTTGGTATCATCGAGCCAAACAGGATGGGGGATGGATGTACCACTATATTTTATTGTTCACAAAAACTCATACAGAGAATTTTACATTTTAAATTGAAATAATGATGTAGGAACCGTTCTTGTTAGAGCTGACTGGTTGATTAATAACAAAGGATGTGCCATTTGTTATCCATTTTCATAAAAATCTAAAAGCAGTCTCTTACAAACCAAACAGTACATTGTATATTTTTTTGCACCATCAAAAAGAGTCCATAATGAATTAGAATTGGAATGATAAGGATACATCACCTTGCTACCAATTCGGGGATATACTGGATATGTACACCAATCATGGAAATGGATTACACAATTCATTTTAAAGAATAATGCATGTTCTAATCATTTGCATTCCATGATAGAACATTGCAAGAACAAATTAATGACCTCGATTAAAAAATATGGTAGTTTTACATACTACATACCTTGCTATAAATGTAGATGCTCATTTAATATTTAAAATGATGACATTTACATAGGTTAGTTATTATTTGTAAATTGTTGAAGTATATCATTTAGTAGATCATTGCTATGTAAACAACAGCTGTAGAAATGCCCTTAGTAACATGTACTTGTCTCCTCAGAACGTTTTTTTCTTTACTTTAAGTGATATTGGTACATCAAATTCTGATCAAGTAAACCAAAATAGTGCTTGAGGTATTACATATTATGGAACATAAAACAGTGATATTATAAAAAACGAAAATGATGTTTAAAAAATCCCTGTTACATTCTGCAGCATGAATGTACATACATTTAGAAGTAGAACTGTTCAAAGCTGCAGACTTGTGATACAGCAGCTACACACCAATAGGCAGCAATACAATCAATCCTCTTATCAAGTGCACTTATTGCCATTACATTATAGTTGCTAAGTAGAATGAAATCCATGCATAGTTGTTAGGTGTAGGTATAATATGCTACATTATATGCTTTGACAATTCCTTCTTGGTCCCGTGTACTGAAAATAACATGTAGGGTGGTGAACAAGTGACAATATCTTTAATTGACCAGATACAAGATAATCTATTTCAATTTATTTCACGTATTGCTTCTTATTTGTAGAAAATCAATTATGGAAAACATGCAGTTAACAGGGTTTTATCATTCTGCATCATAAAGACATTCATCAAGTCACAATACATTATATACTCGTGAATACAAACAATTTATTCATTAAAATTATATTACAGCTACTAAAAGAATTGCTTCATGACAACCTTATATAAAACAAAACATCAAAATAAGCATGTGGATATAAAAATGGAACCGAATAAAGTAGAAAATAGTCTGAATTTATTCTTGTCGCAGTACACTTTGGCATATCAGAATGCAGCAATTCATTTTAGCACCATTGTGGAAGGTACATGATACCGTTTTCTCTTCAGAAAAAACGGTACCAATTACCAAAATATAAAAAATGCAATGAATAAACATAGACAAAGTTCCTATTTTACAGGTTTTTGATTCACCTCATTTGCTATAGATGAACAGATTGATGAATCATTTTGATCACATTAAAAAAAAACAAGGATAATATATTTTATTACATAGCTACAACATAGACACACAATTAGAAACATACATCATAGACACACAAGTAGAAACATACAAAAAAAGCACCCATTGAAATATATATATTTATAAATAAGAAGTATTAATACCACAGGTGTTATGTACAAAAGAAGTGTTTTGGGCTTGGTCTACAAAACTTTAAAAACAAATTTGCAATTGAGAATATATAAGAGGCTCAAAGACTCCTTACTAAAAGCCATTTATTCAAAAGAATATCTATTTACACTAGACTCGTTTACACTGAAAAAACTATTATTACCTGAAGCACATAAATATTTTATGATATTTTAGAAACAAGTTTTTTTAACATAAACATTCTAGAAGCACATTTTCCTACAGGTTTCATGACAAGTAAATGTGGACAATGCTGGACTCTAGTGCATACTCAGGACAATTTGCAAATATGTTGTTCAAATATACAATACATTGTGCTTACAAAATGAAAATTATTTCTAGGCCTGAAAGAGTTAATGTACTGAAAGACAATGCAGGGTTCCACCTTGAGAATTGCATTCATGTATTTACACTGTCTTCCATATTTGGTCATAATATTAGGTGTCATCTAGCACAGAGAAATTCAACAATGTTCCCACTTAAGTAACATTCCAGTCACATCACAATGTCAGACATGACTGACTTCATGAGAAGAAACATTTTCCCTTAAAAATAAGAACATCAGTTCCAGGGTTTCAAAACATTTTGAAGCAAATGAATTATGCATACCATACTACTCATGTACAAATGTACATGAATAATCTCATATTGCAAAATATTGATAAACGTTATTTGTTAAAACTTGATGTCAGGTACACAAAACATAATTCTATTTATCTGTTACACTGCTGGACTTGATCTAAAATCAGAGGGGAAATTATGTCATAAACAAATCAATAGTTCAAAGAAATTTACAAGATACTGGTATCTTCAACTGTTATAAAATATTGAAAGTCCTCATAAAGCAGTTCTATTCCACTTAAGTACAAATTTTGATTGAATCATAACCCCAAAGAATATAAATTGACATCAGAATCAAAACTCTATTACCCGATACATAACTTTGTGTAGGTATTAATCTCCCTAAACTCTGCAAGTTTCTGATTTGAAGGCTTATTTTGGGGCTGGATATACTTTTTAAAAGACAGGACAGAACAATAACTTGCAATGTGATATTGTTGGATTGGGAGTTTTACATATACTTTCTACTTTCTCTTGATGATCATTTGTCATAAAATGAGTACCGTAGTAACAATTACATGGGGTAATCAAACTAATCCTTTTCATAAAATATGAAAAAGATTAAGTGCATATCCAGTTTTCAAAATGGTAGAATCAGCTAGCTCCTCATACGTTCAAGGCCTAGCAGTAGTGAGCGGTAGCATGTTATTGTCCCTACATGTTCTACAGCAGAACTTGATGTAAGGATACGTCGGGCAGAGCTTTGCTATAACGATCAGCTGACATGATACGTACTGTGGCGAGTCTTGGCAGTTTGGATCCACCTCGGCACCTAAAATACCTAAAAAATAAAGAAAATAGAAGAAGACAGATTAGATATCCTTGTTTCATCAAAACGATGGATATGTGATGATGATGATGACGATGATGATAATGATGATGATGATGATAATGATGATGATGATAATGATGATGATGATGATATTGTTGATAATGATAAAGAGTACTGGTATATGTTCTGAGGGTATATTGCATGTTAGCATCTTTATGTGCCTTAAAGGTACTATGTCCCATTTGCAGGCCACAAAAAGAAAAAGGTTAGATTCCAATGGCATTTAAAAGATAATACTAATTTAGAACTCCCCTTAAAAAAGGGGTCTTGAAAACGTCTTTAAGTGGGAAAATAACGACTATTAGTTGTCAAATCAACTTAGGAGCTATAGAGCCAATAAGTAATAGTCTTGATTTTCAGACCATTGTACCGCATGGTCGTACGTTTTATGCTGCGCAAAGATTCAATCAAGTTTAATTTTGGCCATTACAAGAAGTGGGTTATTGATGTAGACAAATCCTTTACAGCTCATTTTATGTATGTTATTACCAAAGAAGAGAAAAAGCCAGTCAGTCACTCAATACTGACAATAGTGTCTGACAGTGAAGTCTAGCAAGTAAACAGGTTTCCTTGCATAATTTGAATATTAGGACACTGCTAACCTTTAAATTTCAGATAGGAGATACATGACACATTCATAATTCCTGCAAAGTTCTAAGTTCTGGCTGCAAAAGGGACATAGTATCTTTAACTACACTATAAAATTTACCTGCATTTTTATTGACATAAATTGACAAGCTATATTAATGTACACCACATTGATTGGCTATTTTCAACTTGGATGACCTAAAAATATACAGATTCTGTCAGAATTCCACTATTTTTACCACCATTTCCTACAATAGACACATCAACTTACCTGAGACAGAAATGACTGCATTGGCTGTTCTTGTACTGATTCCATTGGCTGCTGTACACGAGTATTTACCACGATCTGTTTGCTTTATATCTAAATGGAAGAGGATCAAAATACTTGTTTAGATTACATTCTTAACCATCAATATACTAAAGTAACCATAACTGAAAGGAATCACATCAACTTTTCTTATATGCAAGCTTAAAGTTCTGCAATATTACACTGTGTTTTACATGATACATGCAAACAATATTAAGCTAATATATATATATGTATATATATATATACATCTCTGTAAAAGATTTTATATACTACATGAACAGACTATGAAAGCCTATTGTCATCATATTTATGCATTCTCAATATATTTTGAGATGTATTATCAGGTGTAAATTTGTTCATATATTATGTCTCTACAATTTAGATATCTCCTTTGTACAATAGTTTCTCTTAAGAAGATGGATAAATTTACCTCTAATTGTAAGATCATTATTTTGACCGATGACAAAGCGATTAGTGTTGGGTAGTGGAGCATCATTACGGTTCCACATTACGTTTGGTTTAGGTGATCCAGTGGTCCCACATAGAAGCTGGATTGTGTCACCCTCGGTGATTTGCTGACTGAGGGGAGGATCCACTATTGCAACTTCGGCTGCAAAAAGAAAGAATGAGAGGAATATTGAAAATGAAGGAATATAAGTGGTGCAAGTATCAAGAATGTGAAACTAAACATTATTTTGTTAAAGGAACACAAAACCCCTGGCTAGTTAATATTAATCACCGATTCTCAGCTGATTCTAGCTGATACATACAAATTAACCTTTTATGTTTCCTGGGCAAGTTAACTTGTGATAATGTCTATTACGTTGAGGAAGTAAAAATTCTCTTTGATCTGACAAATAACTCTCCTATTTTGTATACTTTAGTAAAAAATTATGTATGATTAATAATTATCTGTTTAAATGAGAAAGGATAGGCGGCAAGTGGTAAAGAAAGAATACCTGACAGCTTGATTTTGTCAGTGCCTATGCCACAGCTGATCATAAGTACAATACATTATTCTTATGTATCCTCCCAAATCTAAAATGTAGCTGAAAATATTGAGCAAATTAGTACCGGCTTCATAATTAATACAATTGTTTTCTGGGTCTCTTCTCGAAGAGTGCAAACGAAAATGAATTCTATTTAAATGTGAATAGCACAAACAAAGTCCACTATGAAAGTGCTATCTGCAGCTCCCAACTAAATTTTGAATCTCACCTTCCACGATAAGAGTAAACACTCTCATCTGTATAATGCCATACATGTTCCTAGCCGTACACTTGTAGGTACCCATGTCAGCCAGACTGACATCAGCAATCTTGAGTAGTCCTCCCGCTCCTTTAGTGATCCTGTTCTCAATATCAGACAGTTCCATTCCCTGAAACTCCCAGGTGATGGTAGGGAGAGGGTTGCCCTTGGCTCGGCAGTTCATGTTGACGCTCTTGCCTTCCCGGACCTTGATGCGAGACTGGCGGTGACCGCGCCTCCTTGTAGGTCGAGAACGGTCTTTTAAGATAGAAGAAAGTGAGAATAGAAGTTTCACAAAAGGTTACATTTGAGGTATCAGAATGTATTGTCCTGTTATGCTACCTATAAAACATATTTGGTTAATGACTATGAAAACAAATGATATGTATATTTAAAGGGATAAATGCATCAACCTCTTGGTGAGAAGACTCTGTCAAATTAAAAATGTCTGTATGATGGTCTTCTGCATTTTTCACCTAAATTTGTTTTGATTACAAATTGTCCATGCTCACATTTACGACTTTAATTATCACAATCAAGCATTAACTTTTAGCACTCTCACCTGAAACTGTAATTTCAAAGGTGGCTATATCTGGTTCCCCAATGCCGTTATCTGCCACACACAAGAAAGGTCCAGAATCGCTGACCTTAGCATGCAAGATGGTCAAGACACCGTCCTCGCTAACTTGGAACCTTCGGTCATCAAACTCGGAGACATCTTGTTCAAACCTCTGCCATGAGATGGTTGGTGGTGGAGAGCCTGTTGCCTCACAGGTCAGGACGACCATGTCTCCAGGTGTGGCAGTCACTGAAGACTGGCTCTGTCCTATGCTGGCTGATGATGTACCTTAGGTGAAGGGACAATGGAAAAGAATATACGAGGAAATGAAATATTTGGGAAATGCAACACCTTTTTTCTATTATATTACAACTACTATTAAAATTGAATACAAGCTATCAAGATGATATTCTTACTCTCCATTAGAATGTTTGTCTTGTGTAGTACTCTATAGGTGCTACATAGATGCACAAACTTAATGCATTATTCAACTTAAGAAAAAACAGTATTCATAAAAGGCCATTCAAACTACTTCATTTAACCTAATCGATACATCAGATGCATGCTCACATGGTTCCAGTGATCAACAGGAAGTTCAATTTTTATAGTTTCCCAGAAACAATAATTCACAAAAACTAGGAGGTGTAGCAACATTCCCCTTGAAAATGCATACCGATTCCATGACTTTCAGTATGCCAAACAGCATATGTGACATGCAACAGTTTCTACAATTCTAACATTCTGTTTGCTGTAGGAACCAACCTTGGCAATTAGAGCTGTCAGTGCAATCTCCTTCCTCCGGTACCTCCTCCTCCTCCTCCTCTCCCTCTAGAGTGTCTTCTTCACCAATGATGATGACATCATTGACATCAATGATAGATGCCTGGGTGGTGATGATGGTAGTGGTGGTCTCTAGTCCTGTGTTTGCTTGTGTTGGAGTAGCTGCTGCTGCTGCTGTAGTCCTCTCCGTTACGGCTTCAGTAGGTTCTGCAGTCTCTGCTTTAGGAGTAAAACAACAACATTATGTTAAAGAAAAAAAATTATGTTGTTGTTGTCATAACTGTACATGTGATTTGTATACATATAAACCACATGTGGCCGTTTCCACAATTGTCATGGAGCAAAGTTCATTTGCTTTGAGCTTCACCATAAGGATCTCTACTCAACAAACTAAATAAAATATTTTGAAAGGCCTCTTAATGGAGATCAAGTAAGTTCATGATTGTTAACGCATGCCCATGTAAATTGTAAACATATAAATAATGAAGTATTTTTAATACACATGAGAAAGGAAATTCTGCTTTAAGAGGTTATACATGTCTTACCAACTGTGCAATCTGGTTGTCCATCTCGCCTCCTGGTTCCTGTAATCTCTTCTCCTGCTTCATTGACACACCAGCAGTACCTGGCCTGGCCTTCGTAGCATTGGACCTGGGCATAGGAACCATCTGGAGTACACTGAGCAATGTATCGGTCTTCTGTTTCACCATTGCTAGCAAGGCTCTCCTGGCGATGGATCTGACATGTTGTCAAAACTGGAGACAAAAAGTAGGGGCGAGTAGGAAAGGCATGCTATATGGTTAGGGAACTTTTTAAATACTGCAAATTATGTACATAAAAGCATCTTACATGTTTCAAATCAAACTTAAAAAATAGGATATCATGTTCACAAACCTCCTAAGCATATATATGTATCTGTTTGTTCATGAGTAAATATCCTTGATAAAGAATACATATTGTTCACAAAGGTAATAACTATTTGTCAATGATATAGATGCTGTGTTGGCCGGGTGAAATTCTTCAGATTACGACTTACTTTGGCATTTACCCAAGAGAAAGGATTGACAATGCAACAAATATTTGGTATCCACATGAAGCCATATGTCACGGGGGATAACACAAAAGTCAAAATGTACTGAAAATCAAAAATACCATACAAAAGAAATTGCAATATGCCTTCTTATTTCATGAGAACAAGAAGAAGATTTGATTGGTTGGTATACCTCTGGTGCTGACCCCATCACACTGTCTGGGTGTGGCCGTGTTAGGGTCTACATCCACCGCAAACAGGACGGACCCAGTGGTTTCATCTACACATAGACAACCTCTCTCTGTCTGGCATTGTAGCTTAGCAAACAAGCCTTGGGGTGTACATTGAGGCATGTAGTCTGACGCTTGGTTGTCTTCAGTGATCAGTCTGTATGATGTGAAGCACACTGTATCTAGGATACCTGTAGGAAAGGGCCAGAAGGTCAGTAGAGGCTATATAGTCATAGTTCAGTAGAGATACACATAATTATATCCCATAGTAAAGGTAAAAAGCAATTATGAAGCCTTAAATTTCATAGCATATATGGCTCAGTTTGCTATCACTGAATAAATATTAATTAGAATAACAAATTAAATTTCCTTATATTTGTCAAGAGGAATATATAAATACAACACTGAATAGGCTGCATGAAATATTTGTAGGTTTAGATAAATAGTATTTCGCCTGCCGTTTGAAAGGCTTGATGACCATACAAGGTCATAATATATTGTGTCACTTTTGTTAAACATTCATATAGGAAAGCATTGTGAATTCAATATGAAGCTGTGTGACCTCAGGAGAGAGACTATAGGGCACTACTATATATCATGCATTAAATGATAAACTATATTTCTTAGAGTTTCATAAAAACAAAATAACCACTAAAAAGCAGTTTGATGTAATTGTTAACAAAGGAAAATTGACCAATAATCTTACCATCACAACTTGGTCTCTCTTGACCCGGTAGAGTCCTGGTGAAGGTCAGCTCTTCTCCATTCTCATTCACACACCAGCAGTAATCATTGTTAGATCCAAAGCACTGCATGTGTTCATACTCTCCACTCTCTGTACACTGAGGTACATAGCTACCCTCGGCTGTACGCTGGTCCTGCTGACATAGCGACAGGTCAGCCATGTCTGCTGTGGTCGGCCTGATGGTGGGTTCAGAGTTACCAGCGCTGTCAGGGTACACTAAGGAGAGAAGTATAATATGTAATTAATTCTCTCTCTCCACTTGATATAAGCATCAGTTGAAGTATGTATAATATATTGATTGTTAATATATCAATGCTTTGCAGTTGGGAAAATCAACATCATACATCTGGTAATATATAATATGTAAGTCAAAATATAGATAATGGTAACACATCCAAAGTAGATATGAAGTTAATAATATCAAGTCAAATCAGCAGATATGTCTTTCTGACATTGAACACCATTGCCTACAGTCATAAAGGCTTCTGTAGATTATTCAGTCACCAAACACAAATATAAAAAAGAAGAAGAAGTAAGCTTCTGTTGAGAGGACTAGGGACAGAAATCTTGACTAATGAGTATCTACCATACCGTATCTAAAGACAATACAAACAATCCTATAATATCATCTATTTCTGTTTCAGGTGATATCTGTTTAGGCAGTGAATCCTACTTGGTTCATTTTTTATCTCTTTTACAATAGCTTGGACTAAGAAAAGCTAATCCCTAATCTAAAATTGGAATTAAGAACTGCAATAACTGATACCATGAAACACTGTTTGAATAAATGAAGAAAATGAACCCTAGCTTACACAAAACTTGTATACCGTAATGACCCCTACATCTGTTCAGAGCCAGAAGGGCATTAACATACAGAATGAACACGCTTCTTGGTCTCAACAGATTAATTAATGTAGGCAAGGTGAATATTGTTATATAAAGTGGAACATTTAAGGTTGAGGTCTTTCTAAAGAACTTACCTGAGCAATCAAGCCTTAGTGTGTGTAGTTGCCTGGTGATTCTACTGCCTTCAATCTCTTCTCCTAGGTCTGTGACACACCAACAATCTCCACTCCTAGGGGGGCATTGGACAGGTTCAAAGCTACCATCAAACTTACACTGTGGCCGATCGTTGATCCCTGAGGCTTCATGGAGGGCTCGGAGGCGCTCACATATTGTCTTGCCTAGTGGGTATTGGATTGGGAAAAAGCACAAGATTGAAGAAAAGGGGTGGATGTTCAGAAAGATGCCACGTTTACATGAATGAAATATTTTTCATATTAAAAATGATTAAAGTATCACTTTTTTTTGGTATCAAATTTGTTGGGGTTAATTATTGAATACTCTTCGGGAATACATGACTAACATTATATGGTGATGTTTGTGTTTTGATACCTTTTTAAGATTTTCACGGTAAACAGAGATTTAAGAGAATGACATTCAAGGCATAATAAGACATTTTAAAATTTACAAATTGAGACAAAGACAAACTATTCATGTAAATTTTAATTGACACTGAGCTTTCATTCAATCAATTAATATGACATATCAAGTTCAATTTCTGAGATCATTACAATACTACAAATAAATGAAAATGTTAGTAGATAACCATTTTTGAAAGAACTTTGATCAAGTTGAGCCTACCTTCAACGTAGCAAGCCTCCTGGCAAGCCAGCTCAGTCTCAAATCTGTTGTCGTTGCCATCACATCCACCATATATAAACTCCTTGCATTTTCCTGCTGTTACATCATATGCCCACATAGGAAAGAAGGCAAAGCAAATCCCTGGATCGGCTGATACACTGCACTGCTCTGTAATCAGGGAGAGATCAATATAAGGCTGCATTCATATAACCATGGCATGTTTTTTGTGTATAATGAAATGAGCATCATTTCTATATCTTATGACACTTGTGAATATATGAAGAGGTGTTTTGGTCTAGGAGACAAGTCTATGGACTGTAGATCACAAGGCATAGGGTTCAAATCTCAGCCCTTTTAATCTTGGATACAGTTGTTCATCATAACTTAGCATTCTTTCAGTTATATATGTAAAAAAAACAGTTTTAGGAAAAGAATGTGACATCTTTAAAACCCGATTGTGGATTGAATTGCCAATCAAACTAAAATAGCAACACCAACAAATCACTAACTCCAACAATGTGTATATTACAAAATCTTAATGCTTTGGTAAGAATATTTTATGGGGGAAATAATTATAACCATATAAAATAAGATTAATTGATTCCTCTTCATTCCCTTGCCATAACTGATGTTAAAAGTATACAATTTCAGTTTGCAAAATGGTTCTACAAAATCTAACAGACAGGCTAAAAATGAGCTTGACTTACCATACTTTGTAATTGGTACAATAACACCTATAACATTGGCATTGCATCTTTCCTCACAAGCCTGCTTATCCATGAAACGATTCTGGTTACCACGGCAACCTGAATACTCAAAATCTTCACACATGCGAGTATCAGCATTGAAGAACCATCTAACATGGGAATCCCTGCAGTCTCCATACTCTGCCTGTAGATTGCATGGATCTACAAACAAGCAAAAAGGACAGTCAATTAAAATAATAGTACTGGTTTGTTGTTGTTTTAGATTTTATGGCGTGTATCATTCATTTAAGAATATTTACGCTGGTAATAATTGTTACACTATCTATAGTAGATGTAAACATACATTTTGTGATTTATTTATTTTGAATACATTTCTTTTTCTTTAAAGGTAAAGACCAGTAATGGTCATGCGATTGCATTGTGAAAGAAACGTTGTGGAATCGATCAGAAAAGGTTGATCATCTAGCATCTAGCATCTGCAAGGTTCTGGAAACATCAAAATGATAAGAAATTTGGCCCATTCTTCGTAAAGTTACAAGCACTATACACAGAAAGATGTATATGGGACTACCCTATATCTCTCACAGACCATGTGAGAAACAAATTTACCAAATATATGAATTAGTAGGCGGTTTCCCGGCAATTTTTTTATCATCATGTATTAGTCAAAACATATTCTTTCACATGATTGGTAATGAGAGCTTCCATTTCATTTTTTGAAATTGGGGCGTTTCCAATACTGGTCTTTACCTTTAAATTACACAATTACTCAATGTACTAGGAGTTTCTAATCATTATGGGTAAAGTAATATACCTTCATGGAATGTCCCACAAGCAATCTCACAGTCAGCTTCAGTTCTGAAGCGATTCTTGTTACCACGGCAACCTCCATACTTGAAGATCTCGCACCTGCTAGTCTTGTCATTATAAAAGTAGTTCTCAAATGAGCCTTTACAGGGGCCAGGAGCAGCTGGCAGTATGCAGAGATCTGACAAAATAACATATTCAGAAGTAATTCACATTTTCATTTCAAATGTCAAACACAACAAAGTTCTTCTCCTTCTCCTGGTAATCTTTGAAGGGGTATGCCGTTTACCATGAAGATGAACTAAAGATTACATGTGGTGTGAGGAAGAATAACACACTAGAGTTGTTTGTGCTTTTTCATTTTGTCCCTAAGCAGCAATAATCAGAAGCATGTTCTAGTCTTGAATAATCTAAATAAGAATAAAATTGTAAGAAAATGAATTAAATGTCAATCCATTCACACATTTAGACAATTTCAATCCTTTGTGTTCAAATGATATAACTAGGACAAAAATTGTGGTAAAGAAATGAAATTCGAGAACATTTTAAAGAAGAAAGAAATTGAGAGCTGCTCAAAAGGGAAATCACAGAGTTACCAATTTGATCAATCAGAACTTTAATACTTCATAAACTATTCAAAAATCCTTTATCAGTTTTCCTTTCATTGATCTACTTCTCTCACTTTCTTCTTTTAATTAAATTCAACTTGATTATACCTTCTTGGGTGAGTTGTTCATCACCACCAACACACTCATTCCTGCATTCTTCATAGGTGTCAAAGAGGTTGGTATTGCCTCCACAGCCTCCGTACCAGAACTGAGTACACTGCCCATAGTTAGAGTCAAAGTAGTATTTCACTATCCAAGCACGGCAAATACCAGGGTCATTATACAGAGAGCAACGATCTGAGGATGGAAGAGAAGAAACAAAGGTTCATACTGGGATGAAATGGAGTGGCTATGTTCACTGTTTATTTGTATTTTTTTGTATTTATTAACATTTATTTCCTTCTCAACATTACAATATGAAACACAATATATATATATAAATTATGTATGTAACAATTATTTCAACATAGAGTATACAGTAAATAATTCAGATACGGAAGATAATTCAAATGAAAGCAACATTGAGTGAGATAATCAGGGAGAAATAGAAGGAGAGGGGAGGTAGAGATCGAGCAAGAAAGAAAGAAGAGAGAATGGAATATAGAAAAATAGAGAAAAAGAAAGAGAGAGCAGAGGAAAGAGAGAGGGAGAGAGAGCGAGGGGAGAGAGGGGAGAGTAAAAAGGGAGTGGGGGAGAGGAGAGGGAAAAAAAAGAGAAAGATAGTAAGAAAAGGTAGGAGAGAGAGAGGGTTGAGAGAAAGAGAGAGTGTGTGTGTGTGTGTGGGAGAGAGAGACAGACATACAGAAAATGTACATCAACTAATTGTAACTTATTGGACATACGTTTATCTTGGTCTCATTCATATACACAAGCTACGATTAAATGTAATGTACCCATACAACAGGAAAAGGAAAAGCAGACATACAAACAAACAAAAAGAGAGAAAGAAAGTAAGACAACGGTAGAAAGCAATGGAAGGAATAAGGGCAGAAGAGGGGAGAAGGGGGAAAGAGAGATAAAATGTAAGCAGGGGAGGAGGTTCACAATGAGATAATACCTTCTATAGGATCAATATCACATCCTTCATAGTTCGGTCCAGTAGCAGCATTTACATCGTCAGGGCAACAACGGAACTCAGTAAAGTCACATCCAATGCTCTCCCCTTCTCCACCTACTAACTCAGCAATGTCATCACATCCTGCATTGTCCTCTCCCTTAGCTGGGGTGATTCCATCTGGGCAACACTTATAAGGTGTCTGGTCACAATCTCTGTAAAAGAGAAATGCAATATTAAGGATCGTAAATCCTCTTGAATACTAGACCCCAATTCTCTTTTTTTCCTGCTTACCTCACTCAACATAAACGTATGAAAAATTTAGTTTTATCGCTTTTTCCCTCCCTTCTTATTCACCACAAACAATGACAGTTTGAAAAAAAAGTACAGAATCTATGAAATTTGAGGAAATATTTCTTTTATCTTAAAACTCAGCTAATGCAGCCTTAAGTATTCAAGTTTTCTTTCAAAAGTTGAAAGATTCTGGCAGACATTCCAAAAAATACATCAGGAATATTACTGTTACAAACCAATCATCATGAAAATCATATTCGAAAAAATCAATGCAGATACATGATATAAATGTCTTTCTGAGATAAATGATGGATAAGAGTGATCTTGAAACACAAAGAAAGGGCTTTTTCATACAGAAATAAGGTTGTACTAAATGGAGGTATTGAAATATGGTAGTGTAGCAGTAGGAAACGAAGTGAATATAAAGATGTACTCATCGGTTTTTCTTTCTGTTCATATAGCAATATTTCAAATGCATTTTTTTAACCACAGGAAGTTTTTGTTGTCATTATATATTCATGAATAATTTCAACTTAATCAAACAAGTGCAAAGATAACAGGAAATCAATGATTCTTATTTGTCTTTCAGTGAATATTTCTATTTCTTTATTTCTATTTCTGTACTGGTGGTACTCTTAGGGCAGCTTAACAAAGTGAAGTGACACCAAATGACACGTCTGGAAGGAAAAATACATAATTGTTAAAAATCATATTTTCTTGGCATTGCCGTATAGAACCATATTGAATACCTTTACTATCTTGATTATGCGTAGAATAACCATGTCAGTTTACAACTATTAATTCACCGATATCACCAAAATATCATGCTTCCAGACATGTCTCTTTGTGCCACTACATTTCAGATGGATCAAAAACTTACACAGTTCCATGTGAGATGCAAGTATATACAGCAGGATGAAGCAGTAGATGATATGGCAAGGGTTTACAAACAAAATAACATTCAGCACATGAACACATTAACTCATAGCTCTGACAAATCAATTTGACTGTTTGGTTTTATCATGCATTAGGCATTTATTTCAGCTTTGGAATTATCTTTCACAGTTTTGTGTATTCTTGAACAATGTTTCTGATTTTGAAGAAAAAAACAGATAGAAATTGATGTTTTTCAAAGAGTTTTGGGAAAGCACAATAAAAGCAAATGGGGTTGGTTTATAAAAGATGATAGCAATGAAATTTAACATATCCACTACACCACAAAATTCATATATGAAACAGACATACAGTAATGAAGCATACATGCAAAACAGAAAATATCTATTCTGAACTAATGAAATGTGTTTTGCTCTTAAAGAAGTCACCTCCAGAGATATAACCCAATATCAGCTGTAGTCAAGTGAAATGAATTCCAACCATAAACCATTTTATACTGAGGATGTGATGTGTGACAAACTTTACTATTTCGAATGTAGAATGTTGATGTATCATAATTTCATAAGAAATGGTCACAAGTACAGACACCACTTTTAAAGAACACAAAACCATTTAACAAGATACATACAATGACAACCAAACAGTACATGTATAGGCATGGGTATGTTATACTGATAAGCATATTGTTCCGAGGACCCCAAAACAAAATATAAAATATCAGTTCACTCCGGCCTAAATTGAGTACAATTATGATACCATATCCCATGAACCAGCCTAATAGGGTTTGACTGCAAGGATAGAGATGGCATGTGATGGTGTCAAATGGGATATTTGAAGAATGTTTCACCTAATATTACAAACTTTTCCTATATGGATGCACGTGAGCAATACTGAATACCATACAGCCAATTTCAGGCATTGAATATTGATATAGAGTCTAGACAGAGCGCATGCAATAAAGATTTGAATGAATGAATGAAGCCACAGGAATACAAGTGCGTTGGACAATGCTCCGATGCATTAAAACCTGTAACCACTAACTCACCTACACCCTTCACTGAAGGGCCCTGTAGCGGCTGTTACACCGTCAGGACAACATCTAAACTCACTCTCTTCACAACCCACTGAACTCTCTGTGCTATCTAGAATGTCTGAATGGGAAATATAACAACCATTTAGGCACAGGAGGTGGTTAGTACATTCAAGGAAACAAGAAAAAACATTACGCTGTTCCTTGATTTGCAATATAACAAGATAGGACATACATGTATTTTACAACATTAAAACACATGATCACAAAAACACATATAAGAACATTTTAAAGAAAGTGGCGCTTATTACATGAATCATCATTCAATCAGCATGCAAGGCTGCCTGCCATATACTCTTCCTCCTGTCATAGTTTATGAATATGGGATAGATCATTTAATGGGATCAGTGAAATTTCATTAATTCATTGTGAAACAAATCGTTTGGAATATTTTTGAAACATAATTATGTTTAAAGAAAATTAGTATGGCAAGACTACCTTTGCATCTGAACAAATATCTCCTTCAAACTTAATCAGAAATTAAAGAAATTTAGGAACAATATCAATATGAAGTTCTACAAGTTTGCTTTATTTGTATTGCCAAACTACGGTGAACATAAAAGGATTAACGACGGTATTGTACATATGAAGCAATGAGAATGCCTAGAAACTAAAATAAATTACATTCTATATTAAAAAACTAAATATATACATATCAATATGCTTTGAGAAATGTAGCAAATCAAAATCACCTAATCACGGGTTATTGATATCATAACCAAAAGATTAGATGAGTGAGATTAGAATGGTCAATATAATATAAAAACTATTTTTATTTTTGATAAATAAATCATAAGAAAAAAATGATAATCAAATGAAATCAGATACTGTTATTGTGAAAAATAATTCTAAAATTGATAACATGATGATGAAGTTGAAGTAAACTTAATGATTGTTGTATTAATGATACCCAAAAGTAAGAAAACATTTTTTTATTTACCACAAATACCTTATAAGTGTCAGTCTACAAATCAAATCAAAAGTATTCCTTTGAGCTGAGAGATAGTTAGATTAGTAGATTAAAATCAGTCAAAATGCACCTATTTACAAGTTAAAAAGCAATCACAGGTGTGATCATGGTTGTTAGCCATGTCAATATCCATTTGAATCCAATTAAGACATTTCAATAACAGAATATTATAATCAATATCCACTTTTAGAAGCCCAGGTTTATGCAAAAACTATTAGTTTCCTCAACAAAACATTATACATTGTCTCAAGAGTATTACAAAAAAGTTTCTACAAGATGATTTTCCATTGTTAAATAATCATTCTCTCCCACACTGAATGCTCATGAAATATTGTATTACTAATAAAGTACTGGTAATGTTTACCATGACTGTTATCTCCTGAACTCCAAATCAATTTATAAATGGATTGAAAACTAGAAGTAAATCTAAACTCAACCAAGTTTATCATCGCCTCAAAATCATAGATGTTATTTAAAGAAATGAATGAGAACAAAATCTGAAAAAATTCCACCAAATTATTTAAGTATATAATCAGGAAGCAATTCATATTAATAATTAATTTAATCAGACACCTGAAAATAAACTGCTTAACAATGACTAGTTATGTTCAAAAATTAAATCAAAACTTAATATGAAGCAAGAGCAATAGTGAGTAAATAGTTTGTGCATCAAACAATAATGGTTGTGAGATAAATGATTAAATTACCCCAGAAATCATAGAGAATCTTTGAAGGCCAACATGCTTAGAACCTTAAAATTCTAGTTTCTGGGAACAAATGATGTGTTTACTGTATATATGTGTTAGGTGCCAGTCTACCAGTGCGTGTGCTGCTGCAACAATATTAATTTGTCATCCATATCTTACCATCATTTAAGATATTTTCATCATGAGAAGATGGAACAGCAACATTGAATGAAGAAACTACTTCAAATGACAACGAGTCATTGGTATTTGATGCTTCAGGACTAACATGGAGTTGTCCAGACTTCGTCTGTAGTTGGGTGCTTTCAGTACTTAACATTGTGTCTGTCTCTAGATTGGCCAGATCAGTGGTTATTCCTTCTGTTCCACTATGAAGCCTCTCATTCACAAGGGTTGGGATTTCAAAATCATGTATCTCTACTTCTATTATCATTGGAACTTCTATGATCTCTGTGAAACTTATTATTTCTTCTGTTATGAGCATCATTTCTTCCGTTGCAATATCTGTAGCTAAGATGGTCACAGTTTCTTCTGTTACAACTTCTATTGCAGCTTCTGTTGTACTCATCGTTCTAGCTGTTGTACTCATTGTTCTAGCTGTTGTGAACATTGTTTCTTCAATTTCTTCTGTTCCATCTAAATTACATTGATACATTTCAGAAAGTCACTTATGATAAAAGGGCTGCTGCTTTAAATTACAATGTAGTAAATATAGACATTTCTGAATAGATTTTCTTTCGACTAAAATGCATCTAAACCATTTAAGTAACTACACAGGCTTATATCAATCAAATAATTTTTTTTTGGAGGGAAACTCAGCATTCAATTTAAATCAAAGTTTCAAAAACAGGAATATACCAGACACACCGCTCATAATTACTCTACTGTAAACTGTGGAAAGAAACAAATTCAATTATCATCATATACTCATATATATTATTATGTACTATTTGAACCAATAAAATCATGCTAGATTGTTTCAACAGGAAGCAAACAAGTAAAACTGCAGTTGAAAAATACACATGCGCTCCGTACTATATAGAAATCTAGCCTCTTGTCTGGAATATTACAAATGTTTTTAAATTGTTAAAAATCTTCCACTAATATTTTCAATTTGTCAAACCATCAAGAAAAGGACAAGAATATAGAGTTTAACAGGGAAGAATGGGAAGATATGATTTAACTAGTATAATACACTACATGAAAAAAAGATGGAGAAAAAGGAAGGAAAAAATTGAGCAATTTACACAATGCATTGCAAGACATACATGTTAGGGAGCTTTAAAATATCATGATACTGAAGCTACAAAGAGTTGAACCATCATTGATGACCTTTTGATTTCTGAAGGCGACAACCCTGCAATTAGAGTTTTAATTATATGGAATATTATGACAGCAGTAGCAATATGTTTTTCCTCTAAAAACCTTCAATTGTCTTTCCAGAAAGAAAAAAAAATCATCATTTTGCTGTAAAAACTTGTGAAAATTGGTATCATTTTTTTGGTGCATGATATTGATGAGTCAACAAAGTCTCACAATGCGAAATGTGATCCAATGTGATAATACAATGAATAGTAAATATTTGTTCTTCTCATCAGAGGAATACTACGTATGATATCCCTTTGGTTTTGGAATCATCCTAATGTTGTTGTTCCTGAAATCTAAAGCTCCCTAACTAACATCACTCCAATCAAGAGAATCAACTACAAGTATAACCAGGGAATTAGAGGACAAGGTATCAACCAAAAGGAAAAACAAAACAATCCATCTCAAAAAAACAAAAGTAAATATCTCAAACTTTTAGTAAAAAAATTCAAGGCAATGAAGATTTTTTGCGAAAAATCCTTTTTCTCTTTCTCTTTCTACGCAATGTCTTCCCTCCTATGAGAGAAAAAGAAGAGATAAACATAAACTAACACAGAATATAAACCTGCATTATGCATTGCAACTTTCTATTCACAGTGGTTCAATACCAATGCATCGTTTTATTCATGTAGGCCTATCCAATATGGGCACAGTTCAACAAAGTAAATAAAATAAACAATATCACAAAATATGTCTTTGAAGAATATATTGAAACGCAACATTTTCAAAAGAAACAATGTGAATTGTCATAAATATATTTCAGGAAAATGGAATGATTAAAACATGAGTTAAAACATTGAGTTCATTTCCAAATAAATCATTTTTCAGAATAGAAACTATTGAAGTCTTTATTATACTACAAATACTCACATAAAGAAGGGGGAAGAGAAACAATTTTAAAAGTTTTACCATGAGCCAGTAATTCTGCATGAAACAAATCTGAGATGAGTATATTCATAACATTTCTGAAACATTTTTAGGGAAATCAAGAAAGTGCAAACATTAGGGCTTTATAATCACATCTATGTCATTTGAAGAAAAAAAACTGAAAATAGGATGGGAGTGGATAATAGAAGTACTTGACGGTAAGGTAAGAAAGGTTGCACACATCCTTATTTACCTGCTGTGCATGGCCTAGGGTTACATTGCTCTTCACTGCCGGGGCGTATAGAGTCCTGGCACAGAGACGGGATCTGAGGTATCTCTCCTTTCATACACACCAGGATTCGAGTCCTGGAACCTTCACCACACGGTCTGGAGCACTAGGTAACAAATAATGTACAAAGGGAAGTTATTAAGGACAATTTATTTGCAATAATACATGTATTTTCATTTCATTTCATTTCGTTTAATTCCATTTCCAACAATAAAATAAAGTACATGGGATTACATTGTACATAGTAAAACAATGAAACTTAACAATTTGTAATTGGTCCACAGTGTACAACAGGCATATAAAACAGGTTGGTCATGGAGGGGACTGCTGAAAAGCTGGGCTTGTAGATTGCAGCCCAACAGAAACACAAAAACTGGTGGAAATGTATTCCCATACGATATGCAGTATCACTAACACCATATGATCTACCTTAATTGTGGATATTCAAACAAGACCTATTTTTCTGATTTATGATCTTTCAATATACTCTCTTTTTTAAAAACTAGCCTGTTTTAATGCAACCAATATCAACATAACAGGTTAGTTGAAAAAGTAAAACAAGGGTACAGACCGTAAAGAATCTCACTAGTGCTTTCCAAAACAAAAATCATGAATTATGAGATGTAGGCCAACAAAAGTCTTGTGTTTTTATTCATTACATTAACTTGATGAACAATTTATTTGTACTAGAAGTATAAACCAATATTTGACATATATCTCACCTTTTCCCATGGTCCAACAAACCAGACATAGTCATCAGAGCATAGATCTGTATTGCACATCTCTTCTTGCTCAAACTTGGTCATGGGATCGCAGTCAGAATCAGGGACTTGAACCATGGAGTTGCCTGTTATATCAGCACAGAACACCATACGAGAGTGGACTCCTCCTCCACATGTAGCAGAACACTAGCAAAATATGAACAACAGGGATAAAAATATGTTATGTGTTTCATACAAAGGTGTTTCTTTGCTTTTGTACAATCTTCAATTAAGCTTCCAGTAAAATGTGAAATAGCTCCTATCTATCCATACCTTTGAGGAAACGCTCACAAATCATCTTCATGTATTTGACATCGATATACTACCATAATCATTTGCATAGAGCCAAATGCAGTTTGTGCAATTAAGTACTAGTTATCTTATTACTATAATCTTATTTACATTTCTGTTAAAATTAATCTTTAAAGATACATTTTTCCTAGAATGAAAATAAATCTACATGTGTGAACAATGAAATATATGAATATATATACATGAATTATCAAGAAGAATGTTAAACTACTCAATTTCAGAGGTATGATATATTCATGGACATATATTTCAAACTATCCAATCATGTTAACGGATATATATTTGAACTTCTCATCATTATCAAGTTCTTATAAAACAGAACTGGGATTCTCAGAATTCCTCTACATACCTCACTCCAGTGAGATGCCATCCATCTTGGTCCACACTCTTCTTGGAGTAGACAAGCTGATGTCATGTCAGGCATGGCAGACATCTCACACAGTTCCTTATCAAACACTGTACCAGCCCTGGTAGCGCAGAACAGCTGACGAGATTTGATGCCAAGACCGCACAGACCTGCACACTGTCATATATACAACAGGGAAAAGATAGAAAATGATTTTTGAACACAAATATACATGAGGAGATACTGCACCAATTTTACTTATAATTGCATTTTTTCTCAAACTGCAGTGATCAGGGTTATAACAGCCTAATACAAGAGCTTTGATTGGTAAATAATTTGTACTAGGCAAAACACTAAATCATCATTATTACAGAAACACATCTTCTTCAATTGTAACTTTGCTATACAGGTACCCCTATAAAAAGCAGTTTGATTATCAAAAATGATGCTGTAGCTGCTGAGAATTTGCCTTCACTTAAACAAAGACATGAACACAGAATATGGTCAAAGTGAAACCTAAGAAAATCTGATCAACGTATACGGTACAATTCAATATGCATTAGATGGAACTGGGGGCTGGCACTAAACTTTTCATCACCCATCTACATTTCAAAAATCCATTCAACTCCTTTTCACTACTGAGAAAAATGGCATCTCAAATTCAGGTAACAATAAATCTCCTCATATTCTCATTTTGTGTTAAGGCTTCCTTAATTTTCATTTTGATGATGATGTCAGATGACGCGTACCTGTGTCCACTCTGTTGTCATCCACTCCACTCCATCACAAGGACCTAGGTTACATTCTTGTTCCTCATCTGGTCTATCATTGGCATCACAGGATGAGTCTGGCTCTTGAAGATCAGCCATGCAATTGATCTGTCTGGCCTGGGTCCCATCTCCACACTCAACAGAACACTGTCAAGAATATAACAATTAAGATACCAATTGTTTACCATGCTGGTTGCTTATATATATATATATAGAGAGAGAGAAACCATAAATAGTTTTAACAACATCTTTCTTGAAGGTGATGACTTACATTAACCTCTGCTCATCCATGATATATCTCCATTTTGTAATTCATTAACCCTTTCAGTGCCAGCTGTGGTTAAAATCACCCAATATGTCTGGACTAAGAAGAGCTTGTCTTAATTCTTGAAATTCAAAAGTAGATCATGAATCATGATAGTTGATACCATGGGCCACTTTTTCAAATCAAAATTAATGTAGAAAAAGGAAGGATGATTTCAACTTGTCTTGATGAGTTGTTTCTAAAAGTGGTGGCACTGCAAGGGTACAATATCCTCTTCTAAGAGGTGAAATGAACACCCAATTAATTACAATACAAACATAATGAGAAGGCCTTAGTTCGTTCTTTATAATTTTATCTACCCATCCATCTATCTAATTACCCTCATTTCAATATGCATATAATATATTCTTTGTCACAATTTTGTGGCCCATTAATTATTTTGAAATGTAAATGAAAATATGCCCTTGGCCCTTTTTACAAATATCAGTCTGTTGACCAATATCCCTTGTTTTCATTTGTGCAAGCTAACTCGTTTTCAATCCATGCGGTCACTCTTCCATTAAAATATCTATATCTAAGATCATAATCATAAATATACTATTCTCTCTCTCTCTCTCTCTCTCTCTCTCCATCTTCAATCAGTTATTTATTCTGTATCCTATCTTTACCACCTTAATCATCAAATTATCCAACTGTTAACTTTTGATCAATGAAAATGTATATACCGGTATATGGATCTAAGAAAGAATTAGACCATCATTCACCAAAGTACAACAAAAATAACAGAGTACCAGTAGTAGGTTTTTAAATCAGACTGCATTTACCTCTGACCACTCTCCAGCAACCCAATGAGGACATTGCTGCACCGTGCATGCCTCCTGGTACTCAGGCTTGAACCCTAGAAGCCCTAAGCAGTATGCCTCCTCAATGGCCTCACTCCGACCATTCTCTAACTGCTGCTGACAATAAACTTGTCTGACCTTTGATCCTTCATCACATGTCTGAGAACATGGACTCCAGTCTCCAATGTACCATCTAAGAAAAGAAGGGAAAAAAAGAGTAGCATTATGAAATATTTCTACTACTATTATCATTTGATTGTGCAAAATCACAACATGCATAAACACAACAGGAATAAAACTCAAACTTCAGTATACAATTTTTAAATCATAAACAATATTCAGATTGTTGTATTGATTTAATAGTAAAACATTACAGCATTTTTTCAGGAAGGAAACAAAGGTTTATCATTGATGGTGTATCCATTTGTTAAGATTTTTCGTATTCATAACATTTACAGATGTTCTGTTATAAATGATACAAAGCTGTTGGCATGCCCAGTTTGTCCTCATACATGAATACATTGCGGAAAGGAAATGGAGAGGCTTTGTTGATTAGATATCCATTAACTTAAGTTTAGTCAAATCAAAGATGATCATGTATGCAGAGTATTAACGTTAAAGGCATTTTGAAAAACATGAATGTTGTATTCTAACAATGAAATAAAAGCAGGCTCACTCCCGATTAGTAAACCAATCCATATGAGCTACATGAAGTTATGTGTCACCAAATCTTCTTTTAGAAATATGATACTGTTTCATTCTTGCTTGAAAAGAGATACTCATGATTATATAGAAGAAATGTAACTCGTGACCAGAAAGCTTCCTTCATTGCTAGATCAATAAAATGATGAAAAACATATTTTGTTGTACACCACTATGAGCTTATCATTGTCTTCAAATCTTCTTTTACAATGGAACTCCAAGCATGATGTAAACAAGCAATCTTTATTCATTTCATTCTCAAACAAAACATGAATACAGCTCATAGATATCATGTTGAAATTCACACTTTTGTTGACAAGATGGCATTGTTTTGTGTGAATGTCTCCTATCACTCACCAGAGCTCTACCCTTCATCCTCCGTTAACCCCGCTACTTAAACCCAGGTATGCGCACAATGTCTGTCCAAACCTCCCCACCCTAGATTCACACTTTGATTCAAAACATTCACTGCTACAAAGATCAACTACAAACAAGTTTTCTGCTGGAAGACATAAGGGTGGAGAGTAACAAACTAATGTCCTTCTCGCTCTTAGTCGACAATATATTACTCTCATGTATTCAGTTGAATGCAGAAGGAAACTTCAGAGGGGAACACGATGAGCTGCTGATGACAATTCATACTTTTCACGATCAAACCTAAGCCATGATGGTGCATAAGGCCAGCACAGAGTTACTTTAACACAATTTTATTGAAAAATATTGGTGTCTTCCTGAAGAATGCAAAGTTAAGTCACATTGGAAAGAATTGAACAGCTTGCTGACTTTCCCTTGCTTATATATTAACATAACTATATGCATCAATATGAATCAAACTTGACCATACCATTTAAATCAAAGAGCTACAAAAAGATAAACAGAACAACATGGATATAAAAAAAAAGAGTACTGCAATATGATACACATTTATCATGAAAAACATGCACCATACATATAGTTTCCTATATGCTTCTGCCATGCATTTTTATCAAAAGCAAAGGCCCAGCCCCTACCCTGTACTCTAGCTGTCCACCCCATTTCTGCTTTGACAATGTAAAAGAATATCAGATGTTCCGGTGCTCAATATTTACAACCTGCTTTCCCCATTTCATATCTGAATAGTGATACCAGACTCTGTTGTAAAGGTGGGAACAATTATCTTGTGTAAATAGTTGTTCTACAGGTACAGATTGCTAATTCTCTTCAAATAAATTATGTCAAACGCTCAAGCAGACAAGAGTGATGAATTAAACATATGCGGAATCACCGGAATGTGAGTGAAAATTCTCACTTTTACCAATTACATTACCAGCTAAAAGTGGAGCAAGTCCGAAACCTCATTATGGCTGAATTTATTTAAATAATATAAATGACAGGCATATGGTCAGAAAGATTGACGGAAAGGTGAATTTGACAGCTTCTATAATGCAATTTAAGAAAGCCTCTTCTAAATGTCAATAAAACCTTTAAATGCTTATCAGAAATATATTAATTTGATATCATTTTTCAAAAGTTCATTTAAAGGTACTATGTCCCTTTTGCAGCCAACCTCAAATTCTGTAAAACTTTGCAGGAATTATGAATATGTCATGTATGTCCTATCTGTGAAATTTAAACTTTAGCAGTGTCCTCATATTCAAAATATGCAAGGAAACCCGTTTACTTGCTAGACTTCACTGTCAGACACTATCGAGTGACTGACTGGTTTTTTTTTTCTTCTTTGGTAATAACATACATGAAAAGAATTGTAAAGGGTACATGAGCATTTTTTCTACATCAATAACCCACTTCTTGTGATGGCTAAGATTAAACTAATTGAATCTTTGCGCAGCATAAAACGTATGACCATTCGGTACAATTGTCTGAAAATTAAGACTATTACTTTTGGGCTCTATAGCCCTAAATTCGATTTGACAACTAATAGTCATTATTTTCCCACTTGAAGACATTTTCAAGCCCCACCTTTTTTAGGGAAGTTCTAAATTAGTAATATCTTTCAAATGCAGTTGGAATTTAACTTTTTCATTTTTTGGCCTGCAAATGGGACATAGTACCTTTAAACTGTTTTCCCAGGTTTTTCTTTGTGATACAAGACAGAAATAGAGTGCCTTAATAACTTGAGACAAATCAGCTACTTGTAGTTTGTTTTAATGACCAACTTTCAATTTTTGACAGTATTTACTTAGTGTTAAATTTGTGAATATCATGAAAGTTCAGATTCTTTAATTCATTCCTTCATTATTTTCTCAGAATGGAATATCTGACAGGAAAAATCTCCATCAAAATCTCTACATTCATTTTCATTCCATTTACATTAAAAAAGTATACACTGTACATACATTTTCATGTGTCAAAGGGAGTTCAGTAGGCATCATCCAATAGCTACAACATTTGTGACATCTGTCCATATATATGTGAATCCTTCTTCATGACAAGGTAGATTTGTGTCAGGAAATCATTTGAGCCCTTCCGCTCTACATAGAATTGTCACATGCCTATCTATAGTTTGAACACTCTGGTAGTACGCACATCACCTTGGGGTGTGTTCACACGTGTGCATGTATGTTGAACCCCTCATATATGTGCTACAGTTGATAGTTTTACGAAAAGTGACAATGTCTGAACAGTCATTTAATAATCCAATCAGTAAACGCTTATACTGTGTGTTTCAACATGAACTTTTCTGATGTGTACATACGCCATGCCCTTTCATCTCATATGAATATACTTCACCCAAGTATATAAATAAATTTCCACTCTTCTTATTTTTAATATATAAACATTAGGTTTATGTAACAAACAATATTAAAGATTTCCATGAGCTTCTTCCTGTACATCCATTGTCTACAGAGAGCTAGAGGGGCATTAACCACAATCCTTCAGCAAAAATGTCCTTCTGGCTTTCGGCAGATGGTATGGAAATGTGCCATTTATCAGACAAAAATGATAATAATGGGCCAGTCCAAGCTATATGACCTGTGGAATACAGGACAGATCAGAACCTATACACCAGTCTGATTTTAAAATGAAAGGCACAAATAAACAACTTTTGGGCTAATGGCTAGTTGTGACCTTCTAATTAAATGCAAAGAATTTGTAGTAAACCCTGTTTTGGTTTTATTCTATGGACCAGAAAAAAGGTTTATTTTTTAACAAACAAGGTCATCATTAAAAGTCTTCTGAATTATAAAGGACAACTTCTTCATACATTAATCACAAAAATACTTGGCATAAAAATCATAAACAAGAAAACACAATTATTTGTTACCATTATGTGAAAAATGCAAGTATAATGATCTGCATGTGACGTAAGGCACACTTTTCCCTTTATAATACACACAAAAAGGTATTTTCTGATAAAAAATGTATTATGATACACAATGGAAAGGCGATTTTGTTAGTTTTGGATTACTTTATCATGATTTTTGTTGGGTATTAACTGAACATCAGAAATTCACAGGATTTTTTGAAAAATGTTGATTAATTCTTTATTGGAAATGTAAATAATTATACGTCAAAATTGTGATATATGGAGCATTGCATGTCTGACATTACCTAAATACATACCTAGTTCACTTTATCCCAGCATTTCAAAAATGTAAAGTTCTTTTGAATAAGTCGCACATGAAAAATGCAAATGTCTCGGACTTCATGCTAATCAATATTGGTATGGAATAATGAGCGTAGAATTTCATATTTATGAATCTTTTTATAAGAATAATAAAAGGATCATAAACTTCAAAGTTTTGGCTTTAAAATGACATACATTTTGCTGCTTTAATGAATTTGAAGTTTTGACACCTAAGGGGAGAACAGCTTGGACTTGCCCTAAATCCAGGAATGTAATACAATGGTATGTGGAAAAAAGGTAAAATATGTGTCATTTCATGTAAAGATAAATTTTGATACTGACTCTATAATCTACCTGCAAGGGATATCTGTCCATTTCAACCAAAATCATCCTTGTCTATGGAATGCCAAGTTTAGATACTGATAAAGAGATAAGCCATATAAACACTGTTGTTTGTGGACAAGGTGACAAAAATAGGATATATTTTGACATTTTTAGTCTTCGGCCTTAGGATGGAACTACTGGAATGTCACAAGTAGCTCCTGGATAAACATTTTTCAAGGCGCTTCAAAAGATTTTAGGAGTTTGTAAGCTTCAGGCTAAGGAAAGTACCGGTATAACAGAATTCTCATCTGAGAAAAGCCTGTGACATCTATATTTCAATGCACTGACCCCCATCTCGTCCATAGTATAAACTTGGATTATCCTTCATAAAATGTACATTACTATACTCCAGTAACTTCATCATAGAAGATAACAATCATTACAAAGCTATAAAGGTGACAGGATATTATATGTGAAACTGTTATGATAACCACATGATGCTAATAAAGTAATATTTTGAAAGCACGCAATGGCAAACATCGATGATTACACATCAGATATGATAATAATAAACAAAATGAAATAAGATATTATAGAAGGAAAGTTGGAAATGATCAACAAAGTGAAGTTTTGAAAAGCTAAACAGACCACCCAGTACTCAAGAAAAACCCTGACAGTAACAAATGAACAATAAATAAATGAAAAGGGTGTGAAAAGATATATGGATAATATAATGTAATACTGCATCAACTGTTTAGTGACAGAAGGGTGTTGTCCTTGTTTAAATGATATGATTTAACATCCATCTGGCTTTAAGAAGACGACCCTTTCTGTAGGAACTCCTACTTCTACTTCAACTTACTTTGACTACTACTAGTGATAACAATAATGATAAAGAGGAGGCGTGATAGCTCAGTCGTTAGAGCAGTGGTCTCGTAATCCGGTGACCCCGGTTCGAAACCAAGGCGATGCGCTACTGCCCTTTGGTAAGGCATTAATCCTCATTACCAGGTCCCTCGGAGAGGACCTGAAGCTGTTGGCCGTCTGTTTGCTTACTTACAAGCATATATGCTTTCTTAGCAGTCAGGTAAAATAACCACCACCACCATCACCACCACCAATAATGATACTAATAATAACAATAATATCAATAACAACTACATTAATAATAATAACAATAACAATAAAAATGTTAATAATAATAATAATAATAATAGTAATAGTAATAATGGTAAGAATAGTAATGATAGTAGTAATAATAATAATAATACTTGACTCAAATGATAAAGTTTTTATCATTTTCATTATCACTTAAATGATGACTTACTTTGGAGGGCAGTAATCTGTTTTGCAGGTCCTGTTGTTACGTGGTTTGAGGGCGGGGTAGTAATGATAAAACGGAATAAATAAATATATAAATAGATAAATAATGACAAAAATAGTAATGATAGTAGGAATTATAATAATAATACTTGACTCAAATGATATAGTTTTATTATTTTTCATTATCACTTAAATGATGACTCACTTTGGAGGGCAGTCCTCTGCGTTGCAGGTCCTGTTGTTACGTGGTTTCAGGGCGGGGTCACACAGGTAAGTTGGGACAGGCTCATAGTCACCAGAGCGGGTACAGGTAACCGTCCTTGTCTGGAAACCTGATCAAAACAAAGAGAAAATTCCAGACCATAACAAGAGAAACACCTCCTATGAACCAATTTTGAACAAAGGCCTTTCTTCATTTAAGCAAACAGTTTATAGCAATGTCTTAACAAGATTTGTAATCCAAGCTTGATCACTGATGAATGGAATTTCTGGCAAATTACAAGTTAGAGGCAGGTCCATGATTTTGTATGGTGGGGGGGGGGGGGGGCAAAAAACAAGGAAACAATGATTATTGTCACATAAGTTTTCAGGTACCATGTTTAGTAGAATATTTGAAATGGGTGGCACACTTTACAGGTTGAGTACTTACAATGTGCTAAAAGGGTTTCAAATGGGGGCATAGCTGGTTGTGCCCCTAAATCTGTCAGCTCAATTGCAGTTGCCATGGAAACATTTGTCACATTTTGACAAAAATGGGAAAGATATAAAAAGTGCTTGTAAACTGCATAGAACATTGTCCTCGGCAGCTAGCCTTTCATCGAACATGAAAGTCTACCAAAGGCCATCAGGGAACTTGGGTAGTATTTGACCTCTAACCTCCATAAATCTCTTCAAGTTTAGGGGAGATCAAATGCCCATTAAGGGGGATATCCCAAGGGGGCTGGTCTAACACACCTGAGGTATTAAAATACTGACATGTAGACTGCTGAAGAAAAGAGATGAATCCTAGTAAACATGTCTAGGATGACGGTTATGGGAAGAAGTTGGCTGATACACTTTTATAACTGTATTTTTAACCACATGCGGTGAAAGATGGAACACATATTTTTTTATTATAAAATCTTACAGAAGCCTAGATAATTTTCTATCTAATCTAAGATAAGAGTATTCATTTTAATATACTCTTTTATCTTTAACAGATGACACACTTTTTCTCTTTTAGGAAAACTAATTCTTTCATCTAGGGAAAAGTTATAGTAAACTTTCCCTTCTTTCCTTCACCTATTGGTAGCCATTGGTAAATTCAAATTCATTAGAAAGAGTGTAAAGAGATTGTGGTGTCAGTTTGATGAAGTTTTCTGACATATTATAAGTCTTTGATTATTGTTCAGAGAGAAGTTTTAGAAGGATGATAAATGGATGACATTGAACAAAATTGTCCCATTTATAGAAATATCAGATTCTATTAGATAAACTTCCTGCATCTTCACAGTGAAATGTTCTATGGCACAAATCCATCTCCCTGGTTTTGGCGAGTCAATTTGTCATCACACCTGAAGGGTCGTAGTGGTATGACCCGTTTCAGTTTACTACAAAAACACAGGTGGGAGGATAAAATGGCCAATTTCTCATTAAAAGAAAATAGAGCTCTGTCACCAGATTCATAAAAACCAGTACCGTAGTCCATTGCCAAGAAGATGCAACAATCTTTATAGTACAAGTCTTTACAGTAAACAGAATTATTACCATTTCATTCATTTTCATACCATATTTCATTCTTGTCATGTATTGCAAATCATAATTTAAGGAATATCCGATTTATTGGACATTTTACAAGGTTTTTTCCCCCCATTTTTTCTCCATTAACCCTCCTGCTACCACAAGCCTAAAATGGCTTGACTATGTGTTTAGGTATATGCTATAGAATTGAAAAGTAAATGAATTTATCTTCGTCAATTCTTGCTCCATAGCAAAAAGAAGATTATAATACATGTATCTGAATGAAATGCTTTTACTGTATGTAACAAGAGGGTCTCCAATACTCTAAATTTAATCTGCAAAGACTGAACTAGACTAAACATAGTAGACTGAAAGACGATTTATGACAGTTACTTTAGTTCGTCAAAGAGGAGGGGTAGGGTTAGGACTGTAATAATGTCACTGGATCATGTGATGTAGATTCCTGAAATTGCATTGCAAAATGCTGCTATGGAACACAATGAATTTAGGTAGTGTGAACATGGAGTAGATTCAATGAATATAAACTCACCCCCTCCACATGCCTTGGAGCAGTTAGAGTATGAATTGTAAGTCCAGGAATAAGAGTCTGGTTCATCAGGACCAACTCCATTTGGAACATAGTAAGAGTATTCAATGCCATGGTTCCTTCCCTGAGTCAGCAGCTGTAAATGAAGTGAGATTATATGAAGAGAAGGATTAATTTTTTCCAATGTGATAAGTGAACATTACATATCAAATATAGTACATTTTAAAAACGTAACATCAATCAGATATGAAAACAACTTTTCTATTAGACTCACTTGGAATCGGCTGACAAGGCCAAATAAAGTTGGAATACCAGGTTTTCATCGAAATCCATGAACATTTCAGAATTTTCTTTTTCTGTCTATTGAGCACAAAATGTCTCAGAGTGATATTTAAACTCTATCCATTCATTCCATGTATCTGTCAATTCATTCATCTCTCCATCACAGTCTCTCTTTCATATGTCATCAAGAATATCATGTATATTTTCATCCATCTCATCTTTCAGAAAATTTCCACCCACATTCTCAAATGTCATTCCATCTGACAACTAATGATAATGAAAGTGATATGCAATGAATTGAAATGTTTGCCAGAAGAAAAAAAAGTAAGTAAGAAATTGAGAGACCACAAGAGCCTTTGTGTGTCAGTATAGTTTCATCTGTGTGGAGCCAGAAGTGTGTATTCTCTGTGTTTGTGAGTATATGAGCTAACATCCTTTTGGCTCCAAACAGACTACACCTTTATATTCCATGTAGTACCAACTACCACACCCACTTAATTGAGTGAGATTCTCTATCTCAGAGAAGTACATCTATTACATCATACAACAAAGCAGCTGTCAGTACTAGCTGCCTACTACCAATGGATAAGGTTTTGTGTCGAGTCTGTTATAAAAGTATAGCAATTAATGCCCTTCTGGCTCTCAGTAAATGATTGTAGATCAAAAAGGTCATGTCCATATGACCCAAACAGAATTAATGAACATAATATATTATATAACTGTGTAAGTATATACAAGTTAACTCCCCTTCTGGCTAATACTTAATAACAGAGACATATAGACATTATCAGTGTTATCAGTTAAACAAAACTAGGAGACTATCATGTATTCAAAAGAGCAATGCCTTTTTGCAACAATTCAACATTACTAGCTATACAATATTCATTTATATTTGTGGGCCCCTATAACGAAAGTACATTCATGCTGATCAGGGTATTCTATCTCTCAAGTGAAAAATACCATGAATAAAAGATAAACAAATATAAATACAATTTAAAACAAGGTCAAACTCTTATTTACCATCCAAGCATCTTTCATACATCAATCATTGTGAGGTTGAAAATAAATTATTCTCAATGAAATTAACATAGTTTTCCACCCAACTATTACAACATGATTGTTATGAATGTTGACTGTTACTGTCTATTTATAACAGTGACCTCTCCTTTGACAGCCAAACTTTTTGACTCTAGGGTGTCATAGCTGTCAAAATCCACTAGTTCTTGCCATAATCAATCATTTTCTGTTCCTAAATGTGATAAACTTTCATGACTTCTGTGTGAAATAGAATCCAAACCCAAAATAGTAGACAGTAGGCATACAATGATGCGATAGGTTTCAAGTTAAAATCATTTGTTTACAACCATAAACAATCAAAGTCTTTTTCCCCTTTCTCTCTCAATCTGGGCATTATGAGCAACCATCATAGCACAATAGCACAATCACAGGTCACTTTATCAAATCTAGGTCACTTTAAATAATCATTTGATTGATCAATGATCATTCAATGATTAATCAATCTTTAATCAATTTGTAAAAAGTCATACATTTCTTCACACAATCAAAATCCATGCAAATTCTGATTCATGTTGATGAAACAATTTCATATTATTCAGTGGTAAATTTACTTGCGGATCAAGCAAATAACAGATTTAAATGTAGAATGCAACTCTTCATTTCCGAATTTCATGCTTTGGCGGTTTGGCTGGCCCCCAAACAATTTTATTTTGTTTATAACAAAAGACAGACACAAGGAAAGGTCTGGACAAAGAGACTACAAACTTTTTACTCTACAGTCTAGTCTTTCAAATCACTTCTCATTGGCTAAAAGTTGGCCTTATGTTGTCTGATATGCTTATTATCTGATTTTGTAATTATTCAGTCATAAATTACTTGCAGATCAAGCAAATAACAGATTTAAATGTAGAATGCAACTCTTCATTTCTGAATTTCATGCTTTGGCCCCCAAACTTTTCTTTTTTTTAATAACAAGAGACAGACACTAGGGAAGGTCTGGAGACCGAGGCTACTAACTTTTACTTCACATTCTATTCTGTATTTCTAATCACTTTTCATTGGCTAGAAGTTGGCCTTATGTTCTCTGCTATGCCACATTCCACTGGTAGTCAATTACCAAGATAGACTGACAGGTGCTTTTGTCAGAGAGGAATTTCATAGTCTCAATTTACAGACCTTGATATACATTCGATTGACATAGTTATTACTTTGTCCCCAACCAACCCAAAAAGAAAGCAGACACATCAGAGATGGAAACTGATGAAAGTTTCAACTAAATCTGTTCATAAATAAGAGAGTTAAGAATTTTTGAATGTTGTAATTGCTATACATATGGGCACTTCAAATTGGCTGAAGAGGTAATGTCGATGTGATGTAGTGCCGAATTATTTTTCCCATCTGTTCCAACATATAAAATCACTAAAAATTATAATTTTTCAAAATTTCATGGCTCAGGAGGGCCTATTCATTTTAGAGGACCTATAATAATATGCTATCTATAATATATTCTGTAGTGCCCCAATGGAGAAAGAACTTACAAGAAAAACAGAAAACAATGATATTTTTGTACACGACAAATGGGAGAGTTATCCTCATCCTACGTAACAATCCACTGACCAAACTACCAATTTGAGATTCCCATAAACTTAGTGATCTCCTATTCAAACATTCATTACTTCCTTACTATTGATCTGATTCATTTCAAACTCTTGCCATTCTTTTAATGTTATTTTTCTGCTTTCATACATATCAACTTATTACAAGGGTTTTCCTTTCATCATGTTTTAATGTATGTTTATAAATTGAAAGGCTTTTAGCTATTGCATTTTGTATTATTTGACAATGAGTAGGATATATCCATTTATTTGTTTTTATTTGACTGTGGAAAGGAGATCAGCTGTCTTGTAAATCAAATGTAAGGATTACATGAAGACTTCTTTCCAGCAAATTCTTCACCTGTAGTTTGCTCTTCTTTCAAAAGAACGATTAGATTTCCTTCTTTTATTTAACTTATAATCTATACATATAATTATATGAAATGAACATTTTTTTTTCTCATTTGTCCAAAGTCTGAAAAGATTACAAACCAAACATTAATTTTCAGATGAACATTTTAATCTGAATGATTGAAGAGGTCAATGTACTAATGTTCACATATTTCAAAAGGTGAAACTTGTTTTATTCTTAAACATCTATCCAAACATGGAGTACTATCTTTTACAAAGTAGTAGTGTTGAGGCTACCAGCTAGGATGATATAGTACAAGTTGAGTTGGACGTCCCCCTGGCACTCGTCTATGTGTCTGGCATACAGCTGTTTGCTAATATCATGGGACCTAGCTATCCTCAGCTTATTAGTAGACAAAGGCATCGGAAGTGTAGGTCAAATTTTAAAGCCCCCCCCCCCCCCTCCTTCTTTTCCTTCTTCCTCTTTCTCATTGCCCATATTACAAGTAACTCTTCCCATTCTTGTACTATGTAGGAAACTGGGAATTACATTGGTATGGTCTTGCATACTCTTGCACGTGTTAGGCAAATCTATATGCAAAGCAAATGCAAAATGTACATTCTATTTCAGAATTTAAATGCCTCCAGATTTTTGTCACAAGTCTAAAATAAGGTACAATTTTAGCAGCTTTTTTTCTCATTTTTTTCAAGGAAATACTTTGTATCCAGTGCACAATAGCCCTCATGCACAAAATAGCAGAAGGCTGAATGTTGGTCATTACTTATTTAAAAAAATCTATTTAAAAATTGACTGCCCCTACCATTTGTATGAGTATATTCACAAGTTTATAGGAAAGTACACGTAACTTGATGAAACATGTGTTTTTATTACGACCACCATGAAATCAGATGTTTCAATTAATTTATCTGGAACCTGAACATCAGGTGTACTAGCAGATAAACAGCTGGGGTTTTCAAACAGGGAACACTTTCAGGTTGTGTTACAGACTAACCTAATCCTATTATGCATTATAAATCAAGTTATGTATGTACATTAGTTTAACTGTGAGCGTGAAATGGTTGGCTTGCACTTTTAGGATGGACTTGTAAGATACATATAAGCATCACAAGAATACAGGTGTGAGATACTAGGTCAAATTTAGGCTACCAGATAATCAAATTCTACCTGAACTTTTCTTTTCATTTGCATGAACCTTCTGGCTTCATAAACATACATGTGCAATTTAACAAGGCTAGTTTTATTTCCATCTACATAAACTTCCTATGGAAGAATGGAAAATGATATCAACTCTGAACTAGCAATTACATAGATTACAACATTGAATATACTTTTCACAAATATCACATTTCCTGTGAGATCTGTTCAGAAAAGCCCCCCCCCCTTTAAAAACAGAAAATATCTAACAAAAATTAAAAATGCTGCAGTAAAATCAATATCACTTCCAATTAAATGAATATGTGACACTTAGTGTTCTAGCATCTCATTAATTTTTGCTACTGCATTATACAGCTTCATGTCTGAATGGGTGTGTATGGGCTAATATTGATAAATTGTAGATGGTCAAAGTATTTCAAGAACAAGAATAGCAGAAACTACAACAAATAATCCCGAGCATCACTTACCAATATTTATGAAAGAATACAAAAACCACAGTAATGTTAATGAAATTATGTTTCTGAAATTGATTCCATCATACTGCAAGAAAGATTACAATAGTCACCATTTTGTAAATGGAATATTTTTAAAAGATGCAGACTGTTATTGACATTTTCTAAATAGATGATTAAAGGAAACCAAAACCTTCATACCAAGTTACTTTTATTGTAAAGTTTAAGATATTTGAAAAATATCAGTGAAAATTTGAACAAAATCGGGCAAGGAATAAGGAAGTAAGATGGTTGGTTGGTTCTTCGTTTAGATGGCGCTCTTCAATCTCAAAGATTATTTGCGCCAGTCAATTTCGTGTATAGCTTTGGCGTGGGCTTCGGAAATCAAGCCCACGAGCGACTTTCCTTGGTGAAATGAAATTAATAGTGATATGGTTTTATAAAAAAAAAAGAAAAAAAAAAAAAAAAAAAAAAAAAAAAAAAAAAAGGCTGCAATATTAAAATTGCATAAAATGCAAAATGAGTTGGTTGGTTGGTTCTTCGTTTAGATGGCGCTCTTCAATCTCAAAGATTATTTGCGCCAGTCAATTTCGTGTATAGCTTTGGCGTGGGCTTCGGAAATCAAGCCCACGAGCTTTTTGAAATTACTAGTCACTAGAGGGCGGTATTCAATTTGATGACATCATCTGTGGACAACTCTCCATGCCTTTTGTACATCAAATTTCATGTTTTTCCTTCTTTCTTGTGATTGAGATAATGTACTCCCCTGAAAGCAAGATATAGAATGCAAAATGATATTCTACTTCACATATTATGAAGTCGGATCAAGAACACAAATAAATACGAAGAAAACAACAAAATTGTGAAATTTTATGTACAAAAGGCATAGAGAGTTGTTCACAGATGATGTCATCAAATTGAATACCGCCCTCTAGTGACTAGTCATTTCAAAAAGCTCTAACTTTCTTATTCCTTGCCTGATTTTGTTCAAATTTTCACTGATTTTATTCAAATCTTTTAAACTTTACAATAAAAGTAACTTAGTATGAATGTTTTGGTTTCCTTTAAGTACGGTAAGTGTTCTTGAGAGACAAGAAAAAAACGTTTTCTTGATCGCATGATTAGGGGAAAATGACACTTGTTACTCATGTTTCTTCAACCATAATAACCTATGAACATGAACCCGGCATTATCAAAGGGATCATGCACTTTTCAGCTCTGTTACCTAGATCTAGACTATTAATTTCGAGCTGTTGAGTGGATTGGAACACAACCACTTATATCATCTTGGCATTCCCTCCTTAATATCCTACATACATGTCTGTTCCAAGAAGGCATCAAGCATGATTAAATAACTCCTCCGTCAGTTCTTTGTTTGGGACATGACTGAACGTTACAAGCAATGAACATTCCCACCATCATAGATCTTCATGTCAAGAACATGATAACAAGATAGCACAGACATGTGTGTGTCAGTGATGGTATTACCAGTGATAACAACTTCCAAACACTGGATGTTTGTATGATACAAACGTGAGGAGTCCCCTGCCCTCACCCCTCCACAAAGATCTGCATATTTGATTTACCCTATGGCATGGAAAATCTAGTCTTCCAAACACTAGGTGTTTATATTATACAAAAGTGATATGAACCCCTCCCCAGTCTGTACAATTCATTTATCCATCAGTATTACAGAAAACAGTCTACAATGTTGAAAATACAAAAATCGCAACAAAATGCAATTGTAGAGAAAAGTGACGACAAAAACAAAATGTAAGAAAAAAATTAAATCATAACATGAAGCAACAATAGTAAAGATAGGATACCTTCATGTCTCCAAAAACGATCTAAAAATCCAAATATTTTCATTTTCAAGATCTTCCTAGTATGTCTCACCCAAGCTTTGTCTTAACACCTGTCTAACAATAGCTTTAGTCTGGAATTATGAATGTTTTACATTCAGATCTATAAGGCCAAACATACATCACAGATATGTTAAACGCGTAATATTTAGTTGACAGATAAGGGTTTGGTAACCATGGAAGAAGCTATCATCAAGGATTAGACACCATAGTGATGTCTGACATAGATGTCTTGAGGTAGACATACATCCTACAGTCATGACATTGAGCATTATGGAAGAGCCTCTCTCTCTTCTTACCAAGCTCACATCTCTTGACCATCAAATTTCAGGCTTGAAATTTGTCTTCCTGCTTTTCATATTAAAGGATAAATTCCATTGCATCAAAATGCAATAACTTGCAGCTGACCAAAATATGATTTAGTGGCATAATTTTATGTTAATGTTAACAGGAGAATGTTGAATATGTCAGAACAACATAGCAATGGGAATATTTATATGTATACTTTGAGAACCAGACATCTGAATGAATGATCTTTTTCCTATTTAGAAACTAAGTTTACAAAGATTGATCAATAATCATTTTATACAAGCAAATGTACTTGATTTTTTTTCTTCAATTCAATTTATTATTTCATTAAAAAAATCCAAAAAAAAATCCAAAAAAAAAAAAATCACAAATATATATATACATTGATAAGTGTACTGGATCATTAGCACCCTATAAATCAGATGGCTTGAGAAAAGTGGGTGGACCCATAACATAAATGAAAAATGTGGAAAATACAAAACATTAAAATTCACAATATAACAGAATGCAAGACGTAAACAAGACATTACAAACTAAAACACAATTATTATACAGAACTACATAATTGAATGCATCAGGGAATTCATTTATTTGAAGGGAGTGTCATTTTTAAGTGGTTCAAATAACATTTGTCCAAACCAAAACAGAAATGCATAAATGCGCCAGAGCTTAGTGTGGTTGCCCTATATTGAGTGACAGTTGAGCTCACACTGTAGAAATAAGAAGAGCAGTTATACAAGATTACAGACTATAACATAATATCCTTCTTTCAGCAACTAATAGACTAGAGGCTAGATAGTTTTGGATCTATTAACCATGAAAACATCACTCATCTGGGATTAGATGCCATTGAGAGGAAGATACCTGAGTGTCTAACAACAAGATACCTAATCCTTAAAACGTCTGCTTGTCTCACAATAGATCCAAATCATGAATCTGTAACGACATGACCTTATGAAGATACCAAAACAATCTCAAGTACCATGTCTACCATCTTTCTTGTCAAACTTTGGAATCTATAAGCTTTGGTTTAACTTTCTATTTTTAGTCTAAGGATTAATATTTGATGTTAACTTTTCAAGGGCAAGGCTTATGTCTTAGGTAATGGAAAGGACAGGTTTAACTACCTTATACAAGGTATCAATAAAGCTGGTAAGAATTCTAATTCTCGTTGCAATATGCTTCATATTTGCATCTACTGCTATCAATTGTGGTTTTTATTACTGGCACAGTTGAAAGAAAAATGATTTTGATAATATTGATATATTCATTTTAATGCACATTGTTATTATTTCAAATGCTATTCATCACCCTTATCAAAATGACCATAATAACTTTTAATTGTTAAGATCATAATAACTACGAATTTGAGATAACATTCACCAGACAAAAAATAACAACACTAATGATTTGTTTTAAAGACGAAATGTCATAAGACTGTATACACCAGTGAAATTGGGCAGAGATTGCCAGGAAGGGTATTATCCTGTACTCATTGTTGAACCCATGATATAAGAGAGGACATGAATGTTCTCTCACCTGTAAGCTCATGTTACTGCAGCAACCGAAGAGACATGATGACACATGAGGAAACTCAACAATGCTCTTTTTATACAAGCGGATGATGACATTGCATCTTAATCAAGGACTGTTAAAGCCTAACATTGAATTTTAAACAGGTATCATCCTTCCGCTCCAGCAGACAAAAGATAGGTCTCCTTTGTGACAAAATAGTTAGAATACAAAGTTAATTAATCTGAAAAATGCCTATTTTGAAGAATATGGAAAAGTTCAGAGCAGGACATTTTTAAACCTAACTCAACTATTGAATTCTCTCCTTCCAGTAAGCTTAATACAGATTTAACTGGTTTCTGAAGACAATGGTTAGCTTAAATACACTAGGAAATCCATTTTTTACAATTATAAACCTTGATTTCCCATGTTTGATCATACTGTATTACTGTTTCTCTATCATCCCATAAATATTTCAATTTTCTAAATTCATTCTATACAGAGAGCGAAAAGTGTTCTTTTAGTAACTCTTTGAATCTATCTATCCACAAATATGTTGCCTTAATCTGCTCTTCGTGGAAAGTCTATATTAAGCTAAAATAAAACCAATATATAAATTGCTATTGTATGATTTCAAAGTAAAACACAAAATTTCAAATTTTGGGGTTGAGATTGATCATGACATCAACTGTTATTTTGGGTACTAGATCAGTTGGAGGCCAATATATTTTATCACCTAATGTCTGCCCAGGTAATTCATGTTATTAACTTTTGGCTTCAATTGCCCTGGTTAATGGCAATAGTTTTGAATGGGGTCCAAGAATTTACTTTGTGAGCCTGCTGACAGTAAAGGTTTTTCATTGACAAAAACAAGGACCATCTCTGAGAAGTTATTTTAATTGTGGAATGGCAGTGTCACAGATTTTGCAACTCTATAATACGTATCACTGAAACATAAAATTTGGAAAAATTAACACCAATTTTCACAAAAAGATAAAGGTAAACAGAAAAAAGAAAAAAATAGAATCAAAAGTCACCTGGGACTACATTTTCAAAGCAAAGGAATAGTTAAGTCGATCTTTATTACTTAAAATTTTGAGCAAGTATTGGCAATTCTTACTAAATAAGTTGGATAGGTTTATTTCAAGTCACACAAAATATTTAACGCAAGGTATAAACAAATTTCTTTCAAAAATTGAGAAAGACAACTGCTGGCAGTTTTAAGGGTTACTGATCCTTCCTTATCACTTAAACCTGTGTATTTGACAGGTGTATGCAAATGCAAAATGAGAGTCCATAATTGATAATGAGAATAAAATTATCTTGCAGTTACACTGGGAAATAGAACATTATCAGTCCTGTTTATGTTAGATTATCATTTATCTCTTTCTCTTTCTTTACATTAACAATCCCATTTTGTTCTCTCAAACATCTTAGAATAGATGACACAACCAAAAAAGTTGATTTACACACATTTTCAAAGTTGTACCTTTAAGATATCTACTACGTACCCAGGCAGAGGAAGCAAGGTACAGAGCCGCAGGATTACGAGAGTGTGAGGGTAATGGAAAAGGAGGTCCCTAAATAGAACCACTTCCTAACACATCATTTGTTGGTTAGCAGTTCTTTCAAACATCCCCGCAGATGTGATGAAAACATTCTTGTTGAAACCAAGGTGAAATATATGCACCTTGAAGACAGAACTTTGTTGTCCACCATCATCCTTCTTTTGCAATGGTGGAAGATTGCATGGTTTTGAAGTTTTGCCGCAACAATATGGATAGCTTTATCTAATCTCCACTGACCTAGGCTATAAGGGATAAATTTTCTTCATATTTTGTATTCCCTGAGGAGAAAGGGGCTTTAATCTAGCCGACAAAATAACATCAATTCATAAGTAAATCATGGTCAATCCAATCAAGTACAATTGTGTAGATTCTCTCCGTGTCTGAGCAGATCTTGTATAAGGAATACAATGTATTTTCAAAAAGAAGATTGAACACAATATTGCTAGATAAAAAGAGAATGGGACTTACGTTAAGTAACAAAACTGATATATTGGACAGATGTGTTATCAACAGATTTTTTAAACATTCTCCCCATCTCAGTTTACATCTTGATTCTCTTTTAGTCTTTGACCCTCCCCCCCCCCCCTCCCCCTACTCCGCCCTCTTCTCTCTCTTTCTCTCTCTCTCTCTCTCTCTCCCCAACTTCTTTTTCTTTCAGTCTCTGTGGCTTCATACAATGTATTTCTATTTTTCAAGAAACTTTGTATCTTGCAGGATCTACACCACACTGTTCTCTTGATAACCTTTCCTCCCATGTAATATATTCCATAACAGCTGCTTTGTCATTTGCAAAATGTAAAATCTTGATATCACTTCAACTTTGCAAAGACTTCCAATATCTGGGAATCCATAAATGCTGGGCCTGAAAATATTCAGTGTCAATCCTACTGGAAATACATATGAATACAAAACCAGGAACTGCGCGTGAATGAAATGTTCACAAATTTCACGAGTGGGTCAGATTCGCTAAAATTCCATGCCACGTTACATTTTAATCACAATTGACACATCACAAAATGTTGAAATTCAAGAAAGAGAACAAATTTTTGGTTTACAGTTCTTAAAAATGAAGTAAACTTGATTCATCGATATGACTATCTCAGAAATAAAAAGATAGAAAGATGTAATTCTAACTCACCACTAAGAAGAGAGGTTCTTCTAAAGGTCCAAGGAATGTGATGACTTCTGCTTTTTCTTGGGGTGCTCCAACCTTGCGATCATAGTCCATGGTGGTACCGGCTGACTTGAAAGAGTGAGGAAGATCTATGCTGAAATCTCCATTCAGGTAGTACTCACCATGGACATTCCTTAGAGCTGAAAGAATATCAAAAAGAAATATAAGTAAACATTACGATCAAGAGGGTTCCACCTTGTCCATATAACCAACAAAGAATAACAATAATACCAAAATCATATAATTGTGTAAATGGTTCTTTCTTTCTCTTAGGTTGTTGCTTGTTTCTGTGTTTTTTTCAGTCACAAAGCAAGCGAAAGCTAGCTCACATGTCAGATGATTTCACTGATTGTTTAACAAACCTACACTCTGTTACTGTGTCCCGACACCTGGCCATTATAAATGAGACGGCCATCACAGCCATCAGGCAATGGAAAAACTTAATTCAAGTAAATTAGGAACGTTACACTAATCTTGATCTAAGGAGACACGAACGAATGAGCGAGTTACTGTTGAACTAATCTCTTTAGTGATTCAAACAACATTTAACATGTTTGGATCCTACGTAAGAATCCTTGCTCTATTATATGTCACACCTCGTTAGGATATCTATCTCACTACTTTTTCTAATTTCTTCTTTCCTTTAGGCCAATTACTGTGATTCAATGTAAATGCATACAATTAAGCTGTAATCATCATCCAGATATAAGGTATTAACCTTGATTTGCAGATTGTAATAATTTTCTTTTTCGCATTTATAACTTCAGGACCATACATAATCCACTAAACGTTCATACCTTGCATTTTGGGCAAATATTTGGACATGTGCTTTTACAATTACCATGGATACAACCCTGTTTGAATGAAAAATACAACCTAATTCTGCAGACATATGCCTAAATATTCAATCTAATTTACAAGCAACTAGTTTAGTAGAACAAATGCTATACAGATGTTTATTACTTTCTTGTTTGTTTTCCGCTAACCAACATGTGCAAAATTTGATACATCCAGATGGTACAAGGAATGATTTCCAAACTTGAAATTTCTTCTGTCAACAAGTAAACCATAGTGCCTTGTTTATCTTTGTAAATTGAATGCATTGTTTGTATTTTCGACAAAAAAACAAGTATATAAAGAATCTCTGTACATCATGTACCTGCAAATATAAATCCAAGAAAGTATCCACTGCTTTACTTTAAATTAGTTAAATTTTTACTAAAAGTAAGTTAAATTAGTTAAATGTGTTTCATCATTTACTAAGATCTATTATTGATTGACAATTTCCATTGAACCCAAAATGACAATAAGAACCACAATTAATACTACAGCTATTATAACCAACAAGGATATTTCATTCATAACTTGAATCTAACTTCCTGAGTTATCACAAGAGTAGATATCCTTCCAAAAAAATTTGGAAAATACTAAATTTCAAACTTTGTATGCATGACATTATAGGACTACATTTAAATTTTTGTACTGAAATTAAGCAATGTGTCATATTATGGATGGGGCAATTTATACCATTAACATGAAATTTGTCTACACTTTGGGTAGTGTAAAAAAAAATGTGTTCAAACTTATATCACAATCTTATGGATTGATATCTAGCCCAGAATGGCATTAATTCTGTTTCAAGGTATACTATATGTGTATAAACGCATGTCTTGCTGTCAGCTGACAAGCTGTTATAAAGCCTTTTAAGAGATAGAGCTTCTCAAAGGCATTTTAAACTTCTTTTTCTTAAAAAGCAGTCACAAGCCAAGAGTGCATTTGACTCACACAAGAAATTTCTTGCCTTAATCTGATAAAGTTTACTTGGAGCCTTTCACATCCTGATAATATTAGAGTACAGCTCATGGAAATATGACATCTATCAAACAGAGCAGTAATCAATTCAAAGATCTTCATAGAGTTTGCTTTCCTCTCCTAATGATTTCCAACTGATGTATATCAAACAGTGCAGTTATATAGCAGACATTGAGCAGACATTCAATTAGTCAATCAAAATTGTCCCCGAGTGGCAAGAATTCTATTCACAAAAATATACTTGCAACTACAACATATGCAATCCATTGACATGAGCTAATTATATATAAAAACTGGTCAAGAAGGAATTACTTGGGCATTTATCCCATGTGGGTGATATCAATAGTGGGATGCAAGGGTGCTGAAAAGGGGAAGGTGAAAATGCATGATTTTTTTCTCTCCACATTTTGCTTCAGATATTGTCTTAAACCCTCCATTCCCTGATGATGTTTGCTAAGATTATGGAAGATGTCTTTTGATCATACTTTTCTCTTTGTGAAGAATGTTATTCTCAATTTGATCTCAGAGCAATAAAACAACATTTAATAAGGCCTTTTCAAAAACATGTACAGGCACATAGACATTAAAAATTGTAATGACTGCTGAAGACTATGTGTGCATGCAACAGAAATAATTTACATCTTTCAGAGAAGAATTACAAAAAAACATGAAAAAGTGATTTCTAAAATTATATCATGCACCTTCTACTCGCCCACCCCTAAAAATAATAATACTTTAGGGCAATAAACTTACACACACACCTACAAAAATAAACCCCCTTTTGCTACCAATATGGATGCAAACATATCATCACACAAAACCTAATCTTGCAGCAATGGTCTTTTGAAAGCAACCAGAATAAATTATGAATATGCACATTGATTCAAAGAAGAATGCAAATATATATCATGCATGGCATTACATCTCCTTGAATGCACACCTATACATTAGGCAGGAAATCACTGACACCTTTGAATAAAGGAAATATGGAATTTGATCAGAATTTAATGATGGGCAAGTAAATGTTTTATATGTGGTTCACTGATCCACAATATGCTCAATAATAGGCTATTGTTTTTCAATTTGTCAAAAACTTCCTGTCTCACAAAAGAAAAGACACTTAAAAACAAAACACAAAGAAGCAAACACGGGACAGGAAGTCTGTGTATTCTAATTGATGTAAGACCTCAAATTATAATGGAGTTCATAGTTTTATTCTTGTTCTAAAAACCCCAATATTATGATGAATTTATACCCAATTCATGTAGGGTACTTTCAAGGACAAACACTGACAAGTAAGGCTTCAAAGGGTTTCTGCCTTTAATCCTATAGTTTGGCAAAACACATTTAACGTTTATCAAATCTTTAAATTCCTCTTAGATAAATTCCTTATTTTAAACACTTTAAGTGCATACCTTCTAAGTTTTTAAATTCTATAATTGGGAAATTAGATGACCTATTTTCTAGGCTTCTATACAGAATTGTAAGATTCCATTTAGCAAACAGTCCCATGATAACACAAGAGCTGACAAGGACAATTTCATCAACTTTTTGCTCTTATGAATCCTTTGAAATGTATTTTGAAATTAATTAATGGTCTTTTAAGCAGTAAATCACTAACAAACAAAAATGGTAAAAGAAAAACCTTCATCCCTTCCTGCCAGCTACGCTATATCCTCACTGAGCCTACAAACTTCTTGAGTGTTTAATAGTAAATATTACATATTGCTTGAGAAATAATTAAGGAGGAGGAAGGGAGAGAGAGAGAGAGAGAGAGAGAGAGGGGGGGGGGGGAGAGAGAAAGAGATGGCGAGAGAGAGAGAGAGAGAGAGAGAGAGGGAGGGGGGAGAGAGAAAGAGATGGAGATGGAGAGAGAGAGAGAGAGAGAGAGAGAGAGAGAGAGAAAGAGAGGAAAAGAGAGTGAGGGAGAGAGAGAGAGTGTTTTAGGAGGTGGAGGGGTTGAAGAGAGAGAGAGAGGTAGAGTTAGAGAGATGGAGGGGGAAAGAGAAGGAAAGAGAAAATAGTGTGAAGGAAGAAAACATGAGAGAAATAGAAAGAGATAAAGAGTATGTGGGGAGTAGGAGGAAGTAGGGGAGAGAGAGAGAGAGAGAGAGAGAGAGAGAGAGAGAGAAAATAATAGCTACATTAAGGACAACTGGACTGACATAGAAAAAGAAAGAAAGCAATTTAAATGTTCACTGTTGGGTCAGAAGTAAATGTTTCTCAATAGAACATTAATGATGCTGTGATTATGTTATTAAACACCCACCATTCTTTGGTATTCTATCCCACTTGAATTAACTGTAATTTCCCCACCACCCAGGGGCTCAGGCATGCTAATAACAAACAATGTTCGAGGACACCTCTTCCAAAATAGAATTGAAGTGTCAAAATGTTAGACACAGAATAAATATGTATAGCACTCCAGGTTGATAGTACATAATCAAAGCATCCACAGTAACTCAAGGTGTAATATGGAATGTTCTTCTACAGCCTTTTAGAGCCCAGACTCTTGGAAGAACAACACACTCACTGAATACCTTGACAATATTACAGTAGTTGATCAATCATATATCTCACATTAATAAAAGCAAGATTTAAATGTTTTCTTGGTTTCAGCATTAATTGTGTTTCGCATGCATCAAGGATGATATCATCATTAAAGCATCCTCTCTTTATCACTTGGGAATAGACAACGTTCATCAAAACATTATCAAGTTGATCAGTGTATTTTAATTTGGGTCCAGGAGATCATATTTGACAACTCATTTTCTGGTAATGGCAAGAAACAGCTTACATGTTTTCAACATCTCTTGTAATCTCCACATATAGGAACAAAACATAGCTCAAATCAATATAACATTTTATAGTGGTATAGATATTATGACCTATTTTGATGTTGAAGGACTTTGGTAAATACCATGACATAAAATATACCAATAATACATATTCTTAAAGGATACAGCATAACTCCAATCCAAGGAATGAAAGACATGAATATCTCTGCATGGTTTCATCTTTTCTAGCACAAAATTAGTGTTTGCATAGTAGGATTTATTACTTGATGCTGTATTGTCCCCACATCTGTAGTTCCTCGTACCACAAAACATGGTGTTCTTTCATCTCGTGCAATTCTAGTATGGGTGTAAGCTCTATTGTTATGATGTGTATCACATAGTTTTAGAATTTTGTATCGCAAGCATTTGATAAATGAGATATGTCATTTACCGAGGCATTAGGATTAAAAACACATCAATAATAAATGATTCAACAAAGATATGATTCCTAATGTGACCTGACTGGCTAGCTGTGTGTTTATTGTTATGAAGAACTGTTAACTGTCTTCATAAAGAGAAATATTAGAACACCACTACCATTTCATTTTTTGTTAATGCTTCTTTTTTGATATAGGACTCCCCCTCATAAATTCCATCCATTTGAAATATGATAGCAAACTATCAACAATTGAACCTGAATAGAGTGAAATAGAAAAAAATAGAATTTCTAAAATGTTTTTGAACAGTGGAATTCCCACAAAGTTTTCAAAGGACAATTCATAAACTGCTCCCCTTTGTCACATCTTTAAGAAAATAGTCTTTTACAAGATAGAATGTTACAAACACAGTAGAAAACATTTTTGCATCTAATGACATGTGAGGAGTATACTATGATTGTGGTGGAAGTTTGTCCCAGCCACAATCTCAACTAATGTACGAATGTTCTGTTAAAACAATATTCCTGGGGAATCCATGTTTGTGTTACCTACAATCTTGAACCTAGATTTCTTTCACTGGTAGCTATAGCTTAAACATGACTCATTACTTTGGGTTCAGCATCCTAAACAAAAAATACCCAAAGGCTAGCTCAAAAATGGGATAGGATAACATTTTGGAAATGGGTTCAAGAAGTTCTAGGTTGTTGTTGAAGTTTTCCTTCTTAAAAAAAAAAGAAATTAAAAAAAGTCTGAAAATATATTGACTTTGTGATCCTCATCACAAATCTCTTTTCATAAAGTCATGCATGTTTAGAAATGTTACACCCGATACTTCTACATTCTTTGTTGTATATTGATACTCGTTGGATATTGTTGAGCTGTCAGTTCAAAGTTCTTTTCTAAACAAGTAGGCCCAAGTACTTGTCAAGCAATCCCTTATTCCAACAAATTTGAAGAAAAATAGGACATAACAAATCAAGTAGAAACATTTCCAGAGGAGATTTTTCAAGAAGAAATGTAACAATTTTCTATGAATAAAAAGAAGATGACATCATTAAAAATTACACAATATACAAGGGGTTGACATGTATATACATTATCATAAATCTATCATTGATTCATTTGGAGAGCTGTCCTGTGCTCAAATTTGCACTTAATAGAGTATCAGCTTTGTAAATAGAATGTGAAATAGACATATAATTTCATGAGTATATATATATATATATAAAAAAAACATGCCTATTTTTTCAAAACCTTTCTGATTGGACCAAGAGGGTAAATTATTTTATGGGCCAAGATATTTTCAGGTACCTCATATCCCTTCAAGCTTTATTTAAGAATTCAGGGTACAAGAATAATAAGATCCCTTTGATAAATCACTGAAGTATACTTTTCAGACCCATTTCTTATACCGTAAGAAGGTTAACTTTATACTGTGTTAGCCGCCAACCCCTATAACCTGCCTTATGGCTACTGAATGAAAAGCAACACTTCGAAAATCACTCTGGTATAAATTCCACTTGTCAAATATTCTTTGACAATAAGACTTAATTTGGATCACTTTACAAAGTCTGCTGTAGCTCAGGTTCAAATGCTGTAATCTTTTGGGTATTAACCTCAAAAGTCAGGTGTACTTCACACCCTTAATGCCCTCTTGTTTACTCTGTGGCTTCAGAGTCATTCTCCAAGCTCACTTGTGGTGAACATCACTTTATTGTTGATGTATAATTGTATGAACTCTCATATATATGAAAAAGGGAAAATCCAATTACTATTTGTTTTTGTTTCTATTGTTGTTATTAAATCCTTTTACAAATATAGCCAGATCAAAACAGTATTTTATCCAATCAATAATCATTCATCTGAATATCAACAAAAACTAAAAGAAAACTTTGTAGCCTATTTCAACTTCTTAAGCACTTGACTTTAATAAGGTCAGTGTGTCAATATGACACAATCTCTATAAGTCCCTGGATCATTTTAATAAATCTGTTTAGGAAGCATGATTCTATCTAGGGTTATATTTCAAATGAAGTTATTAACAAAACTGCATGGATAATAAGACTTACCCAGATAGTTATGAGAACCCCGAATCTCTGCAATACGTCCATTTGTAGCTCCAGCTGGTATGATATGAATGTCATTATAACCTGTTCAAGAAGGAAAATATGGAAATACATGGATAATAACATGGAATCATTGGCTGTTCTTTCTTGATACTTATAAATAGTAAATCCAAAATATTTTGATCCATGCATTAATAAGTACATCAAAGATTCAAATATGTGTGAGCATGAGGTATTACCGCTGACAGTCTGAATATCGTTTAGACGAGTCAAAATATCAATGAACGTGCAACTTTTGATCTTGGTTATGATCATTATTGCGTGATACTTGGTAACTTATGGGCCACAAAATTACCAAATGCCTTGGACTTTTCCATAAAAAATGTATTATAAACTGATTTGTATAGGCGGCGCCAGGGATGTACATACCTTCTGGAAGTCTCCTCCTTGTAAACCTATTCTCAAACAGACGACACGTACTGTTATCCCCTCCACAATCTCTACACATGTCTTCTACAGTATTGGAGTCAAGCATCATATCACAGCCAACACTCTGTAAGAACAAATATTATCAATTAATTAATTAATCTGTAGAATTGATCTTATAATCCACAATCTCTGCATCAATAGAGTCAAGAACATTTCACCGCCAATTGTGTCAAGTTATACAGTAGCTACAAAAAAAAGATAGAAATGCATACATTTCTAGATTACAGGAGCATTCTCATTATAAATATTAGAGAAAGATGACAGCTCTACTGGAAGATCTTTATATTATGTAAATTATATTAAAGTTGCGAAATGCAATATGCCATGGACAACAAAAGTTATAAAGAATCTTTTCAATGAAGTTAAATGTAAGCTCTTTAAGTATCAATATTTAAATCTTTAAATATCTGAACAAGGATGTACAATAATCATCTCAAAGACACAATCCCTGAAAATTTGTGATGAATATTCACATTCTTAAATAATATTCTATCACATATTGAAATGTCATTTGAAAACAAAAACAAAACTAGATCAGGCTGCACACATATGAGTACAATTTACTAATACAACTTTGCACAGGTAGAGATCAATTTTCAGGAAAACTTGACTATAGCCTCAGACTAACAAGCCAAAACAAGAATTTAACCCATTTATGCCTGACAGGAGCAAGGGAAATTAAATTTGTTGCAATTTGGTAATCCTGTCTAAAAGTGGGTAAAGCGCTCTTTTAGAGAGGATTTCTCAACTCTTTTTAAAAGCATGAACTTCCAATCCAAATGAAAAAACAAATTGATGATTAGTGACTCCTAAAAGAGTGCATTTCCACTACTGTAGATTAAGATACAGTGGGATGTAAGACAGTGTATTAATGAATTAAGAATAATTATTAAAGAACTAGAAGGCTCCTCCTAAAGGCTCAGCAACATGTTTACAAACAGAATCTTGATTTGTTACATTACATTGTAAATTGATTTATATGATGCATATGTTTCCAAACAAAATATTGATATGTTAGATTGCGTTGTAAATTTATTTAAATGTTTATAAACAGAATATGTACATCAATGAATTTGTTTAATAAATACAATACAATACACTACATGATAGGGTCCATTCATACTTATTATTAGATAACACAGAAGCTCAAAAAAGGAGAAGAGAAAGAGTCGCCACTTGTTATTTACAGTGCAAACTACACAATAGAATTAGGGCCACTTAACCTGATTGTTCAAGTCAATAGACTGTTTGAAATAAGGGAAGCATAAACAGCTTCTTCCATAGTCAATGAATGCATGCTTGAAGTATAGTCATGGTTCTTTTAAAGAAACACCTTAATCTCCAAAAATCACAAATACACTGAAATAAGATTATATGTAAGTACCTGAACAATTAGACTTCCTTTTCCAACAAACTTTGTATTGAATTGTATTTCAAACAATTTCACTGATCACAATGCAATTGAAGAGAGTGGAGAGAGGGGCAAAGAGGCAAAGAGAAACAGAGACAGACAGAAAAATACATACAGAGAGAGAGAGAGAGAGAGAGATAGAGATGGGGAGAGAGAAAGAGAGAGATATGCCTTTGTATCCAAGAATATAAAGTCAGGAAGAGGGAGGGGGAGCATAGAACAGCATGGAACAGTGCCAATACCAAGATCACACTCATATTTTCAGTCACAAAATTCCACCAGATGCCCTCCAGAATCACTTAGCAGGTGCTCTTCCTTCCTTTTCCAACCCTGTCTTTGAGTCATTCATATTTTCATATTCACCATCAATGACCCTCGGTGGCTGTCTCCATTCTTACAAACATTGTTTACCATTATGGTTAATCAATTTTGAAGGTTCGGAAGTTTGGCATTGAGGAGAAATATGAGTCCATGTTGCAAGAGTGCTGATTACTCTCATATTTTCAATACTTCAAGCTTAAAGAAGAATATTTTGTATGGTTATCCTCTGGGGCAGAAAACTATTTCAGTAAACATCTGTAAAAGAGCTCTAGAACAAGGAAAACCCCTAAGAATAGAAATGAGGTAATCACATTTCTACATACAAAATCTGAGAACAAAAAAATATTTTACACTGAACTGAATCTCAAGTTACTGAATATTTCCTAATTTGATCAAATTTTGTTGTTGTCGATGCACATACATGCATGTCATATAAAACCCTTAGAACCATTCACTTTTAAATATTACCTGTGACATTTCTCCTGAAACAAGAAACCTTTTAAATATGAAAAGAAAGGGAGAACAATCTCCTAAGAATTGACTATTTGGGCTAAAGTGGGTGGCATGAGTCCAATAAGATAAGATACAATTTCCCACTCTTATCCACTTACTTATATGATCAGGAAGACATGCAGGTAGATGAGAGAAATAGAGACATGAATCACTCTAAATAAATAAGATTGCGTCCTCTTCCACTGCTCACTTATAAAGGAATCCTGTAAGTGACCTCAGGATACCCTCATGTTTAACAAATTGAATAAAATCTTCCAATTTCTGTTTTTAGGTCTGCTGTCAGTGAAACAGTTGATTTCTTTCAGCAGTGAGTCATTGGTGTATTTTCAGCTTCTGGAATCATGCTGTCATGTAGTTGTATCTTTATCTCTTTCTTTTCTTTTTGTCTCAAACTGGTAAAACAGATTTGAAATGAATGTATGTACATTCTTATCCTATACATCGATTTCCTAACTTGTAATTTTGTATGCTTAAGTCTAGTAAAATTGATTCAGAGGTTTTTGTTTAGATATTTTTTTGAAAATTAGGAGGAGAGGGTTCCACTTTATTTAGTATTTGACATGTTGGGTCAAATGGAAATGCTAATTCAATTTTTTTGCATTTAACTTGTACATGTACTTCAAGGGAAATTGAAACGGCATTATTTTAATGAATTCTATTATCTAACTACTTAGATGTCCTCAAATACTTGTGCGTTTCATTTCAGAACAAAAACAAATCCAATAACCAAAATGAATGGAGGAAGGCCGATTAAGGAGGAGGAGTTTACAAGACAATATGAATTAATCTGGCCTTACCTTTATTTTCATCAGAAATAATTGAGAACCTTGGGTTGGGCCGAATGATTCAACATTTCACTGACCTTCATTTTATTTGATTTGATTTGATATCAAGTCAATAATATATCAAATGTTTGCTTAATTTTTTTAGCCAATTGTTTTCTTAATTGAAAATGAAAATCAATATAGTTAATGCACAGCTACCTTGTACATTTCAAGTCTTTTTCCTGCAGGTGCAGGGAACAGTCAAACTGTAACTCATAAAAAAAGTTCATCATACTTTTGGTCTTATTGAATCAATCATTTTTATCAACCATATGTCAACAGACTTAACAAAGAGCATGAATATTTGAACGGGTATAGCCATGTATAATGGATCTATTTACAGGTCTTTTCTTCAAGTGGTAACACGAGACATGTAGGAAACCACCGAACAAAGGGAAGATGATACACCTCATTAACTTCCTCTCATCATGGATGTCTAAACCACAGGGGCTGGAGTCCTACACCCTTGAGTCATACTCTCTCTCTGCTTTGCATTTCTGTCTTGAATATGTTCTTCCTTCTTTCTTTTTCTACAGGAAGACTGTCAAAGCGCACCTCAAATATAAGTATATATAGGGGTCTTGAGCAAACCCATGAGATAAATAGAAAACTAATTTTAAAAAATATAAAATCAGAGGGATCTTTCCTTCTAGAAATAGTGCATACTGCATGAAGCAAATTATGAGTAGCATTTGTCATAAAGCGATAAAGCTGAAAATTGACATAAATAACTTTCTTGTAAACAATATCAGATACCAGTTGGATGACACAGATTTCCAAAATAGTCCTACCCCCCACTAACGATAAAGACTCCCGTTTAAAGCTCATCATCCATGGAGTTAGACAATAACTAGGGCTATGACGCATCTAAATGTTTGCACTCTCTTTCAGATTCACAGACACTTTGAAAACATAGGCCAGACCGTCTTACATTCCTCTACAATGACATGCCTAGGGCTCCTAATCCCAAAGCTAATTTAAACTTCTATCCATCTCTAGACATTGGAGAATTTTTGAATCACCTATCCAGTAAAAGAAAGGAAAATTGGCAGGTTTCTAATGATTATTTGAAATGTGGAAATGTTTTTTGAGTAAAAGTTTCACATGTTGCATGCCAGGAAGGAGGTTGATCATTTTGGGTCCCTTGGGTGAAGTACAGGAGTATCATGGGCATAGGAAAGAATATCGTTAACAGGTGCTTCAGAGAAGTAAACACGGTCACATACCAGTGTACCACTTGCTTGGGTCGGTATTGGAGTTGAAGTGAAGAAAGGATGATGAAGATATCAGTTGTAACCAAGATTTTTGCATATCTATTATCAGTTTCATAAACTTTCAATACTGCCTATTGGACTACCGGTACTGCAACGAAAATTGATTTCTAAGTAGTAGGACCTAAACATTTGGATATTTGAACAGAATGCTGTAATGTATTAAAATGAAGCTCATATTGATCAATACGGTTTGTAGTACATTTAGGCCTATAAACTTAACTCCTGCTATGCAAAAAGGAGATGATTTCTATTCTATGAATGACAATGGATGTTAGATCACGACACCTCTCATTGTTAGATACAAGGATAATGTTATAACCTCTTCTTCCAAGCTTCTTTCCAATACACCAATATATCACTTATCATAAAAGGATCAAGAGCACAAGAATGATTTAGAAGCCCCTAATTCCTCTGCAATACAACCCCCCCCCCCTTCTATAAATGCCATGTCATGTCATATTATTCAAGGAAAAACAGTTTACTAGGGGGTGGGTTCTGGACAACCTGTGTCTAGGAGAGGACTTTTATGGGCAAGGACTTTTGTGTGCTAGGTTTCAGGTGAGCCGATCAATCAACACAATTTTATCTCTCCATGTATGTTTGTTTTGCAATCAAGATAGCCATGTCAATGTCAAGCTAGCAATAAAACATGAATGACAAAATGAAGTCTTTCTACCAGACTCAATATACTCATGTCAATTTTATCCTGCCAACAATAGTGTCAATGAAGACATTAGTCTTCACTGCCAGACTCAACGAAGAGACATAAAACTTTGGTATGCATACAATATTCCATTTAAAACTGTTTTCAAATAGTGAACATCAGTCCATCTGATTTCCCAGATTTCCATCACATCCTTTAACATTAATGCGTTTTGCAGGAAATATTTTTTTTTTAAAGATAACTTGTTTCTTCCTTATTTCTAAACGTTGCACTAGCATTTTTTAAAAGATCATAATTTAGCAATGGTAGAATTAGACTCTCTTCTCTTCTGGAGATACCAGGCACGTAGCCAGGGGGGGCAGTGGGGGTAATCCCCCCCCAAAAAAAAAAGAGCAAGAAGAAAGGAAGGAAGAGGACGTAGGAAAAAAAAGGATTAAAAGTCGAGAACGTTACAACAAATCGTCTTCTTTCTCTAATAATGTAATGAAATGTCAAACCTCCCTGCACCCACCCCCTTCGCGTGCTCACTACCCCCCCCCCCCCCTCCTAAAATAAAATCCTGGCTACGCGCTTGGGAGATACATGTAATTGCCATATGCTACATTTTAGTGTAACAACCTCCCTTTCCAGTAATATAGGTCTTCCACAATCCAATGTCGCTTGGGCAAGGAAATAAGAAGTTTCTGCCAAGCCCATTTTTTTTTTGCCATTATGAACTTTTCCATACCCACTCCCCCGTATAGAATTTGATAATGCCAGGACTGAAGTTAAAAGGATATGTGTGAGCATAAAATGTGTGCTATGAACTTGACATTTTATTCATGAAGGCTTTTTATTTTTGGTAATCAAAGCCCCTTGTTTACAAAGTCCAGGTTTCTTTTTTTGACAGAGGACAAAAACAAACCTGACTGCTCCCTTGAGAAGGTGAAGATATTTTGATATATTGACAGAGGGGAATAGAGAGTTTGAGCGAAACTCCTCCGAGAGTTGCTTTAAGGAGTCTCTGGTCAATGAAAGGGCGGCAAGTTGAAAAGAGATGTCACTTCGCAAGTAAGAATCTTAGCCTTATCATGAGAGTGTTTGACCAGCTAGGGGCAGATATAAAGCTGAAATTGTCTGGTGAGTTTGATATAGAACAGAAAACAGAGATCAAATATTGACCTAAATCTATATTTAAAGAGATAATGCAACTTATCATTAGTGAGTTACAACTCGAAACATCTCAATGCATGTAGCAGATGCATGCAGGAGATAATGATTCGATCTTGTACGTCACAATTACAAAGTTATTAATGTCTACATTTGCCACTTCAGAATATTACCTTAGAAAAATTGCTGGATATTATTTTACTCTATCGTGATACTTGAAATAAAATCTATGGCTTTTCACATACATCTAGTATGTTTTAGCTTTATAAAATACCTTACGGTCAAATGGAATTTATGTTAGACTAGAGTTTTGCAGCTTATAACATGTACACAGCACACCAACAAATAAATACTGCAAAATGATATGTCAATAATACAGGGATTGAATGCAGTGCAGTACTTATTTGATAGTGATACTGATAGCATACAAAAGGGGAGGGACTAAAGATAAATATAAATGGACAGATTCTGAACTACCACCTCCACCAGAAGAACATTTTCATTACTCAATTAACAGCAAGAATACATTTTTGATACCAAAGATAAAGGTCAAAAGGTCTATTTGAAGTTTGATATGATTGTTGTATCAATTACTCCTTATCATTATCAGCTAAGATTAAGAAGAATGATTCAATGTTTGCATGACTTTGTTGGGAAACATTTTCATTCTCACCTAAAAACGAACTCTTAAACTGAAGATTTTATCTGCACAAGTGATAAGATATTGGTTCACACCTTACTGTACTGAAATGATTATGCCCATTGTCCTCATATTCTAGCTGTCTTTTTTTCTTTTCTTTCTTTGTTTGTGTCTCTGGACCTCTTCATTCCACTTTACTTTGATCAAGACATAATGAGTACAAGATTCATTGTCACATTTTTGAAGACTTCTTAAAGGTTATGCAAAGTTTTGGGAAATTTTGAAAATTGGATGGATAGTGATTCTTTAAAATGTTGATATATTTGGATGCCCCTTTGGATGTATTATAAGCACTAGAAAATCTAGCCCCTAAAACACTTCTGCTTTCAAGTAAATAAAAATTTACCAGTGCTTCCGGTAAATTTCAAATATTTCAAATAGCGCCTAAGGCCATTCTATGGTAATCTCAGAATATGCATTGCTGATATATAATTTTCAAACAGGAATATAAAATTGGTCGATTGTAGTCAAGAAACATTGTTATAAAGCTAAAGTAATATCAGCCTTGTGGGGGAGCTATACAACATAAAGAGTTTATTATTTTCAATGTCATCACTCTAGACTCGATTACAACCGCGACAACGATCATTGAATATTGTAAAATCACGTATGCTTCCAATTTGTTCATTTGAACCAAATTCATGACCCCATACCAAAACTTTGTTTTACCTTCAATATTCACTTGACATGAAATATTCTAAATTTCATTTAGGTTATATTTTTTTCAATCTCAAAGAAGGAAAAAGTGGGAGAAAAGGAGAATGTGAACAGTCAGTACAGTTTCACAACAGCAAAAATTTCATATAGTTCATGTATCAAACCAGAACAAAGAAAACAATGACATTCTTGTTGGTATCATGTGTAGACTTTGTCACAATGTTGTATGAGTGCCATACCTCACGCAGGCAATGGGCTATGTTAACAAATACTGAGCAAAGTAGAACAAAGTTCAAATGATGTCAAAGGTGGGTGAAGGAGAATTGACATGGGTATTTGGACGTTCATACTTATATATATATATATATATATATATATATATATATATATCTCCTCTTTTTTGTTTGGTGCTTTTGCCCCTCTTATTGGGTCTTATAGCGAATGATATTTTGATGGGCTATTGACTGAAACATACTCCCCCACACTAAGGCATTTGCTTGGAGTAATAATGTAACTTAAGAATTTGAAAGATGTGTTCTGGATACAAAGTCGGGCAGATATTGACTATTGAAGTTTAATACAAGAACCCATAGCATTACAAATGTATAAATGTTATGTGTGCATTACAATTCAATTTAATCAAGTTCAACAAACCTTTCACTTTTTAAAAGTTTATTCTAGTTTGTTTCACTTGTAAGATGCTCCCACACTGTAATTCAAATCTCTCGACCTTAACATTACAATAAAAAATAAATTGGACTTCAATTTTTATTAAAATAGCCATGTAGAGACAAGTAGATGATGGTGGGGGAATATACATGTTTATTTTATATTTATATCCCCCTTCCAAAGTATAACCATGACATGTATATCATTGAGAAAACCGCAAAATATAATCCCTTGATGCCAGAAGTTACAAATGATGCCAAATGCCTCTTTCTCTGCACATATTTGGATTAAAGCTCATAAAAAGCCAAATATTTGAGTATAATAATTCCACATTTGAATCTTTTGTCCTTCAATTTATCTTTGTGGAACACATGAACGAACGCAAATGTCCTGGACTGGATCAATATAGATGCCCATAGATCTCTTGAACAAGTTGAATGCTGACTCCAGTATCCAGAATCAATTAACTATTTATTTTTAATCACAATATACAAAATTGGGATGGTAACTTGAACCCAAAACACAGGGAGGTTGACGGTGATAACCAAAGTGATGCCTCTATGAGAGTCTTGCCCACAAGTAACATTGGAAGAGATGATAATATGATGAGCATTTTGACATGGTATACCACCAAGAATTCATGCTGAAGTGAGGGTCACATTTCAAACATGGATGAAACATGAACTGTTCTCTTCCTTGGCAATGGGCTGTCAATTGAATTCAGAATGACCACTCCTCTAAATAAGGAAGTATATCCATGATGGAATAGTTAAGAAGAAAACGTAAATTAAAGAAAAGTGAATAAAAGAACTAAACAACAGAAGACTCGAGCTTGAGGCTGAACATTGACATATCTCCCATGATATATGTCAAATTAAAGTCATATTGGAAATATGAAGTATGTCAGCCTATGCTTATGTCCACCAAACTATGAAAGTATTGAGGATAGACTACATGTTGGCATACTTTATTCAAAATATCATGTGAATGCAGGGCCAATAGATTTCTGTTTAAAAATAAAAGTTGGAGTGAAACTATGAATGCAAAAACAAGAATATTGAATCAGATCACTTTCCCTAGGATGCAGAAGAGAAAGTATTGATCAATCAACAAGGAACATTATACAACTAGAACAACTACATTATGTGTAAACATTTATGGTGGCAAGCAGTTTATAAATATATTTTGCAAAGAAATCTATTCTAGATAATTTTTTATAGTGTTCCAGTAGCTGTATCCATCTTAATACCTATTTCATGATTTTGTACTTAAAAGTTAATGAATCCATTAAGAATTTACTGAAGAAAGACAAGTTTTCCATGAGAATAGATGGTGATGATTGGCTCTCTCAATTTCAATAATTTCATGAGTGAAACAACACATTTCATTGTCAATGCTGATCAAATGAGACTATCAAACCCTAGGTCCAAACACATTTCAAGTCTGAGGGACGTACCCACACTAATTCTATTTAGAGCCTATAACTCACAGAACAAAGCTGTTTCACTTTTCTTTTAAATCTGAAAATAGGTCATGAATGTTGCAGTTCTGATGGTAACAATATACATATTTATGTTGAACAGTGTGAAGACCATGATAAAAGACATTAAAACAAGCATTGGAACATGGCATATTCCCTTGCTGATTTTGATAGATCCTTGCAGAAACACCTCCCACACAAATCCTCCGCCCACGAACAGAATTATATCGTTTGATTTAGATAAGCCATCCTCCTACTAGAGATAATAATGAGCTATTTGAATAAAAGACCTGTTAACCGCAAGAGCATTTTATAGCTCTATTTTCACTTTACTAGCAGGATTTAATTCAAAGATATTTCAACAATTGTTTGATGATTGAAACAGGGAGGCTTTTCTTTCTCTTTTACTCTTTAGTTTTGATACCTATTCGTTTGGTAAATAAAAGATTATGATATGAAATATTATAGTTTTTAATACACCTCGATGCACTTGTCTAGTGTATTGGATACTAAGAATTGCATCTTGAACCAGAAGGGCACATATATGCCAGCTCATCAAATAAATGAAATCATTTACTTTAATTTTCTCCCGCAACTGTGTATGAGAGCTCAAATAATTTTCACAACAAAATTATTATTGAGTGTAACAACACCTTTCTGTGGTTTGGGTAATGCCCATACCACAACACAACAATAGCTTTAACCTTAGATGAACTTGGAGAATCAAAATATTGGTGGCACACCTTATCAACCAAGCAAATAACTCATGTTTATTACCTTATTTCAACAAAATAGAATAATTGTTTTTTCATTTTCATTACCAGTTGAAATAGGTCACAACCTTTTTCTATACAATGTGGTTATCTCACCAGATCCATCTCTGATACAGTAGGGAATTTGAATTATCATATTTTAGAAGATCAATCATGAGTAGAGTATACATTAATCTATGTCAAAAGTTGAAACCACATCTTTATCTCTAAAGTACAGATCACATATTAGATTCGTCCAAGTCCTCAATTCTTGGCCCATTATCGGGAGATATATGAGGCTTGTATGATATACATATAACAAGATAACAAGAAGTTTGGATGGGTATACTGTAAAGCAGTGTAAAACATAGTTCTCTGTTCGAAGAATCTCTTTATGGGTGTTTTATAAGTGCTATTGTTTCGCAGTGATATAAAAGTATTTTATTGCATTTACCTGAGCTCTTTTGCCACTCACCAGAGCACTTTTGGAGCTCTTAAAAGCTAAATCACTCACAATTCCTGTCCATTTTTTTGTTGTTACTGCTGTAAAGTGAAATTCATTGATTTGCATAATGAGCTCATTTTATCTCACAAAATGTAAAAGGGAGCTAATTCAGATCATTCATTTACCTGAGCTCTTTTGCCACTCACCAGAGCACTTTTGGAGCTCTTAAAAGCTAAATCACTCACAATTCCTGTCCATTTTTTTGTTGTTACTGCTGTAAAGTGAAATTCATTGATTTGCATAATGAGCTCATTTTATCTCACAAAATGTAAAAGGGAGCTAATTCAGATCATTTTGCAAAGATTTAACGTCCTTTTGGCTCCCATCAGATAATATTTCACAATCCCAATGAAATAGTGTCATAAAGACTACATTCATTGATTCATCGATCTTGACAATGACTTTTACTGAAAGAGTTAAGTCAGGTGAACGTCTGTCACACCATGATTGTGCTGTTGCCTAGGTGAATCACTAATAATGGCTGCATTACCAGTATTGTCATGTATTCACCAATAGTGAGCTCAACATGATACACTGCTTTAATAACATATGGAAATCAATTTTGAATGTAAGGCTGTGGCTTTTCTTGAAAACTTGTCATTCTTACTTTGATTACAATTAATGCATATGCTTGAGATTTGAGCCTCAATATTCAAATTTCTTTGTGCTTGAACATGACGCATCTAACCTGTTAACTACTGAATGCTCTCATTTCCATTAGTTTAATACAGGGACCACCAGTTTCAATAGGGAATTGGTTAAATGATTAGTTGTATAATCTGAACCATTTTCAATTTTTCACATTCAAACATTGACTTCACATTTTCCTCACAAGATTTTTCTACTTCTGCAGGCTCTGACTCCTGAGTCAAAGTTTGAAGTTGATCACAGATCATGTAGGGGGGGGGGGGGGGGGGGGGGGTTCAGCAGACATGTGAACCTGTTGTGGCGGTTTCTAAAGGACCCATTTCCTTTGTACTTTCAGGAAACACAGAATCAAACCACTTGCAATGCTCCTGTATAGATACATCCTGCCATGGGCAAGGTATCAAGTTTAAGCAGGAGCATGAACCCCGCCAGACCCATTGCAATCCAATCAATGCTTGATATTAAAGCCATTAACAGCTTTGTTAGCCTTCAAAAAGGTTCTGTTCAATTAAGTTGGGTTTAGAATACAAATGGGCACATGATTAATCAGAGATGCTTAATAAGGCTGCTACATATATCTCTCTCTCTCTCTCTCTCTCTCTCTCTCTCTCTCTCTGAAGTGGAGTGAGAAGCAAGTTAAAGATGGAAAATGATTATCATGATCCAAATTATACCTTGATCTTCTCTGTTCTTAACCTCATTTCATGAATGAATAAATGTCTTTCAGAATCTTTTGATATTCCAAATATGAATATGATTCACACACACATTATTCATGTTTTATTTTAAATCAGGTACTTGGCCTTTAACAATCACTGTAGGTAGTTTGCTGGGGTAGCCTTTTGATAGTTTTACAGGCTTTTCCTGTGGTAAGTCAGGTATATGTGTTTTATTTGGCTATTGACCTTGATTTCAGTAGGATTTTTAAAAGAGAGTGTATTTTCCAAAAATATAACACTTCATCCAAAATCTCATAGTCATAGCTCACTCTAGATCACAATTTGCTGCATATATGGTTACTTGTATGGTTACTTTTATTAGGCCTATACACTTCTGAAAGTACATAACAGGGTTGACTAATTGTACAGGTTGTTGCTGTTTTCTTCTCCTTATTATAAACACAGGGAACACATTGAGAGAAAGGAACCTGTTTACAATTGTTGTAATCATTTCTTACTTATCCATCTGTTACAGACCATGTAATATTTGTTACAAATATTTACTTATTTTCAGATTTGATTTAAGTCCAGCACAAAAGCACTTCTTTCATACACACAAATATTCTGAATGATATGTAAAGAAAGAGAGAGAGAGAGTGAAAGAGAGAGAGAGAGAGAGAGAGGAGAGAGAGAGAGAGAAACATATGATGTGGTCTTAGTCTTACCCTGCAGACCCCATCCACACAGACATCAATAGTGTTTGGCCCACATCTGGTTCCATCGATCACCTTCTCTGCATGGCGGTAGTAGAAGTGTTCCCCTTTGGGCATACAGTTCAGCTCACATTGGTTTGGACCTGAAACAAACAAAATGATTCCTCTCATTGTAAACTGATACACTCATTACATCTTAAAACAGCCATTAATAGTAGTAATCAATTACATTGATTTACATTGATGTTACAAGTCTGACTCTGATTGGAGTTTGACTCATTCATAATCTATATTTAAATTCTTATGATGTTATATTATGACATAGGTAATAAAAACTAAACTTTTTAATGTTTCACAGAACTTCAGAAGTTGAAGCAAAGCAAAGAGTTACATTTGTAATGCCATTGAGAAATTGAGAATTGTTCTAGTTTTGAAACATTAAACGAAGCTGACCTCAAACCAAAAAAGTCATTTATTTCACGCTTGGATTCTGGAAAGTGTTAAGAAGGAGCAAACTTATATATTATCTCAAGCATAAAATAAATTGGCAACGGTATCCCCTTTTCCATTTATCTAATATTGATGAATTTGAACTACTGACCTTACACACTAAACTAGACTTTATCAGTGTTTCAATTACATATCAATCATTTGTTAATTGACAGAGAATTGAAATGAATGAAACAATTCAAACCACCCTTCTCATATATCAGATTGTTTTATAGGTCCACGCCAAGGTCTTTCATTCAAGAACATTATGATGTTGAGGTGTCAAGGTGTAGATTACAAGGTGTCACATTTGATGTAGTTGTATGGCTAAACATGAGATCTCTTTTTGAATACATCACTGCAGGTTATCAAAACTGATCAAAGTTGAGCACCATGATGACTTCCATCCATCCGATTTAAATTTATTAGTAGGAAGATAAGATATATTCTAGCCATATTCAACTCATAAAACACTTTTCACAACCACCTGTTTGATTTATTATGACATGAAAGGGAACAGTTATCTGTTTTATGTGACTATTTCCTTCCCATTCACAATCTAAATGGTGATACTGTTAAGTTATGACTAGAAATATCCCACAAGAAGTGTTTATAAATGTTTACGAAAATTGGTATCTTTTGTTTATTTGTTCAATGTAAAACTGCCCATATTAGTTTAGTAGTTATCAGCAGGTATTTATATATGTTTTAAGGTGCAATATCTACCTCTTTTAATTTTGATAGATCAGATTCCATGAGATGTTATAGTTGGAATTATTAACACTAACTCAAATAATTACAATAAGTAATGTAATGTATAACTAGTTTACATGAATTCCTATGTTTTTTTTTCTCACATATAGTTGCAAAAGTTATATGAATTAAAGAGATTTCATCATTGTACGGAGGTAACCTTTCGATTTTATCTTTAAAGGATTTCCACAAACATAAAGCACATTCCCACAAATCAAAATATTTACGATTGATTCTGATAAAGAAAGGAAACGGTGTATCTCTGAGGGAAATCTTGGCCTCCTTAAGGTTTCCTTCCATTTCTACAAACAAATAAATAAGCCGTCCTGTTAAAGATCAAAGAATGTGTAATTTTGCAGATGAGTTTTGTCTGGGTTAATGATTTTCACATAATTCAGGAGAGGAGTGACACTTCCTACAGACAGGTCATGACCACCAGCATTAAAGTTAGATTGTATATATTTTATGCATGGTTATGCCATTTATAAGTTTAGGCAAATAGAATCATGTCAACTATGAGGTTGTATATCAAGGTCGTAGTGTTGGTAATCCCCCAAACTTTGAAGATTTAGTTTACTTTTGATTAATAAATAGCAATGCATTAACAATAGTAAGTTGAAGTACAGTATTTTGGAATCCTCTTTCTCTTTCTCTCTCTCTCTCTCTCTCTCTCTCTCTCTCCCTCTCTGTATCTGTCTCCTGAAGATAGATCTATGATGAGAGGTGAAAAAATAATTTAGATCATGAGCTAGATATAAAATGTATATGTAGAGTCAACACACATTTGAGTATGCACAAATTATGCATCTCTTTGTGGTATTTCTGTGCTATTGACTTAGGCATTGATAAGAGTGTAGTATGTATAAGCCGAGATATGACTTTCTTTAATAATTATACAAAAATTCATAGGAAATCATGTGCAGACCATCAATATATCTGGCAGGTGTATTTTTTGTATAAATTAAACTAGACCATATGAAACGAGTTTCACTCTGATTTCCCTTCTGCTACCAGAAGTAAACATCCTCATTATTAGTAATCTGTGCCAATCCTACATGCATAAAAGTCAAGTTAACAGATCTTTATACTAGCATTAGACGGCTTGTTTTGAACTTTGTTTACAATCTTTCAATGCAAATAGCTGCAACCTATTAGTGTCTAATTACAATAAAGAAACTCAATCTGACATACGTAATGAGCCATTTACTTTCCAACAACCTGCCGCATTTCATAATAAGCCAGTTCACGGTTGCAGTCTGAGCATGAGCAGATAAAGGTCATTGCAGAACAAATTTTGAAATACACGGAGACGCAATACTGGATGCGTCCTCATGAAAGTTATGTGATTATTATTCATTCATGCACATTCAGTGCACTCCATGATACACAGGTGGAAGTATTCTTTGAAAAGGGGAAACAAAGGCTATCTATTTATCGCTGTAGGAGTGATTATTTCAAAATGTACAAAGTGGGACGTCTTCATGTTTTGAAGATCTGTGGATATTCGGGGTCATTGCAGTGATGTGCTAACCGTGAACTGGTCTATTGCTCAATGTACCAGAAAGATTGTGAGATAATAAAAGTCCTCTATCTAGGTATTTTTCTCTTTTTCATTCACCCTATTGCTTCCATGAATTTTTCCAAAGAAGTAAATTTTGTCAATTAGTTCTAAATTTCATCTCTTTTGTACCAGAAGGGCATTAAATAAAAACCTTTAAGAAAAAAGTAAACCCCTTCTGGTTTCTAACAGACGATATAGTTGTAAGGCTAATTCGGTCTCTAAATTTACTGCAATATACCTAGAAAATTTTATGCCAGTTCTGTTTTGTCTGGACAAACAAAATCTTTATATTCGGATTGCAGTTAGTGTGAAATTTTAAGATCTCTCATCTTATGTTGCAGAAGATTTCACCCTAGACATGTTTACAATTGTTATTTTTGTAAAAATTCCATTGGACTTACATCTATTTCTATTGTGCTTTCAAATTATTTCGGGAAAAATTGGAACTCAGTGCGTTTAAATTTCAACTATAAATCATTATAGTTTAAAAGGGGAATTATCATTGGTTGATACTGACGAAATGCTGTTAGCATGACTGTATATTCATATGCGGCATCTTAATGTTTGAAGTTTGAATAAATTAGGCAACAGTGAAGAAATCGCCAAACTTCAAAAGAAAGACTTTTGGCAAACTAACAAAAACATACTACTGATTTCATGCTCCAGTTCATTTATCATGACTTTGTAACAAGACTTGGTGAGTAGAAATTTCATATTCATATATTAAACATATTAAAGGTAATCTTGCACAACTCATAAACATTATACAATCGTAAAACATGGATATTACTTTAGGTATGTACACGCATCTAAAGTCTGAACCCAACTTCTGTACGTTTTCAAGTACAGTTTTGTATAGACTTTCAACATATACATTTGAAGCATTATTCTGCATTCTTATTGTTCCTGTGATAACGTTTGATTCAATTATATAATCATTTTCTGATATCATTTAAATAAAAGTTGAATAAATTGAGTTGATTTCATTCTATCACTTGTCCCATGTGACAACTCGATACAACCTTTAAACTTGTCAGATTAGGAGAAGGAGTGTAGCTGCAATAGCATAACATGTATTTCTTTATGACACATACCAGCATGACATCAACGATAACACCAACAAAACATGGAATTCACAATGCATCTAATCTATCATATTTTGTGAACAATGATATTGTCAGCTCATTTGACGTACATTAAGTAACTAATGAGCCATGAGAGAGGTGAATCTACTTAAGTGAAAAATCCCAGAGGCATGTTTGCATTGTAATGTACAAAACATCCCAGGCCATTTGTTGAAATCAAATAATATCTTAAAATCTGTTAAATTTGTCAATTCAATGATAAACCATTTTTGCATACAATAAACGGCATTTCTAGTGACTATCACCAGAAGTCTGTCATCATATAATATATTATCATAGTACAACTTTTTTTAAATACACATTCTACAAGATGTATGAATACATGAGTAAGGAGACAAGGGTTAAAAAAGAGTTGGAAAGCAAAAGAATAAATGACAACTCATTATAAAAGATGAAAAAAAAATGAGGGGTGAATAAAAAGGGAAAGAGGAACATAAAATGCCACAATGTGCTCTTCAAGCTTTTAATATGAAATGTTGCTTATTATTGTAAGTGTGGATCAAGTCAGTCACACAATCAAGACCCCAGCAATGAATTCAAAAACTGCATCAGAGAAAAGGCAGAAATGGACTAGTTGTTGGAAGAGAACATCAGTCACGAGCAAAAACTATTTCATGCCCACTTGACAACTGAATGCCAGACCTCACACACTTTACAATTGGAACCAGGAAAGAAGGTTAATCTGGAAGGTGTATAATAAGAGGATTAAAACAATCCATCACTCACTCACATCCTAACGTATATCTGGGTCACTATACTAGAAGAAGAAAACAAGGAATCCGTTTTAGGGAGTTCATATTCGAATGCATAACAACAAGAACTGTTACTGTGCTATTTCACTTTTTGATGATTATAAGTACTATTGACAAAAATATGCATGATTCAATAAAGGAACCAGCTACCATATCCCTTTAAACATTTATTAATGTGATGACATTTCATTTCAAATATACAATGACCCAATTAGCAGTTGCTGACAATATCAAATTGGTATCATTTTACATATTTCTGAACTGAATATTTAGACATCTATTTTTTTATTTAGTCATATGTAACCTCATTTAATTGTCCACATGGTCAAAATTGACATTAAATCTACTACCAAACCCTTACGCAAAAGGTGAACTGAAAATCTGAATAGGGCTAAATGAAAAGTTCTTTTAAAACATGAAAGTCAAGTATATTTCCAACCTGTAACATGAATTATGTCTGGGGGAAAACAGTAGCTAGAAGGTGTTTGGAACTTTAGATGAAAAGTGGAATGTGAAAGTTCAATAGTTGAACGAGAATGTAGGTTATTGACTTGATACTTAGACTTGTACCTTGATCTAAGTTTCCTGTATATTGGTTTTGTGAAGTAAGCAATCATTTCAGCATAGCTCAAGGTGTGACTGAGTATGTTGTCGTCAAAGTTAGAAAGTTACTTAATAGACATAGAGTCATGTAGGTCAACAATTCAGGTCTTTACAATCAACATCAGTTATTGATCTGCTTGCTACACAGTATATGTTACATATAGAAGTATTTTATTTCAAAATGCTGGTTTCACGTGACAATTCTTTTACAAGTATATGTCGATGAAACATTTGCTGTAAAGAGGTAGAGATAGGGAGGAAGGGAGTGAGGGAGGGATGGAGGGATGGAGGGATGGAGGGATAGAGAGAGAGAGAGAGAGAGAGAGAGAGAGAGAGAGAGAGCTGAATAGAAAGTAAACTTTTGTATACCAAAAACTATGTAGATATCTCACTATCATCATAAAGACTTAATCTTAATAAACTGTGAAACCTTCCAATAATTACTATTCAACATGAGTAAAAAATTCGAATTGCCCAAAATGTTACCTTGTTCATCAAAGAGAGAGAGAGAGAGAGAGAGAGAGAAAGAGAGCTAAATAGAGAGACAACTTGTATGTACTATAAACTATGTAAATATCTCAATATCATCATAAACGCTCAATCTTCATATTCTGTGCAACCTTCCAGTAATTACTATTGTAAGTCTAATGATCTGTTTTGGGAATTGTCCAAAATGTTACCTTGTTCATCAGAAAAAAAGAGAGAGAGAGAGAGAGAGAGAGAGAGAGAGATAGAAAAGAGAGCTTAAATCGAAAGTCAACTTGTATACTATAAACTATGTAAATATCTCACTATTATTCATAAAGGCCCAGTCTTCATATTCTGTGCAACCTTCCAGTAATTACTATTGTAAGTCTAATGATCTGTTTTGGGAATTGTCCAAAATGTTAGCTTGTTTATCTTCTAAAAGTGCACCGGTCTGACCATGGTCCCATCATAGACCTAGGTCTATGGTCCCATTGAGTGCAATAAGATGAAGGTGAAAGTACTGTTCTCTCTCTAAATGGCTCAGAGAATGGCAAGTTTTCCTTTGACTGTGATGGAAGCTAGTACACCAAGATTTGAATTCAACCCTCTAGGAGGTTTGTTTAAGAGTATCAGACAGAGAGAGGTAAATATTCCATTGAGATAATCTGTTTTTTCAATGCTTTCCCTACATCAATGCTTTTAAAGTATCCAGCAGGACTCTACCTTTGTAGGATATGAAAGAAACCTTGATACTTTTCCTGCAACAAAATTGAGGACAGATGATGAGCACATCTATGTATGCAAAGTTCCTCTTTTTCCCAAGAGAGAAACATCTTTATTTTGTCATTGCTCACGATTATACAGTATGTACCTTCCATGATTAAATTATCAGTTCTCCTTTTTTTCTTTAAAAAAAAACAAAAATCTACATGGGTAAGCCATTTTTTTAATTACAAAGTTACAAACAGAACACTGCATTTCATGAGAGCCAGGAAGCAGTTAATTCCTGTGCTTAACAAAGAGTTTTTGGTCTCAACAGATGATTGAATCCCTGAATTTCATGAAAGAGCATAAATGGTCTAATATATCTTCTTTGTAATAGAGGTTTATAGTGTAATAAAAAGGTTCAGCAGTCTTTTCATATTCACCTGTGATGTTTGTAAGATTATATCGCTTAAATTCAGATCATAAAATCAGTCACCTGAACTGCTAATTATTTTGTCAAAGGCCATAGAATATTTTTATGCTCAATTTTAATGATTGATAAATTCCTAAATATTTATTTGCTCAATCTTATCATTTAAAATGATTTAAGCAAACAGTACAATATTTACTATAAAAATTAGAAATTAATAGCACTTTAATATCCATATTGTAGTAAGCAATTTACTCATACTGCCCAGATTCAAAAAGATTATTTTCAACTACAGACAGATAAAAACATTTATTATAAGCCATATTGGGTTTATTTCCATCATTGTCAGCAAAATCAATCTTGACAGTCATAAAAACTGCTATTAAAGTAGTATTAAAAAATATATAGTGTATATAGTGTTTATATATATCAAGTGCACCACAATTGTGTTCTTTTGACTGGTTTTCTTCAAAAGTTATCATCAAACTATCAAGATGAAGGTCTGTTTTATCAATGTTTGTTTGTTTTTGTTATCTATGCTCCATCTGAAAAATATAATGTGTATTCTTATCTACAAGACTTAACAAGAAAACCTAAAAAGGGTAGCTTTTGTAGTTTTTAGTAGATAGCGCTCTTGTAAGGCTCAAAGGTCTTTACTAGAATTAGAAGAGAAGCCACACAACTATTCGGTTAATAGGTTTCTATTTATTAAACAGGCTTCATCACTTAAAGACAAAATTATGTCTACAGATATCTTCTACCTGTCAAAAGCTTTGATGATTTTGAAACAGTCTAAAGAAAATAATGTATAATATCTTTGTAAAAATTAGAATAATTATACAATAAACAATTGCTATACAATGTAATACACTACTTGGCATATACTTTATATATCTTATTGAATATATGATTTATCAAATTTTCTTTAAATTCACAATGATTGGACAAAATTTGAGATATGACAAACTTGATCCTTCTCTAATGTTTTCATTTCCTCAGGTCTCAAGTTGTGTGAGCCAATGTGGTAGCAAAATTGGAAAATATTCTTCAAAAGTGCTTGAGGGGATTGGAATGGTCGGTCAATATCGGACAACAACATGTCAAAGTGTCCATCTGACAGTCCATGCTCTGACTTCAATGGGTCAACTGACCAAAATTTTGTAGAAGGTGAAAAATGGCATTGAATTCTTGCCAGGCATAAATGGCCAAATAATAAAATCTCTCAAAAAATATTACAACTTATATGATAGGATAAATGAATTAGAATGATTGGTCTCACTATTCCTAATTTCACGGATCCTTAACTATATCACACTGTACAATAGAGACTGACCAACAGCACTGACCACAACCTCAGGATGTTGACCGTGACCCTTATATGACCACTATTTTGACCATCTAGTCGATTCAAGATATGAAAAATGTCCCTCTAAAAAGCAAGCCTGACTAAAGTTATCTTCAAAAGTTTATTTTAGAAGCTTTAGTCTGCCATAATAAAAGGTCAACACAATAAGTTAACTCCACAATCACAACAGGTTTAATGGATGTTTTTGTCCAAGATATTTTCGTAATCTACAATCAAAGAGGGTATATTTGGTTGACCCAATTACATGGATGAGGGTGGCTTTTACACTACACATCTAAGAAATAGGGGAAATATACAATCTGGTACTGGGTGGAAAAAAGAAAAAAAAAAGTACACATACTTTAATTATATTATCTGTACACTACATACTGTATGAATTCAATTTGTGAATGTCACCTTCAAGTGGCTTAACTGTAGAAAATACATGAGCTCTAAAATTGTAGGTCAATGAGAACACTACATTTTGTTTGTGTTAACTCCATCTTCTTTCTGTAGTGACTGAGGCTCATATTATAAAAAAAAAAATCAAGTGTTTTTATTCACAAGATAAACAGTCTAACATCAACATGTATGGACAATACCAAATTTATGTAGCACCATGGTGTGGAAAATTGCATTTTTATCTTAATATCTTGAAGATCAAAATGTCTCTAGCAAAAACTTCTTAAAAGATTCTTAAGGGATAGAGTAACTCTGGTTTGTTGCCATGATTATTTGTAATTCCCAAAGAGTAAATAGTGCTAGACTTTATTCTAATTCATAAGTAATAAGGAGGCCCCTCACAATCCATGATCATGCTTTTTAGATTACAGCCTGGTAAGCAGGAATATAAAAAATATCCTCAAGTAATCAACAAACCCAATTTGAAACACATGGTTTTTATTCCTAATATAAGAAGTCATATCAATAAAAGCAATCATTAATGCATTAAACATCTTATAAATGAATGTTCACATCATGTTAAAGTAATTAGTAATTGTTCAAGTCCCCAAATTATGATTGACATGTCTAATACTCAATAAGACAATAATAATAGGGATAGAGGGGAACTGGGTGAATATTGAAAAAAGAAAATAGACACAACAAAGAAATAGTTGATTTAAAAATCCTTGTAATATCATTCACTTATTCAAAATATGATTATATTATCTCTGATTTTAATCATCCATTTCCACCGAAAACAGGGAAGATAGAATAAAACGAAATAACAGTAACTCATTTTTTTTTTTTTACATCAGCCTAATAACTAAGATAAATCTAGAATGTAACTTCAACATGATAAAATTTATAACTTAAATGGTTTGATTAAGACTTCAACAGACCTAGATTCAATATGCCGGAATATTTCAACTATAACAGGAATCTGCCATTCTAAAGACAGAGTGTGAGAACTCAAGAAATGTGGGAACGGATACTAAATAAAGTCAGTGAAAGTTCACCAAACGGCACGTTTCCACAGATATAGGAATAACATCTTACCTATATGCATCGTATGAGGGTTCAAAGTAACCACATGTCTGTATTGAAATCACAGAGAGACTTTACTTTTAAGTAACGATACTGAACTGCACATGTATGTTTCTAACTTGAAATATTTTGAAAAACACAAAAATGTTAATTGTCCAACAGGAACTTCGTAACAATTTTAAATGTGTTATAAGGTTCAGATTTAACTCATAAACAATACTGCATCTTGTTAATGCTTTACAAATCATATTTGTTGCAGAAATGCTAAATGGCAATAGGTCTTTAGCCGGAACATTTGGACACTTTTGATTTCCTGGGAGGATGAGGTGGAAATAGGATGGATTCCCACAAGAAATTAAATATTTCCTGAACATCTCCTTAAACACTATAACCCTGAAAAATCAAATTATCATGCTCTGCAAGCATCTCTATTTCTCTTGAAATATAACTATGTATGATTAATTGTTCTATTGTATTCGTAGCAAGTCAATTGCATACTTCAGGTGGGCCTAAAGTGTGTGTCTGCACATATTAACAATTTTTTTTTTATGGGAGGAGGGGGGGGGGGGTGGTCGTGGTCTCAGCAAGTTTTTAACAGAAAATGGTCATTTAGAAGGAACAGGCTTCCATTTTCTATCTGACACAAACACAATGAGTATTTCACCATGAATAGAAGACAACCATCAGCATGACTTACCACTTAACTGATCATGTATCAAAATAAGACACTTTGGGGTGGGAAAAAGTTTTCATCCATGGCATTACCTAAAATAATGGTTACAAAATCACAGCTACTAATCACCAACCATGCGGAAGATATGTCTATATACTCGACAGGTGTATTCAGCCATGGGTGGATAGGCAGAAAAAAGAGAAAGAATAGAGGGGATATACCTACAAGAGAATGATGTAAAGCAAGAGAGAATAGAAAAGCATTAATCAAGGAGAAAGATGCACAAAAGAGATTCACAAAAGAAAAGAAAAGATTTGAGATTATGTACAGATGAAAGATAGTCCAATGTTCCATGCGAATGACTATATGTAGTATGAATCCAGAGAATGACTCATTTTCATTCAACCCAATTTAAATCTAACTTTCTTTTTAAAAGAAAGCACAGACAATAAAAATAACAAAACATGCTGCTAGCAGGAAAAGGATTGATCCTTTACTTTCCCATACTTTCCCATACTATCATAATTTCTAAAAATATATTTGAACTGATATTCTAACAGTTTGGAAAAACAAGTTAAGACTTAAGAGTATATCAATGACCAAAGTTGGTAAAAAAATACAGAAACTACTTGCTCCAAATGTTATATAAAATAGTTTTATACATTATCATAGAAGATTCTGGGGAATTTGTCTCTGGAATATACCATCTTGGACAAGTATATCTCAGACAAATACCCACGTAAGACAATTACCTCTTCACTTCTACCGTTCCCTTAAAATAATTTCTCCTCCAACAATTATCCTATTAAGAAAATCCCCCCCCCCCCCCCCATCTGATATTATCCACCATCCTGGATGGAAGATATCCATGAAGTTAGATGTGCTCCTCAAAACTTACATTCAAATTGTAATCAGCTTAGAATAACATTCTAAACAGTCAACCTTTAAGTTCATTATAGCAACAAATCACCTTAAGGGGAAAAAGCAGTGGAAGTTCATAATTTGCCAAAATAAATAGAGCTCCGAGTAGTCAGCATGAGTACTGACTAGAGGGCACTGCCGTTCACAACCATGATAAGTATACAGTCTTAATCAAGAAACTCTCTTTAAAGAATTCAAGGAGTTAATTTTTTCCCCTAGGAATGATGAATGATCATCTTTATTTTAAACATGGTAGTTAGTATTGCAGGATCTCCAGGTGAGTGACTACTAATTGGGGAATTTGAAGGCTGCTTCCTGTGATGAAATGACTAATATCGGTAGGTTAAAATATGAATGTTATCCAAGAAAATAAATGATGGATTAAAAACAACATTCTGGAGGATACATGAAGAACAATTGGTGTGAATAATAAAAGAACAGGAATTAAAAAAGAGACAATGCAAAGTAGACTGGAGTATGATGATGCAAACGTGAGGAGAAAACAGAGGACTATCCAAAGAGCTAGCACAAACATGTTGTGGGAGGCTGTGCATGCCAAACTTCAGGTGTGTATGAATACCCTCCTTGGCATTGACCAATGGTTGCACAATTGTAGAATGACCAACTGATCACCCTTGTGATGAGGATCTTTAAGAAACAAATCTGCTCAATACAGCCATAGACGTGACTGAATGATACAGATGACAGATCATCAAAGAGACCCACAGAGTTAATTTACGGTAGGCTGTTGTTATGGAATCCAAACAATATGGTTCTCAAGAACAACACCTTTACCTCCTTTACCACCTTAACCTCTTCCATTTGAAGAAGACATTTGAGGATCCAGAAGGAAAAAAATGACTAAAAACTGCAGCTTGTGTCCTCCTAACCCCTAGAGCTATATACTCTAGTCTTTGAAGGGCCTAAGCTATTGCTTCTTCACAAGAACGTACCTCCTTCATAAAGCACCCAATTGATGAGTCTTCCTTGGATAAAGATGTGACTGTCACCAAAGCACCCTCCCCCACTATTCTAGTCTTTGTAGGTTTAAGCAACATGCTTCATCACAAGAACTTACCTCCTTCGTATGGCACCCATTTGAAGAGTCTACCTTCGTAGAGGATATCATTGAATGAAGCGCACTGTTCAAGTCTGAAGTCTATCGCTCCCTCAGGACAGTCCTGGATCTGACATGACCTATAGTTCCTCTGGGGACCAACACATAGTCCTGGTCTGTAACAACAAAAAAGAACAGCTTGGATTGAGTTATAGATTCACTGATTGCATGATGGTGTATAGGTTGGGAAGTCAAACTGTTGATTGGTTTATCTCAACTTTATTTGACTGGTAGTCTGATTGATTTATCAATTTCATTTTTCAGAATTACTTTAAGAAAGGAGATGAAGATATGTAAGGTTGTTTAGAGTGATAAAGATATCTAAGAATAAACAATTTGTCAATATAACTAGAGATCAAATAGTTATGTTCAGACCAGCAATACAATTTTTTTATAAAATCGCATGATATTTACATGATCATTATCGGCTAAAAATGAATACAAAATCTGAATCAATCACAGAGTATAAAGCAAAACAGACAAAAAGGGATCTTAAGAGGTGTGTATGATTTCAACCATTGTTTTTCCAGTTTGGTTCAAATACATTACAAGAAATTTTACAGGGCCTTCACATTACGTGTAGTTCTAGGCTACCATAGTTTTTATTTGCTCTCATAATGGATTAAAAGAAGTCTAAAAATCACCACCACCCGGGTGTACTCTTTCTGTGGTTTCTTTGCTATGGTTGATTTCTCTTGCAGCACAAATCACATCATTGCCCAGGAACTGATGCATACCATCATATTGTCAATCAAATTGTCAACTAGACTTTAATCATCTAGTGATCCGTATACCCATTTCCAGACAATACTGGACCTACATAAGAAAACAGAAATGTTTCAAATAAAGCCAACAAACTCCCCTGTACATCTTTTTGCGTTGTCTTTTGTCCTTTGCATGTTTCTTTGTCAGATTTTCATGGGGGGTGGGGGGGGGTGGTATTTGTTATGGTTAAATAAAGCTAAAACAAGTTGGGATTTTGAGAAAAGCTCCAAGGTTTACCCCGATCAGGATTTCGCACAAAGTCAAGGTCGGAGGACCATGCAGCATCTGATACAACACATCCATCGTCGATTAAACTGTTATACCTCCCTCAAACAACCACACACTCAACATACATTTCAAGCATATTACTCCCACTCTTGCTTGCCCTGATTTTGACAGCCACAACACTATCACATCCATATTTATTTGTTTACATACACATGCAGTCAAGGTATCAATTCCAATTTTAGAGGTTGGTCTGGACAGCCATGGCAATTCCAGTGAAACAGCTGCCATTTTACAGACAGCTAGACTTGTTTGTATCCCAAAATGAGATCAACTTGAACTCCTTGCTCCAACTAAGCATATATATTTGAAAGGGAAGCTAACAAAAGAACCAATAAATCTCCAACAGGAACACTATATTCATCAATGAGATTAAATTTTGAGATAAAATGTTGAAATACTGACAATATATGCTTCATCACCCAGTAATGATACTCAAAGTACATAAAAATGGGGTTTTCAGGATACACATGGGACCACTGAATTTGCTATGGAATATAGGGCAAGCAATGCATTCAGTATAATTACTCTGTCATCAATCAATATTTCAGTATCATCACACAAACTTCAATCTAATTTTACAACAAGTACAAACTCTTCATACTGAACGGTAGCATACTTGATGTTGTAAACAATAAATTTGACCTAGATTTGTTTGTTCACTTGAACCTGCAGAATCTGTCACATTCTCAGTTTCTATGCATTTGCAGTTGAGAGGCAATGCTCCATGGATCTTGTAACTAGTGTTGATATTCTCACTCTTTACAGTAAGTTTGTCAAACTATTTCTTGCTATATTTTGAAAAGTAGAATTCTTTTAGGAAAGATGGATCCTGGATACATGGAAGAGGAGTCTGTTGAGGACGACACATCATCAGTACTTGTCAGCCACTATCACATGCCATCAGGTGATGACCATAAACAGAGGACTTGTGGGAGAGACAGCCATTGTATCTGAGCTACAAACAAATATTTAAAGGGGAATGTCATATTGTTCCACATAGGTAATCAAGTCACTTTACATAATTCTACTTTATCAAGACTTGTAGCTAATGTTATCTTTAAACATATTAAGTACATTTTTATATTCAATCATATTTTACCAGCATTTAATTTACATACAATTTTCAAGGGACATTTAGATACCTCACATTGTCAGTTGTATTCTGCAAAGTGTATTACACACATATATTACATAATAATAATAATAATAATAATAATAATAATAATAATAATAATAATAATCTTTTAAAGTCCACTCCAAATTTTATTAAGTTAAAACAAAAATGGAAACTCTTTTTGCCCAATTGATCATGAGCCCGGCAGCCACTGAGCAGTGCTAGATCAACGTTGCTCTATCCCTTATTGTTGAACGCCAAACAAGGTAGCAGCAACTCCCGTCTTTTAACGTCTTTTGGTATGACGCTGCCGGGGTTTGAACCCACGACCTCCCGGTTGTGAGGCGGACGCTCTACTGACATGAGCCTACACATAATCACAACCCAAACAAAATCATACTAAGCTTTGAGAACTCTTTTATTCTTTTCATTTCACAGTTTTACAGATTTCAAACACTATGTGTGTCATCTAAATGGTTAACAAATGACACTTGACAGTCAAACTTAAGTTGTTCTCAGGTTCAATGGAATGCTGCAAGAAATGCAAGAAGGATCTGACTATAACAAGGTCATGGAAGACAGATAAAAGTTTTTCCTTTCGATTTCCATCGTTGGACAAGACTTCAAAACTGTCTATTTTGTATCATAGCATTCAGAATTTCATAGGAAACATTACAAATTATTTAGAGAAAACAAAATTTCAATGTACCTTGAGCTAACAGCCACTCAAATAATCTTCTGTGTCATATATTATCATATTTCATCATATTTAAAGTTAATCTATACCAATGCTAAAAGGGTTGTCATGAAGCTAATCAAGACTGGAAATATGTGATTTTGCCAAGCCATTGCATTGCACAAAGCAATCCTTCAGTCAATTAGTGCCTATTATAATGTGCAAAAGTGTATAAATGGCAAATGAGCACTGGACAGAGAGGTGAACAGAGCAACCAAACTGTTAAATTAGAATATAATAATAGTAAATTTAATACCTTCATGTCAGAAAACTTAATACTATTAATTCTATACATCTGCATGCTATTTCATCAAAGCTCAATAAATTATTCACAATCTATGAAGATACATCCTATTTCACTACATCTTATAACTAATTGAATACTGAGGTAGTTACACTGAGGGAAATGCATGATGTATTATGAGCATCAATGGGACAAGATAGATAATAGAGTTTTGAATAGGATGGGGTTCTAATAGGTTAAACAATCAGAACAATTTAACATATAAGCCACTCATCTGATGCGGTATCAAGCATTAGCACTTCCTGCAAAATCAATTATACCAAATTATATCACACCATGTGCAACCGCAGTAATAAAACCACATGTATTTATAAATAGAGTTCATCTCATCATGCATGGCTACTGTATAGGTCCGTGTTATGGCTAGGCTCTTCAGACCTGAGCTAAAAGGATTATAACCATTGTTAAGCCATGGTCAAGTGTAAAAGTCATCAGACTCTATGGACTTCATCTTACTAGGTTTGAACCAATCCCGACACTGCACCAACATCCTTTGTCAATGTATTAATCTAAATCTGCCACTCTCCACCCAGGTTTAGTAAGTTTACAAGTACAAGCAGCAAGAAATACCTTAGAATATCTGAGTGTCCTATTAGGGGAGCTGACTGAGGACAGATAATAACAAAGATATATCAAAAGAGCACTACAAATCTAATGTTACTATCACAATCTAAGTTGTCATGAACTTTAACAGTATCTGAGCACAGGTTGGGCAGTTCTAGCTCTCTCCATCCATAACCTTCTCTCCTCCTTTCTCTTCTATTTGTCATATTGCATCTTTCTCTCATCATAAGTCATTATTCTTCTTGTAATAATATTTTCCTTTTTATTCTCCATTTTCATTTCCCCTTCCAATATTCTAACTTTGGAATATATCTTCAGAATGAAATCATCCACACCTGATTTTCATTTTCATACACAAGAAGTATACAACACAATGAATTTTCTTCAGGAATATCAATCAACTTGATTTGGAAAGGGCACATCCCAGCTACTTCATCTTTAGGAAGTTTACATAATATAATATGAATGAGATATTCACACTAATTTGATTTACTGATGGAAATATATTGCATTGTATGTCCATTTCCTGTGATGTCTTGTTCATTATAAACAAACATCATTCAACCAAAACATATTTCCATGTTTTAAACCTGCATCTTTTGATCAGTGTGTCAATAGTGCTTCAAGACAACTTGGCATCTCAAACTGTTAAAAATACATTTGGATAATGAGTTAAACACTGTTTTGCAGTTCCCTAATATAATAGATATGCCATTAATGGTCCTAAATTGTTTGGACTTTGTATGTCTGGCATAACATGAAAAGGCTACAAGTTGACATCCCAGTAACTAAATATGCATTGTATTTTCCAGCTTATCTATAATCCTGTTACCAATAAAAATGTAACAGAATCAGCTATTGACACAGAATATTTACATGTCCATTCAGGACAATAATGTTGAAGAGAATGGCTTCATAACAAATGAAGTATAATTTCCTCTTTAATCAGTATTCTGGCTTCAGCTGCCAGCAAAGTATTGCACATTCAGTCTGGCTTCAAGGTAATTTGCTTCCTGTTATGTACCCTATAAGGTGTAACTTGTCAGTTGAGAGTCAGAAGGGAATTAACTCACATACTCTAACATTATGTTCAAGTTAATGTCATTCTCGCTTTCATTTGAAATGATTTTCTCAGTGATTTCAAGCTGTATTCTCCAACCAAGACTAGATAGACCACATGTGATATACAAAGCTACCTTTGATTGTAAATCTCTTCTGCCCAGCTTCTCACAACTGGTAGACTACCACAAAAGGAATAGAAAATCAGAAAAAGATTTGCTGTTCTATATTCACATTTTCCCCGTTTATCATATGTAACTGTATCTATTATTGCTCCTAGATGATAGGGTTCTGCATGAGAGAAAAAATAACAACAAAAATCTTCAAACTATTTATTTGTTTTCCTTTAATTTCAAACCATGGATCTTTCAAAGTTGTGAATCATCTCTCTCTCTGCCTCTCCCTCCCTCCCTCCCTCCCTCCCTCCCTCCCTCCCTCCCTCCCTCCCTCCCTCCCTCCCTCCCTCCCTCCCTCTCCCTCTCTCTCTCTCTCTCTCCCTCTCACCCTGTCTCTCCCTTCCTCCCTCCCTCCCTCCCTCCTCTGCTCCTGCTATAGTCATCCCAATCTTTCTATTCTCTACATATCCCTACATCTCTTCTCTCCTCTTTCTCTTTCAAGTTGAGACATCGTCTATTTTGACCAAAGTTCAACAAGATATTTTCCTCTCTTGTTCAAATACACAGTCAGATTTTTTTATTACAGGACAAATATTATTTTACCAAAATACTTATGATTGAGGTTGCTGTGACTGCCACCTGACAAGTGAATATTTATCATACACCAGATGGTTCATAAAACCTCCTCAACATAAATTTTCCTCCTGTGGGTAGCAATAAAGTTTTTTTTAGAAACTTGTGGGTACTTTGTGTACACTTAATTTATGATGAATTGAAATTTGACTTGACTGTCTTATATCAATCTTTTTTCTTTTTTTTTGTGAAAGTGTGAGCAAGAATTTACACAGCATTGGACACAAGGCTAACCGCTTCCATCATAAAAAGTTAGAACTGTACAAGATTGTGGGATTCATGTTCTTCCATCTTGATTTAAATTGACATTGAATATTTCTAGTGCTCCTTAAATCTGTCATTGGAAAATTGCTTTCATGTGTCATAATAATGCATATTGCTATAATATGAATTTCTCGTCAAGAATCATATGTTGATAATGATATGTGATATAATATGTTTGTAATAATATTGTTAGAACAGATCTATTAGGAGTCAAACTTTAAGGTCCTTACATTTGCCCATAAATGTAGGTGATTCTATCCCTACTCATATCATACCCGGGCACCTATCCACCCCCCCCCCCTCCCCTCCCTCCCTATCCAGTATGACAAATATGACAAATCAGGGTAGGGGGAATACCCTTAATATGTTGATCACGATTACAACCTGAACAGCATGGGAAAGTTAAGGGTGGAAAAAGCGGTAGAATCAAGGAGTGGGGGTCATTTAATACCATCGCGGTGGTTGTCTATACGTTATTGTCTTGAGGTCATTATTGTGGAGGGGTAGTTATCCTAAGTCATGGTTGTCTGGGATGCAGGAAGAATTGTGTAGGAGTAGTTGTCAAGGGAGTGGTATACAGTAGACTGGGAGTTCTGCACTGTTCAGTCTGAGTATTTGATTGGGCATGTGTCATGACTATAACAAACTTCATAAAAAAGTTATGGCTACTTAACACAGAACGTCTATATTTATCTAATGGAGTCAAAGAGTTACTTTATCAGCTGGGTGATATTTGCGAAGATAGTGATGTCTGCTAGATATCTATTTAATCGTTCGTCTTCTAATCATTTGTTTATCATCCCAATGAATGAACAAACATATCTGTTACTTTTATCCACACTCAATCTTCTACCTGACCACTGCGGGGGAGGGAGGGCTAGCTCTAAGCAGATTAATTTTAAGCATTGTGACTGTTTAGACACCAAGGGCTGCATTTAATCCAGCATGCATATTAAGACAGTATTTTATTCAGCATTTGGCTTAGCTAAGTAAAATGTCTTGACAGTATTCAGATCACATCTAAGAATTTTACTTTAGCAAGCTGACATTGTATTGTGACATTTCATGGTCAAGCAATATAATGCACATTAAATGCGCCCTAACATATGTCTTATGACTGGGTATGAGATTTGGTCATGAATGTAGTTGATAACACTGTGATGAGCAATACTACTGACATTTGATTTTATCTGATAATTAATATGTTCACATGCATGTTAATGGGCAGTATATATATTCATTGCAGAAACATTCAAAATATTTCACACCAACTAGCGCAGCTTGATAACCCATAGGCTGCAAGCTGTTCACATACCTTCCCACTCATTACTCCAGAGTAATTCCACTCCCTACAATATTTATATATAGACTCAGGAGTAATGAATTACTCAATAGGATTAACATTCTTGTGTACACCTTCAATCCAAGGCGATTGTTTTACTCCAATGACTCAAAGGGAATAAGCAACCAAAATGTAGATATAAAACTTGTATTCATGACTAATGTTTATATACCAGTAGTCATCCTTAATTTGTAGGATTACTTTTGTAATTACATGTTGGTTGGGCTGCAATCAATTCTATTTCATTCTAATATGTATCATCATATAGTAGAAGTATTTCTTCTATATTTCTATGCATCTATAATAATACTATAATTACACTTGTTGTTGCGAATATGCAATTTTGCACCAACTTTGTATGGAGGAATGTAAAAATGGATAACATTTTCAATATTGCATGAGATATTAAACACAGTTCAAGTAGAAATGCAACGGGGCTTAACTGCACTAAAGATAGACTTATCATCCATATAATTTATGAAACGAGGAGCTCACATCTATCAGCTATAGCCGCTGTACCCTTTTTACCCCTAATTCAACATCATGGAATTTTTTAGAGGTTGGCCCTTACATTCCAATCCCCCTGATTTTCTAGGTGAATGTCTACTTACGTCGTCACACCTTCACCAATTATCCTTCTTGTGGGCCATAACAAACATGATTAATAATCTTTCCACTTCATTGTTTCCCAATGAAATATGACAGTGATTTGTTGTCAGATCTTTTGAGCCATTGCAAATAAATAAGATAAATTGCTCTTTAAAATAGCGTTTCAATTCCCTGTTCAAACAGAAAAAAGGAAAGCCGACAGAAAAGAGAGAGAACGAAAGACCAAGGCAGACAACAATTAGGATTTTAAGAGAGTGAGAATGACACGTTCCTTTTTAACGCGAAGAGACAGAGGGGCACTTCAAATATGCCCCCGACCTGGAGGCTAGAGACTGGGGCACCAAAGAATAGACATCAATGGTTGATTTAATCAGTTTGTGTAATCTAATGATACATGTAATCTACATATTCAGTCAGTGCTAAGCCCAGCCTTCTCGATTTCCAGAAGATCCTTCAGTAGTGATGGAAGAACAATCAACCAGGACCAAAGGTTGGTCCTCCTGGTGACTGTGGTTCTGGGTGTCACTTTCAAGCCTCCAGGGTAAGTGTTATAATGACATTGTAAGCTGATCCTCTTATCACCTTCACCTCATAGGGACAATAGTCAAGGGACCAGGTCTTAGCCGGTAGAATATCATCCAGACCTTAGCTTGACAAACCTTGGCAGTGAACAAACTGGATCACAAAATGAGATATTTTTCTTCTTATCTTGGTTATTCTACTGACTTATTTTATTCTACATTAATGAAGAGTGTCACAATCTGTCTCACAGTCTCCCTTCTCTCTCCATGCCCCACTTCTCCACCCCCCCTCTCTCTCTCTCTCTCTCTCTCTCTCTCTCTCCCCCTCTCTCTCTCTCTCTCTCTCTCTCACTTCCTTTCTCTCTCTCATCATTTTCATACTCTGGTGGTAAATAGTCTGGGTAGTTCGGGATGAAATATAAAGTAAATCCTAAAAAATCATTTCTTACACTGACCCAATCTGACAAGCCTGGCATTCTTTCCAAACTACTGCACATCTTAAAGGTAATACAAAGCTTTGGGAAATTTTGAAATTGGGTGGATAGTGATTCTTTACAATTTTGATATATTTGGATGCCCCTGTGGATGTATCATAAGCACTAGAAAAATTAGCCCTTAAAACACTTCTGCTTTCGAGAAAAATTGAATATAAAAATTTACCGTGCTCCTGGTAAATTTTGATAAATTTCAAATAGCACCTACGGTCGTACAATGGTAGCTGCGACCATGAAAATCTCAGAATATGTAGATGTGGTGGATAATTTCCAAACGGAATAGCTAATTGGTCAATTTTAGTCAAGAAACATTGTTTTATAGCTTAATTAATATCTTGGCCTTAAGAGGGAGCTATATAACATAAAGAGTGTATTATTTACAATTTCATAAGTTTAGACTCGATTTCAACCGCGACAACGATCATTGAATATTGTAGAATTGCATATGCATCCGATATGTTCATTTGAACCAAATTCATGACCCCAAACCAAAACTTTGTATTACCTTTAACTTTTGCTTGTTTTCACATTGACAGTCATGATTTCCAAGTATAGTTTGGTGGTAGTTGGTGGGTATTAATTTCTAAGTAATACCATGGTCTATGCACATACTGATGGGTTAATTAATTGTTAAAATCATCTGAGAAGTGCTGTGAAAAGTATTTTTCCCGATCATTTTTATAAGGTTATTGACAATGACCTTTGGCAGGTGCAATGCCTTGCTCTGTCACCTCCCCTTACCCCTAGAGCCCAATACTGCTCCAATACCCAACCCTTGGGGATTTTCATCTATTTCTCTGAATTATAAAAAAGAGCCTGAGGTTTATCTCAAATGCCAGTGTTACTTATGAATGAACAAAAATGAGAGAAATCAGTGAACCTGTCCAGTCATTTACTTATTTATAGCATAGGTTCATTCATAAAATTGTACTTCTATACAGCTAAATCAGGACAGATACTAACATGCAGTTAAAGCTTCTACCATGAAACTTTGGTAGGCAAGCTTTTGTCCACTTTTGGGGACTTTCTCAAGCCAAGTGATTTTTTATATATTAGTTTCACGATTAATCATGAATTATCAGGTCTATCAAATCATTTTAATCTTCCTCAACATTAATGAAGGTATTTCCTAGAAGAATTTTGAAGAGCATCAACTGTTTTACTTTCAAATAATACTAGGAGAGCAAACACTAGAAAACACAATTCTTCAAATGTCACAGGACATTTCCTAACCTAACCTGGCTTTACTAGCATGGGATATAAGGCTTTGGTCCTATCTGAGGGACTTGGCAACAGAAAATAAATGAAAGGTCACCTGAGGGCACTACAAATCATCAATTCAGTTTGAGACACAGGAACTCTGTGGTTCAGAGCCTAATGCTCTTTTCATAGAACCATTGTATCTTCCTTGTAAGTCTTCTTTGAAGTCATACAAACTCACAAGAAATCCACCAGGAATTGATATACTTCTTCTTATGTAGAACAATTCTGGTATTAAACAATGTAGGTCTTCTATGTGGAAGAGTTTTATCATGGACTTACTAGTTGACAACTATTAAGTCCATGGTTTTATTCAGTCACCTCAATCTACTGTACTTCAAATCCAAATCCCAATTTAAATCTGCAATCTCTTTGAAACTGATAGCTTCTTAATCCTTTTGTCCTTCTTGTAACACCCTTTCCCCCGCAAGTTAAATCTTTGAAATCTCTAAATTGAATGAAGAATGAGGGTTGGATAGTACTCATGTGGTTACATCCCTCTCAATGAAAAGATTGTTAGAATCCTTCCCTTCATTCAGCCTACCAAAATTTGTTGTATAGCTACGATATTAAAGTAAGGAGAATTTTGATGTCTGAATGTCATATGAAGAAACATGATATATTTGGGCATTGTTTTGAATGAAGACTTGATAAAGTATCAGCATCCTGCTATAGTCTAAACGTTGTATTGTACGGAAATCATATAACTTGACCGTGCACTCCTCATTGGCCAGCTGTTATATCAACTGACCTCAACAAAACCAATTCTTTTTATACAATGTTTCTTTGTAGGTGTTGTAATCTAGTCTGTACGCTCCTTTCGCTATACAATATATAAGACATTGCTTTATACGACTTGTATATATTTTGGGTAGTCTGAACAGGCTACAAGACCTCCCTGCCACAAACATACTACATGACCTTGTTAACAACATATTGTGAGAGAGTTAATCTAGCTCAAGTCACAAGCCATTGTGTCAATGGTTCTCTGATCTTTCAGTGGCTGAGCTGGATATGGCTTTGCTAAAGCAATCAAAAATTATCTCAGCAATTACCACTCATCCACTCATCCCACTTTAATTGGTTTGCAATAGTTTAGTGAGATAATCTACCTGTCTATCCAGCTGATCACCTTATAAATGAGTTGAAAGAAATGTTTTGAGGTGATGATGCAAGGGTAATGATAGAAAGGATTGATATTTGGTGTGGTAAGTAAAAAGATAAGGATACATTTATTCACATTCATGTAGGTCCAAGTATTACTGGTAGAAGAGAAACCATAGATTCAACCTATTCATATGAATGTTTCCCACCTGCTCCCTATCCTTGACAACATCATCCTTCAAGAGCAATCAGGATTTCATTATTCAATTTAAATATCCAATTAAATGATTTGATAGATAATGTATACCTTAATTATCTCAGCAAAAGAGAGGGTATACATTTTGTTTTATATCACATAAAACATCCACAATATGTTAATACAGAAGGGAGCATTCTAGGGTCTCTATATAATTTCAAAATATAGTCAACATACTTTTAAAATATCAAATCAATTATGTACCTTTTCAAATTAAAATTTCATCAGCACAATCACACCAGGTTTATTTTGTATTACTGCAAACACAATATTTAATGTTCTTTGTGTCATTTTCTTATCTATTCTTAATGTTCTAAGTGTTCCTGAATTAGCAGACAACATCATTTGTGGAGATGATGGAAGTATAAAACATGAAACACTGAATATTGTTTGTTATGATAGTACTGATCCTTCATGATGATACCAATGATTTCTTGGAGGTAATTTTTTTAAATAAAAAGGAAAGTGAAAACAAGACATGTACTATCCTGCATCATCAGCACACTGTGATTTTTACTACATATAATGATAACGAATAGTTATGTGCTAGAGGCAATATCCCATACATCCCATGCTCAGATTATCATAGATAGCTCTACAGAAGTTGGAGCAAATCATGCACGCAACAAGCTTATTTCTCAATTCATTTGCACAATAACTTGACTTTTCGCTCACACTCCAGTCTTTAGTGCTTCTTTTGTTGCCACCAAACAAATGATCGCATTTATCTTGTCAACCTGCCTGCACCTCCAAAGCGGGTCTACAAAGGGTGAAGTCATGTAAACCGGTAGCAGCTCACTACTACATTGAATCTGGTTCTGAACGCAGCTAGCTAGCTAGATGGTCCCATTCAATCATTTCAGGTGCAAAGAGAGCGCTAAACTTAACACCAAGACTAGCTGCAGCCTCGATGGAGCATAAAAATTTGGGTTTCCTTTTGTAGATGGTCATCATTCAGTGATGATGAACATCTACAAAAGGAAAGGTTTGTCTCATCATGGACCTACTACGATTTCTAGGCAACTAGAAGCTGATGATTACTTACTTTAAAACTAGAAAATTTTGTGAGCATGACATTTTTACAAATCTTTGCAAATTTTGCGAGATTCCCTAAAGTTTTTTGGCACAAAAGCGGAAACAACACAGACATTTCTACGATTCAATAAAGTTTCTTGGCATAAAAATCGCTGTCATTTACAATGCGAGAGAGTGTCTGTCAAAACAATTTTTGGTTTGACTGTAGTCAAACTCATTGGCTAATTTATTAAGCCTAATGAAGAAATTTGATAACAGTAGTACTGTTATCGAACTGGTACATACTAGCTGAACCTCTTAAATCAATACATGACAAGCTATATTTACACTCAGACCTGTGAGTATGAGATTTGAGACTGCAGCATTTGAAAGTGCAAGAATGCTTCCACCTTTGTTCATCTGCACACAATAACAAATATCTTGAAGGTTCTGTATATACTCTTGAGGTATCACCCTACCAATTCGGTGAGATTTACCAAATATTTTCCCAAATTCTGTCACACTTTCAGCTATCAATCAATATCATAGTCCATCAAAGTGTGTATAAAGCTAGACTTACAAGGTTACCTTCAACAGTGTGTTTGCAACTTGATGAAGATATACAGTTTTAGAATTGATCATCTTGTCAATGATAACTTTTGTTATTTGAGTTCTATGATGAAAGCAGGGCTGCAGGATAGTATACCTGAATAACCTCCCCGTTTCTCTCCATCTCTCTCTCCTACTCCTCTAACTATTCCCCCCAATTCCCCTCCCCTACCATCACCACTATTACCACACCATCACCAATATAACACCCCTACACTACATCTATCAACAATATCACCATCATCACCACCTCTATCCAGTCACCCCCTCACTACCATCATTATATCACTACCACCTCCACTTCCAGGCATCCACCATCACCATCACAACCCCCACCACATAGTTATTCACAACACCACTTCCACCTACCCTGGGATGCACTGCCTCTCCTGGTAGGACACTCCGCCTTCACATGATCTTGAGCAGGCACTCCAAATGCCCCACTCTCCCCACCCTGACTCAGGTGCTTGACGGGCGATGCGATGGATCTGAGATTGAAATAGGTGCAAGAAAAAAAAAAAATTTTATGAATGTGAGTTTTAACAATTTGTTAAAACATAACTGGAATATCCTGTGATAACAATATTTAAAGTAATGGTAAACATGTTTTTGACCATGATCTAACAATATATAGTATTTTAATTATCTAAGCTCTGAACTTGAGAGAGAGAGAGATAAGAGAGAGGGAGAGAGAGGGGAGAGAGAGAGGGGGAGAGGGGGAGAGAGAGGGAGAGAGAGAGAGAGAGATTTGATAAACATGTTTAAATTGTTCTACTTCCTATATGTGAATGTCTGACACATATTTGATAAGTCATTATTATCATTCTCTTTAATACTGATATGGTCTTTTATTGCTAAATAATCTAAAAAATACAAGTAGGCAAATGTGTGAAGGATAAAAAGAAATGTACATATAAATAGAGGGGAGTACCCTCCATACCCTGGAAAGCAAACAATCATTATTGTACATTGAAGGGCATGTAAGTCTATGAGCCTGTTCGGACAGTAAGAAAATTATACAAAACTTGTTTAAAGAAACATCATGATACGAAAGGAGCATACAGACTAGAAGGAAAAAAACATTGTATAAAGAAACTAATTTTAAAGAGGTCAATCATCAGCATTCATTCCAGATAAGTCCTGCCCGGTAATATGATTTTCATATGATACAACATTCAGACTAGAGCGGGACCCTGATTCTTGATTGAATGTTTTGTTCGAAACAATGTTCAAACAAGCGTTTTGCTATATGAAGTTTCACCATACAAAGTACAGACAGGTTCAGATATATAGCTAAACGATGAACTCTGCTAGCCTGAACGCAATGTGAATCACATAAAATCATGGATAACTGTAAAGAAAATATAACAGAGTCATCAAGGACAAAGTATATACCCTGTGACAAGTTATCTGCTCTAGAAGAAAAGTCAATATTTGATCTTTGATTCAAAAGGACCACTATCAATGGCTAAGCATATCACATTAGACATGCTGATCTGCACAACTGATGAACATACAGTGACTAGACACGTGCATGCAAAATGTGCACCTGGAAATATCTCATGACTTTACACCATATTGTCAGCCTCCAATGTGAAACACCATGTGAACCATATTTTGTCATCATTTATGTTGTTCCCTGTATGATGGTATCTTTATTCTTACTTTCCTTGATCAAATCCAAACTTTATGCATAAGTTGGATAGTAGCCCATATACAAATATAATTTTGATAGACAGTTTAGCTTTCAAGGGGTTCCAAATACCTTCTCATATACCCACCAAAATAACACAACTTTTCACAAAAAGTATAGAAAGTCTTTCCCTTGACCTCATAACTTATATGTCCTTCATACAGCTGCTACGATCAGAAACTGCATTTACACTACAACACATAATCATCAATTTTTCTCACATTCCAGTGTTTCGCCTGCAAAAGCGCAACTACCGGCAAACACGACAAAAAATTGAAATTAAAAAATCAATCTCTTGAGTTTGGTTTTTCCCTTAGATCAAATATAGTCCTAGAAAAAGCGTCTTTTTCTTCAGTATACAAGTGCCATTGATCTAAATTTAAGAGTAGATTTTCTGAGTCTGAAACAAAATTGAGGTATGTTTGAGTTGTGTCCAGCTTTCCAGCAGTTGCACATTTGTTCTACTTCATTTAAAGTATACGATTGACCGTAAGAATGTTCAGGCAAATGGCATCCTATGTTTCAGACCTTTTAGCTTTCATGGAACTTACATCTGGACCCTCAAGGAAACAGTTTGAGAACCCCTGCACTAGAAGGAGCCCCATCAACATATCAACAATGTGCATTTTTGTTCTTGATTAAGCTGTACCAGTACTGAACAATCCCTCAAATACATCTTAAAAGTGACAGTCTCCAAAGTGAAATTTTTTGTATTTTCATTCACAAACAAACTGTATTTTTGAAGTGTCCTTAAGACCTTAACATTGGTATTGGTATGTCAATCTCACACAGGTTAGAACGTTTGCTACCCTTGACTTCCCCCCAAACAAACAAAGACAAACTTCTGATTGGTATTCTAAAATGGTCAAGTTTTTTTGGTATAGATCCCAAGAGGAATATAATTATCTAACCCTTGAGTTTATTTGTCACCTGTTTCTATCTATCACATATATTTTTTTTTCAAAAAGGAATTTAGTATCAACAACAAAATGGTAGGGTCAACTGAAATATTTTCAGTGAGAATTTAGAATTTTCATTGGTACTCTGGGATTTTTGGTAAGTATCAAATATTACCTCATCTTAAAGGTAATACAAAGTTTTGGTATGGGGTCGTGAATTTGGTTCAAATGAACATATTGGAAGCATTTGCGATCCTACTATATTCACTGATCGTTGTCGCGGTCGAAATCGACTTTAAAGTTATGAAATTGTAAATAATAAACATTTATGTTGTATAGCTCCCTCTCAAGGTCAAGATATTAATAAAGCTATAAAACAATGTTTTTTGACTAAAATCGACCGATTAGCTATTCCCGTTCGGAAATTATTTACCACAACTACATAATCTGAGATTGTCATGGTCGCAGCTACCATTGTTCGGCCGTTGGAGCTATTTGAAATTCATCAAAATTTACCGGGAGCACCGGTAAATCTTTATATTCAAATTTTCTCGAAAGCAGAAGTGTTTTAGGGGTTAAAATTTCTAGTGCGTTTAATACATTCACAGGGGCATCCAAATATATCAAAATTGTAAAGAATCACTATCCACCCATTTTTCAAAATTTCCCAAAACTTTGTAATACCTTTAATAAAAAATTTCCCCACCTATATTTTTCCTGCAATGACTGCAAATACACCAAAGCTTTGTTTGGGAAGGAGAGAGCGAGAGAGAGAGAGAGAGAGAGAGAGAGAGAGAGAGATGTTGTTTGTCTCCTGGCCTCAGCATATCATTGACCATGGCAAGATGTAGTCATGTATGTGATGTAGATAATGAAATAACTTGACATCAAGTGCTTAGACAGGAGGCCATTCTGACCATTGGTATGAATTAGAGATATGCGTTTATCTTTTATGCAGTATGTCACTTTGAGCTGAATTATGGCCGGCCATCAATGTCAGCTGCTTAGTCCTTGTCCTCCTACCTTAATACACTTCCCTAATGGAGCAAGGTAACATCTAGTCTTCAACTTGGTCTTGTGAACACAGAAAAAAAATATTGATGTACTTCAAAAGAATCATCAGATCTTATAATATTAATTAAATTTATTCTTTAAAATGTATCTTTTCATTCAAAGAATGTTACATGAACATTTTTTTGTCATTTCATATTTTCTTATCCTGTTGGTGGACTGCTCAAGTTTTAAAAAGAAAAGTTTGAACAATCCTGGAAAATACCACTGCCTTGAATCTTTAGTGAACCAAAACTGAACAAAAACTAATAGCGTCAAATAAAAGATAATACACATATATTTCCTTGATAGTTGTATCTTATCTAAAGTTATTCAGCTAAAAGACCTAGTGTAATCTGTTTGTACTTATTTGTATAATGTAAACATTTAATGTAACTAAGAACTAAATTCTTATTTTATCTGATAATTCAAGGAAGTTTCAACAAACAGTAATCAAAAGATATCCTTAATTAAGCCTTAATTTTGCAAAGTATGCTAGATTGGCAAAAGATATGTTCACATAATAAATCCTCAATATTTTAAACATAAGTCCACTAGAAACAACACAAAACGACTGCTCAAAGTTTTGAACTATACAAGTGAACTATGCAGTTAGTGTAACTACAAGCTGCTGAAACTTCAACTAAATTGCATCTGCACAGCACATAACTGGCCCCTGCTGCTCATAGCGTTCCCATTAACAATGAGATCACTCATGGTTTGGGCTTTGACATTGAGTAATGTCTGAACGTTCCTTTGACTACAAGATAACCTCAACGTTTCAAACCACAAGCTAGCTACAGTAATAAGACAAATAGTTAGGATATCTACAAGTTTAACAGTATGACATAATTAATCTAGTTAAATTTATGATTGCATAATCTTGACTAATTAAAAAAAGCCACTTGCTTATCTATTAAATGACTTGCAAATAAAAGAGAATCAAGTATATTTGAACATCAAATAAAGCCATACCTCTGTTACATATTAAGCTTACACTCAATACCTGCTTGACCTTATTCAATTTTACCACAAAGGTTTTGCATTTATAACTAAAGTATTTTCATTAGTCAATTTTAAAGTCACAATCACTTAAGTGAAATATATTCTAAGTAGACATTGCCTCAGAACTCCTGAATTTAACATATAATGTAATTTCTCTGGAAAATGATAAAATAAATTTGACTTGTTAGAGAAAAGGTATACAGATATTTAATGGTTATAAAAAAGTAACATTATTCCATGGTGTGAAAAATTCAGTATTTATTTATTCAGGCAAAGCTAATTAAATAGAACCAATTATGTTGGGGAAAACAGCCCCAAAATATGCCATAAAGAGTAAGTAACTTTAAAAGTAGAAAAGATCTTGTTTTTTTGTGTGTTTTTCATGATGGATATCATAAATGTATGTTCCCATGGCCATGAACCAATGACCTGGGATGGTATTCTGAAAATTGCTATCTTTTAAGTTAATAAAAAGATGTTGTCATGACAAATCTAAATTAGGACAAGTCATTGGTTTATTCTTCACAAAGCTTGCAGCGAATGTGTACAGTTCAGAGAGGTATCTGCGCAAGCTCCAGTCTGTGCTTATTCGGTGCAATTTTCACTAACATAAAAGATGATATAGTTTTCAGAATATGGCCCCTGAATTTATCAAGTAGTCAATATGCCTTCCTTTCACCTAGTACCTATCACAGGATCCCTGGTTGCACCTCAATGCATGCATCAAATCTTTACAAAAAATAAAGCATAAAGAAAATTCTGTTTAATTTCATTTAATTACTTTCTTTCTCAATGAAATTATGATTTTTAACTGATTATAAAAGAAGAGAAGAATTGCATAACATTCAGTCATAAAGATCAATAAATATTATGTAAAGGAAAACCACTTAAAATTCTTTCAAATTAAATCTTCCTTTGTTATGATGCAGGCTAAATAGTGATGCAATAACTTATTAACAGAACAGCACTGGCTTTCAAGAATTTAATTTGGACATCCAAACTCATTTTGTCAATATTGATAATCCTTTAATCACTTTAACCTAAGATATAAGAGACAGGTGAATAGAAACTGAGTAGGTGGACGTTGGTGGTATGAACAGTATATTACAGATAATTGATTACATTTCCATCCAGACTGAATCATCTGAATAACGAAGTATAACTAGCATGACCTAGTACACTTTATGAGAAGCAATTAAGGGTGACCAATTGTAATAAATAGATGGAGAACTATGACATGACACAGCATAGTAATTCAATGAGAAGTCTTGATGCTATCTGGTGCCATATCTGGGAGTCTATTTCTACAGGAAACAAGGGAACTCTCATAGACATTTGTGACTTGATTGTTAATGAGGAAAAAAATAATTGTTTAGAGGAAATGAATGATTCAGCTCCTTGAATTTCATTTCCTTAGTTAATCTTTTCTTGTGATGTCCTTAATCACTGCTTTGGTATAATTTTAATAAGGCAAAAAAATGGACATAAATGTATTGTTACTTTATAGTTACTAAAAAAAGTGTCCTGGATACCCCACCATCCCTTCCCCCAATCTATACTGTAAACTGATCATGCTGTTCTGACATGATACTTTCAGCAACAAGAATGTAAAGCACTGTAAGGCAATGCATTTTGTATATTTGGCCTTAAGTAGTTTTGGGCCCTGAAGCGTGAAAAAGTGAATTAATTCATAAACAGATTGATGGATGTTTAGATGGGTAAATAGATAGATGATAGCTGCAAAGTTGTAGTATTACAACATAAATGAACTATGCAAATACATGCACTCCTGGATGGATGAATAATGTATTGGTGTATGGAATTAGATCATACTAGTAAATCACAAAACAGGTCAAATTCTCATTGTGTATCAATCCTTCAATTCTTCCGGTCAATTAAAGTGCCACTTAATCCACCAACATAGGCACGAATCACTAATTACCTAATTTTTTGCCCCATGCAGGTACAGAAATAATTTCAGCAGAGAATATTTTACTTTTCTGTCTCAAATCCAAGAAGTGTTTCAAGGATGTGAACAAGCTTGAGGCGATCAGGTTGTTGATTATGCCCACCTACCCACTTAAGTGACTCAAACCACTCACTTTGCCCCACCTCCCTCCCTCCCTCCCTCCCTCCCTCCCTCTAATGTCACCTGGTTCACACATGTAAGGTGCATTTCATGTACCCCTTGGGTAGCAATGCCTTTGTTTCCGACCCAGAGCTCTAGATTTGAACTACATATTCTTTTCTATTTCCAGCCAAATCACTCTGAAAAAGTCACCAAGAGGCCAATTCTTTCTTTCTTTCTTTGATTGTGTACAACTGTACGTGCTTGGGCAAAGCAGACATAAAACATTTCACACATGAGTATTGGGTTACATATACCTCTCAGAAAATAACCTAAAAACTTAACCAGATTTGATTTGAAACTGCATTCTCCATCATTAAAACTTGATGTTCTGTAAAACATATCCATGTGAAGATACAAACATGACTATGGGAAAACTTTATTTAAATTATCTGTTTCATAGACAATTAACAAAACAATTGATCTTTTTTAAAACATTTTAAATCTGCAGAACAAGGGATTCTTGTATCTATTTAGCAAGATAGACCAAGGTTCAAATAATTCTAACAAAAGGGAAATTCATAATTATTCACTATAAACCAATATCATGGCTACAATTTCGTAGTTATTTCAAAATCCCAATAGCTGAAATCATCCAGTACTTCTCAATTCATTTTTTATGCAGGTATGGATTACTACAATATCAAGAAGATCCAACCAAAATATTTAGAGGAATGCTAAATACGTTCTGTTTTCCACCCTCACAGACATCTCAAAGTCATTTTGTCACCATAAAATACCACATTATCCCTGATTTCTTTATTGGTATTGGAGATACATAAATAACTCATTTCATGTGCCAGGTCACAAGTTGGGGTTGCACATAAAACACCCAACACCCTAAACCTGTGGATCATTTGGGTGACCTGGCATCAATCTTTAAAGCTATGAATCTCATGTGCAAACAGGTAGGGTGTGTCAACAACATGAACCAGAGCTTTCTAATATTCGCTGGTTCAAAACCATGAATGCATGGGAATGGAGATTCTGATCATCCATGATAGGAAATGAGAGAGTTATGGATTAAGTTTGGTTTGAAATAGAGGCTGCACAAAATGATGATCTACCATGACAATAGGATGAAAGTAGAGCAACTAAAAATAATACTCTGGCTTCTTTCATTTGGAGGATGGGCAGTGGCAAAATAAAAGGGAAAGGTTGAAATGATTTAGCAAAGGCTCTCAAAATGTTCTGTAAAATGGAATGGAACTACCTGAGAAATTGAAAGTCCATAATCCTCTATTGCTTAAGTTCAGGTATTTTATGAAAGTCTCACCTTTCATAACATGCAACAGAAGGCTCATTTACACAGCCAAAAAAGCATTTTTCAAAACCACCATTTTTTCAGACTTCCATTACACTACTGGAAAAACCCATACAAAAACGTTGGTGCTTGCCCATTCTGTTTTTTGATGAGTATAGTGCGGATGCGCTGCTTGTCACTGCTCTGCATTCAATTGCACAGAAGCAGGAAAGTTACGTGGTATTTTGAGAGCGAGCATTTACACTGTAAAAATCAGGAATTTCTGCCAGCTTTAAAAAAAATCACACTCCGGCAGAGGTGTAATTGCCTAGCAACTTTTGACAAAACACTGGAAATAATAATAGCTCGTTCTTATATAGCGCTTTTCAGGACCGGAGGCCCTCAAAAAGCGCTTTACAGATAAGTATATTATTACCCCGGTCATTGGATTCAGGCTTACCCGCACACAATGTTTGCACTTTCTCCACTCCCTGGGGAGCATTCCAGCCAGGCGTCATATTTACATGCGCACACTTGCTAATCTAACCACATTAGCTTTCGCATCCTACCGGGTACCCATTTAACACCTGGGTGGAGAGTGGCAAATGTAGATCAATGTCTTGCCAAAGGACATTAGTGCTGCGGCGGGACTTGAACCACGGACCTTGTGATCCACAGTCCGGCGACTTATCCACTCGTCCACAACACCTCTACACGTGAGAAGTATTGACGAAATTTGCTTGCAATGTAAATGCAGCTAGTTTGTATTTCTTGATAATATCCCCAACATTCAATTCATCTCAAAAATGTAAACCACATTCCCCAAGGGCTAGGTGAATTTGATTCTTATGTGAATCAAATCTTCAATCAGAAATGGACTGCAAGAAAATACAATTTCCCTGGGGTCAAACATTTAGGGGGACAACAAGCTCCTTGCAGGGAGTCCCCCTTTTGCTTCCATCACTCAAAGATATGACCACCCTACGAACCCCATTCAGAAATAAACAAGTACATTAACTTATTGAATTTGACCTACTTGCCCTCAAAAATATCCATTAGAATGGAGGTGTTACCTACTCAAAAGGCTATGTTCTTTGAAGTGCTTTGGAATCTTTTTATCAACAATATGTAGCATTATTAGATTATTCCTACTACCAATGCTTCAGCTAACTAGCCTAAGGGTAGATCATGAATTTACAATAGCATTCTACAGAATAAAATTCCAAAACACAACACATGTATAGCAAGTGAAAGTACCTGTATCATGCTATATTTTGGCCCTCACTTCTCATTTTAAAAGAGGACTTAGATCGTTTTTATTTTTTTACAGTAATCAATAACTATGGATTTCCAAATATTAATATTGACTAAGGGTAGGTAACAATTTATCCCTGATTGCATGAATATGTTGCACCATCTTACTGGTATTTTATAAAGTTCCAAATATTTAGAATTCAAGTGGCTTTATATAGGTCATGATTACCTAAATATACTCACTCAAGATAGCATTCAAGGGATATATCCCCATTTAGGATTGAATTCCATTTTGCCATCAGAGAACTAATACAATCATTCAGTTTCTTCAACAAAAATATAATATTACAGAAATATCCAGCTAGGTAATTTGTTGCTTTCACAGGTGGCTTCCGTGGGAGTAAATTGGGCCCATAATCCTCAATTTTGGGTCTGATATTGATTATAGCAGCTGTTAATGGTTTGGTAATGCCTTAGGGTAAGGAGTACAAATTAAGTTCACCTTCCTCCATTAGAGCTGGATTGGAGGGTTAAGATGGAGGGGTAAGATGGAGGGGTAAGACGAAGAGGCCAAGTATAGCACCCATGGGAGTGGTGTGAATCTACCAGGTTGTAAGTACTGTCAAACCAAAGATTCTTCATAGATATATGTATTTGTCTGATGAGAAGCAGAAGGGTGCAGTTTCATTAATGCTCTTTTGTCTCTTGGGAGACCTTTTGTGAAAGTTGTTTTATCCCTATTACAATTGTTCTGTATACTTCAACCTTGGTGAGTGCCTAGAAGAGTGTATAACTACATCAAGCATTTGTTCAGTAAAAGATATGATTTTTTTTCAAATTAATAATGCTACCTTTTGGTTTATGAAAGCCCTGTTGATACTATGAATGAGCACCATGAACACAACCTGCAGTTTGCAACATATCACTAACTTCTTTATCCTAGTTTTTTTCTATAAGATTAACAAGCAAGAATTATCATTTTCCTGCTATTCTTTTAGCACTCTATCATTTTCTTTATTTAAACACAAAGACAACTGATGATACTCATGAACTTTGAAATACCTCTGATGCTCACAACTTGTAACATAACATCACATACCTGGCCCCACTCCCCCCCCCCCCCTTTAAAAAAAATATTTGTAAACTTTTAAACATAAAGATAAATGGAAAATATTCAGGCATTACCATTCATACACATAAAATATATCATATTAGTTTATTGCCTTATTCAAAATGAGAGGGGAACAATAATAATCGATTCTAATATACAAGACAACAAAAATTAATTAAATAAACTAAAAAGAAAAAACAAGTATGCCTATATCACATACTGAATCAACAACATATTATTTCATAGACAAATTCTCTACATAATATGCATTTCCCTTTCATTATCAAAGGAAAACAAAGTTAGGAAAAGGTGGGAAAGATTGGTATCATATCACCTTCTTTTTCCTCAGTGTGCCTGAGGTGTCTGTATCAGAGCCCTCCACAAAATGCAATTAAAATGAAAATAATCCCATCTTCCAATGAAAAAAAAGAAAGAAAAATGTCTCCTAGCTAGTTCAGGGTTATTGACCTCAACATATGACTTCCAGCACGTGCTTGAACTCAACATGACTCAAATACAAAGGTCACTGACAGAGAACCAATTGCTTGAATTACATCCCTAATAAGCAAGACATGATCAACACTGGTATGAATAATTGTGTTTTCTTCTTGTTTTCACCTTCTTCCTTCTTTTTTCAGTTCCCAAATTTTATTATGAGATGTATTTTATTAAATTATTTGCAATTGAAATTGATGAAATGAATGTATTCAATCCTCAAACTCATACTAACAAAGTAATGAGGCATCAGATCAACTTGGTGTAGACTCTATTACAAGAACTTTGACCTCATTCAACTTGTCTTGTCGTCAAATTTTTATCTCTCTAACAATTTACCAATAGCAATGAACACAAGTATCTAGGTAGAACAATCTTTGATGTTATCCAAGAAATATCACACAAAGCAAAATTTGTAACTTTTATTTTTCCTTTTAGAACAAATTTTACTTGTAAGAAAAGATGTTCCCCCAGTGCAGTTTAGTTTAAAGGCAAAGACCAGTATTGGAAACACCCCAATTTCAAAAAATAAAATGGAAGCTTTTATTACCAATCATGTGAAAGAATATGTTTTGAATAATACATGATAACAATGTTGACGGGAAACCGCCTACTAATTGATATATTTGGTAAATTAGTATATCTCTTTCCTGTTGAGAAATACAAATGCACGTGTCGCGCACGTGTGTGTAGTCCCATATACATCTTTCTGTGTACAGTGCTTCTAACATTATGAAGACTTGACCAAATTTCTTATCATTTTGATGATTCCAGAACCTTGCAGTACATCTATGCTAGATGATCAACCTTTTCTGATCGATTTCATGTTTCTTTCACAATGCAATCGCATGACCATAACTGGTCTTTAGCTTTAAAGACATAATGACCTTGCAAATGTCTGGTTGATATGACACTCAGAGTCATAAGCTAAATAAAGAAATCAAAATTTGCATGCCCTCTTAAATTGCTGTCAAACAGTGAAGTGTCAACTTCAGGCCAAACCTCTGAGATGTGGTCCTAACTTCTTCTAAGAATGTTTCTCCCATAGACCTTCATCCTTCAAACCTGTATAAACTGCATATTACCGAGTCACCCACTTCACATTAATATTTAGATTTTTCCAGTGGATATATGGACTAAAAATACATACAGCATAAAAATAAAGCCTCAATAAAAACATAACAAAAGTATGTATTAAGCTTAGAATGTACAATAATTTAACTTCAGCTTCTTTTTCTGCCACCCCCCCCCCCCTCTTTCTCTCTCTCTCTCTCTCTCTCTCTCTCTCTTTCTCTCTCTCTCTCGCTCGCCCTCTCTTTTTCCTCGCTGGCTCTTTTTCCCCCTCCCTCTGAATTGCTCTATAGCTCAAAATGATAAAATTATCATTCACAAAGTACCTTACAAACTTACTGCATCTAATAATTCATAACGAATTATACAAGTAACCTATTCCACAGGTGTGAGCAATGCTTATTGTAATTGTGTGTGTTTACCCTGATTAGCAATTAGCACAGAATTGGAAGGAATAAATTGGTTGTCAAACCTCTGGGAGATGTTTAAGTTCTCCATGATATTCACCTAAAGAACCCTGTGAGTAAATATGTAGCTGACATATATTGGAGTCAATCTTGGACAATGTTGACATTCAGCATGTTTGCAAACAAGCAATTCATTACAGGCTAGCTGTAACAAGAGACAGTTGCACAACTTGAACTTTGGAACATATGCAGCATTTAGCCATGTCTAGAATCTAGTTCATTCACATTGCTGCATGAGCATTAAAGCAGGCAACATAAGATGTATATTAATTCTTGTGTGACAGAAGTATTATTTGCTTTTCCTACTAGAGTAAACTGATTATAAAAATCAAGACTTTGCCTAGAAATTGGCTGTCAAACACATTGGAATGGCCTCTCAGGTATCAAAGGGGAAGATCACCCTAATATTTAGTTGGTTTTAATAGAAGTAGAAAAATGAGAGAAACAGATGAGTAAAAGTTTGGTGTAGAAACCATGTGGAATGATAATATCAAGGGGATACGTTTTATAGAATATTTTGTTTAGAGAAAAGAGAAATACAAAATGGAAGAGGACCTTGCAAGATACGTGATAGTGTTACCAATTTATGTTTGATTGATTAAAAGGATTTTGCTCAATCTTCACTGATCTGTTTACCCAATTTGTCTGCTTCTTTTTAAACCAATTTTAGATCAGGGTGGATTTTCCCTTTAATCTTTTCATTTTACCTTCTTCTATCAACTTTTGCAAACATCATGAGCCCTCAATCTGCCACCTGAACCAATCTTTCTCTTTGAAGTCGTATTTCACACCTACGTGTATGTGCTCAAATATTTATCCCCTCTCCTAGACATACATTTGCTCTCCTTTTTATATCAACAAGTGAATGACTACAGTAACAATGAACCCATGGCAGTAAACATGAATGGAATGTTTTACATCAAGTAATAATGTGCAAGATCAATAAATCACACAAACTAATTGTGATACAAGGAAGAACGTGCTTTGTGGAATTGAAATGTTGTTAGTAATCTTATTCAACACCCAACTTGTCAGTTTCTTGCATCCAAACTATTTCATGCCGCTTGGAACATATTCAGATCATTTCATTCTCAAGGCTTAGGGTCTCTAAACAAGAAATGCTCTTTCAAATTATTAGCACAAACTTCACTGACTTAACTGCTTATCCTGTCAAGTATTGAATTCCAGTTTTTCTTTGATAAATTACTGTACTAAAAGTTTGTTTTTTCCATTCTTGCTGATAAAGTGCCCTCTGTCAAACTAAAAAAAAGAACCACCTGCCAAAAAAATACATGAATTACTTGTGTTACCATAAATAACAAATGCAAAATTTTCAGTTTTCAAAAATTGAAAGACAAGGTAACCTTGAGCAAAGAGATATCAGCCCCCTCCCAGCTTAGACAAAAAAAATGGAATTGTCATGGTCTAAAACACTCTACCTGAATCACAAAGAGCCAATCAAGTCACATAATGCTGTATTATCTGAAAAGGGGCCTTTACATTCATTCAGTAATCTGAGTCTACTTCCTAAAGGTAGGATGGTATATCAGACTTTCAACCAAAACTGGGTTAACCTAATCAGGAATTTTCTGGTACAGCAAATATCTAAATCCATCTATTTCATTCAATGATCTGATGCCACATCAACTACGCCACACCTTAGATCTGAAAGGAGAAATCATCCTCTTTAACCGGGGTAACCAGGGAGGCCTATCAATCAATCCTTTCCTTTTTTTTCTGTTCAAAACCACCAGCACATCACAATGGATTATCTGGAGAGCAGACAATCCCTCTTAATTGGGTGTTTTACTGAGAAGTTGATATTGGTCTTCATTACTTTCTTAAAGGTTTGGATTTAATGCTTTTAATGAACAGATATTTCACTTTGGGTCATGTCTAGCTGACAGAGGGGTGGGGATGAGAGTGGAGGGGAGGGGGTTAGGGAGGGGGTTAGGGAGGGGGTTGGGGAGGGCATTAAAGTAGTTTAGTCATGTTGCTTTTTTTTAGGGGGAGGGGTGAATGTCAAAGGATTCTGAACACTACATATTTTGCATTTCATTGTCATGCTTCTTGTTGTATGTGCACCTGTGTGTGTGGTGTGTGTCAATTTCTTTTGAAGACCAAGTTTTGGAAGATATTTTTCAAAAGTATCATATTCACATATCATACAAAGAAACATAAATAAATTCAGAAACTATTTCCCTGATATTTTCTCTGTTGTATCAACCTTATTATCTGATATCTTGTGAAGTGTCTGGTCCTGCATAAAGGGATTGTTGTTGTTTGTTGTTGTTTGGTATTATCGGCGTTTCATTCTTTTTTAGAATATTTACGCCTTTCACTTTATTTCTTTCTTTTTTTCTTCTATATTTTGGTACTATTTGTAAATTCATACTCATCTCTTTTTTTTTTTTGGATAATATAATCTCAGATCTACTGGTCCATGAAAACCCCTCACCGCAATTGGCACCTTCCTGCCAGACCGGCGCGGTACATTGCGCAATCTTCTCGGCCATCATTGGCCTAGGCAACTCTGGTGCCGGTGAGAGGATTCTGGGGTAGATCTCCAGAGTCTCTTGTTTGGGGTTTACCGTCCTCAATCCGTCTTTACTCTTTCTTACCTTTTCTCTTCTAGTATTTTTCCATTTTGTAAAACCTTATTTTTCTATCAAAGTAGGTATCAATATCTTAGGGCATTTGGTTGTCGTGCGATATGTGCAAAAAAAAAAAAAAAAAAAAAAAAAAAAAAAAATTAGGAACACTCAAAACGCCTCGTTCTACGAACGAAGCGGATCAGTGCTCTCTGGGTCGCACTTTCTGTTGATTTTAGGAGTTTCATAATTTCGTTTGGGCTCGTTATATCACTTTCCATTATCAGCATTGCTCTTTCTATTGTATATGTTGGACATTCCATCAGATAGTGTGTTATTGTTTCAGGGGTGTTACAGTATTTACAATTTTTGTTGGCTTGGCCAGGTTGGGTTGTTTGGGATACCCATACTTTTGAGGGGTCTGCGTTTAGTCCTATGTTGCAAAGTCTGAGCCTACGAATTATGACTTCGCAGTCTCTAAAAAGGGTGCTCTCAAAGTTATGTTGAATTGTTGGTTTGAAAGGTCTTACGTTTGTTTTATTGTAATTTTGCCATGTTTCTTCCCAACTCTTGTATAGTTCTATTTTCAATACTGCTTTCATTTCAGACAAACATAGCTTGTTATTTATTTGTATTTCTTCAGTTAGCGCTTGTTTTGCGAGAAGGTCCGCTATTTCGTTTCCCTGTATTCCACAGTGAGAGGGGATCCATTCTATTGTGCCAGACATCCAATATTTAGACCAAATAACATACAAATATTAATTTAAATAAAGTATGTTAACCCAGTAGGTAAACTCAGGATGAGACCCATAGGAAATGTATGTTACATGAAAATCAAATCCTATCCAGCCAGATGATGTCAGTTCTGGCACAAGGAAGTATTTGAACATCAAAACTATCACAGTTGCGTTAATTCAAAGAGTCACATCTTTTTTTATCTTCGGATGAGCACTCAAGGTTTCAGAAGTGGCCAAACAATTAGATCAATGGACGCATAAATAAATGGCAAATACCTGTGCTAAATGCTAAACTCTATTGACATCTAGGCCTCACCTTAAACTGGTATTTATATCTCTCACTCAATTGGGGGTTTACATACCACAACATTTCTTCATTCTTCTCTTCCCTTCTTCACAATATTTGCTCTTTCTTTAGTATTGAATGGATATTTTGGTAGCATGTTTACATTCTGACAAAAGCAGCAAAAGAGGAATTTCATCAAAAGAAATAAATTCTTTTGCATTGGTTGGTGAAATTATTTTGGAAGATATTAAGGCTTTATTGAAAAAGGTCTGGTTTCCCAGGGGTGCTTTCATGCTCAGCAGAATTTCATCTTCAAAGCTCTTCCATATCATTTTGACAGGTAAATGAATCAAAGGATAAAGGCTGATGCCAAACTTATTTTGAACATTATGAAAGTAGAATTCAGAATGTTTAAAAGAACTTCTGAAGATTTTCAAAAATGTTTAGTTACAAAAGTAGTTCAAATGGCCAGAATGTACAAAATTACAAGCCTGAAAGATTTAGAAAATGAACACTTTCTAATTGTTTGTGCCACATTCTTCAGCAAAGTGATTTACTTATTGAGTGAGAATGATATATTCTGTCATTTCCTGAAACACAACATCACCTTTAAAGGCTGTTAACAAACTCATTGAAAATAATGATGAAACTGGTCTCTGTAGAAAAGTGCATTGGTGTTGCTCACCAATTTTTTAGCTAATTATCATTTTCGTCAGATCCGATACCATTCTACATAGAACAACTTCACAGCTATAGTTATCACCTTTGTGATCATTATCAGTGGTATATGGCCATTCCTTTAAAGTACATCATTTTAAAGTCAACTGTACAAGGAACAAAGAGATGTAACATACCTGCAATGCCTGGCTGGATGTAAAGATGACAACACACATCAAAGAAAGCCACTGCACCTGTCTGTAGGCCATTGTATGCCTGTTGATAGGTACATAAGAAACAAAGAGTAAATAGAAAATACTTTTAATCCTAAGTCACATATACTGTTATAATTAAACCACCTTAAAAATAATGCAGCAAAATAAAACAATATAAATGTAGGCCTATATGAAGGGTGAATGGGGATAAGAAGTGTAGAGGTATACAACTAATGCTCCTATACTTTATTGCTTATCTGTTGGTTATAAGATAGAGAAACGTCAAGTGCGTGACCTTGGTATAAATGTTATGTTATTTTGCCACAGTATATTTTCTTTTAGGTTGTTAAAGCACGTGTGAAGACATGGCTTAAGATAAATCCCCCTGCCTATTCTGAAGCAGCATGCATCTAATAGCATTGCACATTAGCTATTCACCATCCACAATATCCAATTCAATGATTAATGATCCCTAACAAGTGTTACATGAAAAGAATTATCATCTCAATGTCATTTTGGTTCTACTTAACAATAAAGATTTAAAGAAGCATGTTACACAAGTGCAGGTGTAAACATAATCAAATGAATGATACATCTGATTGGATGACATAGCAGCTGATAAGAACTGCTGATCTTAGAATAAACATATATCCAATTATCCATTCAAAGAGAAAAACACATACAGTTTTTTTTCGAACGAAGAAGGGAAGTTTTTGGAGAGAAGGGGTAGCATACCATTTGGAAAATAGACACTCTAAACCTTCTTAAAATGATTTAGTAAAAGCATAAAACAAAATTCGTAGAAAAGGGTGCCTCAACCAGATAGTCATTTCGCCCCGATGTCGGGGGGGGGGGGGGGTGGATTGGGGTATAATCCGTACAGATGACAATTTATAATTCACAGCTTACTTGATGCTGTCAAAAATATATACAAGGAATGCATTTACATTATGAAATATAGACTTGAAGTGCCATATATATCTTTCAGATATACAGTAAATACCAAAGGAATGTAAGTACTCCAAGAGCTTGAGAAAAGGGTGATCATAAATATTACTTCGTCAATGATAGACATATTTTAGGTTTGGTTCTATTCCGCTGAAAGTCACCTTTTAAAAAGTTTTTTAAACCACCTGCAACTCACTTTTTATTGCATTATAGATCACAAAGCATTTAATTCAACCAGAATGTAAATCCACACAATGAAGCCATACCGCTGGGTTGTGATGCTCACAAAGTTGTCTGAATTATGGTGTTTCTGTGCAAATATTGATCGCAAGCTTCACCTCTAAATCTCACACCTGACTAGTCTACTTTGTGAATCCACCATAAAAAAAGATACACACAAATGATGAACATGATGCAAGTATGTTAATCAGAGTAAAAATAAATACATGGATATTTCAAAAGTGAATATCAATCAATCACTATCTCAATGGTTATATTGTATTTCACAATTTTTTCCCATAAGTTTCACACATTCCTTCCTAAGAAGGGGAATGAGAAGAAAAAAAAGATTTATTGATAGAAAGTAAAATCTGCCACAGGTCCTATATCTCTGGGAGTCAGATGGGTGTTAACTACATGCCATTCTAACTCTGAACAGACAAAGTGATCTTCAAACAGAAATGCAGCACATATAAGGTAGTTTCAGATTCTGGTAATGATTAAGAAAAAATTCTTAAAGAATCAAAGAAATGTTACACTGAATGTTCAAATGTACAAATAAGGGATACCTGCAAGAAGATTCCACTAGAAAACGCATTTAACTGTCAAGTTCATAATTTCAAAAATGTCAGGCAAGTTGTATTAGACACAGATGCATGACACATGGTCTCATATGGGCAAATGTGAGATGTGCATTTGAGTAGAAGTCATTTCTAGTAAATGTTCATAACTTAGTTTATATTTTGCTGGTCTAGCCAACTCACCTACCTCATGTAAAACAATGCAGATTTACTACGAAGTCTCTAAGCATCTCTAGAAATTGAATGCCATTACCAGAATTCAAGATAAGCTTTAACATGGGTAGCAAGATGGAAATATGAATGATACAAATAATAAAACTGTACGACTGTAGCAGGTATTGTATGGTCTGCTATAGCATTAGATTACTTGGATTGGCTATGACTTATATGTAAATTTGAAATGACAATTATTTTTATTTAAAAATTTCAATTTTCAATTGTAATGGGTCATGACTGTTTTTGAGGGGGATGTTATACTCTTATAATCACCAGTTTTATTTTTGCATCACAATGTAGAAAGTGTGTGTAAACTTTAAAAAAATAGAAATATGATAGTATAATGCCAATCTGGCAACCTCACTTCCAGTGTTATCACGATCTTTCAAAAGGAGTGGACAACTCTAGGCCTGTCTCCACTATCTCGAGATTGCCAAATATCCAGCTATTTGAACTATCCCTATCGCAAAGTAGCAATTAGCGGGATATTTGGTCGGGATTGTCATCCCAAGATATCTTGGGATAGTTTGCAAAATATTCCACTATTTGGCAAAATATCCAGCTATTTGTCCTGTGCGTCTTCACCAGACCGAAGACTCGCACTATGCGCCAACGCTGAGCAAAATATCTCGAGCTAATTTCTCAGGTTCGAGTTTCAAGTTTCGAGGTAGAATCTCGAGCTGATGACGACGCGATTTGTAGCTTCTGGATTATTTCCCAAATCAGAAATAGCGGGCTATTTGGCAATCTCTAGATGATGAGGACGCGCCTATTGAGTTTTAACCCCCCAAACCAATCCTCGAAGGGACACGATTGCGAACAATGAAAGGGAAGGAGAGGGAGACGGGAATCCCAATGGGAAAGAAGTAGTGGAATCAATGCCTCTTGAGAGAGAGAGAGAGAGAGAGAGAGAGAGAGAGAGAGAAGAGAGAGAGAGAGAGAGAGAGAGAGAGAGAAAGAGAGAGAGAGAGAGCGAGTGAGTTAATAAGCTAGGAGGTAGAAGGGCATCATTTCATTTTGATATATGTGAGATGAAACCAAGTCTTTCAAATGGAAACAAGACTGAGATTGCAGGAAGGTCACATTTTGGTCCAGATACCCCAATGGCAATTCCGAACAGAAAATAAATTGAAACTATTTCAAGCTAAAAGCTTCCATTCTTCAATACAAAACATTTATAACAGAAAAAAAGGTTGTTTGTTCTATTCATATGCAATGTAGGGGTGCAGTTGTGTACTCAAAAGTGTGCAGTACATATTTCTGTTTCTTTACAAACTTAGAAGCCTTACGGCACAAGTTTGAATGAAAGAGTGTATGCAGGAAAATATTTGTTAGTAGGAGGGAACATTGGACATATGAAATGACTTAATTGCAGGGCAGTATCAATAAGTCATCCTAATAAAGGTAATAAATTGCCCAGCTGTTGTTAAATCTTTTGTAAATGTAGCAATTTATGGGTTTGATGACCTCTGCAAAAAGCTAAAATAGCCACAATTTTTGGTCTGAATGCAATATATAATAATCATTTGGCATTTACAGGTTTGATACAATTTTTCTAAATGCCACAACAATAAAGGCTTTTGTGAGTTCCAAGTTTTGTCTACAAACCATTGCCTGGAGGAGAGATCAGATGAATGATCGATTGCAAACATTTCGGATATTACCAATTTTCTTGATGAATGCTGCTTTTCTCCTCTATTATTGATTAAATCAACATATTAAAAAATAGTTCCTATGTAGTGAAAAGAGCAGACAGCACTGCAATTTGATGTTATACGGAATCAACAATGCTATGATTTAAGAAGGCGGCACTGTAATCTGATGTTAAATGGTAACCTAATAGTAACAATGCTATGGTATCAGATTTAATCCCAATGCATTTTAGATCCATGGTTACCTAAGAATGTAAGATGAAAGGCAAGGATTGTAAACATTTTCATGGCCTGTTTGAGTCTGCACGGTGGCCTCTGGCGTCCTTGGACCATACATAACATTAGTTACCAATATGAAAATTCAGATGGATGGATTATTTTCTCTTCAAAAATATTATAATGTTTAGAGCAGTACTTAAAAACTTTATTGGTTATTCTTCTTATAATAATATGGCTACCTTGGAAGTTTGAATACAGTTCAAGTGAAGGTGGTAGAAGTGTGATTAGAGTTACAATACAAATTAATGTTTTACTATAAATATACTCTAACAGGGGCATTTCTAGTGGGGGTACGAGGGATATTTCTGTGTGCAAATTTTAAGAGGAAAAAATGTGAATACTTGAGGATGTTTGAAATTCTTCTTGGCCAACATGTCTGCATCGTTGGTCCGACACCCCCCCCCCCCCCCATTAAAAATGGTCACAATGAACTTAAATTTAAATATCATAAGAATTAGTTTATAGCAGAATAAATTTAAATTTGCACACTTGCACCAGTAACTGATGTATATTTACAGCTTTTTCATAGTATTGGCTAAGGTGGACCATTAATCTATCAGAGTACAATCTGACTATGGAGAATCCACTGCCTGTGGAGAATGGAAATGGGCATTTCTTACAATTACATGCTTTGTGTTTTATTTCAATAATATCATTTCTACACAGGCTTACACAGTCATAATTGAACCACACATGTATTAATACAGATTCATGTTGACAGCCGATATCCAAGGATGGGTACCAAATCACAATGGTTGTGGATTAACAAACAATGAGACCCAGAAGAAGAAGTCAATAGATTTGATCTGTTCTTGTTCAACAAGGACTAAATCAAGAAAGTCTTGTTACCTAATTCATACCAACACAAATGACTCCATGCTCCACACCGACCCTAGACCGAACTTTTCTGTCTCTTTCGTTCGGGTCCGACCCTACCCAATTCAGAGGCTATAAACGAACGAAAGAGACCAACATTTTCGGTCTACATCGACCCCAGACCGACCAATTATTTTCCATTCGGGGTACTGCGAATTGTTGTCCGGTCTGAGCATCTGATTGTCGGTATCCTTGGAGTGACCGGGTATCAATGAGCTTGAATTCTTAGTCTCAGTGACAGTAGTCGAACCATTAATTCGTCAAAAAATTCGGTCTCATCGATCAAAAAGAGGAAACTTCTTTTAACTTACCAAATGGATTTAGCTCGTCTGGTAAATCAGTTCTCATTCAGTAGAGTAGAAGCTGGCTCCCGAAAATCCAAATCCAAATCAAGCACAATCTTGCTCCTCCTGTTCCGTACTGCCGCTGAGCTCCGAACAGCTGATCGCATACGAAATTCACCAGATAGAACCCCGCTTCTTCAGCACACTTATGTCCGTGTGTAAAGTTGCGTCGGTTCGCTAGTGCAGGACTTTGCATCAGGTGTATTGAGCAAGGTCGGGGAAGGAGTCCCCTTGAAACCACGCCCCCTTTGAAACTTTTTAGCCAATGAGAGAATACGTTTACGGTTAATTGTAATGTGCACTTTGCTGATATAAATTAATGGAGCTAGGCGCTACCACGGGAAGAGGAAAAAAAATCTAAAATCTAGAAGGATGGATGAATAATAGACAACAAAATGCACACATTAGAAGAAGACGATGAATCATTAAAAACTTCGGTTTATTTCAAAAGGAATTCTAGGTTTAAAATGATTTCAAAACTATTAAAGGGACTTGGTAACATTGTTCAGATGAGAGATAGTGGTGCTAAGGTAGTGACTTCAATGCTAGATGTACAATTAAAGATAATCTGAAAATTTGAGTGAAAACGGACTATTATTCACGGTACATTTTGGGAAAAACTGATCTGATCGATTCCTTAATTCTCCCAACTTTATTATTACAATTTTATCACATTTTAGGTGATTGCAAATCTCACAAAGTAATAAAATGGCTGTACATTCCATTCCAGACATTTAAGTGTTGACAGATTTTTTATAGCCTGTTTTATGTATTTTTTTCATGGAAAAACGGTTGAGAAAATTCAAAAATGGTTGGGAGAATTTACTGTTAATCACTGTAAGAGGGTGCCTCACATCGAGGCTTTTAAAGAAAACCATAGATATCTTAATGGTTTGAGAGTTTTTTCAGGATTTTTTGCATGTCAGGGGGTTAGTACAGTAGAAGGAATATAGTAAGTAACATTTTATACAAAAATTAAGCAAATTTTGTCATCAACCTTCAACAATGTTACCAAGTCACTTTAAGTTTTGGACAGGCTTTTTCTGGGCCAGTCGCATGAAATAAGAATTACTAAAGAAAGTTTTATATTTGTCGCCCTCCATTTCAGGTTTCTGTTAGGTCCGTGTTTTTAGCCAGTAACTAATGCCTCTCTAAAATTCAACTGGGACCCAATCCAGCTCTCCGATTGGACTCATCTGAGGCACCAAATAAATACTCTTTAAGGATATCTACAACAAAAAAACACTGTTATAATTATTCAACATTAATTATTTTTTAAACATTATGTCATATTTAGTACGCTCTCAATGGAAATGAAAGAGAATCAATTAATTAATGGACAATGTAACCCTTATATTAAGTTCATTTGTATAAAAGCAGAAAAATAAGAAAAACAAAAGGGCGAAAGTCTGAAAATGTATCTGATCAACAAAAAAAAATGAATTCACTACCCACCCCCTCCCCCCCCCCCCCCCCTTTTCGGCCGGCGCGATTTTCAAATTTTCGGGAGCAAAAAGAAAAAAAGTTGGGCCCCCTCCCCCAAGAAATCCTGGATCCGCGCCTGCTCCCCGGTACGTAACAATAAGAAACTTTAAAACCCCACCCTACCCTCTTTCCTTTCCGCCCACACACCATCAACTTAATTATTCTCATTGCGAAGCTTGAGACTACAGAGAGACAGAGAGAGAGGAAAAAAAAGATGGGGGAGAGAGAGAGAGAGAGGGATGGGAGAGAAAGAAAGAGATAAAGAATGTGTGTGTGTGCGTGTGTGTGTGTGTGTGTGTGTGTGTGTGTGAGAGAGAGAGAGAGAGAGAGAGAGAAATAGTACAAGAGAGAGACAGGGAAGGGGGTCATTCCGCCTGCATCCAGTCTTTCCAGTTCGGCACAAAACCATAAACATTCTGCCTCAACGCCGTTTGGTCAGACATCTTATAACAAGGCACTATTCACGTACAGGTGGATTTACAGTCCTCAAATAACTCGTGCAGAGGCATTTTCAAACGGTCTCAAATGCAAACCGCTCTTTCTAACTAGCACTTTTCTTTGAAAATTAAGGACACAACACTCATTATTTTGTTGAATATTATTGCAACGCCGCCCTTCCCGAGTCATTCAAAACAAAACCCATGCATCTCTTATACAGTTTCCCCACGCATCATTCTATTCACTATCTCTTTCTGTGTCTGTCTGTCTTATTCATACCACGCACACGCACACACACACACACACACGCATACTTGTATAGGCCTTAAAACGCGGACATGTATTTCTTACTGTACAATCGTGGACATCTTTATTCAATGGCGCATGCGGACCAGATGCTAGATTATAGTTACATTTGGTACGACCATTACGAAAACACCAAGAAAGAAACTCTGCGGGCCTTCTGGAGAGATATGTTTTCCACATCCAAACTGTGGACGTACATGTATGCACATACCCTTATAGCCATCATATCCAAATGTGGACCCTGACTCCTAACAAAACACGGACCTAAGAAGACCATACTAACGTGGACACATTTTGAAAATTCAGGCAATTATGCATAATTCAAACGAATGTGACTTAAGTATGCGTTTCGGACGATGATGGAAAACAATAATAGATGTTTATGTGATAATAATAATGAGAAAACAATATAAAAAAATAATTATGAGAAAAAAATTAATAACAATAATAATCATAATACATGTAATAATGTTACTACTAATAATAATGGCAATAGTAACAATAAGGATAATAATAATGGTAATGGTAATAACAATAATAATAATAATAATAATAATAATAATAATAATAATAATAATAATAATAATAATAACATTTATAAGGCGCTTTGTACGGGTGTTTCAAAGCGCACATGTGGTCTGTCTAATCATAATACCGTTAAAAAAATCAATACATAATTAATAATAAACAAACTACTTAATTATAAACTAACTTGGTGTGCACCTCCAACAATATACTACAAAATTAAAATATAGCTGCTTAAATAGGTGGGTCTTGAGAAGGGATTTAAATGATTCAACAGATTGGGCATTTAGGATGTGAGGTGGAAGTTTATTCCAGAGGGTAGGGGCAATGGGGGAGAAGGCAGTCCCCATATCGGGTTTTCGTACGTGGGCCGAGAGTGAATTGTAAGGAGGACGATGAACGGAGGGATAATACATAATAATACATAATAATTACATTAATAGGGCACTTTAACCACGGTGGTATAATCAGTCGCATAGGGGTCCACGGTTGTAGGTTTGTAAAGAATAGGTGTGTACTGCCAAGCCTTAAGTCCACGGTAGCATAGTCTTAAAATACAGGGGTCAACTGTAGCCTAACGGCTAATGTGCAAGGGGTAATAATAGCAGGGCCCTCTAGGATAACAGTTCGACGAACTGAAGAGGCAACCCTGGGTATAAAAACACTATTATTACTATTATTATTATTATTATTATTATTGATATAATAGTCTGTAAATAGAGGTCCACAGTTGCAGGTTTGTAAAGAAGGTGTGTGTACTGCCACTGTCAGGTCTAACGTCCACGGTGACATGGTCTGTAAATAGAGGTCCACTGTTGCAGGTTTGGAAAGAAGAGGTGTGTATTGCCAGGTCTAACGTCCACGGTGACATGGTCTGTAAATAGAGGTCCACTGTTGCAAGTTTGGAAAGAAGAGTTGTGTATTGCCAGGTCTAACGTCCACGGTGACATGGTCTGTAAATAGAGGTCCACTGTTGCAGGTTTGGAAAGAAGAGTTGTGTATTGCCAGGTCTAACGTCCACGGTGACATGGTCTGTAAATAGAGGTCCACTGTTGCAGGTTTGGAAAGAAGAGTTGTGTATTGCCAGGTCTAACGTCCACGGTGACATGGTCTGTAAATAGAGGTCCACTGTTGCAGGTTTGGAAAGAAGAGTTGTGTATGCCCAGGTCTAACGTCCACGGTGACATGGTCTGTAAATAGAGGTCCACTGTTGCAGGTTTGTAAAGAAGAGGTGTGTATTGCCAGGTCTAACGTCCACGGTGACATGGTCTGTAAATAGAGGTCCACTGTTGCAGGTTTGGAAAGAAGAGTTGTGTATTGCCAGGTATAACGTCCACGGTGACATGGTCTGTAAATAGAGGTCCACTGTTGCAGGTTTGGAAAGAAGAGTTGTGTATTGCCAGGTCTAACGTCCACGGTGACATGGTCTGTAAATAGAGGTCCACTGTTGCAGGTTTGTAAAGAAGAGGTGTGTATTGCCAGGTCTAACGTCCACGGTGACATGGTCTGTAAATAGAGGTCCACTGTTGCAGGTTTGGAAAGAAGAGGTGTGTATTGCCAGGTCTAACGTCCACGGTGACATGGTCTGTAAATAGGGTCCACTGTTGCAGGTTTTGTAGGTTTATGCATAATTCATCCGAAAAAAAATTACAAGCAGGAAAGAGGTGGGGGCCGGGGGGGGGGATTTCCAGCTTCATTTGCTCACTTATATAGAATAGAATATACAGGAAGGCCTAAACTCTGATTGAGTATTCACCCCCCCCCCCCCCCACCATCGCTCCGCTTCCTTGGATTATCTCGAGAATATTACGCACGCACACACACAAGTCCATCAACATTATCTCATCATCATAGTGATCAGCATCATTATCACCTTCATCACCCTCATCGTCATCAACATCACATTATCATAATCACCATCATTACCGTCATCATAATCACCATCATTGTAATCGTCAACATCATCGTAATCATTATCACCATCATCATCACAACCATTATCATCATAAACATCATCATCGTCACCATCATCATAAACATCATAATCATCATCACAACCATCATAATCATCTTCATTATCATCATCATCATCATCATCATCACCACAACCATTATCATCATCGTCATCAACCGTATCACGATCATCTTAATGATGATGCAGTATTCATTTTGTGAATTATATTTTTATGGATAAACTTTATTTCTTTGACAAAATCCAGTATGAGAGATGGCATAGCAAGGTCATTGAAGAATACAATATTTGACACAAGGTATACTGAAATGTTCCTGATGAGATGTATAGAGATTCATGGATTCCAGCTAATAAAGACAAATTCCAAATAAAGACAAATATAAATAATAAACACAGTCAAGTAAATATAACAAGTAAACATATAGCAGTGGCTTTCTGCTAAAAAGTAAACATATATTGTAACATTCATTTATTGTTTGTGTAGCTAAAATTTGTCATGTTGTTTATCAATAAAGACTAAAAATGAAAACAAGTAAACATACATGAAGCAGTGGCTTTCTGCTGAAAAAAAATAATAAAAAATAATAATAAACACTTGTAAAGAGCAGTGGCTTTCTGCTATAATAACACTGGTAAACATAGCAGTGCCTTTCTGCTGAAAAGAAAAATAAATAATATCACTAGTAAACATACCAGTGGCTTTCTGCTGAAAAGAAAAATAAATAATATCACTAGTAAACATAGCAGTTGCTTTCTGTTGAAGACAAATATGAAAAATAAATAATAAACACTAGACACAGCAGTGGCTTTCTGCTGAAAAGAAAAATAAAAAATATCACTAGTAAACATAGCAGTGGTTTTCTGCTGGAAACAAATATGAAAAATAAATAATAAACACTAGACATAGCAGTGGCTTTCTGCTGAAAAGAAAAATAAATAATATCACTAGTAAACATAGCAGTGGCTTTCTACTGAAAAGAATAATAAATAGGGCGAGTCCAAGGTAATGTCCCCTCAAATAACAAATTTTCAACTTAAAGTGGAAGAAATGTAACATACATCATCAAAAACCTAGTAATTTCAAGTTTCTGAATCAAAAAAGAAAATGTTGAAAATATGCAAATTGGTCTGTTTTCTAAAGTGTAATAACCTTTTCATTATTTTGATAGTAATCAACCACTTTCAAGATAACATTTTCTTCTACACCTGTATCTACATGTACATTAGTTAAGAAATAAATGAATCGATAAAAACTAACTTTTCTACGAAGAAAAATACTAAGGAGATGGCATGTGATAAGGAGCGACCCCAATTCAATCTCATGAGTGACCCCACTTGAACTGAGGCTGTGAAGACCACCCACCCCCCCCCCCCCAAAAAAAAAATGCACCAAGATCCCAGATGGACATACACATGCAAACAAAGAAGAAGATGATCTTAGGTCTGCTATTGAAAAACCAGTGGCAAAAATTAGGGTCTACAACTACCCCATTTTCCAAATTGGATTAAGCACTTAAAAATTTGACTTAAATGAATCCAGGTTGAAAAACTGAATCGTGTAATTTCAGCACAGTGATTTGAAGGTATACTTCTGCTTTGCTTAATAACTTTTATAGCAATATAAAAGATCAATGTATTAATAATTCTTCAACTCAAAACTTTTTATAACATATCCACTGAAACGAATTAGGAATTCTTCACTTCAATTCCACAAAGGTAAAAAGAAAACTCTTATTTTGGAGCAGGAAACATTCGGCTTTAGCCCTTTTGAAATCTAAGAAAAACAAACATAATCAGGACAGCCCCATCCCAAAGAATAACCGTAAACATAACACGTTGTCAGAAGTGCAAATGAGAAGTTTATAAGAGTTGAATTCAACTACTAATCAGCCTATTTGGGGAAGAAGGGGGGGGGGGTGCTCATCTAATTTTAAGGTTTTAGAGGCAATTTCGATTGGCTACAGGGGTTTTAAAATTTGGTTTAAAAGTGTGCACTGAAAAGCAAGAACCCTTTCCCTATACCTCTTTTGTCACCAGGAATTTTTTTACAAGTCAGAAGCCCTAAACATTCTACATGGTTTTCCCCCTCTAAATTTAACACTGGATTTGGCTGGAAGGCAGCCCTTCCCCCTCTACCACAACAGGGAAAAGATGCCTCTTCTTAAATCCCCAAATTCCACAGAGAGCAACAAGGGGAAGGATACCCACAGGGGGATCTGCCCCCCCTTCCCATGCCACTGCAAAAACAAAAAAAAAAAAAAAAAAAAAAAATCCATTTGCCACCAGCTAAAACTTTTACACAACCTCAAAGTACATAAAATATGTTTGTTAAACCTTCAACATAAAGGTTTGCATCAGAGCAAAAACGTGTCTCAATTACTCCTAACTTGGAAAAGGACAACCCTTTAATACCCATATTTGTGTGTAGAACATGAACAGTTTTTGAAATAAAAAACATTCATAATTCACAATGTATTAAATTTTCGATTTTTTTTTTTCCAACAAAATTGTGGGTGTGTGTCAAACCACAAATTCGAAAATTGAAATTTATTTCACTTTCAAACCAATGGGTGAAAAATGAAGAAAAAAAAAATCAAAATTGTAAATCATTGAAAATTACGAATGGCCCGTAAAAAGGCATTTGCACTGATTTATATTTTCAATTACATCTTTGAAATCTTGTCTATGAATTGCAGAAGTACTGGCTTAAATTGGTAGAGAATTGTGAGCACATTTACTTTTTCAGGCAACAAACTAGAAAATTATTGTGTCCCTGGGCCACAGATGCCCTTGCTTCATGCATTCAAAATAATCTAATGAACTTTGGCCATTGACAAATTTGAACTTAACAATAGCAATACCCCAAATATACAAAGATTTATGAAAGGTTATTCTATTTTTCAGTCGGAAACCATGTTTTTAAATAATTTTGCATAAATAACGGGGTTTTCTGCATATTTAATGAGCCTTGACCTTTGAACTTTAGACATACACACCCAATATTTGAACTTGACCCGTATTTTAATACTTTCAAGCAACATGCCAAATCTGATGAAAATTGGGCAAAGATTTTTGGAGTTATTGGATGGAAACCACAATTTCACATTAAATAATGTTTTCTGAATATTTAATGAGCCTTTACATTCAACCTTTTGACCTACGAACCCAATATTTGAACTTGACCTGTATTTCAATACTATCAACCCACCAAATTTGGTGAAAATTGGGAAAAGATTTATGGAGTTATTGGACGGAAACCACAATTTCACATAATTAGATTTTTTGCATATTTAATGAGCCTTGACCATTGACCTTTTGAACTGTGGACCCCATATTCGAACTTGACCTGTATTTTCAATAGCTTTCATCAACCCACCAAATTTGGTGAAAATTTGGCGTCGATTCTTTGTGTTATTGGATGGAAACCACAATTTTGCATAAATAATAAGGTTTTCCGCATATTTTATGAGCCTTGACATTTGACCTTTTGGCATACAGAGCCCATATTTGAACTTGACCTGTATTTACTTCCCATCGACACCAAATTTGGTGATTTTTTGAGTTATTGGACAGAAACACAATTTTGCATAAATGATTTTTTTTGCATATTTAAAGAGCTGTGACCTACCTTTGACCAACAGACTCCATACAAAGTTGACCTGTATTTTATCATTCTGTAACTATATACCAAAAATTTTGAAATTCCAATCAGTATTTAAGTTACAGTGCAGAAAGCATTTGTAGCAAAATGTAGAACATTGGTTAAAAATCAAGGTCAAAGGTCAAAATTTGGGGCAAAAGTTTTGAAGATCTCACCTAGAGCCATCCCATAAAGAAAACAGAATCAAAATCTGGTGAGAAATGGCGAATAAGTAGCATTTTGATCAAACATGGACGGACAGACAGAAAGATGGACACACACAAAGGTACGGAGCCCATTTCGTAGTCCCCTGCTTGTTCGCCGGAGACAAAAAATATGTTAACATGTCATCAGAAATGTAAATGAGAAATTGGCTATTTACTGAGTTGAAGTCAACTACAAAGCTACAAAACAGCCTCTTTCGTTGAAAGGGGGGGGGGGGAACTTGGCTATTAATAAGGTTGAAGAGGTAATTTTGATAGGGTGCAGGGGCCTTTAACAATTTTGTATAAAAATGTGCTACTGACAAGCAAGGACTCTTTGTTTTTTTCACACTTTCCTCACAATGTAATTTTACAAGTCGTAAGCCTCAAACTTTGTACCTAGTTTTTCCCCTCTACATTTAACACTGGATTTGGCTGGAAGGTAGCCCTACCCCCAACACTACAAACTTTAAATTCAACACAGGACAACAAAGGGGATAGGTTCCCACAGGGGGATTGCCCCTCCCCCAATGCTACATACTGCAGAAAAGCCCGATTGCCAACAGCTCTAACTGTTACACAACTTTCAAAGTACTTAAAAGAAGAGTCCACCCAAAAATAATATCTTTTCAATAGAAGCAGAAAATTTTTGTGAGCAGAACAACAAAACAAGATTGAGTGAAATCGGACAATTAATAAGAAAGTTATGAATGTTTGAATATTTAGACAAATTGGCAATTGATGACATCATAGGTGCACAATTGACCATTTATCATATTGATATCAATGTTATAAAATGTAACTTTTTACCCCCAAATTATGATTTCCTCAAAACTCTAACTGTAGGATATCTTCTTGGTAGGTATGTGGCCCCCTTTTTTGCATGTTTGCATTAGTACAAGATTTGTATCTTTCTGTAAAAATGATGAATTTTGCACTGTGAATATATATGAATTGAATGGTGAGTTGTGCACCCATAACATCAACAAATTGGCAACATCCCTGAAAATTTTCAGTGATTTGCCCGTTTTTTCAAGTCATTAATCATAACTTTGTTATTAGTTGTCCAATATTCCGCAAACTCTTTTGTTTTGCTTGCCAATTTTTTCTGCTTCTTGTAAGAAATTATTTTTGATCGACTCTTCTTTCAAGATCATATTATATACCTGTACTTTTGAAACCCTCAGCATAACAGTTTGCATTTCAGGGTAAAGTTACTGTCTTTCAAACAAATGCCTTCATTCGTGAACTTAGTGAACTGCAGACAATGAAAAATTGCCAGACTGTACCTGCCAGCACATCAGTTCAGCATTAAAGCACAGCTTCCCCTACAAGCAATGCTCAACCAAGAACATACAAAGAACCTCATAATTGTGGTAACATGCCTGACTGTAACACCTCATTCATTTAAAATTTCTGAAGAAATCCTAAAGGGTCTCGTTTTCTAATTTGGTTTCTCACGAAATCCTTTATATTTGTCCATGTGCGACCCTTGAAGATGCGTGGATCAGCTTTCATCGCAGAGATGATTGGATCCTTTCCACAAAGTTTTCTTGTTCTTAAGAAAATCCCCAGATGCCTGTTGACAGCTTCCTTCTCAGCATCACTCCACATCTTCTTTGTCTGGCGTTTGCTGGTGCCTACTGTTTCAGCAACATCTGTATCACCTTAACAAAAGGATATAGAAGATGAAATTCATGAAATTCCTACACAAATTCTGTTGTAACTAGCACATCAATGATAAGATGCTCATCAGGCATCCAACAAAGAAATGGATGCAATTTGTACTTGCAACAGAGTAGAACAGTAAAAAGGATGGATAAAACTAAAAAAATAAATAAAAAATAGATGGATATTCGACCATATTCAACCAAAATATATGCCGCCGCCGAGTGCATGATCAATAAAAAAGAAAATTACTATACAATAACCATATACATGTAGCAGCAAGTTTGATGTCAAACTGCCACACGGTTCTTGAGATATCAACATAATTTTTTTTTTACAATATATTGACCTCCATGACCTTTGAACTTTAACCCATGACCCCAAAATATCAGCATAATTTTGTCTTGTCATACACAACCCTCAACACCGAGTCACAATTTTATATATAAGATATTGTTATTTTTTCTCCACTAAGTGACCTCTGTGGCCTTTGACCCTGTGACTCCAAAATGGAATCAAATTATTGTCCCCATAGGATATGCTCTCACTCCATACTTGAGGTCCAACCGCCACACGGTTCTTGATGTAGACAAAAAATCTTATTTTCTACAATAAATTATCCTTTGGCTCCTTGACCCCAATTTACTAGCCAAATTTTTTTCTTCTTATACTTTATCATCCCACCAAGTTACAAGTTCATATGTCAAATTGTGTGCAACATATTGTAAAAAACTGTCTTTTTCAAAAATTGACCTCTGTGACCTTTGACCCCATGACCCCCAAATCAAATCAAAGTATTGTCCTCCAAGGATATACCTGCAGATCTTGAGATATCAACAAGGTGGTTCGCGGACCATGAGTCTCGCCTGAATTTGCGATCAATATTAAAACATGTATAAGAACTTTCAAAGGCTCAAGGCCTTATATCACTTGGCCTTTTGACCCCTAGATGACCTTTAACCTCATTGTGATCACCCCACATCTGGTATTACCCGAGGATCATTTGAACTAAGTTTCAAAATAATTGAGAAATAGAGAACTGCAACCGAAGTAAAGAAAACCTATAACATTTTTTAAAACAGACTATTAATGTACTAACAAATTTGACCTTTTGACCCCTAGATGATCTTGGACATCATCATCACTCTTCATCTGGTATTACCCAAGGATCATTTGTACCAAGTAAAAAAAATAAAAGATGCGACGGGCTTCTACAGAAGCCCAATAATGAGGCTTTGGCAAATGAGGTTGGCTTTTCACCTCTAAATTACAGACTCTTAATTGGCGTTTTCAAGAAAAATATTTACATTATCCAAAGAAGTAAGGTATCATATTTCCTTGTACCTTGAATAAAAACCCAAACAAATAATTAAATGAGATTAATTAGCCTTCTCATTTAAGAATACTACCAGATTCATTGATACCAGCAGCACAGGCCAGCACTCAAAGGGTTAAGGAATAGAGAAATGAGTGCATCTAACATTTTTGTAACCACATAACCTTATTTCACTTGACCTTTTGACCAACAGATGACATTTGACTTCATCATAATCATCAATACGTCACATCTTGTATTACCCAAGGATCATTTGTATCAAGTTGTATCAAAAGTTGATTGAGAAATAGAGAAATGAGAGCTTCCTAAACAAAAACTTTAACGGCAGACCTTCGGTAGATTTCCCGCTTATTTTTAGTATGCGGCAAGTCTACCAAAGGTCTGCCGGAAGGTGTCCGCATACTTTGTACTTTCCTGGGGTGCCTTTGAAGTTTTGCCAGATTTTTTTTAATTAGCAGAGTTAGTTATTTGACTAACAGAAAGAATTAAGCATTAATATGACAAAAAAGGGCTATTTATAAATCATCATAGACAAATCAGAGTAATGAGTTGATGTACTTACTAAGAGGTCAGTCCCCTGATGAGTATCCTCCCCCCCCCCCACCCCACCCCATAAATGAAAAATAGGGGAAAAAATGAAAATGCACAAGAACTTATTCATATATTCCTAAACATAAACTAAAATAAGAAGAATGAGGAAGAGGAACAAGAGGACAAATAATGAAGTAAGAAAAAAATATATCATAAAACGAAAATGGGGATGCAGAACAATAGGAAGACGGGGAAGAGGATCAGACAGATGAAAAGCAGGTGAAGGCAAGGATGAATGAGAAGTTGAGGAGAAAGGAGGAGTAGGAGTAGGAGGAGGAGGAGGAGGAGGAGGAGAAGGGAATATATAAGTGCAAAGTGGAATAGAAGAATAGTGGATGGAAGAAGATGGAGAATGAGCAAAGGGAGGAGTAGGGGGGAGGGTGGATGCAGTGCATGGAGCTGAGGAAATGAAGAAAAAGCAAGATCACTTTCAACTGCCCTAAATGTATACATCAGATCATTGCTATGCATTCATGAACTAAGTTTTTTTTTTACATGGAAATTTTTGATGGGAATCTGCCAGCCAGCAGTGTTATCATAAAGCAAACAGAATTAAATTCGGTTAAGAAATGATAAAGAAGCAGCATTTTTTGTAATATTTGAAATATGCACATAAATTAGCATATTTAATGAGTTTCAAAATTCTATGTCGAAGTTTCGAAGCCCCCACCCAGTGCTATCATATTAAAGACTGACTCCACTCCAAAAAAAAATTGTTTTTATTGAAAGCAGAAAAATCAGACAAACAGATCAAAAAAAGTTTGAAGCAAATCCAACCATAAATAAGAAAGTTATGATTTTTTTAATGAAATCTAAAAATTGATTTCAACAGTGATCTTTCATGCAAATTGGCAAACCTTGGTCATGTGTGATGACGTATATCATGCACTTCTCTGCAAGTAACTTATTATACCTTATTGTTTTATACCATCATTTGTTAACGCTTCAATGATAAACATAAGTCTCTTTCCGTCGATAAATGCACGGATTCATAAGCATGCAATAATTCATTTGTTCAAATATTGAAAAGCAATAATAATAAAAGCAATAATAATGGATTATGAATTTAATAAACAATAAACATAATAAAATTACATATTTCATGTTTTTTCTGCTTTCATTGATAAGTTTAGGTTGGCTACTCTTTTGAAATAACTTTATAAAATAAGCCTGGTATCCAAATATTTCTCATTGAAGATTTATATAATGACACAAATATCATAGAACAAAGAAATACATAACAATTAAAATAATTAATATAAAACATAAGAAATTGTAAAAACAAAGAAATACATAAGAATAAAAGTGAAAATCAATTTTTTTCTTCAAGATTGCAATCGTAAAATCAGTGGAAATATGTAAATAATAATAAGACATTATTTTATCATGTAATTATTAATAGATCAACAGTTAAAACAATATTTCTTATTATTTATTATAATTTATCTTAAATGTATTATATTAAATATTATAAATCCAAACATAATACCTTTTATTTTTCTACATGGAATTTATTAGCTAAAGTTACGTTCACTGATGGATTTGACCTTCATGAAGACGTCAATAAGAAAAGTGAGTTTGTGTTTAATAATTAAAACGGATTGCTAAAAGCAATGATGATGATAATAAGATACCATAAGCTAACATTCAAGTAGTGCATGATGTACGTCATCACACGTGACCAAAGGTTGCCAATTTGCGTGAGAAATCACTGTCAAAATAGATTTTTCAATATCATTAAAGGGGAAGTCTAGACGATTTCCTAAAAAATCTATTTTACGGCTTGAAAATCAAGGAGCATTCTGATACCACTTTCATCCACGGGCGTTACTTTTGTGATTTTTAAGCTCCAATTTTGTAATTGTAATTACAGGTAACTCCGCCTAAGTCGAATCTCTTGGGACCACAAAAATTTGTTCGACTTACGCGAATTTCGACTTAGAAGAAGTAAATAACACAGGTTTGTTGTCATTTGGTCCAGAAATTTATTTCGACTTAGGCAATTATTCGACATAGACAAGTTCGACTTAGGCAGAGTTGACTGTATTTCTAAAATAGTTCTCGCATTGCCAAAGTGCGATGGCCATGTGATGTCATTGTCGCACTAAGACTGCACATGTGCGAACTTTCTCCATTGGCTGTATGCAAGATATTGCTGTGACTTTTGTTTCAAGGGTATAGCTGCACAAATTTTATGAGTTCTTGGGGAAAATGACCACTTTTCCGATTCTGAAACCCTTGACACATAGGGTGATATATGCTCAATTGATTCAAGATATTTGAGCTGACAATTTTGATGTAAAAATGTAGAAATATTGGTGTTTGAACCTCAAGCCGTGGGATTTCTGACTGCTTGCTCAACAAAAGTGCGACACTGACGTCATGCGGACAGTGTAGCGTAATGCATTTCGGGTAAAACTGGCTCGTGCGAGAACTTTTGCTTATATCGATTTTCCAGTGATTACTCCTTTATTCATGGGTCTACAGAGTCAAGTAAGACATTTTCTGAAAGCTTGATTTTTGCCCTATATTAATTTTAAAGTAAATTATCGCATAGACCTCCCCTTTAAAGTAGCCATAACTCTGTTATTCATTGTTCGATTTGCTTCAAACTTTTTTTAATCTGTTCGTCTCATTTTTCTGCTTCATTAAAAACAAGATTTTTCTTGAGTGGAGCCAGTCTTTAAGCAAAAACGGAATTGAAATCGGGCAAGAAATGGCGAAGAAGAAGCAGACAACCAGACTACACCAAAAGTGGCACCTATTTCTCGTCCAGAACGTTGCTCACGCAAAGAAGCCTTTTTTTGTGATTTTGAAATAAGTGCATACACTAGCAGAGTCATTATGAGGCTTATTGATCATCATTTATCACAGGAATGTCAAGTATTGAAGATTCCAGGAAAAGGCAATAAATTCCAGAAAATTATTTGAGCTGCGGAAACTGATGGATTCAGAGTGCTGTATTTTTGTCTCCAAATTTGGTTTTGGTATTGCTTAAAACAAGTGTTAGACTGCAATATATCATATATGGTAACACAGCATATAATTTACTTGGTTTCATAGGAAATGCTGATGTTTTTTTGAGGTTTACTAAAAACTAAATTTTAGCTTCAATAGATTGGTATTTTTGTCATTCCCAACCTTTCCTGCAAGTTTCATCTCAATCCGTTAACTACTTTTGGAGTTATTTTGCACAAGGACAAACTAACTAAATAACTACCGAACGAACGAACACAAACCAACCGTAACAAAAAACATAACCTCCTCCATTGGTGGAGGTAATAAAGATAAACAGGCAAGCATTTCAGTACATGTAACAAGCTCTTTTCTCACTACTCAGTAAATTTACATTAAATTGCTAAAATGCTCATGAAGTTCTTAGAATTCTCTAATCTTACCTTTATCCTCTACCACGGGTGTGCACAACTCGGATTCACTATCACTTGCTTCACTTCCATCATCAGAACTGCACAGGCACTCTATAAACAATTTTTCAAAAGTATACAAGTCGACATTACTTATGTTGCAAGTTCTATCTAGGGAAGATAGGTACTACAACTTGTAACCACTTATCAGTACTAGGCCTGTTTCGAAAATATGTGTAAACGTGTACATGTCCATAAAAGTGAAACTAGAGTAGACATTTCACCTAACGTGTATACTTAACAGATGTCACTGAACGTCTAATAATAAATCTAAATCCCCTATGATAAACAAAAGTTTAAACTTTAACCTTTGCCCACCCTGCTCTGAGTGACCAAGGATGATACAGGTGAAAAAGTGAAATGCAAGTGACTGGGATTAATTGACCGTAAAATGAGCTTATCAAACCCAAAGAATTTTAATCACCAAAGTAACAATCCAGTTTTGTAAATAAATCATACCACACCCACTTCCAGGGATAGGGGCAGTTAAAGACTGGATCCACTCCAGAACTAGATGAATCCTCGTCCGCGCACGGTCGAAATTTATGCCTCCTCCATCACGCGATCAGAAAGCCCCACTAACACCAAGGGATCAAAAATATACACCGACGTGCAACTGAAAAAAAGTTCAATAATATCCTCAAAATCTAATCAGTTCATCCTCACCTACTTCTACATACTTGAGCCAAATTCGGTGACAATCTGTTCATTCGTTCTGATGTTTTCGCGGTAACAAGCTATTTTTGCTGATTTTTTTACAAGTTTTTAGGCCCCATGACCTTTGACCTTTGACCTCATGAACCCAAAATCTAATCAGTTCATCCTCACATGCTTATGCATACTTGAGCAAAGTTTGGTGAAAATCTATTCATTTGTTCTGAATTTATCGCGGTAACAATCTATTTTTGCTGATTTTTTACAAGTTTTTAGGCCCTGTGACCTTTGACCTTTGACCTCCTACATCCAAAATCTAATCATTTCATCCTCACATGCTCATGTATACTTGACCCAAGTTTGGTAACAATCCGTTCAGGCGTTCTTAAGTTATCGCGGTAACGAGCTTCGGACGGACGGACGGACGGACGGACGGACAACCCGAAAACATAATGCCTCCGGCACCACCTTACGGTGGCGGAGGCATAAAAATCTTGTTCTTATTAAAATCAGAAAAATCAGACAAACAGATCAACAAAAACAAAAAAATAAGAAAGTTATGATTTTTTAAAGGAAATTTAAAAATTGATTTCAACAGTGATTTTTAATGCAAATTGGCAAACCTTGGTCACGTGTGATGACGTATATCATGCACTTCTCTGCAAGCAACTTATTATACCTTATTGTTTTATACCATCCTTTGTTAACACTTTAATGCTAAACAAAAGTCTATTTCCGTCGATTAATGCACGGATTCATTAGCATGCAATAATTCAATTGTTCAAATATTGAAAAGCAATTATAATAAAAGTAATTATAATGGATAATGATTTTAATAAACAATAAAAATAATAAAATTTACATATTTCGTGTATTTTCTGCTTTCATTGATAAGTTTAGATCGTCTACTTATTTAAAATAACTTTATAAAATAATGATTGTGGTATCCAAATATTTCTCACTGAAGATCTATGTAATGGCACAAATATCATGGAACAAATAAATACATAAGAATAAAAGTGGTAATCCATTTTTTTCCAAGATTGGATAATCGTAAAATCAGTGGAAATATGTAAATAATAATAAGACATTATTTTCTCCTGTAATTAGTAATAGATCAACATTTATAACAGTATTTCTCATTAATTATTTTTTATTTATCTTAAATGTATTATATTAAATCTTATAAATCCAAACATAATACCTTTTATTTTTCTACATGGAATTCATTAGCTAAAGTTACGTTCGCTGATGGTTTTGAACTTCATGAACACATCGATAAGAAAAGTGACTTTACGTTTAAAGATTAAAACGGATTCTTAAAAACAATGATGATAATAATAGAATATCCGTAAGCTAACAGTCGAGAAGTGCATGATGTACGTCATCACACGTGACCAAAGGTTGCCAATTTGCGTGAAAAATCAATGTCGAAATGGATTTTTCAATATCATTAAAATAGTCATAACTTTCTTATTCATTTTCCGATTTGCTTCAAACTTTTTTTAATCTGTTCGTCTGATTTTTCTGGAGTGGAGCCAGTCTTTAATACTAGCCTTAGCTGTCATAATTGATAGTGATAACTATGAGCGAATAAGAAGATCTTATTACAGTGTACATGTACATGTGAACCCGTCCAAAAAAACCAAGAGTGTAAACGTTAGAGAAAAAAATCACTTTCGAAACAGGCCCTAAGCGGTACTATGACTATCTTTGTCAATATGGGTTTCTTTTGTCAAGAATCAGTTCATGACATGCTATACATAAATACCCATACAGTGTTTACTAAACGTAAATGTCCCCCAGATTATGTATCATACCATTTCCTGAAAAGATCTTTTTGCATGTAAGAAATCATCTTCTGAAAAGTACATATCAATTTCCAGAAAATAAGCATAATTTCTACTTTGGGGACATTTTCTGAGCATCATACCCTTAGATACATTCCGCCCAATGGGGTTAATCAGGCTAAACAATCTGTTATTGGTTCATTGGCCATACAATTAGTGAATCTTATTTTTTGGTCATGATGGAGTTGAGACTTTGTGTTCACGGACAGTACAAAGATACAGAGGTGCAGAGTCAAGACCAGTTTGCTAGATAAGAATTTAAGCGGCTAGAAAAAAAAAAGGCTGTCATACTTATATTTGACACCATTTTGTTGCTTATCTATTGCAGGTACATGTCATCCCCTAATGAAAAATTTTGTCTAAGCCATAAAATCCTGCATCTTGATATTTGTCTTAGGAACAAAGTTCTCAATTCCAACACTGGCTAAAATTTCATACCCTCATCAGATCCCACATGCACATCCTTCAGGCTCTTTCCAGCTAGACCACTGATGTCCCCACTCTCCATCTTCAGCAGTACTTTGGAGAGTTTAGCTACCTGCAGAGTTGAGTCTGGTAGGCGGTAATACTCTCGATGTGTCCGTACGTCATGTCCAAGAAAGCCTGCGAGTATGTCCAGCTCGTTGTCCTGCAAGTTCATTACTTGAGATACTGTAGCTATGTGTTTCCGAAGTCTGGTAGCTCGCAGAAGTTCCGGGTTTTTTGCTTCGCACCTTGCTGAATGATTTCGAAGAGTGTCTGTTCCACGCAGATGACCAGAACCTCCCGGCATACCAAACAGGTACTTGTTGTGATCTAAGCCTGCCTCTTTTCTACATTCAGTTAGAGTGTCAAGATCTGCCTTCATTTTGGTGGTTAAGAGAATAGGAACAGTGCGGGAACGTTTCCCAATTATTTCTACTCTCCATAGTGCCTTACACAGTGCCTTCTCAACTACAGACAGGGCCCCATCTACTATACATGTCTCCCCTCTAGCACATTTGTTGTAATCATTCAGTGTCATTCTTGACACCTCGCCTGATCGTTTTCTGTTGAAGACGATTACTTGAGACAGCAGGACTTCAGCTAATTTCACCCATGCTTTCTGCATTTCAGACCCAGACGACCTCAGTAGCTCTTCATGATTTGTCTTTGCCTGGTTTTGAAGGTACCTAGATAGCTTCACAACATCTTCTGTCAATGGGAGTATCTTGGGGTTGTTGCGTTTGGCTTCTTCAAGGGTTCTCAGAGCGTGGTGGCTCACCTCCCCCTCCCAGTGCAAACTGTACAATTCAGCAACTGCTCTGGATTTCTTTTCAACCGCTTCATCACCAGACACAAGAGCTTCCCCTCGAAGTATCTCAGTGCATGTCTTTAGACTGTGCCCAATCTTTAGAGCCAGGCTTGGAGTTGTGTAGATGTTATCGTCTCCATTGAATCCTGAAGCTTGTCTTGTAGCCTTAACTACGTCATGGAATTTCTTTGGGCATATAAGGTCTTCCATTTGAGCATTTGGCTGCTCTGTGAGAATTCTATATTCAAACAACATCCGTGCCAGCTCACGTAATCGCTGCCTAATATACCCCTCCTGGTCCCTGGTGTGTCCATGCTTCAGAGTCAGCTTTTCACCAAACAATTGTATTAGCCTGTCCGACCTGACCACCCTAGCTATGTTGTCATCCTTCATGGTGGCTAAAATTTCATGTGTTCTCTTGCTTACTCCAGGAGTGATAGGCAGCATCATTCTACTTGCCTTTGCAAGTCCAGTCCTTCGTTTCTTTTTAACGGGTTCATCAGTAGCATCTGATTCATCAGTTGCCTGGCTGCATTTGTGTTTCCACAGGTCACTTTTCGCAAAGTAGCCGTAGCATCTTGTGCAAGGCAAATAGTCTCGAGCATTAGCCTTGTATTTTGGCCGATAAACAACTATGAGTGTACCTTTTCCCTCCTCTAGAACTTTATGATTATGGAGAAAATTCCCGTAATTCCTCATGAGCGTCAGGAGCTTTGCACGTTTCTTTGGCTCTTTTGTTCCAAGCCATTCATTGACCTGTGGTTCATATTTGTGCTCTGTAGTAAGATGTCGAGGCAACTTCTTTTGCCCCACCAAACAAAAGGGACAGAACTGTGGCTTATCCCACCTGCGTCTTTCCTCTTCGTTTGATGTGCAGAGGACCTCAATGTCAGATTGCTCACATGAAGAGCTGGAGACCTTGGGATTTTGACAATCGGAAGATTCAGCCTGTTGATTGTTTGCCCCATTGGATTCTCTAGGCTCACAGTCAAACTCAACACTACCATCATCACTATCAACAACGGGGGAATTTTTTTTTCTGCGTCTAGTGTCTGGAATCTGCAAGATGTCATCAGAACAGCTAACATCACCATCACTTGCAGAGTCTGGTACATAATCAGGGTCATGTACATAATCGGGATCATCGGGTTCTGATTCTTCAGAATCACTGTCAATAATCACAGCTGTGGCATTAGATGACGTCACTATTTGGTTGGCACTGTAACAATTACTGGCAATTGGAAGTGTCTGCATGCTCAGACTTGCAGTGACTGGTGGCTCAACACCGGCAAATAGACTGGATTTAGGTGGTTGACATTCCTCCAGATGGGAGCTTGTATTACCAGCCGAATATGCCTCAGTGTCTGCAAAAGTAGAGGTGGCATGTAGAATTTCAACTCGTCTGAGGGCTTTACTGGGTTTGCATGGATCACTGTCTTCGTGATGGACACTCCTACTTTGCCTTTCTCCCTCATGCTGAAGATCCGGAGTGGCAGCATTAGACAATTCACCATGTCTAACAGCTTGGTCCAAAGGACTTGTTTCACCTAGACTGGCAGTGGCAGCTGGCTCAACATCGGCAGAGAGACTGGATTTAAGTGGTTGACATTCCTCCAGATGGGGACTTGTTTTACCAGCCGAATATGCCTCAGTGTCTGCAAAAGTAGAGGTGGCATGTGGAAACTCAACTTGTCTGAGGGCTTTACTGGGTTTGCATGGATCACTGTCTTCGTGATGGACACTCCTACTTTGCCTTTCTCCCTCATGCTGAAGATCCGGAGTGGCAGCATTAGACAACTCACCATGTCTAACAGCTTGGTCCAAGGGACTTGTTTCACCTAGACTGGCAGTGGCAGCTGGCTCAACATCGGCAGAGAGACTGGATTTAAGTGGTTGACATTCCTCCAGATGGGGACTTGTTTTACCAGCCGAATATGCCTCAGTGTCTGCAAAAGTAGAGGTGGCATGTGGAAACTCAACTTGTCTGAGGGCTTTACTGGGTTTGCATGGATCACTGTCTTCGTGATGGACACTCCTACTTTGCCTTTCTCCCTCATGCTGAAGATGCGGAGTGGCAGCATTAGACAACTCACCATGTCTAACAGCTTGGTCCAAAGGACTTGTTTCACCTAGACTGGCAGTGGCAGCTGGCTCAACATCGGCAGAGAGACTGGATTTAAGTGGTTGACATTCCTCCAGATGGGGACTTGATTTAACAGCCGAATATGCCTCAGTGTCTGCAAAAGTAGAGGTGGCATGTGGAAACTCAACTCGTCTGAGGGCTTTACTCGGTTTGCATGGATCACTGTCTTCGTGATGGACACTCCTACTTTGCCTTTCTCCCTCATGCTGAAGATCCGGAGTGGCAGCATTAGACAACTCACCATGTCTAACAGCTTGGTCCAAGGGACTTGTTTCACCTAGACTGGCAGAGGCAGCTGGCTCAACATCGGCAGAGAGACTGGATTTAAGTGGTTGACATTCCTCCAGATGGGGACTTGTTTTACCAGCCGAATATGCCTCAGTGTCTGCAAAAGTAGAGGTGGCATGTGGAAACTCAACTCGTCTGAGGGCTTTACTGGGTTTGCATGGATCACTGTCTTCGTGATGGACACTCCTACTTTGCCTTTCTCCCTTATGCTGAAGATCCGGAGTGGCAGCATTAGACAACTCACCATGTCTAATAGCTAGGTTCAAAGGACTAGTTTCACCTAGACTAGTTGGTTTGGTTGTAACAGGCTTGGTTGTAACATCAACCTACAAAAGTGGATAAAAAGGAAAATAAAGGACATTTGTACTGATTATGATGTTGATGCCAAAGAATTTGACGTATTTCTTATAAAATGCATGTTTGAATGAAAAAGGGACCACTTTGTATATAACAATAGGATAATTCAATACTGTATAAACAAAGCAAATTACACTCTTTCTATGGAAAATTACAGTGCAAGCGGATTTTGTGTAATTGTACAAAAATTGTTGCTCCCTTTGCCAAAAACTTGGCTTAACCCTATTCCCATTGGGGGGGGGGGGGGGCTTTTTTTGGCCCCCCCTCGACATTTTTCACGATAATTCTGAAACGTGAAAAGCTCGCGCCATGAATTTTTTTGACTTTTTAGTTTCAAGTCTCGCGCAACTTTTGAGACCAAATTTGCGACGACCGGGTATACGGTACCGACGCTATGCGCACTTGAAAAAAATTCGCCAAGCCAAATTTGAGTAAAAAACATGATTTTATGTACAAAGTCAAAGTAAATTGTGTTTTCACTAAATATATATAAATCCTTGTCTAATTTTCATTTTAATGGATGAAATTGATAAAAAATGTACTTTTTATGACTCTAATAATGTCCCCAACAATTTACCTCGGAAAAACAATAGACATAATAAGGCCAAAAAAACAAAGAAATACATAAGAAATTCACAAAAACAATAAAATACATAAGAAAAAAAATTTGATGGCATTTTTTTTCTTCTCAATAATCTGTCTGAAACATTACTAAGAGTATCTAAACCAAAATTCAGCACATTTAGAGCTTCATGAAGTGATTAATTACTCTTAATTAGAATTCATGCATAATTATGCATAATTAGTGCCTAATTAGCATAATGAAGGGATTTTTGACAAATTTAACTATGCAATCTAAGAGTTAACGTCACAGACTATGTGCATGCCGAATTTCGGCGCGAACACGCGATCAACGGCCGAGATCAGAGGGGGGGGGGGGGGGGCCAAAATAGCCCCCCCCCCCCCCAATGGTTTCAAGACCCTCAAAAAGCCCAATGGGATTAGGGTTAATCCTTTACAGGCACAGCAGCTACTTGAAAAGTTGGGGGAGTTGGGGGAGGGGGGGGGGGGGGGGGGGGTGGGAGGCAAATGACCACCATAGGAAAATTAAAAGTATGCGGCAGGCCTGCTGCAGACTCAAAGTCAGCCGCAAGCACTGTGCCAGAGTGAGTCCCAGAACAAAACTTTGTGGAAGACTGTGCAGCATACCTCACTCAGAAAGCTGACCTGGGTGACATTGTATGACCAACCATTAAAAAATTTCTGTATGGAATGGATATTTTATTAAAGTCAAATAATATCCTCATATGAGCCAGAAAGAATACTGACTTCTGCTGCAAGTATGCCGCAAATATGCCGCAGGTCTGCCGGAGGTATGCCGGAGGTCTGCCACAGGTTTGCCGAAGGTCTGCCCCAATCATGCCACAGGTCTGCCGCAAGTATGCCACAGGTCTGCCGCAAGTATGCCACAAGTATGCCGGAAGTATGCCACACTCAGCCACAGGTCATGAATATTCATGATTAAAAGTGTGCCACAGGTCTGCTGCAAGTATGTCAGAGTCAGAGTTCTGCCATAAGTATGCCAGAAGTCTGCCACAAATATGCTGCAGGTCAGCTGTAGTCATGGAAGTCATGAATATTCATGATTAAAAGTGTGCCGCAGGTTTGCAGCAAGTATGCCGCAAGTCAGCCACAGGCATGGAAGTCATAAATATTCATGATTAAAAGTATGCCGCAGGTCTGCCACAAATCAGCCACAACAACTAATTTGCAGCTAAAACCTGCGGCAGGTCTGACGCAGACCTGCCACAAGTCAGCAGCAGGAGTATATCGCAAGCGCAAAACTTTCCTATGGGCAATGACCGCCGGCAAACATTTTGCAATAAGGGCAAAAATAGTTTGAGAAGTGAGAAGTGAGAACCTTCTTTTTTCATTTCCAGTAATAGGGCCTTTTCAGATGGCAAAGAACACCACATAAGATGTTTCAGTGCCACCATGTGATACAAAAGTGTTGTGAAACTCTTGCCACCCCCCCCCCCCCTTGAAAGTGAGGGGGCAGTTCTACCTCTTCTCCAATGCCGTCTTTAGCACTTTTGGTTAATTAAACAGACCGAAACCTAGCAGTTTGAAGTGGAAGATGATGAATTAGTGAATTAAATGATTATGAATTTAGAATAATTATAGAGGTGAAGGCAAGCAAAGTGGGTGATAAAACAATTATGTATCTCAAAGAGCTTGTAGGAAAGTGCATTTAGGGCTTCACAAGCTTCAACTGATAAGCATTGTTGAGGTTCAAAACAACATACGGATTTGAAACATGTGCCAGTACCTTGCGCCATGGGTAGTCATCCTCTCCATAGTTGTATCTAAGTTCAGCTCCTTGATTGATGTCAGTCAGTGCAAACAAACACAGATGGGGAACATTGTTGAATACAAGTTTCTTCATTCTGCAGTTGGGCTTGGTTTCTTCATCATTGATGTATCTTGCCAAGCAGCTCCCTTCACTTGATGCATCAATTCTGTTACATATGAGACAAAATATATGCTGCAATCTTTTTTTTTGCCCCAGTTTAGCCAAACCTGAAATTACATGTAGCTTAATAATACAAAAAATAGAAAATCTAAATTCCCCCTTTTTCCTAAAAGGGGTGAAAAAGGAAACACAAATTAATCTTGTTTAATCAGAAATGGGGTGGGTGGGTGAGGTTCCCCAAAAGTAATGGGAAAAAAAAAATCAAAATTTCAAAACTCTGAAAATTAAAAATGGCCCATGATGTAAAACATTGGATCAAGCAAACTGTTAAATGAAAGGATCACATATCGCTTGCGTAATCAATACTGAAAATATCCATATATCCATTTGCTTTATCCTAGTCCAGCTCTCAAGCATGGCATAATTACTAGTCCTTGCCATATAACAGATGGATGTTTCCATAAATTCGTGACACACTCATTTTTTGTGTCTCCTTTGGGGAATTCCGTAAAATGGTTAACCCAGAGCTCAAATTTTCAAATGCGTCAAATATGTTCAAATATTATCTCAAACTAAAGTAGAGGACTTATATTTACATAAATATATGATTAAACAGACTTTTGTAATGAGATTTAATTGAAAACCCAGTGTCTGAAATGGTGTGAAATTTTCACAGATTTTTAGAAAAAGTTGGCAAAATGTATGTTAGTCATTTTCTGACCAGTACAAACATGAAATCTATTATAAACATGTTTTCATTTATGTCCAATGTAGAGGTTTTAAAATTAAGTACAACTTTGAGTACCAAACTCTCGTTTTGATACGACAGCTTGTACAAAGTGGGGTACTAATACCAATGTACGTCCGACACCGAAAACATCTATCTTTAAATTTTCTTAAAAAATCCAGAGCAAGTCTACCAGGTAATTAAATAAACTAGAATAAAATGTGAGTTTGTTAAAAGGAATGTACCAACCACCAAACCTTTACTCCACGTTTCCTTAAAATTGAGATATAATGGTGTCTGAGGTACAATGTACATCCAACACCGCGTACATCCGACACCATAGGGGCACTATATGTAGTAGGTCATGTGTCATAAGGTTGCCCACTAAAAAGGTGGTGCTGTTACACTTTTCTGTTGTTTGCTGATGTAATTACTAATTTATTTCTGAACAATTAAAGCTTTGCCAACAAGTTCGGTATCATTCTGAAGCTTAGTTAATTGGCTATCTACAAAGGTATCTACAAAGGAAGTTTCAAAGTCATATGTTGTTCTACGGTGGAGTTATAACATTTTTAATAAGAAACATCAAGGGTAGTGCCGGAAGCGGTGCCACGTGTACAAAGTCAATGGCAAAATTCAAACTTTTGTGCTATTTTTTTAAACCTTAATATCTTTGTAAATACATGAGGTATGAAGGCAAATATGGTTTTATATAAAAGCCGACATGTCCCTCTTTATTATTGATCAATCAGTGAACATTAGGTTTGTCTGATCTTGGTGCCCAAAATTTATGAAATACACCCTAAACTTGCATATTTAGGGTGTTGTCACTTAAACTTTTTGGCTCAAAATCTCTATTTTTCAATATACTAAGAAATTTCTCTCAGACATGTTTGCTATCAAACCAAAACCTTATATTCATTTAATATCAAAGAGATAGGTTTTAACAGATTTAGGGTGTTCTATAGCCAATTAATGCCATTTTCAAGGGTTGGAACAGCTGAAAGCTGCATTCTGTGTACAAGTCACTATAAATTTATGGCATTTTTTGAAAAATTGAATCATCTATTTTTCTGGGTTTACAGTAAAAAAAAAAAAAAGAAGAAAAACCAAGACAATTATATATTGTTGAAAAGGTCTAAGTGTCTTCTAAACAATATGATATTTTGGGGGCCATGTGAGGATGTGCAAAGTTTTTATGATCGGGACAATAACACAACACAAAAAAAAATCATATTTTTCAAAGTCAAGGTCATCCAACAATCTCCTCTTCCACCTAAATGGGTTTCTGAGTGCAGATTTGAATTCCTTATTAACATGACGAAAATTCAGTGTTTAAACTTCAAACCCCCTTTTGCTCTCCACCTCTACCAGACATCTGAGATAGCAGTAAACCTAGAATAAACAAAAGCGCTGGGCAATGTAATGGAGAAGCGACCTTGACAGGGAGAGAGATAAAGCATGATTGAGGGAGAGATGAATGGTGAAAAAGAAACCTGCACTGGCCTCGACGGGTTAGTTTTCAGAGTTGAAATTTTTAATATTTTTGCCAATTCTGGGTCATTTCACTTCGTTCAAATTTTCATTTTGGTTTTCATCTACATCCTGAGTGACTTTTGGACATGAAATTATCTTAAAACAAGTAAAATATATATTTCCTACTTCTCCTTTCCTTTCAGGCAGAGCCCCAGTAAGAGTTTGTTTACTCTATTACGTAAGATAGTGAAGAGTGCAGCTGCAATCTAATACCATAATCTCTCTTCCGCAGCTGATAAGGCGCTGACCACATTTTAAATGAGGAGAACGAAATCGGGGTTCCAATTCCCCACCTGATTAGTCCAGCCTCTGTACCGTTTTCGTTTAGCGCACCCAATCAGCTGGTAAAATAACACACCCTCAACGTTGAAAGTAGACCTAGCCATTCCTCTAAATCTGGGTCCTGAATTCGTGTGGACGGAAATTTGGGGATTGCGCGATCAGTGGAGAGACCGCGATGTGTGTGGGGGATAAAAAAGAACGAACGGACTGAATCTGGACTACCACCTGATATACATAGGATCCTATGTAAAACTGGTGGGGTATTTTTTAAACGACATATTTTCGTAATGAATTTCCTTTCAGAAAATGTATACGTTTTATATGATAAGGTCTTACTTTTTGAGATATAAGGTTTTAACATACATGTACAACATAAAGTGTACAGTATGAACAGCAAAATTACCATGTACGTGTAACGCGATAGTGGGCGACCTCATGTCGAATGACCAATAATGACATGTAGCAGGGCATCACATGCACTAGCACTAATGACATGTATAGCAGGGCTCCACACTAGCACTGGTCCACTGGTCCGACGGTTCGGGACCAGCACAATTAGCTGCTGGACCAGTTCATTTTCAAATTTGGCTGTATTTATTTAAAAAGAATGGTTAAAGGTCCGACAAGCGATTATTGACTTGAAAAAAATGCTTAATGTGGAGCCCTGCATGTAGTAAAAAAAAGTATAATCAGGTTATTTGAAAAACTATGATAATCACAGATATATGTAGGATTCCTGTGAAATAGCGAAAAAAAATACACGGGAGCGACGGGGCGATTCGGCCCCGTAAGCCTTAAAATTGCAACCGTTAAGACCAACACGGGGGCAAAAAAAATGAGATCACATGAAAAATAGCCCATGGCCCCACTTTCTTCGAATCTGAAGCGGAGCGAAAGTTTGGCCAAATTGTTTCCTTGCTTCTTTTAAGCACTATTTCTGCAGTACTTTGCGATACGTTTTTTTTCGATACTTTTATTCCGCTAACGTTAAATTCTGCGGGTTATATGGCTATTTTGGAGATTTGTACATTAACACAACGCTCATTTTCGCTGTGCGAAACTTCCATTATTTCACCTACACGAACTGCAGGATCAGCGCTTCTTCAGCTTGCATGCATTATGCAGGCGTAAATTTGCGTCTCACATATTTGATGAATGCGTTCAATTGTGCACGCACAGACTGTATACTGTGCATGTTGTGATCCCCGAGTATTCGGAGCCGGTGTGGTTGTGATTGCAAACCACCTCTGAATTCAAAGTCGACATCGATCACAAATCACGATGGACAAGTTAGTGATACAGACTGGCATGGTTGATGGGCTAAATTTACGAAAATTACATCCAAAATATAACTCAGTGACAGGGTATGTGGACTGGAGTTTTTTGGTTGAATGTTGAATGACATGAATCTATTTAATGCAGTCTGTTGCTTTTATTGTGCATGGCGTTAAGTCACATAATGACCCCGGTACCCATACAGTGCCCGGGAATTACCATATTTGTCATTCAACTGCCGTATTTGGACATGGCGGGGCACCGTGCAGGTGCCGGGGTTATGTGACTTACATGTAGGCCTTCACAATAAGGGGGTAGAATTATTATTTATTAGACTCAGCATTGAAAACAATGTTATAAAAAATAGCCCTTGTGAGCCTCAAAATAGCCCCCGTGCACATGTTCACAAGGACGATTTTTTTCCTCCAATTATTCAAAATAGCCCTCATGAAAAAAAGTATTTTTGAGCCTGCTGTGAACATTTTTCCCTCATTTCAAATCACTGTAAAAATCCATTTCTCATGGTAAACTGAACGTTTGATAAGTCCGCCTATTACTATTTAATCCAATTCGACACTGTGGTACATACATTATCCATTTGCATCTCATATTTTTGATGATATTGTGTTATGATATCTCATATTATGATATAGATGTACACATCTGTACATGTAAATTCGGTAAATTCAAAGTTCTTTTCTATTCATATATTTTACACTGTGCATAAACACTACATGTATAGTGTGATTGGCCAATATGCAATCATGAGACAATTCCTTAGAACATTATTTTCCATAGGGGTAATTCCACGATTAGTTACGTTACACTTTATGGTGATTTTTCCACTAACATTGTTGCCATTGGAAAAAGTATGAATATTTTCATTCAATTTTCGTAGGGTAAATACATCTTGACTAGACCTACTCCACAATATATATTACCTGATTCATTGAGGAGCAATGAGACTTCAAATAAGAGGACATGGAAAAAATATGACATTTTGAAGAAAAAAATCTGCCGCCTAAACTACGGAATATATATTTATCAAAGTTTAATTTTATTTTAATTGCTGACATCTTACTAAGTTGTCAAACACATAACTCAGTGCAAACAGTTCTGTAAGTTTAGAGACAAATTAAAAAATGTTAGTTAGTTGTCACATTCCAGTTAGTTACGTAACAGTTTGTCCATATCAACTAAAATGGTAATTTTTATGAGACGATGCAATTTCATTTGAGAAAACTAAACATGGTTGTGTGTACGTAATAACTTGTCCTTAACATTACCCAATACCCAATATCATCACCATTTTCTATAAAATGCCACGTTAAGTAAAAGTACAGTATGTATGTAGTCCAACGCATTCCATTTTGTGTATAGTTCTGGATCTGCTTAAGGCAAAAACAAAAAAAATTGTTTGGTTGCCCAAGAATGGAATTTGTGAAAAATAGGGTCGATCGGTCGGAAAAAGTTTTTTTTTTTTTTTTTTTTTTAATTTTTGGAACATATTTCATGTGAAAATAGGACTTAGAAGGGAGTAAAAAACAAAGAACAACTGAAAATGACTTTTCATGTTACATTTCATATGTTTTGCTAGGATTTTGGTATGAAAATTACTTTTCAGGTTACATTTCATATGTTTTGCTATGATTTGGGTGTGATTTTTTCATTTCAGTGGAAAGTAAAAAAAAAAAAAAAAATCAAAAAAAAAAAAAGTTCAAGTCGGGCCATTTTCAGAGGGTCGGTTGGTGGAGGGCAACCAAACAATTTTTTTTTGGCATAATGGAGGGATATCAGAGCACATTAAAGGCTGGAAATTATAAACCTCATTGATCCTTGATGATTACTGGAGCAATAACACTTGAAAATGAAAAGATATTTGAGAAATAACAAGTTGAAAGTTTGGTTCCATATATGTCCCATAATTCATGGAATGGCCCTTAGGGATGGTTTTTCGTCCAAATATCATGAATGTCTACTATTGGCACATTTTTAACCCTTTCACTAGTTTTCTCGACTGTTCCCCGACTGTTCACTGGCATTGTCGCCTGGAGTCGACGGAGCAGACAACAGTGCGATCATACTCATTCCATGCGCAAGCCATTCAAACTCACGTCGATCATTCTATATTGTACACTAAGCGTTCTTTCTCGTCTGCATGTTTTTTGGGGCATGTTACATTAAGGTTTTTGGAGTAAATCAGGATTTTTTGTCAAGAATTTTTCATACAGCAGTCAATAAAAAGTCATTTAGGGGTCCACTTTTGAAGGTTCCTAAAGAAGGGGTGTGTATTGCCAAACCTTAAGTCCACGGTGATATAGTCTGTACATACAGGAGTCCACTGTTGCAGGTTTGTAAAGAAGAGGTGTGTATTGCCAAACCTAACGTCCACGGTGACATAGTCAGGAAATACAGGGGTCCACTAGCTAGGGTTGGGTGGTAAATACCGGTAGCGGTAAATACCGCCGGTATATACCGTCTGGTAAATAAGGGGGGCGTCTGGTAAATATGGGAACAAGTGAAACGCCACCTGGCAGTCTCGCCTGCATCGCGCGATTGGTAAATGGTAGCTATTTTTCTTTAACATATTATTCATTTCAGTAGTAGCACACATATATATAAAAAAAATAATGTCACCAAAGTTACATGATGAAGTAATTGACACAATGTGCTTAATTGTTAAATAGAAAATTTTCTCATTTGGAGGGCAAATCTTTGTTCATACATCCATTATATGAACTGTTAAATAAACTAGCACACAAATTTGAAATGAGAGCTACAGTTAGGTTTTCAAGCTAAAATTTCAGAAATTTGAAATCAGATGAGCTTTGACCTTGACATGTGACCTGAAAATTGCTCCACATTATTTGGGCTGCCAATAACCCTACTGTGCAAGTTTGATGAAAATTGGGCAAGGGTTTTGAAATTAGAGCCAAGGTTACGTTTTCAGGTTAAGATTTCGGAAAGTTAAAGCCCAATTCTGGCTCTGGTAAAGAAATCTACTTTTACTAGATATCTGTTGGGAACACTTTTATTGTGCTTATCACGTGTTATAGCACATCTTTAGAACAACAAAATTAAGAGCTGTGTAATTCAGACCTTTCTTAATTGCATTACCACATGTTTTCCTGGGTTAACAAACACAGAAAACAGCATGTGGGACTATACTACATGCAGTCAGGATTTTTGAGAATTTTTTCTGATCTTAATTTTATCATTACTCTGTCATTTCAGAATTTTTTTTGAAAATGATTTGGCATATATTATTTATTTATTTTTGTCATGATTCTGTGTAAGTTGAGTTCAATTCTGTGAAAAATTTATTTTTGGTTATTGCAAGTACCAGAATTCCTCTTTAACCTCAGATGACTTTTGACCTTGACAGGTGACCTGAAAATCGCTCCACATTATTTGGGTTGCCCAATAACCCTCCTGTGCAAGTTTGATGAAAATCAAAGAAGCAGTTTTGAAATTAGAGCCAAGGTTAAGTTTTCAGGTTACGATTTCGGAAAGTTGAAATCACATGACCTTTGACCTTGACATGTGACCTGAAAATCACTCAACATTATTTGGGCTGCCCAATAATCCTACTGTGCAAGTTTGATGAAAATCAAAGAAGCGGTTTTGAAATTAGTGCCAAGGTTAAGTTTTCAGGTTACGATTTCGGAGAGTTGAACTCAGATGACCTTTGACCTTGACATGTGACCTGAAAATTGCTCAACATTATTTGGGCTGCCCAATAACCCTACTGTGCAAGTTTGATGAAAATTGGGCAAGCGGTTTAGAAATTAGAGCCAAAGTTAAGTTTTCAGGTTAAGATTTCGAAAAGTTGACCTCAGATGACCTTTGACCTCGACATATGACCTGAAAACTATTCCACATTATTTGGGCTGCCTAATAACCCTTCTGTGCAAGTTTGATCAAAATTGACCAAGGGGTTTTTGATTAAGAGCAAATTTTATTGTTGATGCCACCGCCGTTGGAAAAAACGGCGCCTATGTCTCGATCCTGCTACGCAGGCGAGACAAAAACTGTGAAATATGATTAAAAATGCTTATTTTTTATACAGTCAACTCTGCCTCAGTCGAACTTGCCTAAGTCGAAATATTTTATTGCACCAAATGATATAGAAACTGTGTTCTTTACTATTTCTAAGTTGAATTTTGCCTAAGTCGAACAAATTTTTGTGGTCCCAAGAGATTTGACTTAGACAGAGCTACCTGTATTTTGAATTGCTTTTTGCCTCAACAACTGATGCAAAAGACTGCTGTAGATAAAAAAAAAAATCAAAACAGCCTAATTGTCACCTACAAACAAAACCAAGGGATGTTAGTGGAGCTTTAAAAAATTCCAGAAAGTCATGCCTGCCAAAATTGGAAAACTCTCATGTGCACTTCCCGCACATCACGAGCGCTAAGTCCCTTGCGACCAGGGTCCAGGGCCCGCTTAAGGGCTCTGGAAGCTCTGGGGTTTTAGATGCTCTCTGGTGCAATCTGAGCATATCTGAGGGGTCTTTCCCCTTAAATATATTGTATATTTTGATGTAGAAAATTGCAAGTATAAAAAATTCTGAAGATAGAAATTAGACTGAACTGTCCTGAAATATTTGTCAAGTTTAAAATCTGCAGTTTTTGAAACTTGCTACAGTAGGTACATGTAGGTTGATATCAAAGTTTGCCACATAAAAATAAACAAAAACAATTATACCTTTTTTCTCCCATATTGTACACTTTTAATTACAAGAAAATTTCACAGCACATGCAACATAAATACTTCACACTCCTAATGTATGCATTTACATCGCTTTGCTAAGCCTTTGTGGTGACATCCCTGTATGGCGTAAAATGTCTTGCTTACCTCCATTCCCATAGTTGATCTCGCATTGTAAAAATTTGCAACATGCAATGCCCTTTTTGTTTATTTTCCTCATGTACATGTTATCACTAAGAAACACTCCATGGCAATCTTTTTCCTCTGTCCATTTCCAGTTCCACTTGTTTTTTATTCCAGCGTAAACATTGTTTGTATTGCTCATCGCTGTTCTGTCTAATTCCATATTCAGGATATTTCCAAAAGGCAAAAAGATTTCCAATAAAAGATCTTCAATCAAATATTTTACACAATCCAGCATGCTTCCAAATACATTATATTCAAGGTTCTGTCTTATTCCATGCTATTTCGAAGATAAAAGTTTGCTTTCATGAAGATCAAACCCCCATCTTTCCGACGAAATTATCGCAGTACACGTATGCTAGCACCCAGCACCCAGTGATATTCCCACCGGCGCTGGCACGCTGAGATTATGGCAACAGGCGACCAACGCTATTGGAAGCATGCGTGTGGATTGTTGAATGGTTCACGTATCCGTTCTTTCGTTGCTGTTCCCTACGTAGGGACTTCTACTTTCTAGTTGTTTATCGAAGATTACCAGATTTTAACACCAAAAATGTGCGTTTTCCGTCTAATATCCTAGACCATTTGATGACTTTCGTGTGCTTGATTTTGTTCTTTTATTTTAATCTATTTCTTTTTAAAAATCATTCTGCTTTCCCGGAGAAAACGGAGAGAACAAGAGAAAAGAAAAAAATGGGATAATAAGGGAAAAAACAGAATTTTTTTTGTTATAGATAAAAAAATCTGGATTTCCGGAAATACCTGAAAATCTGACATTCCTCAAAACCCTAACCAATGTGTGCACTCACATTAAAACATGCACACTGGCATACTTCACACAAACTCGCCTATTGCTATACAATTTTTGCTGCACACAATCAGAAATACATTTTTTTTTGTGAGCTTATTGCAATATTAATTGGTTTACCATTGCATGTTCACTAATGAAATGCATGATTCGATTTCATTCTGCTTCAAATGAGCCTTCTGGGTCATCCAACGCATACTCAGGCCACAGTTGCACTGAGCACATTTCCTCTTTGAAGAGCAACAATTGCTCCTGTCACTCACTCCAGCAACTTTTACTCTGATGATAAAAATATTAAACTTCTATGACAATTGCTCCAGTGACAATTCCATAGAAGTTTTTCCCCATGTAAGAAGGAATTGTCGTTGGAGCATTTGTTGCCGGAGCATTTATCACCGGAGCAATTGTCGGGGGAGCAATGTCGCTGGAGCAACCATGGCAAGAGTAATTATCGCCGGAGCAAATGACCAAGACCAATTGAATATGATCAGAGAGAACAAAATTTATATTTCCCTGTATTTCCCGGTTTTTACCGGTATTTACTGGTAAAAAGCATTATTTGATCATGGTTTATGGTAATATTTTACAGAATAATCCACTTAAATTTGTTTTTTTTAATTTATTTGCATAATATAGTTGTCTACTGCCGCAGACCCATTGAAAACATTGCTCGATGGGGAAGAAATATAAACAGTGGTTTAAATCAGACTTCTACATGGTATACCATATATTTTAAGTGTCAAAACAGATAAAGCCAAGATTATAAATGATAAATTTGAGAATAATTGTAAAGAAGGGAAAAGTTGTGAAAACATTTTTTTTTCTTCAGGAAAGTTGATTTATATACAGTGATTTATATTTTAAAATCAAAGTGATTTAAATCATGACTAAAATCGACATGATTTTATTCAAACAGCCCTGACGGTGAATACAGAAGTCCACTGTTGCAGGTTTGTAAATAAGAGGTGTGTACTGCCAGGTCTAACGTCCACGGTGACATATCTGTAAATAGAGGTCCACTGTTGCAGGTTTGGAATTAAGAGGTGTGTATTGCCAGGTCTAACGTCCACGGTGACATAGTCTGTAAATAGAGGTCCACTGTTGCATGTGTGTATGGCCAGGTCTAACGTCCAGGGTGACATGGTCTGTAAATAGAAGTCCACTGTTGCAGGTTTGGAAAAAAGATGTGTGTACTGCCAGGTCTAACGTCCACGGTGACATAGTCTGTAAATAGAGGTCCACTGTTGCATGTGTGTATTGCCAGGTCTAACGTCCAGGGTGACATGATCTGTAAATAGAGGTCCACTGTTGCGGGTTTGTAAAGAAGAGGTGTGCATTGCCAGGTCTAACGTCCACGGGGACATGGTCTGTAAATAGAAGTCCACTGTTGCAGGTTTGGAAAAAAGAGGTGTGTATTGCCAGGTCCAACGTCCACGGTGACATAGTCTGTAAATAGAGGTCCACTGTTGCATGTGTGTATTGCCAGGTCTTACGTCCAGGGTGACATGGTCTGTAAATAGAGGTCCACTGTTGCAGGTTTGTAAAGAAGAGGTGTGTATTGCCAGGTCTAACGTCCATGGTGACATGGTCTGTAAATAGAGGTCCACTGTTGCAGGTTTGGAAAGAAGAGTTGTGTATTGCCAGGTCTAACGTCCACGGTGACATGGTCTGTAAATAGAGGTCCACTGTTGCAGGTTTGGAAAGAAGGTGTGTGTACTGCCAGGTCTAACGTCCACGGTGACATGGTCTGTAAATAGAGGTCCATTGTTGCAGGTTTGGAAAGAAGGTGTGTGTATTGCCAGGTCTAACATCCACGGTGACATGGTCTGTAAATAGAGGTCCACTGTTGCAGGTTTGAAAAGAAGAGGTGTGTATTGCCAGGTCTAACGTCCACGGTGACATGGTCTGTAAATAGAGGTCCACTGTTGCAGGTTTGTAAAGATGAGGTGTGTATTGCCAGGTCTAACGTCCACGGTGACATGGTCTGTAAATAGAGGTCCACTGTTGCAGGTTTGGAAAGAAGAGGTGTGTATTGCCAGGTCTAACGTCCACGGTGACATGGTCTGTAATAGAGATCCACTGTTGCAGGTTTGGAAAGAAGAGGTGTGTACTGCCAGGTCTAACGTTCACGGTGTCATAGTCTGTAAATAGAGGTCCACTGTTGCAATTTTGGAAAGAGGAGGTGTGTATTGCCAGGTATAACGTCCACGGTGACATAGTCTGTTTAATAGAAGTCCACTGTTGCAGGTTTGTAAAGAAGAGGTGTGTATTGCCAGGTCTAACGGTCACGGTGACATGGTCTGTAAATAGAGGTCCACTGTTGAAGGTTTGGAAAGAAGAGATGTGTACTGCCAGGTCTAACGTCCACGGTGACATAGTCTGTTGCCTCTTGACGTGGCCCACTACGGTTTTGAGTGTGCGAAGCACACCCTTTGGGGTGCGGAGCACCCCGGGTGCGAAGCACCTCAAGGGCCTTTTAACTAGTGATTCGCGCCATTTCTGTTGTCGGTTATGAATTATTCATCGTATAATGAATAAAACACATACTCATATATATTTATAAAGCACTCGATGTTGTCAAATGAAATTCTTCGTAGAGCCATTTGTTGATTAGTCTAAATATAATTCGCCTCCCTCATATATCTGTTCTTAGTTGCATACTTTTCTACTACCCGATCAATGAATTCAGTATAAAACGTCTGTTCTTGAAACAAACATTGGTTGATTAGCTGCGCTTGCACTCAGCTGTTTCGGAGCCTAGGCAGCGTGACGAAGATAATCTGTGCACAGCGGTAATGCATGAAATATGACACTTTTTCCGAATCCTGTGGGCAGATTCACAAAAACATCACAACCTTACAAGGCATATTTGAATGCTTTTACTCGCTTTTACTTGTGGATTCTTAAATCTTTCGATTTTCAAGAAAGTTGAGGTATACTTGATACCTTCTGAGACTGAGACGGCGGACGCCATTTTCGGATTTGTGAATCGTGCATATCATTAACGAAGGACTTATGAATATTAAAATTGATGTCATGTGATCGGGTTATAACGCTCTCATTGGCTTGAATATCACCGAAAAAAAATTTCTGTGAAAATAGGGTTTACCTAGTAACTTATTACTTGAAAAAAAAATGACAGCAGAAATGGCGCGAATCATTAGTTAAGAGGCCCCTTCAGAGCCTGCGGCTGCTCCGCACCCCGAAGGGTGTGCTTCGCACACCCAAATCCGAAGTGGGCCACGTCAAGAGGCTACAGTATAGTCTGTAAATAGAGGTCCACTGTTGCAGGTTTGGAAAGAAGAGGTGTACATTGCCAGGCCTAATGGCTAACGTCCATGGTGACATGGTGACGGTCTGTAAATGGGCAGGTCCAAGATAATGTCCTCTCAAACACCAAATTTTTATTTTGAAAGGAAAGGAATGTGATACACATCATCAAATAGCATGAGTTGAAGTTTCTGAATCAAAAAAAAATTGTAAATATGCAAATTTATTCGGGCCCAAATTGCATGAAATGAAATTCAGGCATTACGTATGGGACAATTTAAAAAAATCATATAAAATAAGTGAATGAAAGTTAGAAACTGACACTCACATAACAGATTCCTTTTATCCCCCAATTAATTTGGCAAATAAAAAAAATCATGACCATGTCTATTTTTCAATGAGGCTGCGTCCTCTCCCGATTTGTCCCATACATAACATTATGATGTCAAGTTTTTTAGTTTTCTCAAAAAGTTCATTATCTATTCTAACCAAACTTAGAAAAGTTCTAATTTATCACAAATGTGACAAGAATGCATCATTATAATTTTCATAAATCGTTCCACTTTGATTTGAGAGGTACTCCAAAAAAGTGTTACGTATGGGAAATTTGTGTACAAAGTCGATGGCCATATAGCTAAGAATACAAAATTTAAACCTTGTTATTGGGAAATTTTACAGCTGCACTTCAATCTGATCATAATCTACTGTCTTAAAAATACCTTTGGATGATAATATCATTATATTATTAGTTATTTAACATACGGTTATTTACAAAAAAATATATTTTTTACAAATGTTATGATTCTTCCGAAATTACGAATTATAGTGTGCTATAATACTTGCAATTAATTTTTATTTGATCTCTTTTTGTGGTAATTTTTTTTTACAAGATATTTATAGAAAAATAGAAATAAACAAACAAAATTGAATTTGAAAAATAATATTCCAAAAATATCACATATCAACAGTAATTTCTGGGCAATGTGTGTACAAAGTCAATGGCAGAAAAAAAAAAATATACAGCAGCAGATGAAAAAAGGTGGGATTTCATTTTCTTTCTGCCTGGATAAGCTCTGTATGTTAATTATCACCAAATGGTACCAAAAACCTGATATAAGTGTGAAGGCAACCTTACATTTTCACAGAAAATTGATTTTTTTTTTTTCCAGATTTTCCTATTGAAAATGCATGCGTCCAAAAGTGTCCCATACGAAACATCCCATACGTAACATAACTTTTGTGAGATTAATCAATCACTATGAAGAAACTATTCAATGGAATTGGCTGAAACTTCAGATTTAAAATATTGAGTACATGTAGTTTACCTTTATGCACAGTAAGTTTCAGAATGATAACTAAAATACTTTCACAGAGATTTAAGCTCAAACTTTTATTTTAAAAAATCTCATTTTCTCTGCGTCCCATACGTAACACACCTAAATTTCCACCTAACTCACTAACCAAAAGACCGAGAGTCGCGAAACTTTGCACAAATGTTCTCCCCATAGGTACAATGATAGACATGATTGTCTCTTAAATCACAATTTGTTCTCATTGTCTTTTTATAGTCCGAAATCTCTGAAATGTTACATACCTAATGTGCGGATTAGCTTGGACCTGCCCAAATACAGAGGTCCATTGTTGCAGGTTTGTATTAAAGGGATCCGGTAACTTTGTCTCAGATTCTGAAACAAAATCCGGGATTAGCTCATGCTGCTATGATAATTATAAACCTTTATGTCAGTCAGGAACTCCATGACTTTTACAAGCCGATCGCCTGTCTGATTATCAAGATATTTATGATTGAAATTACAAATTTTCAAAACCGTTCGCCGGACGGTTTTCATAACACTACAGTCTATTGGGGGAAACGAGTATGGTAAAACCGGTCACTCACAGATTTTTACTTTTTTGAGGCACTTCTTGATCATTTTGAAGCGCGATTTTTTTAGGGCTTCAATATTACACCATATCACAGACACTGATAACACGTAGGGCCGTGTATCTCAGATTTATCATTGTTAAACGATCCCTTTAAAGGGGAAGTCTAGACGATTTCCAATAAAATCTATTTTATGGCTTGAAAATTAAGGAGCATTTTGATACCACTTTCATCCACGGGCGTTACTTTTGTGATTTTTAAGCTCCAATTTTGTGATGGTAATTATTTCTAAAATAGTTCTCGCATTGCCGAAGTGCGATGGCCGTGTGACGTCATTGTGGCACTATAACTGCGCATGTGCGAACTTTCTCCATTGACTGGATGCAAGATATCGATGTGTCAAGTGTATAGCTGCACAAATTTTATCAGTTCTTGGGGAAAATGACCACTTTTCCAATTCTGAAGCCCTTGACACATAGGGCGATATATGCTCAATAGATTCTAGATATTTGAGCTGACAATTTTGATGTAAAAATGTAGAAATATTGGTGTTTGAACCTCAAGCCGTGGGATTTCTGACTGCTTGCTCAACAAAAGTGCGACACTGACGTCATGCGGACAGTGTAGCGAAATGCATTTCGGGTAAAACTGGCTCGTGTTAGCACTTTTGCTTATATCGCTTTTCCAGTGATTACTCGGTTATTCATGGGTCTACAGAGTCAAGTAAGACATTTTCTGAAAGCTTGATTTTTGCTCTATTTCAATTTTAAATTAAATTATCGCATAGACTTCCCCTTTAAAGAAGAGGTGTGTATTGCCAGCCCTAATGTCCACGGCGAAATAGCATATAAATACAGGAGTCCTCTGTTGTAGGTTCGTAAAGAAGGGGTGTGTATTGCATCATCGGAATCGTCATCACCATCATCATCACCACCATCACCATAATCATCGTAAACGTCGACCACCATCACCATCATCATCAAAATCGTCATCACCATCACCAAGAAACCCTTGTCAGTAAACATAGCAGTGGCTTTCTGCTAAAAAGTGTCCTTGGAATTATGTCCACTTACGCGAATTGTCCACGTAGGAATGAAATAATACATGTAAGTCAATGTTTTTTGATGGTTCGTTAAGTTGAGGATGCTGATTCCAAATCTAAATGATGCCACTCAAAAAACCAACATTTTTTGCAAATTGACAAAATCCTAGATAGCCGCCAAAATATGCAAATTAGCCATACAAATCACAAAATTACACACACACTGATCATAAAATGCCTGTAATTGTGATGGATGAATGAAACTGTCTGAAAACATGATTTTTTTAGCTAAACCTTGAATTTCTTATACGATAGAATGCTGCATTTTGAAATTCAAAATGCCAACATAAGCCCCTAACTAATATACTAATTTACTATATAATATGAAAGAACTAGCACTGTCTGACCACAAAGTGCATGTAATTATGATGTACACGTGTGAGTGAATTAGTGTCTGAAAACAAGATTTTTTTTTAAAGATTGTATCATTAATGTCATTTGCAGTAATTTTTTTAAATTCAGAATGGCTGCAATAGACCCCCCCCCCCCAAAAAAAAAAAACTATGTACAATATAAATGTAGAAAAAAATATTTTCACAAGAGAGCACAATGGGACCATAAAATGCATGTACATTGTACATGTCAACAATGCTGTAAATTACATGTGCAGATGTTCCTTAAAGTTTATGTGCATAATGTGCACCACACAAAGATGACATTCAAATTTATCAGACCTTTGAATAATGAAGGGACCAAAATATCTCCTGTTACAGCATTTTAGCTTTTTTGAAAACTATTTATAAGTTGATAACAAAATCCCTGAAAAAAATAAATGATGTAAAATTTCAGAATATTAGCAAGCACTTTCAAGAAATTTTAGAGTTCGCTAGTTGACCAGAGGGAGAGCCTTGGGACCAAAGAATAGAATTGAACTTCGGTTTGCCTACCTGTACTTTACACCACAGTGTTTAAAGTGAAAAACATACGAGTCTTCACTGGTCATCTCCTCATCATCAGAAACTAAAGACCGCTCGCCTCTATATTCAAGGAGAAAGCTCCCCTTCTCGAAAGTCATTGATGTAAAAAGACCATATCCTGGAAAATACAAATGTTTGTGATTTTGAAGGTTAAAGGAAAAATCAGAAATCATAATTGTACCGCAACTCAAAAAGTATTTTATCAATTTTTTTGTCTTTCAACAAAATGACGTACAAATTTACTAAAGGTACGTGAGGGGTCACTGTTGCCAAACAGCTGGTGTTTTGCTACAAAATCATGCAGTAACATTAGATGCTAGAAAAAGTATTACTCTTTTGCCAGCACGTGCCTTGTACCATTAACCAGTTTTTTTTTTCTTTTTCTGATCATTAAAACACATTTTTTGTTGTGTCTTCACTTTAGCCAAAATGAAACACTGACCAAACCAAAAGACACGAACCAATTAGAGCTTATCATTTCCATCCAGTCAAACTTAACCAAATCCAATGCTGATGGAATCCATTCACAGTTCTGCACTGTTATCAGGTGATTATTACCAAAGATGAGAATCCTACTTTGTGTATACTGATCCATGGTCCCCGCAAGAAAGGAAAGCTGTGACTGTGAGAGACAATTCTGGTTCTCGGCCAAAAGAATCAGATGGCAGATCTTTTGGTCTGGAAACTGTCCTGAGGAGCCCGATGGGAAAGGTACATTGAATAAAACTTTTCAAAGTTTATTCAAAGTCAATGATATAGGCAGCAATTATCAGAAAATTTAGTGATCCACACCCATAATAAAGACAAATAGCCCTCACCCACTAAAAGATACAAATTCCCCAAAATGTCCTGATCCACTGTCTCCCTTTTGAAACACAGACTTTACTAGAAGCAGATAGAACTGTAACTGTATCTGTAACATACGTAATAATACTACACACACTTGTAAAAATTATTCCATATTTCATTCTAAATTTACAGTTCTTGGCAGCACTTATTTAAACTCAAAGAAAGGTTATTCTTACCGATCACATCATTTATATATTGTTTTTGAAATCCACTCTTGTCCTTCCCCAGGCTACAGAAATGCTCTGCTTCGGCTGCCGGAGAAAATCTTTTTCTCCTGGAAGACATACTGTTCAAAACAAAACAGATGTGATGTAACAGTTATTTAATGTGACATTTAATGCGACGCTTACTCATTGATATCCAATGAATACAGAATAGACTAACTTGATCCAAATTAATTTGGAAGTCAAAATCTGCAAACTGATAATAGGCCTACATACTGTTCATCTTTCAATAATACATGTAGACTTACATGTAGAGCAAAAGGAGACCTTGGCCATGTATCCTATTCAAATGCTCCCAGAGTCCCTTTTTAACTGGACACCTTGACCTAGCCCGAGGTCCTAACTTTAGTTGTTACAGTTATTGTTAATTACTTTTACTATTATCTAAGGCTAGGCATTTGTGGAGTGCCTTTGGTAGATCTAGAGGTCAAGTCATGATAGTGTGGCATCGAGTTATGAGATCACTACATCCATGATGTCCTTTGACCTAGTTAATATTTTTGTTGAGCAATTTAGCAATTTTAGTCTAGCCTCTAGGATCTTGCCGTTTGAAGTTATATCTATGACGTCATATGTAAACAACAGTCCAATGAACAGCGTGAAATGAGCATTTCATCATCGCAATGATTTTTATCTGCCATATCTACAGAGAGGAGTTGGCGCTCTATTATCATTATTATCAAAATTATTATATTATAGCCTCATGGTATAGAAATCGTTTAGGATATAGAGCTATGATGCTATCGGTATCGGATGCACAATTTGCAACTGTCAGCAGGCAGCGGAGATGTGGCAAGCTAGCCAGAGATTCCCCAGTTGTGCCAGGCATCTTGATCGTACTGGCACCCCTCCCCTGTGGTCGGCCGGCCGGCTAGCTGTGTTTGTGTGCTGGCCGATATTTTCACGCGGACATGAATTGTAATCAAAATGGCAGCCCCCCAAGGAAAAATTGTGAGAGGAAAATGCTGCACTTCTGTTTAATGTATTTAAAGATGAGGAACTAGATATTTTCATTGGGGATGTTAACAGCGAGAACACAAAAAATTAGGTAAACTTTGGACTGAATATCTTTAAACTGGTGATTGAAACAGCATCAGTCTTTGCATAGTACATTTTAAAAAAAGATGGAAAAAGAATTGTATTTGTGGTGGAAGGGGAGAGCGGAGGGGGATAAGATATAAATCAACTTTATCATGGAGTAGTAGAGTAAAGTGGAAATTATGGATTCCGCGTTGGCAGGATATAGCACTATTTACTGAGGGGCATTTAGTAGGATGTTTACTATTAGAAGTGGGCTACAGGGGAATAAGTATTTTTCAGAAACAGATGGGACATATCTCAGCTTGTTGATGCAGCTTGATCTCCTGATCGATATGACACCAAATTGGAAGAATATCCAGACAGTGCCGCCCAAAAATCAAATTTAAGGAGGCGTGGCCAAAAATGCTGAGTCCTCATTTTTCAAAAATGTGAACAAAAATTGTATCTTCTATTCTCTTTTTTGAAGGGCAATTGGCATTTTAATGGCTTATTATGTTTTCAATTGTGACAAATCCAATTACACTGTCTAAATACCTTTAATAATAAACCCCTAATATATTGTCCTAAAAACAAGATTTGAGTTGAAACACAGTAGAGCCAGAGGAGAGGCATTATGCCCCCCCCCCCACGTTGTTTTGCATAAGTCCGACACACATAATTTTTTCAACAATGTATCTATGGACTGCTTCGTTTGATGTCTATGGCAATTTATGAGACCAAAATCAACATGCCCCCTCCAATTATATTTAAGACTTAACCCTTCAAAAAATGTTGTCGACCTGAAAACTAAATGCGAATTCAATTAAGAGGTAATAGAAATTGAATTTGAGGAGAATTTTCATAAATAATGTATTTAGTTTATTTTAGCTTTCAGTGGCTGAGCTCAGTTCATTTTAGGATAATTATGGCTGAAAAGTGTTCAGCAGCAAAATTTCCCCCTAAAACACACAAAACATTTTAATTTGCATTGACTTTGTTGATGATGTCATTGCTCCATATTTTCCAATAGAGTCTGTTGAAAAAATTATACATTTTATCAAAATCTGTGTACGACCAGGATTAGGATACAAGTATGTTTTGCCCACCACTGTAATTTTAAACTATTCAAGCATGAATGGTCTCACACAATACTTTATTTAGGCATAAAAGTGCAACTTTAACTTAACCATTTGTGTGTACAGAGTCAATGGGAAATTGTGAGGCAGTGATATCGGGTACTCCCGACGAGTCCGACAGCCCACGAGTCCGACAACCCACGAGGCCGACATTTTTAATAATTGGTGAACGAGATAGACATTAAATAAAAACGGACTTGAGTCCGACAGCTCATTTATCCGACAAAATTATAAAAATGCCTATGAGCACGACCAAACATAAATTTTACAAACGAGACCGACTCTAGGTAAAATTGGTCTATTAGTCCGACAGTTTGCTTTTTAGCCGATTAGATCGACAGTAGTTCAAATTGTATTTTAGTCCGATAATTTATAAATTTTGCGCATTACTCCGACAATTGAATAGTGCCATCTATTGTTGGCGGACTAGATTCCTATTTTCTGAACTGTCTGACTAGCAATATATTTTACCAATTTGTCGGTCTATTGCACTAAAATACGTTAGTCGGTCTCGTAGGCCCTTTTTGCGTAGTGTCGGTCTCAAAGTAAATAATTTGTCAGTGTCGATCTAGCGAGCCTAAAAGTCAAAATGTCTAGCTAGAACCTCTTTTTGAAAAATGTCGATGTAGTAGGCTTATATTCATTTCTGTCGGATTCGTGAGCTGTCGGACTCGTAGGCTGTCGGACTCATGGGATGCTCCCATGATATCAACTTGCTTCATGCACGTTTAGCCACTTGACTTATGAAACTATTCAAGAACTGTTATAACTTATGTAAGGTAACTTTGAATTGGTATGAATTCCTTATATTTTGTCCGAATTGAAAGAATTCAGTCAAGCATAATCTTATTTTTGTTGGCATTATTCAAGCTGAAATCAATCAATGGTAAAACTGTCAAAGTCAAAAGTTATGCAAAGCCATTTCTGACTTTCATTCATTTGCGTAGTCATCCATGAGGAAAAGAAGGACATCTTGGTGTCATGAGACAATTATCTAATTAATGATGCCTTGGAATTTTCCCTAAAATTATCCACATCCAAGAAATCATTCAAGATAAATCTTGGTTACCTTTTTCTGACACGCACTACATGACTGTATTTAAAAGCAACTTGTATTTTTTCTGTACCAAGACATTCAATTTAACACAGGTCTCATCATATTCAGAATTATACTTGCTTGCCTGTGTGTTTTGCTCTTAATACTCATACATTCAATTAAAAGTTCAAAGCACACATGTACACTTAAGTATTTCATTTTTGGGACAGCAAACCTTGAATTTGTTTATTTTTGGAACATCGATCCTTATTTCATTTTCAGAACATTGAACCTTTATTTTTGGAACAACGAACCTTCAAAACACTGAACTTTTGGTACAATGAGCTTTAACCAGGAGTTAACTCAATTTTTTATTTGGAACTCTAACAAAAACATAAAATGTGCATTCAAAAAGTGTTGTAAAAATATCAGGAATTGCCTATTGCAAATTGGGTTAAAATGAAACATTTAATAGCCTCTGTGAATAGTCTGTATACCAGAAAGCACTAGAATTGCAAATCCTATTTCTGTGGAAAAGAGTCTAATTCATAATGGCTTCAACTTCAAGGCATTGGTTAACAATGTATTCAGTAAAAACAAAAATGAGCTGCATGATGTATGCTACGTGAAGTACCAGGAAATTACATATCCTCAAAAAATGTTGGAAATATTATCATTTAGTGCTAAAAAAAATGAAAAACCTGAACTTATCACCCAAAGACTACTGTGCAGGAATTAAATATTGTCTTCACTCTTAGCGAAGTGTTCTGTATTAAAGTGTAACAGCTAGTGTAAGGATCTTATACTAGACAAATTTTGTCTTATCTTGGCAATTGGTATTCTGAAGAAAGTTCAAAAGTCACAGATTCAAGTCACAAATTTATGGTCTCTTACTTAGAAATTAGTTTCATTCTATAGCTAGTTTACTGTACCTTTAGGCTTCACAATTGCAATAAAATCTCCACAACAACTGCCACGAGTTCCTCGTACGAAATGCTACTGTCCTTGTAAAGATCTATAAAGTATAAAAGAATCTGCACTTTCTCCTCTGTAGCCACATTTAAGTCATCTGCTGCCATTTGTACAGTCTATACGAGAAAAAAATTGCATATATACCATTGTCATATTTTTAAAATAAATGAATACCGCCACACGCGTGTGGCTTTAATTAAAAACACACGTGTATGTCGGTATCCAACCCACGTAGGGCTAGATACAGCCAATTAAACGCTGCTCTTACCTCTATCGATTTTGTACTTGGGCATGAGAAATGCATAATTTTCATGTGGTGTTCGCTGCGCCGGTAGCACTTACTATACATAATTCTATGGTACTGTACTATACTACTAGCCGGGGCGCGGTATACGCACGCCTGCACAATGCCAGTAGTAGTGCCTCTGTGGTGTATTACTACTGGCAGTGTGCGCGCGTACGTATACCACCTTCCGGCACCACCGGTACCACATGAAAACACTTCATTCATTTATGCACAAAGTCCAATTTGATACAGTTAAGAGCAGTGTGTGGCTGTATCGAGCCCTACGTGGGTTGGATATTGCCACACGCTTGTGTCTTTAATTACAGCCACACATGTGTGGCGGTATGCACTGCCATGAAGTTAAAATTCATGCTTGGTCGCATGTCACAAGTTCATCCAAATTCGATTTCAGGGTGAAAAATGCCAAAAAAATGATTTTTTTTTTTTTTAAATATGTTGTCCCAATTATTATTCCCCAACAAATGACACCATATTTGATGCAAACTTTTTAATTTAGCTGTTAATTGCCAATTAATCACTAATTATTACACTATGGGGATCAACACTTCATATGCCTTATTCTCGAAACGGACCTGAATCAGAGATGCCACAAATGGAAGATAAAATTTCCTGAAATAGCCAGAATTTTTTTTTGAAAGTGACCTTTTACCTATACTTTTGTACACAAGCATCTCACACAAATTTCCTGAAATCAGGAAATTTCCTGAAAAGTGGCATAACTGCTGAATCAAGAAAGTGGCTCTAATTTCTTTTTTATAAAGAAACCTGTTTAAATTTTCAGGATATATTCTTCAAATATTAGTGAATAAAATAAATTACATAAGTAATTGACATTGATGAGGTTAAAAATGAATTGTTGTGACATAGTGTATCAAAGTGACTTGTATGGGATCAATCACAAGTTCAGGCTTCAAAGAATATGCCTTGACACTGTTTTCTTGCTTAGGCCCCCCCCAAAAAAAAATTGTTGTATTGGCGTAACGGGCCCCTGAAAAATAGGGTCGGTCGGTCGGTCGGGATTTATTTATTTATTTGTTTATTTATTTATTTTTGTGTGCGTTCGTAACCTGCACACACACCACTATTCATGCAGGCGCTATTACATACAACCATACGTTTACATGGATACATTCAAACACATGCAGAACCTAGTGAAAGTTTATTTTGTGGAAAAATTGAACATTCAAAAGCGCAATATGCGCAGCCGAAACACTTTCCGGTTTTTTTTTGATAGCGATCGCTATCAGTATCACTATCGAAAAAAAGATATCGATAGCAAAAAAAAAAAAAAAAAGGTAGGGTCGGCTCCTTTTTTTAGGGTCGGGCGAGTTACGCCAAGGCACATGATGCAACAATCTTAGGCATATTGTCCATGTGATGTTATTAAGAAAATAAAATAGAAGATAATTAGACCCTACCATGTATTCTTGGTGGCGATAGGTGCGTACCTTTAAAAGACAATCAAACACTACAACAGCGCTCGAGAGGTCTTTGACTAGGCTAGATCTAAGTCTTTAGGATTTGTTCTAAAGAAATTTTCTTCATGATTTTTTTCTTCTTCTCTTTTATTTTTAAGTAATCTCAAGAATTTTCTGCATCTAGTGTTACCAAGCACTGTGATTAAAATTATATTTTATAACATTTTATATTCAACAAGAAAAAAGGTGTGTACCCTGGCCTTGGAGTACTCCAGCCAGCATACAAAGTCTAACTTATGACTTATGTAGGCCTACCGCGGCCGCATCCGCCCCTGACAGACAGTCTCAAGTTCTTGCAGTTGCAATACATTAAACGGATTGTGCGACTTACATCGAATTTGTAATGAAGCTGAATTCTCTCAGCTCCAAAACGCACACAAGTTAAGCCCAAAATGTTGGGCTAGATGAATATCCTGTATTTGAAAAGAAAAATGATTAGAAACGTACCTGAAATTGAAGATTTCTCACACCTCTTGCGAACTTGCGCGCCGTACTTGGTGCGGCTACATTGTCACGATCACGTTGGTATTTTGGTTGCGCGTGCACGGTATACGAGTTTTGGCGCTCGATATCGATCTAGATCTCTACACGTCACTCACTGCCGAAAGGGGGCGTTATTCATTTATGCGCGACGATTCCTGGAGAATTTTGTCACACGAACTGTGTATTCGTACACTCCTGATACTATTTATTACCTCTAACGTGGACTTCGTCAAATTTTCCAGATATTAAGAGAGCGCCCTCATTGGGCCACGTAAATGACGAAAATAATAGGCGTTCTAATCGTGGACGTCCACGATTCCTGTGTGTCCACGGTTTGAAGGTGTGTATTCTGGTGAAAGTCCACGATCGAAGGCATTTACACACGCACACACACACACACACTCTCTCTCTCTCTCTCTCTCTCTCCCTCTCCCTCCCTCCCTCCCTCCCCTCTCTCTCTCTCCCTCCCTCCCTCCCTCCCCTCCTTCCCCCTCCCTCCCTCTCTCTCCCTCCATCCCTCCCTCCCTCTCTCCCTCCCTCTTTCCCTCCCTCCCTCCCTCCCTCCCTCTCCCCTCTCTCCCTCTCTCCTACTCTCTCCCTCCCTCCCTCTCTCTCTCTCCCCTCCCCCTCTCTCCCTCCCTCCCTCCCTCCCTCTCTCTCCCTCCCTCTCTCTCTCTCCCTCCCTCCCTCCCTCCCCCTCTCTCCTTCCCACCTTCCCCTCTCTCCCCCTCCTTCTCTCCCTCCCTCCCTCCTTCTTTCTCTCTTTTCTCTCTCTCCCTCCCTCCCTCCCTCCCTCCCTCCCCCTCTCTCTCCACGCTAACGTTATCCCACTTTCTCTACCTCTCCGTTTCTCTTACGTGCATGTATTTCAAACCTCACTCACTTTCAGACTTTGTCCGTCCGTCTTAATTCATTGTGTTCATTTCCACCTACATTTGAGGAAAATGTAGACCTCTTTTTAAAACATCGCTAGTTCAGGTCTTCCACCATGTTAATGCAGATGTATACTACCACCCTTCCCCCCTCAATCCCTCTCCTCCTCCGAAATCAAAAGAAGTTTTGGGGGTTGAAAAAATAAAGAAATAAAAAGGGTGCAGGATGGCATCTCACTATACCATGCAAAGTGATAAAGCCGTTTGATGATGGTCAGTTTGCTTCAAAACTTATCTGAGATTTATTATACATCTTATTAAATTGATTTGAATATCATTATTGTTATTATGAATATTCAGTAGTGGGTTGGGGGAAGGGGAGGATGTATAGCCCCCCCCCCCCCCCACATTGAACATTTTTGGGAATAATCATAAGAAAGGAATGGAATTTGAAAGTCGAGATTACTAATAATGAGGTTTTTATCCATTTCGTTCCCCAACGATCAAGGTAATGGTTTAAATCAACTGTTAGGTGGCGCTCTTTTAAATAGGTGACACATCGATTCGAGTATAGCTTTTGTTGGCCGATCACTAACGTCTGCATAAAACAAGTTATTTTGTTTGTTTTTTAAGTTGTATTGTTTAAGAATGCATGTAATTAGGTATGTATACTATGTTGGTTTGTTTCTATGTATGTTTGTCTATCAGTATGCTTGATTGTCTTGCCATTGGATTGTCCTGTTTTTGTTTTGGTTTGGTTTGTGTCGTGTTGTTTATGTGTGTGGTAGTTTGCTTGTTTTGCTCTCTCGCCCCTCCCTTTCATTAAATTTCATTAAACTATTAGAGAAAGAAGACGATTCGTTGTACCGTTCTCGACTATTAATCCTTGTTTGAATCATGTTCCCCTTCCTCCGCGCATAGCGCGGAAGCTCTGACGTTTTATTACATTATTAAAGAAAGAAGATGATTCGTTGTACCATTCTCGACTCTTAATCCTTGTCTTAATTCAGTCCCCCTCCCCTCCCCCTCTCGCGCAAAGCGCGGAAGCTTTGAAGTTTCATTAAATTATTAGAGAAAGAAGACGATTCGTTGTACCGTTCTCGACTCTTAATCCTTTTTCTTTCTACGTCCTCTTCCTTTCTTCTTTTTTTTTTTGGGGGGGGGATGGGCGACCGCCCCAACCGCCCCCTGGCTACGCGCTTGTATAAGTTAGATATGGACATATGGACTAACTCATTCACTAAATCAATTAATGATGATCAATTTAATTCAACTTCAGCAAATTTTAGTATTTCATTTATATTGATAATAATAATATTCCAGTTTTATATAGTGCTAAAAGTCATCTACGATGTCTCGAAGCGTTTTACAGATATACTGTTACCCCGGTCATTGGATTCTATACTTGCCTACACACACTGTGTGCACAATCTCCACTCCCTGGGGAGCATTTCAGCCAGGCGTTACTTGACGCTCAAAAACCCGTTTGACCAACAATGACGGTCATATCCTATACCGGGTACCCACCTGGAGAGGATCAAGCACAGGATATGTGCTTGCTTTCAATTTCATAATTGAATCGTATCGTGTATCGTGCAATATCTCTTATATTTCTCGGATTGAAATGTGAGGAGTAACATGCCAATTGGCCACAGGGAAGAATTTTCGCTTTTGTGAAACCTCTACCATATGCCATTCCTTATTTACACTGTATCTTTTATCTATTGATTTGTATAATACGAGTTGAATTTGTTATGGCCAAAAATAATAATAATTTAATCAAATGGCAACCACCTGGCATGTCAGGTATAGATTTTATATCTAGGTTATTGACAGATAATGTTAGCAATCTTTATTTTAAAAACTAAGTCAAACTTTCCTGTGTTTGTGAGAATTAATTAATTTTCCTAAATTATATTTTTGTTGTTTACAAAGACTATTTAAAATCGGTGATTGTTATCCATCTGTTAGCAGGCCATAAAATCATCAAATTATTTTTGATAGAGACTAGAATTAAAGGATAGAAACCAAAACAAAAAGGAGGGGATCGTCAAAGACAAATTAAGAGCGAAAACTCATTGCCAGACATGTGTATCGGATACTTTTTGATATTTTACATAAAAATATTGAAAATATTATCTCTTATTCTAGTATTAAAGCAAAATATGGTATAATGAAAAACACATTTAATGATTGGTTACAGTTAGCCTACCTCCTTGTTAAGTTATAATTTGTCTACGAATAAAGAACAAATGAAAATATGAAATATCTGTTTCAGGGTTGTTGTTGTTGTCTTTTCTTTGATGCAGGTCTGTGGTAATGTATCGAGTATCAAGGTTTGTCTTTTTTTTGTTTGAATTAGATAAAATATATGCTGTAAAATCAAAGAGTTTACTACTGTCGATTATCAAGATCAGTGGTGCAGATGATTAAAATGACAGATCGCAATTTTGACATCTGACATCTCTGTCCCTAAAACATGGACTCTAAAAATTGGTGCAACCATGCAGTCAAAATCTTAGTTATTTGGAACAGAAGGCAAAACTTTTCCTTAAGGCTTATTTTGTTTTTAAGTGTTTTCAACACACATTTTGTCGTATTAATAAGTTTGCTACTGTGGTGAAGCGTGGATCCAGGCAATCATTGAGGGGGCACTGTGTTCTAACACATTGAATGAGATGTCAATGTATATGTCTTATTATGTTCCTCTCAAGCTCGTTTACCTCTCCTCTATTCTTTCTTTCTCTTCCCTCTCCCTATTATACTCGCAAATCAATCAGGGGCACAATCTTTCTGCTACGCTAATTTAACATGACTATGGACAAACAGGGATGCACTGTTAATATTTGAATATTTGTTTATATAATTAAAATGCGTTCAATTATTTACTTACAAAAGTAGGCAAATAAATTTTACGAAATGAAAATTGTAAGTGATTTTTGCAAAACAAGGATAATAAGTAGGCCTATATTCGACAGGTGTATTCGACAGGTATAATTTTGTATAAATAGACCAAGCACTAGGAATAGAATCACATAGCACTTCTTATTCACCTGAATATCTATCAGTTGAATACTAAGATGAAGAGAGCCTTTGCAACAAGCGTCTTGTTGACCTGTTTGGTTGCCGGGATACTCGGCAAGCCATTAACTAAGGTATCCATTGGGACACGGCTTCGTTTATAATTTAATGATTAAGATATACCTCTAAGAATAAGAAAATATGAATCAGTTATCAACTGTTTTCTTTATTTTTGTTTCTGTAAAACATTTACGTGTGACACGATTTCTTTTTCTGGTTAGTTTTTAGAATTTGTCAAGTTTTAGCCCATTCTGTCGATGATCAACGTCTGGCGCTTAAAGTATTTTCAAACTATTTCCATGTTAAGCTAATGTCCATGGCACACGAAGCGTCATTTCTATTGCGTTATTATCTACCATAATCGAACAATCAGCGACGCAACGTTTAAAATTGTGTATTCGCTGAAGTAACGCGTTTACCTTTAACATTACAATGTTCTATATTGCATCACGATCTAGGAACGTCCCATGAGGAAGCTGGAATTCAACGGTCAAGTCGTTTACGTGCCCGTTGCAGAGAAATTGGCTGATCCATTCTCAAGCACGATACCTGGTGATGAACAGAAGACGGATATGATCCTGAACGAAGAACAGAAAGAATATATTCGGCAGCAGAAAGAGGAACACAAAGATGGACGAACCAAGAGGAAGGCCGTGAGGGATGTTTTGAAAAGATGGACCAAAGTCGGTGGGGACGTCATTGTGCCATTCACCATGGATAGCCCAAGTAAGTTCGAGTTTCGACTAAGACACGTCTTAAACTAAACAACAACAACAACAACAACAACAACCACTAAACCATTCATTTTCCATTTCTTAATTCTAATCCAAGTAACCTATCCCTACTTATATGGTGGCCATTGTCATACCCAAAGCCCATCACACACTATACGATTCAACTGCGATTCTATTTTCGAAAGAAAAACAAAATCGCGATTACAGTGTGGGATTTAAACATATCCGATCTCCAGGATAGAGGTTCATTGTGATATTACGAATGTTTAAAATTACAATCCTTGTGTGGAGTAAAGAGCGTCTAATCGTAGACAATCGAATGACAGGTCTGACGTCACTACGTGCCTGTGCCTGCAAGCTCAGTGTAGAAACAAATGCCTACCTTCCTCGTTTGCAGATGGACCCTCCCCCAAACAACAACAACAACAAAAACGGGAAAAACGAGAAAAAAAGGGAAAGAAATATTTTCTAGCTCACAATTTTCAAAACAATCGCAACTAATCTAAGCGATTTCAATGGCCATGCGAATCACGTTTTGTAATGTGTGAACAGAACAATCATATATTACGTAATCCAAACATGATTGGTAGGGGGTATGTAATGTCTTCTAGAGTTGATTTCTCGAAAGGTTTTGCAATCGTGTCAACAGACCCTCAAAACACTATTGATCTAACGTGAGAAGTAATACGCAAGGTTCGGCAGCTCAATGAATTTTAGACCCCCCCCCCCCCCTCCGGCCCGCGTCATTTTTTCTGCGGCACAGATTGGGGCTTATTTTTAAAAAGAGGTCTTGATTTAACCCTAAACCTAACCCTAACCCTAACCCTAACCCTAAACTTTCCCATAGGCTCAACACGCACCTAACCCCAATCTGTGCCGCCAAAAAAAATAACGCCTCCGGCCCTCCTCCCCCTATGTATCAGGATTATAATATAATATTGCCTTCTCCTGATGATTTTTGCATTGTGAAACTAAACATTATTAATAACAATTTTGTATGCAGACATTCATTGTGCATTAGCGAATTTTTAGATGATTATGATATTGTATCACATTTTCAACCCAAATCATAAATTCTTTGCATATTTTGTTCATCATGATACTCGTTTTAGCTGATGATGTACCATATATCTACGAAGCAATGGATCATTGGTCGACTAAGACATGTGTGAAGTTTGAAACTTACTCTTCGGATCGTTCCTCAACACTGGGTCACAACCAGAGGCTTCGTTTCCATAAGGCGGATGGGTAAGAAGCGATATTTGCTTTTCTCTCTCACTAAACTGAACATATAAGGGTGTCGATGGAGGATGGGAAGGGACGGGTCGAGAAGGATTTCTAATTATATCCGGCATCAACAATTTATTGTTTGTTGGTGTGTCCGTGTGCATGTGATTGAATGAGGGATGATGTATGTTTGTTTTGATTAGTTTTACAATATTTGTTATTATAACTTGCTTGTTTGTCTATTTTTGTACAGGGCCCCATTCTCACAAGCTTTGCTTAGCTTGGGGTCCTTCCGATTTTGCTGTTCATTTGTTACGTATTGTTTACTTTGAATTTTAATGGAAAATAAATGAATTGAATTATATTGAATTGGTTTTTGATTGGTTGAAAGTGTGTCACTTGATAACAAATAAACATTATTTTCCCGAGCCGTTAGTATAACCTGAATTTAGTATTATTTACGGCTGGGCAATTTTTTAATACATTTTATTACAATTGTATTAATGTTAACACGTTTTTTTTTTTTTTTTTTTTAAATTAACGATATTTTTTTGTTGAATTTTTTGTTGAAGCAGGATATAAAACAAATATACCCTGCCTTCTTTTGGAGCTCCTGGTTGGAACTATCAAGACAGTATATATTTGTATTTTCTTCAACTTTGTCGTCAGTGTACTTTTCTTACCACTGGTGGCAGATTTTGATTTGATTTGATTTAATGTTTATTTATTCCATTGCATCAACATATTTTAGGATAAGCTAGTCCGAGAAAATTCATGCAGTGCTTAATGTAGATTTAATTTGTCAACAGATCTTCTTCTTTTTAATCGGTGCTTTTCCTTCATGTCTTCATAATAAAACATGAAACCAACTCCGAAAAAATAGAGCATTCTCTCCAAAGGTAATTAACAATAATTAAACATACATTTTTTGTTGAATTTCGCGGAAAATATCAGACTTTTGACGACCTGTCCGAAATGAATACATTTCTTCAATTTCAGGTGCTGGTCATACGTCGGTAGGCAACCTACAAACCGGATGCAACCACAGCCTATATCAATTGGAACAGGGTGTTTAGAGGTAACTTACATAATGGGAAAGGCGAATCCCGTTCTTGCACGGGATTGTTTGGATATACTTGGAGGTATACCCTAGTTACACCAACGAGACAGGCACAAGACCCACAACAGGCCGACTATTCAATATAACAAGTCATTTTCTTGAATGGTCAAGAATCGGTCGGTTTGGCGGTGTAACTGGGGTATGCTTCCTATTTTCATAATAGATAAATAAAATATTGCTAGAGCAAGTCTTGTAACTTAAGGTGGGGGGGGGGGGGTAGCCGGTGGGCTTTTCGCGGGCTTTTCGCGGGCTTTTCGCGGGCTTTTCCTGCCTTGGAGACCCCCCTAAATCCGGAACACTGCTCAATGAACCCCCTATCGCAGGACATGCAGACCACCCCCCCCCCCTTATCTCAGATAAGCTGTCATTACTGGTTGGCTCACACACCCAGGGAATGCCCCAAAAGAACTCAGCCTGCATCATGTTGTCATTCATACCTTGTAAGAATAAACAAAGTCTGCAAATTAGTTCTATGCTCACTTATCTTAGGATTAGGATACACTACAGTACAAATTTAGTCTACATCAGTCCCGGGATTTGATCAATTTTTTTATGTTCAAGATATTTTATAATCCCCTTTTTTAATTTCTCAGGAGTCCAAAGAGATGAGAGGAAAAAGAAAAAAACACACCCTTTTTAAAGAAATCTCCGGGTGAAAAGTCAAATACACCCCCCTTTTTTAGAATTCTCGGGCCGGACTTTGTCGCACGAAAAGTACCCCTTTACCGGACATTTTGGTAACACGCATGGTATCCCTCTGTACTCGGAGTGGGGGGCCGGGCCGGGCCGGGCCGGGAGGTAGGTCAGGGACTACTTTCAAGTTCCGATGTATTCAATTTCCCTTCAGATTAAAAAAAAAAATGTGCCTCAAACTCTCAGTAAAATTAGCATCTAATCAGAAAGATACCGGTACAAAATAATGAAATGCTGTCTGTTATGGGGTATCATTTGAAGACGCTTAAAGACATTATTTTGCACTTGTTTTTAGTTGGGAACCATCGCTCATGAGATCGGGCACGCAATGGGATTCCAACATGAGCAGTCGAGACCAGACCGCGACGACCATGTCGAAGTTTTTTGGACCAACATCGAGACAGATCAACAAAACAATTTTGAAAAGGAGTCACTTGAAGACGTTATGGCTAGCGAAGTAGTCAAATATGATCTCAAATCTGTCATGCATTACGGACCATACGTAAGTACATCGTCTCCGGATATTTGCATGCATTAAAAAAAAATCTCCACCTTTTATTTGACAAAAGAATGTATTAAAATAATTTTGTATATATCGGTGACGTTCGAAAACATGGTTCTAGGTTACCTAAGTGCCTCCCGATGGTCAATAAGAACAATAGCTCGTAATAACTGTCATAGGCCATTGGTCGACTGGCCGGATTTCCTAATAGTTGAATACTGCTGCAATCTGAGGCACCTCGGAAAACCAAGGAGATTTGAGGCGAGCATCGACTCTCCTTGCTAAAATACACTGCTCTTATACTTTGGAGCCTGCAAGCGGGTAATATGGGCCCTAAGGGTGGAGGTACTGAGCATACTTTGGTGTGTCTGGTACTTTGGGAGGCCTCATGAGGGCATCGTCAGAGGTGAACAAGAGAACAAAGATATCGAGTGGGGGAAGATTGGGGAAGGGTGTATATTAGGAAGTGGTCCTTTTTCATATATTGACCTCCCACTTTCTCTTTCTCTCCTCATCTCTGTATCTTTGTTTTGTTTTGTTTTGTGTATATTTCACCATTCCATTATGGACATAGTATGGACGGAGACCTAGGAGTCAGGGTGCTAAAAAGCTTTATTTCCCATCAATAAGTAGGTGATATAGGGGGCTGCAGCTTAGAGAGAAAGGGCACCTTAAAGGCGTGATAATTTCCCCACCTTTTCGCATGCTTGTCAGTATTGTGAAAGAAAAAGGCATCCTTCAGCACCTCAATGAAAGAGTCGCTTCAAAATAGCCTATATGCCTTTTTCCAAAAGCACTGGTGAATTCCGGCTACTAATTGATATATTTGGTAAATTATTATATCTATCCGGATTTGATAAATATAGCGTAGTCCCATATACATCTTTCTGTTTATAGTGCTTGTAACTCTACCAAGACTGGGCCAAATTTCCTGTCGTTTTTATGATTCAAGAACCTTGCAGTACACACCAATACTTGCTAGATGACCAACCTTTTCTGATCGATTCTACGTTTCTTTCACAATGAAATCCCATGACCAGAACTGGTCTATTCCTTTAAAATGGGTAGTACATCACGAAATCAAAATGTAAATCTTCATGTTCATCTTCTTTTAAAACACACCTGTATTGGTATATTCAAAACATCTCAAGGACTATACTCCGGGTCAGGCGCGTACGCAAAAGAGGGGGGGGGGGGGGTCGAACCCCCTCATTTTTTTTGTTGGTGTTTTGGAGGAACCCCCCCCCCTCATTTTTTGTTGGTGTTTTGGAGGAACCCCCCCCCCCCTACGGAACGAAATATCGATCGGCCAAATTTGGCGGGACAAAAAAAACGTGCTCTTACCCCCCCCCCCCCCCCCCTTCGAAAAAATCCTGCGTAAGCGCCTGCTCTGGGTTAATATCAATCATTTATATCGCCACACAGGGATTCGCCATCAATGAAAACATACCGACGTTGGTAACAAAGCGACCATTCGACATGCAGTACATCGGTCAAAGGTCTGGTCTCAGTTTCTACGATGTCAAATTAGCAAACTATATCTACAACTGTAATTCTACTTGTGACCCCCTTCTGGACTGCGCCAACGGAGGCTTTGTAGACAAAACATGCACATGTCAATGCCCCCCTGCTTGGACGGGGGCGCTCTGCAACGAAAACTCAAATGTACCCGAAACAGGTGAGTTGCGTAATACAATTTAGTAGTACGCTGGGTACAGTTTTGCCTTTTGCCGAGGGAGAGGGGGGGGGGGGGCGGTGACACATTTTACCCGTTTATCAAATCTCAGTTGTCTAAATTTAGCAACAACAATAACAATACAGATGACAATAACAAAAACAACAACAAAATGATTTATCAAAGACGGGTGTTATTTTCTCATCTTATAATTACATAAACCAATATTCTGTATTTAGGAAAGATATTCAGGTACCTATATGCCTGAATTTGGAATTAAACAAAAGAACAAAAACTGAACACCAGCCTTCTCGCCTCGTAATTACCTTCAATATGTCGCTCGGGCCAGCAATATTACAAAAGAATACCGTTGTGGGCCATTGAATATTACATACCCATGCTTCACCTGGGGGAGGAATATTTTCACAATAATCTCCCCACTCATGGATAAGTTTTGTACTTCATTATTCTTGTTTGATGTAATAATGATTTTGTTTGTTTCAATTCAAAAGTGATGACAGATAATTCGAGCGAGCGAATCGAACTAGTAGATCTTGATGCTTTTATTCACATCAGCAGACATTGATACAGGATTATGAATCGATGACCAGGTATATGTTCCTGCGACATTTATTTCCGGATTTATTGACAGGTTTAGAGTAAAGTTTACCTTGTTGGGTCCAAGGTTGACGTGAAAAATTCGGGTAGTTTAGGAAATTGACGCGGATCATTATGTCGTCCAAACTTTTAGACTTCATTATATACCTCACTTACTAAATCCAGCCATCTGATTGGTCGAAATTGAGTTGTGATTTTAGCCATTTCCGTAAAGGAACGAATATGCCCTAACCGGTTAAAAGTCCAAGAGTGAAATCCCTCAAAGTTCCAGTTACCATGCAAATAGTTAAAGTTTGCTGCGATACCCATTGGTTTACGTGTTAAAATGTTCTTTGAGCGAGCGCGGACACCATACAGTGCTTTTTGTCTGCGATTCCCAAATGATTGAAAATTTCAGTCATTTTTCCAGCAAAGGTAAATACATCTCTATACTAATGAACAAGGTTCATAGCGGAGTGGTATCCTCACTTCTATCCTTCGTGTTAACCAACCCCCTGCATATACATGTACATAAATGTTTCACCATGAGCCATTATTCTTTTCTATACAATTGTATTAATCAAACCCCGACCATGATGCGTCATATTATATGATGTCAACTTAACATTCTCTTTCTCTCTGCTCGTTCGAAAAGGAATATACTGTTTTTATTTTTCTCTCTCCTTCTCCCTCTCTCTCTCAAAGTTACTGAGACCACTAGAACTGAGCCATCTGGGGAGATCACATCCCCTGGCTATGAATCTGGACAGTACTCCATAAACTCAGCCAGCATGATTTATATCGTTGTGAGTAAACTATCTCTGCTTTCTATAATTCCTGTCCACCAACCCGGCTCTAAACCGTCTCCAAACTGACCGATTCTGACCATTTGTAAGAATGTAATATTTTGCGCGGTCTGTTGTCTATTTTGCAGATGGTAGAAGAATTATTAAGATAAGATGCAGATCACGGTAGAGTATAACATGTAATAAGGAGTTATAATTTCCACTCTTTATTTTCTGACACCAATATTATCCTGAAGGAATTTAAGCATATTAACTGTTAATGTGGCAACGCTGGAAATATTACAACTAAATTGTTAAAAGCTAGCCTTGTCTTTAATTTCAAAGGGCCAACCTGGAGCTACGATTACATTAACGTTTGACGCATTCGATATGGAAGCTCTAGACAGTGGCAGGTGTTGGGACTACGTTCAGGTCAACAGTGATGACCCGCGATACGGAGGCGAGAAGTATTGTGGAAACCAAATACCAGACCCAATCGTAGCAACAGAAAGCATTATGATCTGGTTCTACTCCGACGAAACAAATACCGACAAGGGATTCAGGGCCCATTTTACCATTGATCAACCACTAACCGAAGCACCTGTCGAAACTACCAGAGCACCAACCACACCTGCCGTAACTACCACAGCACCAACCACACCTGCAGTAACTACCAAAGCACCAACCTCACCTGCAGTAACTACCAAAGCACCAACCACACCTGTAGTAACTACCGAAGCACCAACCACACCTGTAGTAACTACCAATGCACCAACCGAAGCACCAACCACACCTGTCGTAACTACCAATGCACCAACCGAAGCACCAACCACACCTGTAGTAACTACCAATGCACCGACCGAAGCACCAACCACACCTGTCGTAACTACCAAAGCACCAACAAGTGAAGGTATACCAAAGACTTCTTGTTCTCTTTTCATCATGGATGCTGAAACTTGTCAATTATAGAGAGTATAATAGGTACACCCTCTTAGACCGGTCAGATATGACGCGGTAAACCGTCGGAAAAAACGAAGGAAAGAACGCCGCGTTAAAAAAGAATGAATGGCAACTGCCAGCAACAAACGTGACAAAATTGTCCTACCCGTATTCACTGAGCTCTGTGTTAAAAGAAAAAGGAAATTTGAAGCTTATTACATTATTACACGCCATCATGATTTTTTTAATTGCCGCGATTTCCGCTGCATATCTGAACGAGGCTTCAGAATTCTAGATACTGGATTATCTTCCTATTTATGAAGAATAACAATTCTACTGAATTGCTTCCTGGGCTTTCAAAAATGGTCTTTAAAATGTAAATCCTGCGATACAAGTACATGTATTCTGTATAGAGTGCTTGGGCCCAGGTATGTGTCGGTACAACAATTCTTAAATTACACAACGGGGGAATGCCCATGCCCAACGAATCATGTGTACCACTAGATTGCTGACACAATCGTTGCTTTCTGAACATTGATTTCAATATTTGATCAGGTAATCTAAAATAGAGAATGGAGCACACTAATATTATGTGCAAGTTTGAAATCGAATGACAAGGAATTATTATTTTCACACTGCTAAACCAAAAGATTATTAGCCAATCGGGATAAGGTAATTTTGTGTTTGGTGTGATGTCGGTGTGATTATATATACGTGTGTTGGTATGTATATTTATATATAAATGTGAAGCATATTATTGACATCATCATCATTATCGTTATTATTAGGTGGTCTGTCAACGACAGATCACCTATTGATTTCGTCAGCATGATCATGATCATCAACATCAACGTCATCATAATTAACATTATCATTATCATCATCATCGTCATCGTCATCGTCATCACCATTACTATCAAGATCATCATCATCTTCATCATTATCATCATTGTTTACATGTCTATATAACTTCTCCCTTTCTCAATATAGTAAATATTATAATCTGTCATAAGACTTGAAGACAGACCACCTTATTCGTCCTCATGACGAATTAAATTCTAGTTTTTATTTCTTCCGTTCACTTTTTTGTGTACACGTTTACTCGAAATCGACTTGGTCAATTTCCTTCAAATTTCTGTCAGTCATCAGGCCCTAAAATATCAAGTTCAAGTAACCTTCTCAAGGTCATGGGGTCATCGTGACGTCATCTAGGCGCCATTTTGTAAAAATCAGGTCATTATCATATCTCGATAACGGGTCATCAAAATTCAACCATATTCGGTATACATCGACTTCAGGTCAAAGGTCAAATTAAAATTTTAAAATGCTCCGATTCATCCCAAATTTTGTTTGCACACGTTTCAGGCCATTTAAGCATTTTCAAAATTTGCGCGCGCGCAATTATGCGTGCGCGTTTCCGCGCGTACCAGCACGTACTGGCATTTTGCAACATAGAATCGCCAAATTTTCTCTGTTATCATATTGACCACATTTTTTCAAACATTTTGATACCTTGTTCATTTTTTTTTTACCAGTAATAACGCAATGAGCGTCCGTCAAAGTTTACAGTACGCGATCTATATCAACAATATATGGGCAAAAACATGCCTTTACAAAATTTATTGTAACTCTTCAGAATAGATGGACACCCCAATTTTTTTCATATTTAGATAGATTATGAGTCGGAGATATGATTTCGTGTCTCATTTGACCCTCAATTAACTCATGAAGTCATCATAATGGCCTCCGAACTCAAAATTTCAATTTGGATATTATGACGTCAGCAGATTTTTGAAAAATTGATTGTATCTGTAAATATCGATCAATTTTCTTCCAAATTTTAATATCTTCTAGCTGAGAATATTCTCTACGAATGCAGTGGTCATCATTTTTCATTTTGACAATAGCATCATGGCGTATTTTTGCGATTAAAGGAGGCATGTCAATTTTTCACATTTTGCGTGTATTCTCTATGGGAGGGACATGACTTTTTCTCAAAACTGGATACTACATTCCCGTCTTTCGCGAGCAATATCTCCGTCGTTTTATCTTTGTTTACGCTGAGCTTTGAGTATGTTGTAGCTGAGACAATAAGCTATTACATGTGTGCTCTTTAGTTTTCGATCAGATACCGGGATCATGCTCATATTTCACTTGCAAAGTGGGATTTGAGAATTTCATTTTCCATTTACGTGTAATCGCTATGGGAAATGTTTTGGTATATCGGTAACGCACTCGACTTCCGACCTCGGGTACCCTGGTTCGAGTCGGGGCGTCTCCAACAATTTTTTTCTTCACTTTTTTGGTCTATTTGACCTTTCACTGTACCGTCTCCATTGAATATTAAATCACGTAGAATCGTAAATAATGTAATAAACAACCCTATTTACTTTACTATTACCCTATTATCACTTGATCCATTACTTTTTGCGTGTGATCCCAATAGGAGATGACTTTTTCTCAAATCTGGATTTTACATTCCTGTCTTTTGCGAGCAATATCGCCTTTATTTCCGCTTGGTTTTTGTTGATTGTTTTAGTATGTTGTAGCTGAGAATATATGCTATGCAATATTCCCACATTTTTTCAATAAGATGTCAGGATCACGCTCATAATCATGATGATGATCATCATCAATATCCATCAGCATGATGATGATGATCATCATCATCATGGTCTGATGATCATGATCATCAACATCATCATGATCATGATCATCAACATCATCATGATCAAGATCATCAATATCATCAACATCTATAATAGTATCGTTATTATCATCATCTAACATTATCATCATCATCATCACCATTACTATCATGATCATCATCATGTTCATCATTATCATCATCAAGAAGACAGACAACCTAAATCGTCCTTATGACGAATTAAATTTCTAGCTTTTATTATTTGTATTATCATTTGTATTATCATTATTAGGTGGGCTGTATTTTATACAGACCACCTTATATTTTTGTTAAAATCGCCTCCTAACTCAAAATTCCAATTTGCATATTATGACGTCAGTATATTTATGGAAAATTGATTGTATCTCTGTAAATATTGATCGATTTTCTTCCAAATTTTGATATGTTCTAGCTGAGACAATTTTTTTCAAATGTAGTCAATATGATTCATCATTTTGACAAAGGCATCATTGCGTATTTTTGCGATTAAAGGAGGCATGTCAATTTTACACATTTTGCGTGTATATTCTCTATGGAACATGACTTTTTCTCAAAACTCGATTCTACATTCCCGTCTTTCGTGAGCAATATCTACGTCGTTTTAGCTTCGTTTACGCTGAACTTTGAGTATGTTGTAGCTGAGACAATAAGATATCTCAAATGTGCCCTTTATTTTGTCTCAATTTTTTGTTGGATCAGCCCACCTATACTTGTTCCAAACAAGCATTACAAATCTAGTTATTATTATTATTGTTCTTGTTTTTTGAGGGTGTCTTTTTACAATGGGGTGGGGCGGTTGGGCAATCCGACACTATTGTGTATTCCCATACATCCACAGCCCTGTCCAATCAATCGTAAACTTTTACAAACTATTTTCTCTTTAGTACAGAGCAGCGATCAGTTTGAATCACATGCAATTGTTTATAAGGCGAGGCACAGAAGTACATTTATAAAATTACCATTGTTCATTTTCATTTTCCCCCTCAGCGCCACTGAGTACCTTAACATCCCCAAACTACCCGAATGCTTACAATGCGAAGCAAAAGAAAGTCTACCGCCTTACTACTGCTGTAGGCAAAAAGATTTATCTAAAGATCGATGAAATGGATATTGAAGAGGGCAGTAATGGATGTAACTATGACGTCCTTATCGTCGATCTCGGAGGTACTGACGAGGTTTTGCAAACACGGTAAATAAATCAATTTTAAATGCATTAAAAAATAATGATTGTCTCGCAAATGTTAGTCTAATTTGATCCGAGTCGGTTGGATTTTCAAGATATTAGAAAAAAACTACATAATATATGCAATATTTTATCAAAATGTAAAATCACTTCCCTTCCTCTTTTAAATATATAATAATGATATAATGGCAAAGTTGAATTGAGAGGGGCATTGTGCAATGATATCACGTATGACATCGTATTTTGGTGGTACATTTCAGACTGTGTGGAACCAGGACTAACGTTGGTCCATTCGAATCCGTGTCGAACAAAATGGAGCTGACACTCATCACCGATGGATACGTAGAGAGGAAAGGCTTCAAGGCATCCTACAAGAGTATCACAGAATCCACATGCGGTGGAACCTTCGGTGGGGAGTCCGGTATAGTCGAGTCACTCAACTACCCCATACACTACCCCAACCAGATACTCTGTGATTACGTCATTCAGGTAGATCCTGGAAAGGTCATTAGGTTGACATTCAATGATTTGGACGTGGAATATGGACCTAATTATCTTTGCCAGTATGACTGCCTAAAGGTGATTCAACTGAACCAAAATGACCAAGAAGAGACACTATTGAGGTATGTAACTTACGTACAAACAAACACACTAGCGTAGCTAGCTGAATAGCTAACGAACGAGATGTATAACTAACTAAACAAATTAGCTTTCTAACGCGCTAACGAACGAACTAACTTCAGTAGCGTATCAAGGGATTATGACGCCTGGGCAAACTCCAAAACAGCTCAAAAATACAATTCAGATTTTCTCGCATTTCCTCGAAATTGGTAAACGAATTTTGTTTGAAAACTAAACAATTAGATGTGGGAGCAATTCGACAGAGCAGAAGAAATTTTAGCTTAAAAAGAATTCACCCCCTCTGGGACACTAACCACTCGGACAACTACTCCCACCCCTCCCTCCCTCTCGTACACTAATCACTCGGACAACTACTCCCACCCCTTCCTCCCTTTCGGACACCAACCACTCGGACAACTACTCCCATGATCCCATCCCTCCCTCTCGGACACTAACCACTCGGACAACTACTCCCATCCCTCCCTCCCTTTCGGACACCAACCACTCGGACAACTACTCCCATCCCTCCCTCTCGGACACTAACCACTCGGACAACTACTCCCATCCCTCCCTCTCGGACACTAACCACTCGGACAACTACTCCCATCCCTCCCTCTCGGACACTAACAACTCGGAAAACTAATCCCACCCCCTCCCCCTCTCGGACACTAACTAATCGGACGAATCCCCAGACAACCAATTCCGTATACAACTGATACCTCAGTCATACCACCAGACCGATTCCAAACCGACAAATTTTAGGCCATCTAATGTAATTGTTGGTTCGGTCTGTTGTCGATCTGGGGTGTTTCATCAAGCCTTAATTTTTTTTCTCAAATCGGAATCATTTTTCGATGATTAAACACCCTCCTGGTGTCGATTTCGTTCGTACGACCGAGGTATGAATTTACCAGAAGTCTTGAGATCAATCCAGAAAGATCCGTATCAAGTTTTTTTTGGCAATTTTATATTTTTGTTAAATTCAAGACCCATATTCTCATCTTTGATTGGTGCCACGAAAGTCATAAATAATCACTGTCAACTTATTGAGAACTATAATGGACGGAAATTTTACACTGAAGCTCTTAATTGATTAAACGATTTATACGTCATAAAAATTGTAATTGAATTTCGATAATGAGATCCACAAAGCAGTACACTCTATTTTATATTATTCTATATTTATAATGCAGCCTGGACGGGACGTCTCCACCATCCCCAATTGTGTCTCGGACCAACCAGCTCACTCTTCGCTTATCATCTGATGCGTATGTTGGAGGCAAAGGTTTCCAGGTTTCATATCTTGCTATCTAATTCCTCAGTCACATCTTCAAATCGACTCTAAACTGACTCTAAACCGACCGGTTTTCACTCCATCATTATGACCATGCGGTCGGTCTGTTCTCAGTGTGGAGTCGGTCTCGCTGGTGTGACTATAGGCTATTGATAAACATGGACATAATAACGAGCAGACTTTCATCATTTCTTCTTAACTGTTGAACGATTAATTGTTTAAGCTAAATTATATTTGAAATTCTATTCTGTACTACCTTAGGAGGGCATTTAGATATTTTAGAAGAGAATATTGTTAATATAAAGGGGGTTGATCCTTCATTATAACATTAGTCTGAGTGGAAGAGGAAGTATTGAACAAAATGACCAAAAAAATATATTTACAAAAAAGCTTTAAATCTTTTTAAAGGCCAAGGACAAATAATTATCATGAAGAAACTCCGAGCGGAAATTCAGCCATGTTTGATATCATAAACGGAGACAAATCCCTAGATTTATTGTGTAAATCATTTTCAAATTTATTTACATACCAATACTAAATTCGTGATGGAACACATATATTTCACATGGTGTTTTAAAGATAACATATTGTTATACCCTCTTATGTGAAATATAATCACTCTATCATAAAATTAAGAATGATAATAATGTTGTAGCAGTTCTATATAAATAAACAAAATATGTCGGCTTCTCCTTGAATGACGTCACATACGCCCGCGTTGCCAAATGGGAGATCCCCTATCACTATAGTGCTCATTACTTTCAACAAATTACTTTCGACTGTCTTATCCCATACATGTCTTTTCCTTGAATTCAATTCCTCTTCAATATTTTACGTCGTAAGATAGTATTGTGTCCTCTATTCACTCTAAACCATGACAAATTGTAAATTTTACCCCAGAGTGGGCAGATTAAAAAATATGGCTATTATTAAGAGTGTGTATTAATTTCCTCTTTAATTATCTGTTTGTCGTACTTAGTTTATAATATAAGTAGTTTTGCCATTTGTTGGTGAATTAAGTTACAGGTCATCAGAATCAATGTAATAATAGCGAGTATTGAATAAATAGTTATGGAATGAAAATATCTTTTGTCTATTAGTATTCATTCGTCTGCTGTTTGGACATTTATATATGTATGGCTTGCATTTTGCTCATGATACAGTTCGTTTGTTCATGCAGGGACATGGAAACCAATTATCTACCATATTCACATTATCCTCAGTCGATAAGAGCAGCATTCTAAATGGTGGAAATAGTAATCTTTACAATAACTTCACTTTGTATGTACATGCCCTCTCAAATAATTGCCTCGAGTTTCGTCGGTTCGAATTAGTGTTCCAATAGGGCTAAATTTTGATCATTGTTAAACTCGTAATCCATTTTATTCACTATTCTTCAGCGGCGGAGATTATTTTTCTCTTTGATCTACGTTATGGCAATATAGATTATTCCATTGAAATCGGCGCAATGCAGCTATCAAATTTAGTCTATGAGATTTTAGTGTTCATTGTTGTTTGAAATAACAATGCCTGTAGAATCATAAGGCCATGCCCATATTGAATATGTAGGGCGGAACCAACACCAACATTTATACGATATTTAGATGAATAACAAAGAATTAGAAAAATTTAATGCGATTTTAAAGAATAGTCTAGCATGAAAAAGAATTATAAATTTATATCGGTGATTATTCACAGGCGCGGTTCGAGATTATGTTTGTTTGAGTGTGTGTGTGTGTGTGCGTGTGCGTGTGCGTGTGTGCGTGTGGGTGTGTGTGTATGTGTATGTGCGTGTTTTTTGTGTTTGTGTGTTTGTGTGTAGGGGGTTGGTGCTTTGGGGAGCTTGTTGGGGCTGTAGGGGAGATTGAGGGTTCTGGTATTCATTTTGTACATTCAATTCAATTCAATTCAATTCAATTCAATTCAAATGCAGGGATGCCAGTAAAACTTGATCAGAGGGCCTGAAAATCACCTAAAATTCGCTATTTTGTACACATACTGAGAATAAATCGCCAGTGCCTGAATTCAGGCATTTGATCGAAAACTGGCATCCCTGCAAATGTTTTTGATTATAATCTAAACAAATTGAATCTTTCTTAATTTTCATAGCGGATAACAAATTTAAAATTACAATGTAACATATAAATATTTTAGTGCAAAAGTCAAAAATTGTCACAAGTCATGTGCCTTGCCCAAATTCATTTATAATCAAGAATTATAAGGGGAGGGTGGGGAGCCCCAAACCCAGTCTAGAACCTATGTGGTTTCGCTCTTTAATATGAATATAAGAGTTCTGACATTTCCGAAAACGGCGAAATAAAGACAGATGGCGCTGTTGACAATCACTATTTAGGGTAAATACAAGCGATTGACGAACTGCATGCACATAATCAGTTCCCCAATCTAAAAATGGATGAAAATTTGATTTCAATCAAAGTAAGAAAGAAAATGGTCCGCTAGATTCGAATGTTTTATTTCAGGCCTATCTATATACCTTCCATTGATTCAACCAGTCTACTGTTCATAACACACTGTTAGTCTTAAAACGCTTACACGGGAAAGTTCTCAGATTAATCCAAAACGTCAGTAGCCGGCACGATTAAAAGTCTTCCATTGGAATCTACAAAGGCTCTAGAATTTTTCACCTACAAACTTCATTTCTTCATCGTTCATTGGAATGAAGACCCGACTGAAAATATAAACATAATGAAGACGCAAACGAAAGTAAAATTAGTTGTTAATCACATCGTTTAATGAATACATATTAAGCTGTGCCATATACAAATTGTACACACCTTTTTTCCCCCTATTTCTTAAAATATATGCGTGTATTACAAAATTACTGTTTCTTTTAGATCAATTTATTAAAAAGTATTGTTTTATCAAACAGTCATCTGCGATATAGCAATGGTATACCTTTTGGTGAATGAGGAAAATATTTAGGATGTGATAAAGAATGCGTGCAAGATCAAGCGAGAGGGGCAACGAAAAAAGAAGATATACTACAATATGGGCCTTCAGTAATTATTTGACATCATCGGGTTGCAAATACACATTTATACTTCGTACTCATAAACTCGTCTGCACAGAGACGTAATACTGTTATTAATATTTTTATCATTGATCAGTAGATAATTGCGATTAAAACAAATTTAAAAAAAATTAAAAAAAATCTATTTTCAATTTACCGTAGCATGGTCGTTATGGTTGGCCATCATCATCATATTTACGAGTCTTTCATATTTTTAACTCATTTTGCAAATACTTAACTTAAAGGTAATACAAAGTTTGGGGAAGTTTTGAAAATTGGGTGCATAGTGATTATTTACAATTTTGATATATTTGGATGCCCCTGTGGATGAATTATAAGCACTCGAAAATTTAGCCCCTGAAACACTCCTGCTTTCGAGAAAAATTAAATGCTCACGGTAAATTTTGATAATTTCAAATAGCGTCTACGGCCGTACAATAGTAGCTGCGACCATGAAAATCTCAGAATATGTAGTTGTAATATATAATTTCTAAACGGGAATAGCTAATCGATCGATTTTAATCAAGAAATATTGTTTTATAGCTTGATTAATATCTTGACCTTGAGAGGGATCTACATACAACATAAAGAGTTTATTATTTACAATTTCATAACTTTAGACTCGATTTTAACCGCGACAACGATCACTGAATATTGTAGGATCGCATATGCTTCCAATATGTTCATTTGAACCACATTCATGACCCCATAACCAAAAGTTATGTGAAGGTGGTAGAAGTTTTATTAGAGTTACAATACATTAATGTTTTATTATAAATGTACACTAACAGGGGCATTTCTAGTGGGGGTATGAGGGATATTTCTGTGTGCAAATTTTAAGAGGTAAAATGTGAATACTTGAGGATGTTTTAAATTCTTCTTGGCCAACTTGTCTGCATCGTTGGTCCGACAACCCCCCCCCCCCTCCCATTAAAAATGGTCGCAGTGACTTGAATTTAAAGAATCATAAGAATTAGTTTATAGCTGAAAAAAATTGAATTTGCACACTTACACCAGTAACTGATGTATATTGTATAGTTTTATCATAATATTGGCAAAGCTGTATCTATCAGAGTACAACGTGACTATGGAGAATCCACCGCCTATGGAGAATGGAAATGGGCCTTTCTTACAATTACACACTATGTATTTATTTCAATAATATTATTTCTACTCAGGCTTAGTCATAATTGAACCACACATGCATTAATACAGATTCATGTTGACAGCCGACATCCAAGGATGGGTACCAAATCACACTGGTTGTGGATCACTGATGGGTGTTATACCCTTCTCCAGAGTCCAGGGGGTGTTTCACAAAGATCCTAAGTTGAACTTATCTCTAAGTTGGACTTTAAAAAACTGTGGAAAGCCGTTATTATCATTGGATCAATAAAAGTTATTTTAAAAAGCATAAAATGTTGATTCAAATCATTCATATTTTCTATTATTATGGGAGATTTCATGTTCTTGATGTGGAATTTATGAAAAGTCTAAAATACTTTTTGCTTTTGAATATATTTCATAACAAGGCTACAAATGGCTCTCCATAATATTTAAGTCCAACTTAGAGTTAGGTTTGACTTAGAATCTTTGTGAAACACCCCCCAGTTGATAAGCCAGGGTTCCCGATCGCGATCTGAAGCTGGTCATAAGATGGTAGAGGCTGTATCATGCATAGAAGTACAAGGATGGAAATATTTCATCACATTTCCCTACAACTGAGACTCGATTAACAAACAATGAGACCCAGAAGCAGAAGTCAATAGATCTAGATTTGATCTGTTTTCTTGTCAAGGACTAAATCTAGAAAGTCTTGTTGCCTTAGTCACACCAACACAACTGGCTCCATGCTCTACACCGACCCTAGACCGAAAATTTCTGTCTCTTTCGTTCGGGTCTGACCCTACTCAAATCAAAGGCTAACGAACGAAAGAGACCAAAATTTTCGGTCTACACCGACCCCAGACCGATCTATTATTTTCCTTCGGGTTAATGCGAATTGTTTTCCGGTCTGAGATGTGGGGCTGTGGTCCATCCGATTGTCAGTATTCTTGGAGTGACTGGGTATCAATGAGCTTTAATTCAGTCAGTCTTACAGCGTGTCAGCCACACACAAAACAATTTATCCCGAAACTCTATAACGAAACGTCGTATAAAGAAGCATCGTATAAATTTCAGAGTGTCCACACACAAGAAACGTCGTATAAATAATCATCGTATAAATTCCAGGATGTCCACACACAGAAGAAAGTAATCCTGAAACTCTACAGCGAAATGTCGTATAGGTGCGCAGTTTGCTACTGCGGTCATGAAATAGAAGCGGAAATGCCCACACTGGCCACACACCACCAACGTAACTATTCTCATTGCGAAGCTTGATACTACAGAGAGAGAGAGAGAGATAGAGAGAGAAAATAGATGGGAGAGAGAGAGAGAGAGAGAGAGATAGAGGGATGAGAGAGAGAAAGAGAGAGAGAGAGAGAGAGAGAGAGTAAAAGAGAAGGGATTTGGGTAGGGAGAACATTCCGCCTGCACCCAGTCTTTCCCGTCCAGCCCAAAACCATAAACGTCCTGCCTCAACGCCGTTTGGTCAGACATCTTATAATAAGGCACTATATTCACGTACAGGTGGATTTACAGTCCTCATACAACTCATGCAAACCGCTCTTTCTGAATAGCATATTTCTTGGAAATTAGGGCACAACACTCATTATTTTGTTGACTATTATTGCAACTCCGCCCTTTCCGAGTCATTCAACAACAACAACAACAAAAAACATGCATCTCTTATACAGTTTCCTCACTCATCACTCTATTCACTTTGTCTTTCTGTGTCTGTCTGTCTTATTCACACACGCACACACACAAACACACGCACTCTCTCTCTCTCTCCCTATCTCTCTCCCTCTCTCTCCCTATCTCTCTCTTCCTATCTCTCTCTCTCCCTATCTCTCTCTCTCCCCCCCCCTCCTCTCTCTCTCTCTCTCTCTCTCCCTCTCTCTCTCCCTCCCTCCCTTCCTCCCTCCCTCTCCACGCTCTCGATATCCCACTTTCTCTCCCTCTCTGTTTCTCTTACGTATTCAAACCTCACCCACTTTCAGACTTTGTCCGTCCGTCTCAATTATGGTATCCCTCCCTGTTCATTTCCACCAAGATTTGTAGAAAATGTTGACCTCTTTTTCAAAACATTGCTAGTTCAGGTCTTCCACGATGTTCATGCAGATGTATACCACCCCCTTCCTCCCTCCCCTACTCCAAAATCAAAAGAAGTTTTGGGGTTAAAAAAAAATGAATAAATAGAAAGAATGCAGGATGGCATCTCACTATACCATGCAAAGTGATAAAGCCGTTTGATGAACGTCAGTTTGCTTCAAAACTTAACTGAGATTTATTATACATCTTATTAAATTGATTTGAATATCATTATTGTTATTATGAATATTCAGTAGTGGATTGGGGGAAAGGGAGGATGCATAGCCCCCCCCCCCTACCTCCCTGGGGTACCTGCCATGGCGAAAACGTGTGCCTGGCAATTTACTTAACCAATTGCTTGCCTGTTAGAAATTGTGGACACAACATGTGACACAATGTAGAACATTAAATCCTGAATCCACCCCTGTGCCACACTAGTAATGTGTAAGCGCTAGAAAGCACTATGACGTTATCTGAGAAGAAAAAAAAACAGTTATAAGGGAACTTCCCTCTTATAGGAATGTTATTCAAGGGGGTATATGGGGAACAGTCAGGGACTACTTAGTGAAAATTTTAGGGAATTAATATATAGTAAGAAAGGAATGGTCGAGATCACTAATAATGAGGTTTTTAATCCATTTCGTTACCCAACGATCAAGGTAATGGTTTAAATCAACTGTTAGGTGGCGCTCTTTTAAATAGGGGACACATCGATACGAGTTTAGCTTTTGTTGGACGATCATAACTTCTGCATAAAACAATTTTTTTTTAATTTTTTTTTTTAAGTTGTGTTGTTTAAGAATGCATGCAATTAATATATTTACTATGATGGTTTGTTTGTATGTATGTTTGTCTATCAGTATGCTTGATTGACTTCCCATTGGATTGTCCTGTTTTTGTTTCGTTTTGGTTTGTGTCGTTTTCTCTCGTATCATTTATTTGTGTGATTGTTTGCTTGTTTTGCTCCCTCGCTCTTTCTCTTAATTGAAAAAAGTATGTTCCCTTTATGGCTTTTCGGTCTCTTATTTCACCGATTTCAGTCTACTTAAGATTACGATATTATTATTATAATTATTGTTGTTATTAGTATTATGAATGTTATTATTATTATCAAAATTATCATTATTGTTAATATTACTAATATCATATTATTATTCTATCAAAAAGTAATAATACTACTAGTAGTAGTAGGCCTAGTAGTAGTACCCAGTGACGGATCCAGTAGTAGTAGAAGTAGTAGTCAGTGGCGGGTCCCCCCTGGGGTAAAAACGTGTAAAACATGTTAATTTCACCTTTTTTTGGATATGCCCCCCTGGCGCTCATGGGAGGGGGGGGGGGGTGCGATTTTTCAAATTTTCGAGGGCCAAACAAAAATTGTGCTCACTACACCCCACGTGTTTTTAGTGTCTGTGGTATGATGTAGGTGATCGAGGATTTGCTTGTGCAGCCCCAAAACACCATCTGTTAATATCTTTAATTAAAAATTGAAAGCACAGCTTTTTAATTAACTGGAAATTAAAGCATATCAGGAGCTCTTGTAGCGCAGTAGAATATAAACTTGATGTTGAATAGTTTCTGCGCTCTTTAAATGTATCATTATTATTATCTTATTATTATTAATATTGAAGCCCTAAAAAAATTGCGCTTCAAAATTATCAAGAAGTACCTCAAAAAAGTAAAAATCCTTGAGTGGCCGGTTTTACCATACTCGTTTTCCCCAACAGACGGTAGTGTTATGAAAACCGTTAGGAAAACGCAAACTGAAAAATTCCATTTAAGAAATCCAAAACCGCATTGGCTCTCAAATCCATAAGACACGCCGGCCCAGACATCTGGAACTCTCTGCCCATTGTAATAAGAAACCTTAGGACATTGTATTCTTTTAAGAAGGCAGTTAAAACTATGTTATTGTCTAAGTATTGATCCTGTCGTGTGTAATTTTACTGTATTCATGTTCGTGTGTACACTGACTGTATATTCAACAATAATGTGTAATCGTCCATGACCTAGAATCGTGTATCCATTCATGAATGAACCTGTATTCAATCAGCAGATGTATGAGATTTATTGTATTATTACCAACGCTCCTTCTCTCCCCTTTACTTTTCTTCTCTGCAAGTCACACTCTCTTTTAATTGTATTGTTGTATCTAAGTTGAGGGCTGCGGTCACGTCAAGCTACTTTGCTTATTTCTGTAGCCCTCCTGCATCTAATGTATGTTAATTATGCATTCAATATATTTGTTCAATATCGTTATTATCTGTATAAAATTATATACACTTAAAATATTGTATCAAACCATATTATGTTCATGAAAATGTATGATGAAAAAGAAGAAAGAAAAGATGCAGAAACCAATAAATCAAATCAAATCAAATCAAAAATAAGATTTCAATTTCCCCCAAAAATATCTTGATAATCAGACAGGCGATCGGCTTGTAAAAGTCATGGGGTTCCTGATTGACTTAAAGTTTTATAATTACCATTGCAGCATGAGCTAATTCCAGGAGTTTGTTTCAGCATCTGAGGCAAAGTTACCCAATTCCTTTAAGGACACGAAAATAACAAAAAAGAGGGGGACAAATCTGGACTCGTGTGTTCCCAGCCTCACATACGTTTTGACAGCCCTAAAATGCACCTGACTTTTAGATACTTTAATCTTAAATTTTTCGGCAACCTCAACCCCCATCCTGGGAAAATTACTGGACACACAACTGATTTCGGTCGTGAAAAGTTTTCGATTGACTTTCAGACAATGTATGAGTTTGAAAATTCATTTAAAAATAACTGCAGAAGTGGGGAAGCATGGTCAACCATAGAAAAATGTTATCCTAACATTTAGAAGTATGAAGCGGCGCTCTGGCTTAATTAGTTAAAGCGCCTGTCTAGTAAACAGGAGATCCCCGGTTCAAATCCGGGCCGTGCCTTCTTTGTCAGTCTCCATTATAATATAATTTAATCATTGACTTTACATACTTTATTCTTTTCTTGTCATTTTCCTACCAATGCAAAGCAAAGTCACTTCTATCAATGCCTTATGTCTGCGTCACATATCCAACCGTCGCCGAATTTCAAACCCGCCAGGAAGTCGAACGCATTTTTCGCTTGAAATCTACCCTGTCACAATTATTGGACGGCGATCGGGAGGTGCTCTTTGAACAACCGTCATTAAAAAAACGATAGTTGGGCGGCATAAGGGCGGGCGCCGTGCGACCAGTTTTGGTCAACGATCAATAGGTCAATAGGCCAATATAGGTCGAGCAGTAATCGAGGAGACACCGGCCATATTCCTGGCGAAAATGCACTTTGGGGCTCGCAGAGAAGTCTAGCAGTTGCAGGGGCCGTCACATATCCAAAACGAAGCCAGTCCGACTTCTCTGCAAGCTAAAAAGAGTATTTTTGCCAGGAATACGGCCGGTGTCTGCTCGATTACTGCGGGCTCCGCCGTATTTTTTAGGGCTCCCCACGTTTCTCAAACTACCACTATCCGTATCTCACGCGACTTTTACGAAGTCCATGTCTCAGGCTTCCTTTACCCCACTTCCGCGTAGGACTGGAGTGACCCTTTCCTTTTGATCGAAACGAGACAAACGAACATGGTTGGATTCTAACATCCCACCCTTCCACCTACCACCTAGCTACTCCCTCTCTTTTTGGGTTGTCCCACCCCCAAACTTGGTGCTGTTGACTGGGCGGCGTACCCGTCGAGTGGCAACGCAGATCCAAGGCCAAAATGAGCCTATAAAAAGGGTGGCATTTTGGAGACCCCCGTCCCTCGATGTCAGCTCCTATATTATATTCGAGCCGACAAAACTTTTGCAAACTGTGAATGAAAATCTATGTTTAAATCACAATCAATACCACAAAAAAAGACACGAACAAAAATATATCAGATGCAATTTATTGGTGAAATCATTGAAAATGTTGGTGTAGGCCTATTAAACCAGAGTCCACTTTAAGATTTAAAAAATAAATAAAAGAAGAACAAAACAAAAATAGCATTCCACTTTTTATTGTAAATGTACCACAGTCATATTGTGTTTAATCTGCAATAAAATTGTATAAAACTACAATGGCACAATACGAGTTACACCTCATACAGTGTGAGTAAAAAAAAAAGTTTACACCTAGAAAATTGCTAATTATTTTTAAAATCATCTATGAACAGTAAATCATTATACTTATGAAAGAATGTTTTATCCCGAATCATTTTGTATCATTTTTGTGTAGTATGTGTTCACGCTTTGATGAACAGGAGGCATTGTTTGCGTGAGTGCAAAATTCGACTTGCGCCAGAGTTGCTTATGTGATGTTTGAATAAAACAATTGGGATTTTGGTATTAATTCGGTCTTTGCAGATCCAAATAACATCCCTAACAAAATGAATCATACCACACATATCAAATATCGAATATCAAATTACCAACAGGCATGTTGTACGCGCGCGCGCGTGCGTGTGTGTGTGTGCGTGTGTGTGTGTGTGTGTGCGTGTGTGAGTGACTTTGCTTCTGCAAAAAGCATATGCAATGCATTTCATTTGATACATTCAATTCATTCTCTCACTCCGCTAATCCGAACATAATACATACTGTAGGCATCACTTTGGCGCAAGTCAATTTTTGCACTCTCTCAAACAATGCCTCCTGTTCATCCAAGCGTGATCAAATACCATACACAAGTGATACCAAATGATTTGGGATAACACACTCTTTCATAAGATGTATAATAATTTACTGTTCATAGACGATTTTAAAAATAATTAGCAATTTTCTAGGTGTAAACTTTTTTTGGACTCACACGGTATATATGTATTCATACTATTATCTGCCGTCTTCATGTAGATGTATTATATTTATTATTGTTTTTTAAAGTTAGAGCCATTTAATTATAAATAACAATGTATATATAGCTGCATATTGATTTAAACGGTATTTGTATTATTGAATTTACATTATATAGGTTATATATGGACATATGGACTAACTCATTCACTAAATCAATTAATGATGATCATTTTAATTCATTTTGATATGGACTTAATTCAACTTCAGTAATTTTAATGATTCATTATTGTATAATGATAATAATAATATTCCACTTTTATATAGCGCTTAAAGTCATCTGGAACAGAGCAACCTACCTCTTTGGCGAGCTTCAAGTGTGGCAACTTGGAATGTTCGAGGACTCACAACGGGAAAGCTGGAGGTGGTACTCAATGAAATGTTGAGATGTAATGTACCCATAGTGGAAGTAGCAGAACACTGGTGGCTTGACCAAGGACGGTTTCATACAGATGGAGGTGAAACAGTGTACTATTCTGGAAGGGAATCTGGACGAAGACGTAGTGGTGTTGGGTTTATCATCAATAAAGAGATGTCAAAGGCAGTGATGGGATACAACCCTGTTAACGATAGGATCATTACATTAAGGATGAAGGCCCATCCCATGAACATCACAGTAGTTCAAGTATATGCCCCAACAACAGATGCTACTGAGGAAGAAATGGACAACTTTTATGGAGTCTTACAAAATACACTGGACAGTATCTCAGGGAGGGATATCACAATGATGATTGGAGACTGTAAAGCCAAAGTGGGAAAGGATGGTAGAGAAACTTGCAACATTGGAAAGTTTGGTTTAGGTGACAGAAATGAGCGTGGAGACAGGCTTGTGGAGTTTTGCACTGCAAATGACCTAGTCATTGGCAATACCATGTTTCAGCATCACAAGAGGCAACTATGGACCTGGAGACGTCCTGGAGATAGAGTGAAGAATCAGATAGATTATATCATGATTAAAAGAAGGTGGAGGGCAATTTTACAGGATGTTAAGACAAGACCAAGTGCCGATTGTGGGAGTGACCACCAAATGTTGCTCGGTAAACTGAAACTGAGACTCAAGTCCAAGAAGACAACTGCTCAACCAGTCAGGTTTGATGTGATGAATTATACCAGCACAGTTCACTACTGAGATTGGTAACAGATTCATGCCACTTCTACAAATGGCAGAAGAAGATGTGAAGCCAGAAGTGCTGTGGGCAACCACATCAGATGTCCTGAAAAAGACTGCTCAGGAATACATACCACGGAAGAAAAGGCAAAAACAGGAATGGCTAACAACTAGTACAATGGAAATTGTAAGTAAAAGAAGGCAAGCAAAATCAGAAGGGAGACACGCAGAATGGAGACAACTAAATAAGGAATATAACCAAAAAGCATGTGAAGATAAAAGAGCATTCCTAGAAGGAAAATGTGAAGAAATGGGAAATGCAGCAAAGAAGCACAACATGAAGAAAGTTTTCAAACTTGTAAAAGAGATTACTGGTGACAGAAGCATGAAGACTGATGTTGTGAATGACAAAAAACTCTGACAGAGGAAATGGACATAAAACAGAGATGGGCAGAGTACTGCAGGGATTTGTACAGCAGTAGAGAGCCAGGTCAAAGAGACAACAGACAGGTCGAGGAAGACAGAGAACCACCTCCACTGAGATCGGAAGTTGAATGGGCTCTGAACCATATAGATAATGGTAAATCTCCTGGAATGGACAAAATACCTATTGAAGTATGGAAAGCAACAGGTGAAATAGGTATTGATCTCTTATGGCGGCTATCTATCAAGATATGGGAGAATGAAGAATGGCCCAAAGACTGGTGCAGAGCTATTTTCATACATTTACCTAAGAAAGGCAATCAGAAAGAATGTTCTAATCATAGAACCATCAGTCTTCTTGTTCATGCGAGCAAAATACTATTAAAGATCATCATTGGCAGGATGAAAAGGAGGTACATTGATGAAATGTCAGAAGAGCAAGCGGGCTTTGTGCCTGGCAAAGGTACTAGGATTCCCAGCACACCTGGTGAGATTAATAACCAAGCTTTATGAAGATCAAGAAGCAGCTGTTCGGACTAGTGTTGGTGATACTGAGTGGTTTCCGATAGAAAGAGGTGTCAGGCAAGGATGTATATTGTCTCCAGACCTATTTAATATTTACTCAGAAGATATAATACGAACTGTGGCTGAAGGTTTTGAAGGCGGAGTGAACATTGGAGGACAGAGAAGGCACAATCTCAGGTATGCAGAATGTGATACAACTTTAATAATGTACCAGCAGGGAAGAGCTGCTGGACATGCTGAGAAGAACAAAACAGGCCAGTTATGAAAAGAATCTCCTCTTAAACACACAAAAGACAAAGATACTAGTAATAGACAGGAATCGAAGAGATTTTAATGATTTTATTTTGGATGGAGAAAAAATTGCTGAAGTCCAGGAATTCATATACCTGGATCACTTGTAAGCGCTAAAGGATCAAGTGAGAAAGAAATCAAAAGGAGATTAGCTATAGCAAGGAATGCAACTCAAAAAATGGTGAAGATCTGGAGAAGCCGGGGAATAAATAACAGTTTAAAGATAGCACTGACATCTATATTTCCCATTGCTACATACGGAAGCGAGACATGGGCCATGACCTAAAGAGATGAAAAGAAAGTAGATGCGTTTGAAATGTGGGTGTATCGGCGAATACTGAGGGTTCCATGAACAGACAAAAGAACAAACCAATGGGTACTGGACAAGCTGAATACAGAGATGTTGCTCAGAAAGAGTATTGCCAGAAGGAAACTGCAGTTTTTTGGCCATGTAGTATTAAAGGAGAGACGGTCTTGGAAAGTCCCTTATAACAGGAACAGTGGAAGCCAGGCGAAGAAGAGGCAGACCTGCTATTTCCTGGTTCAAAGATATCCACATATGGACAGGGAAAAAGCTGTCAGAGGCAACAAGAGCAACAGCTGACAGAGAAGGATGGCGTAAACTTGTGATGGCCACAGCAGCTAGCGCCACCTGACTGAAGAAGAAAAGTCATCTGCGATGTCTCTAAGCGCTTTACAGATATACTATTACCCCACTCATTGGATTCAATACTTGCCCGCATATACTGTGTGTACAATCTCCACTCCCTGGGGAGCACTTCAGCCAGGCGTTACTTGACGTTCAATGACGGTCGCATCCTACCGGGTACCCACCTTACTGGACAGGGACGAGCACAGGATATGTGCTTGCTTTCAATTTCATAATTGAATCGTATCATGTATCGTGCAATATCTCTCATATTTCTCGGATTGAAATGTGAGGAGTAACATGCCAATTGGCCACAGGGAAGAATTTTCGCTTTTGTGAAACCTCTACCATATGCCATTCCTTATTTACACTGTATCTTTTATCTATTGATTTGTATAATACGAGTTGATTTTTTATAGCCAAATAATAATAATAATTTAATCAAATGGCAACCACCTGGCATTTCCGGTATAGATTTTATATCTAGGTTATTGACAGAGAATGTTAGCAATCTTCAAAAACTAAGTCAAACTTTCCTGTGTTTGTGAGAATTAATTAATTTTCCTAAATTATATTTTTGTTGTTTACAAAGACTATTTCGAATCGGTGATTGTTAACCAGCTGTTAGCAGAGAAAAAAAATCATCAAACTATTTTTGATAGAGATTAGAATTAAAGGATGGAAACCAAAACAAAAAGGAGGGGATCTTCAAAGACAAATTAAGATCGAAAACTCATTGCTAGACATGTGTATCGGATCCTTTTTTGATTTTTTACATGCAAATATTGAAAATATTATCTTTTATTCTAGTATATATTAGAGCAAAATATAGTATAATGGAAAACACATTTAATGATTGGTTACAGTTAGCCTACCTCCTTGTTAAGTTATACTTTTTCTACGAATAAAGAACAAATGAAAATATAAAATATCTGTTTCAGGGTTGTTGTTGTTGTTGTTGTTTTTTTCTTTTTTCTTTGATGCAGGTCTATGGTATTGTATCGAGTATCAAGGTTTGTCGATTTTTGTTTGAATTAGATAAAATATATGCTGTAAAATCAAAAAGTTTACAACTGTCGATTATCAAGATCAGTGGGGCAGATTATCAAAATGACAGATCGCAATTTCGACATCTGACATCTCTGTCCCTTAAATATAGACCTCTAAAATTGGTACAACCATGGAATCAAAATATTAGTTATTTGGAACAGAAGGCAAGACTTTTCCTTAAAGTGCGGGTTCATACAAAATCACAAATATGCCAAATAGCGTATTACTAGAAACTGGTAAGCTAACAGATAGCCATCATGCAAGTTGTAGGTCAACTACATATCGGGGGGTTTATAAAAATACAAATATAACAACCTCCATAGCATCTGGGAAATGCGAGAGATTCGCCGGAAAAATAATGATGTTTTAATGCCATCAAAATATGAACCAACCCCGCAACATAATTGCAATACTTTTATTTCTCAAATTATAATGAGTTAAGTGTATATAAATGTGATGGAATTTTACACCATTCAAAAAGGGATATGACCCCCATTCTAATAACTAAATTCTTTTTTTGTTGTAAATAACAGGATATGGGTTAATGAACAATCAAAGAAACCACACTTTCAAATTAAAAAACCTCCGGAATGATAGCATGGACGTGTTTTGTTCCCTCTTGAAACGCCGAACATGCCGCGGTGTATGCAGCTGAAAATACAATGGCGTCTTATTTTGTTTACAAGCGACGGATTCCCTTTTTTATCCTTGCAATTTTCATCAAAATAATACCACGCACGGGGTTTAGAGTGAGGCAATAGATTAAACATTTCGCCTGAGGGTATTGAAGTAAGAGAAATAGCTGAAGAAAACATGACAAAACAGGCACTGAAATTGTGTGAGATGTCATGGGATATCGTCTGCTTGTGCACATCATGTTCAACATGTGACGTCATACCTCAGCAGCGACCGTGGAGCTTTTCAGGTGCTTTGGCGGGGCTGTATCTAAGCCTTTTGTAATTGTTAATAATCATTACTTCGAACGTTTCCAAACATTTGCTTTTGATAACCTTGGCCAATCAAAGTTTCACCTTTGCAATAATGACATTAAAGTTAGTTTTTTAAACCAATAAACCTTCTCTTTAAGGCTTATTTTGTTTTTAAATGTTTTCAACACACATTTTGTCAGATTAATAAGTTTGCTACTGTGGCGAAGCGTGGATCCAGGCAATCATTGAGGGGGCACTGTGTTCTAACACATTGAATGAGATGTCAATGTATATGTCTTATTATGTTCCTCTCAAGCTCGTTTACCTCTCCTCTATTCTTTATTTCTCTTCCCTCTCCCTATCATTTTCGCAAATCAATCAGGGGCACAATCTTTCTGCTACGCTAATTCAACATGATTATGGACAAACAGGGATGCACTGTTAATATTTGCAATGTGAATGTTTGGTCATGTAATTAAAATGCGTTCAATTATTTACTTATTAAAGTAGGCAAATAATTTTTACGAAATGAAAGTGGGAAGTAATTTTGTGCAAAACAAGGATGATAAGTAGGCCTATATTCGACAGGTATAATTTTGTATAAATAGACCAAGCACTAGGAATAGAATCCCATAGCACTTCTTATTCACCTGAATATCTATCAGTTGAATACTAAGATGAAGAGAGCCTTTGCAACAAGCGTCTTGTTGACCTGTTTGGTTGCCGGGATACTCGGCAAGCCATTAACTAAGGAGTCAGAAAAGGTATCCATTGGGACACAGCTTCGTTTATAATTTAATGATTAAGATATACCTCTCGAATAAGAAAATGGAAATCAGTTATCAACTGTTTTCTAGATTTTTGTTTCTGTAAAACATTTTCGTGTGACACGATTCCTTTTTCTGGTTAGTTTTTAGAATTTGTCAAGTTTTAGCCCATTCTGTCGATGATCAACGTATGGCGCAAACAGTATTTTTAAACTATTTCCATGTTAAGATAATGTCCATGGCACACGAAGCGTCATTTCTATTGCGTTATTATCTACCATAATCGAACAGTCAACGACGCGACGTTTAAAATTGTGTATTCGCTAAAATAACGCGTTTACCTTTAACATTACAATGTTTTATGTTGCATTACAATGTTCTATGTTGCATCACGATCTAGGAACGTCCCATGAGGAAGGTGGAATTCAACGGACAAGTCGTTTACGTGCCCGTTCAAGAGAAATTGGCTGACCCGTTCTCAAGCAGGATAACTGGTGATGAACAGAAGACGGATATGATCCTGAACGAAGAACAGAAAGAATATATTCGACAGGAGAAAGAGGAACACAAAGATGGACGAACCAAGAGGAAGGCCGTGAGGGATGTTTTGAAAAGATGGACCAAAGTCGGTGGGGACGTCATTGTGCCATTCACCATGGATAGCCCAAGTAAGTTCGAGTTTCGACTAAGACACGTCTTAAACTAAACAACAACAAAAACAACAACAACAACTAAACCATTTATTTTCCATTTCTTAATTCCAATCCAAGTAACCTACCCCTACTTATATGGTGGCCATTGTCTTATCAAAAGCCCATCACACACTATACGATTCAACTGCGATTCTATTTTCGAAAAGCAAAAATCGCGAATACATTGTGAGATTTAAACATATCCGATCTTCAGGATAGAGGTTCATTGTGATATTACGAATGTTTAAAATTACAATCCTTGTGTGGAGTAAAGGACAGTTTAGCGTCTAATCGTAGACAATCGAATGGCAGGTCTGACGTCACTACGTGCCTGTGCCTGCAAGCTTGTAGAAACAAATGCGTACCTTCCTCGTTTGTAGATGGACCCACCCCCCAACAACAACCATAAAAAACAGGGGGAACGAGAAAAAAAATTCTAGCTCACAATTTTCAAAACGATCGCAAGCAATGTCGGAAACTAATCTAAGCGATTCTAATAGCCTTGCGAGTCACATTTTGAAATGTGTGAACAGAACAATCATATATTACGTAATCCAAACGTGATTGGTACGGGGTATGTAATGTCTTCTAGAGTTGATTTCTCGGAAGGTTTTGCAATCATGTTAACAGACCCTCAAAACACTATTGATCTAACGTGAGAAGTAATACGCAAGGTTCGGCATGCAGCTCAATGAAATTTGGACACCCCCCCCCCCCTCCCCTCCGACCATCCTCCCCCTATGTATCAGGATTATATATAATATTGCCTTCTCCTGATGTTTTTTGCATTGTGAAACTAAACATTATTAGTAACAACTTTGTATGCGGACATTCATTGTGCAATAGCGACTTTTTAGATGATTATGATATTGTATCACATTTTCAACCCAAATCATAAATTCTTTGCATATTTTGTTCATCATGATACTCGTTATAGCTGATGATATACCATATATCTACGAAGCAATGGATCATTGGTCGACTAAGACATGTGTGAAGTTTGAAACTTACTCTTCGGATCGTTCCTCAACACTGGGTCACAACCAGAGGCTTCGTTTCCATAAGGCGGATGGGTAAGAAGCGACATTTGCTTTTCTCTCTCACTAAACTGAACATAAGGGTGTCGATGGAGGATGCGAAAGGACGGGTCGAGTAGGATTTCTAATTGTATCCGGCATCAACAATGTATTGTTTTCTGATTGGTTGAAAGTGTGTCACATGATAAAAAATAAACACATTATTTTTCCAAGCCGTTAATATAACCTCAAATTAAAGTACTATTTACGACTGAGCAATTTTTTCAATTTTTTATTAAAATTGTAATATGTTAAAATGTTTTATTTTTATTTTTTTTAATCAACAATATTTGTTCTTTGAAGAAAAAAAAACAATAGATTTTTGAAGCAGGATTTAAAACAAATATACCCTGCCTTCTTTTCGAGCTCCTGGTTTAAACTATCAAAACAGTAGCCGCCTTCATTTCAATTTAGTTGGCAAATGTCTAGTTTATTTTTTTTTTTATTTTTTTTTTAATTTTTTTTATTTATTTATTTATTTTTTATTTTTTTTGGGGGGGGGGGCAAATAAAGTGCTTGTACCCTCATCGGCAATCGACAGTTTGAAGAAAAAAAATCAAAGTAACTTATGTTTTGCTTGTTGGCATTGATTTCCTTCAACTTTGTCGTCAATGTACTTTTCTTACAACTGGTGGCAGATTTTGATTTGATTTGATGTGATTTTATATTTATTTATTCCATTACATCAACATATTTACATTTACAATCTTATAACTTTAAATGTAAGGTGATGACATGGTGTATGCAAAAGCATAAGCTAGTCCGAGAAAATTCATGCAGTGCCTAATGTAGATTTCATTTTTCATCGGTGCTTTTTCTTGATGTCTTCATAATAAAACATGAAATCAACTCCGAAAAAATGGAGCATTCTCCCAAAGGTAATTAATACAAACTAAACAGACATTTTTTGTTGAAAATCGAGGAAAATATCAGACTTTTGACGACCTGTCCGAAATGAATACATTTCAGGTGCTGGTCATACGTCGGTAGGCAACCTACATACGAGATGCAACCACAGCCTATATCAATTGGATCTGGGTGTTTACAGGTAAATTACATGAAAAGGCGAATCCCGTACTTGCATGGGATTGTTTGGATATACAACGATACCCAAGTTACACCAACGAGACAGGCACAAGACCCACAACAGGCCAACTATTCAAAGGATAAAAAGTCATTTTCTTGAATGGTCAAAAATCGGTCGGTTTGGCGGTGTAACTGGGGTATGCTTCCTATTTTCATATTAGATAAATAACATATTACTAGAGCAAATACTGTAACTTAGGGGGGGGGGGGTTAGCCGGTGGGCTCGAGGATTGCAAAAAACATAAGTGGGACAATGATAGTTTTGCTCCCTTCTTCAAACTCAAGAGATGAAGCGGTTGAAAGGTTGTAAATAGAATAATAATAATAATAATAATAATAATCTACTCCAAATTTTTTAAATCGAAACTGCCCAACTGATCGTGAACCTGGCAGCCACTGAGCAGCGCCAGATCGACGTTGCTCTATCCATTATTGTTGAAGGCCAAACAAGATAGCAACAACTCCCATCTTTTAACGTCTTTTGGTATGACGCGGCCGGGGTTCGAACCCACTACCTCCCGGTTGTGAGGCGGACGCTCTACTGATTGAGCCAACACTGTATATAGCAAGGGCGGGGGGGGGGGGGGGTAGGTTTAGGGGCTACTTTCAAGTTTCGATGTATTTAATTTCCCTTCAGATTAAAAAAAAAAAAATCTAATCAGAAAGATACCGGTACAAATAATGAAATGCTGTCCGTTACTATTTTCCTATTGTAACCCTACTGTTATACGATATCAAGGAATAATTTTTAAACAAAATACCTACTTTAGATTAGAGCATATAAGAATAAAAGAAAAGGCAGGGTATGTAAGAAGAGAGAGAAGAAGAAGAAGAAGAAGAAGAAGAAGAAGAAGAAGAAGAAGAAGAAAGAGTATTAAAAAGTATATTTATCATGATCATGTATATTATATTAAATGTATACTAAAACAGGGCCCTTTGATTGTTAATTATATGTTGTTCCTATGTTCATATGTTGAAGCAAGATTGTTCATGTAAATATAAACAATTATCCTATATGGACACAATAAAGAAATGAAATGAAATGAAATGAAATGTTATGGGGTATCATTGAACTTGAAGACGCTCAAAGACATTATTTTGCACTTGTTTTCAGTTGGGAACCATCGCTCATGAGATCGGGCACGCAATGGGATTCCAACATGAGCAGTCGAGACCAGACCGCGACGACTATGTCGAAGTTTTTTGGACAAACATCGAGACAGATCAACAACACAATTTTGACAAGGAGTCACTTCAAGACGTTATGGCTAGCGAAGTAGTCAAATATGATCTCACATCTGTCATGCATTACGGAGCATACGTAAGTACATAGTCTCCGCATATTTACATGCATTTAAAAAAAATCTCCATCCTTTTATTACACAAAAGAATGATTTTGTGACTATAAACATTTAAAAAATAATTTGTATATATCGGTGACGTTCGAAAAACTTGTTTCTAGTTTACCTAAGTGCCTCCCGACGGCCAATAAGAACAATAGCTCGTAAGACCGTTTCGTGAAGCTTCAATTTCTCTGAGTTTGGGCAAGACTGATGGCCATTGGTCGACTGGCCGGATTTCCTAATAGTTGAATACTGCCTCGACTCTCCTTGGTTTTTCCGAGGTTCCTCAGATTGCAGCAGTTAAAGAGAATTTCTCCATGTCAAACTGGCCTGATTTTCATCGGATGCATCCGGACGCATCCGATGAAACGGCCACTATACAGTGTGAGTCAAAAAAAAGTTTACACCTAGAAAATTGCTAATTATTTAAAAAATCATCGATTTTAAAACAATTGGGGTTTGGGTATTAAATCGGTCTTTGCAGATCCAAATAACAACCCTAACAAAATTAATCATGCCACACATATCAAATACCAAATATTAAATATCAACGAACATTTGTGCGCGTGTGTGTGGGTGGGTGTGACTTTGTCCTTTGCAAAAAACATACATTCAATCCATTCTCTCACTCCGCTAATCCCAGCATAATACATACTGAAGGCATTACTTTGGCGCAAGTCGATTTTTGCACTCTCGCAAACAATGCCACCTATTCATCCAAGCGTCAACACATACCACACAAAAATGGTACCAAATGATTTGGGATAAAACACTCTTTCGTAAGACATATAACAGTTTAATGTTCATCGATGATTTTTTTAAATAATTAGCAATTTTCTAGGTGTAAACTTTTTTTTGACTCACACTGTATAAAACACTCTTTCATAAGATGTATAATAATTTACGTTAAGTTACGATAAAGCGCGCGTACATTGCGACCTTTGACTATTTTCATCGGACTTTTAATCGTTTTTTTCCCCCGAACGCATTCGCAGTGGCCGTTTCATCGGTGTCACGCCGATAGAAAGAGAATTTCTCCTGCTCTTGAGCAAGAGAATTTAATCGCCTATTTCTCTTCTTTTCATCGGCTATTCTATCGGCCTTTTCTCCTCTGTACTAGTCCGGCAGCCAAATGCAGATTATTGGCCTAACCTTGTTTTAGGGTCTATAGTTTTTTTTTCAATGGATTTTGATTGCCTAGACCTTCTATTTCAAGAATCCGATTGCTGACACTCTGTCAGCCTTGAGCAATTTAAGATATATGACGTCATACAAAATGGCCGCCAAAGTACATGATTTTCCTTTAAAAATGAATAATAAATATATAATAAGGATTTTTTCTACAATTTTTGGCAGCCAAATGTCTGTATCTCTCTAGGACCATCACTAACAAATTGTTTTGTGATGTTGCATGGCCATAGATGACCAGCTTATTTGCATATTTTGAAATAGCGCCCTCTATAAACATATTAATTTGAATAAAATATATGTGCCAGCCAAATGCCAATTTCTTAAATCTATGTCACGTTGAAATCATATTAAATGCTTTTTGGGGGCAACAATTGCAGTTGTGCTGCATAATCTTTCATCGTGTTTGGTACAAATTTAGATAGGGTAGGTGTGGGGAATGGAAGACCCTTAAGCACATTTGCATAATTTACATAAACATGAACAATGTTACACATACAGACATTTTTGTATTCCCTTTAGTATTTTTTCTCTTTATTTTGTAACGAAATTGTTGTCATGATGTAACTGATTAATAAGATAACATTGATTAATGACGTCATCACCAAAGGTCTCTCATTACCTACATGTGTAGGTAATAAGGGACAGTTACAAATCAAGACATTTTAAATACAATTTGAATGAAAATGGGATTGTTATAGTTAGTTCAAACATTTTTTGAAAGAGATATATGGAGCCAATGAACTTACTGAAATTTTGAAACGATTTTAAAACAATGTGGCCCAAAATATTTCTGTAGTTTTTGTTTACAGTAATAAAGGTGTTCTCAATTATGTTAAAATACTTTCAGAATAATGTTCTGGCAATATGACTTTTACATTGATCAAACTCACAGCAAAGAAACAACTTCTTAAAATTGAATTCATTCAAATTAGAATGGTGACACGTACGACCAAATATGTTTCATGATAGTGCCTTTCAACATGAAATGGACAACTGGGGAGAAGTAGGCCCCCATCTTGGACCTGGTGTCCCCAATTACCTACACACATTTCTGATCAGACACCATTCATTATGTGAATTGCAACACCCATTCACAACATACAATGGCCATAAGCTTTCTGTGATGGTTGGCACATTTCATAAACTTCCTTTTAAAACTAATTTTTAAGAGCCACCCCTAAATATCTGCATACACCACAAAATTCAGTGAAAATTGTGTTTTTATATCAGAGCAAATTTTTACGATCAAAATTGCTAATATCTTGGTCAATTTTGCCAATTTTCTCGGAGAGAGAACGCATTGTAGTCTTCGAAATGAATTGGATATATGCAGAAGTGTTGTTTAAGGCCACGTATGTCGCTATATCAATATTGGAGCCAACACGGACAGACAGTAATGGGTTCAAGCTTGGTGGTCTCCAATTCCCTACACCTACCCTACATATGTCAAGAAAAAAAAATGGCTAAGAAAGAATTCATTTTTCATCAAATCGGTGAGAAGTGGTTTTACGGCACACATTATTATTCAATTGATAGGCTTTATTTAGACCAGCATTGCTCCAACGTCAGTGAATGTGGATAAAGCAGTTGACATCTATACTAGAGAGATGCATGAATTTCAAAAGATATTACCTGGTGGATTCTATGACACAATTTCCAAGAAAGTTCAAACCATGGCTGCCATGAAGAAGTCAATGTTGGGATACGAAAATCTATGAAAAGTTGATCTACTCCAGAGTAATTGGACTGCAGACAAGTTCAAGAGAGGTGAATATCAAGGACATTTTGTCATAAGAGCTTTCACCAGTCCCAACAGCACTTTTTGATGATTCTGGAAACGAGCACTCCCATGTCAAAGACGGACTTATAGAATTTGACAAAAGTTGAGATGTCAGCCAGGCATGAGACACTGGAACAACCTTGTACAGTCATTGATGGTTGTGCTCTGCTGTGGATGAAAATCTGATGATTTTTGCTTGGTGTTTGACAGATTCGAGAGTATCTAGAAGTCATAACGGGTCGAGAGTCTTCCAACTGAGTCCCGCGTCACTGCTGCCCTCCAAGAAACTATCTCTTACTATTCGTCGTCGTCGTCGTTGTCATATAGATCATGGCTCACCATTGTGACCCGTTTGATGAGACCTTTTGATCGGCATCTGTCTCCTGCAATCCGGTAGAGTGTCTTTAGTATTTAGAGGGTGGCTAGTGATTTCCCGAAGGTCGTCAGTCCATCTGAGCTTGAGTCTTCCTTTGTTACGTGTTCCTTCAAAGGTACCTTGAATGATAATTTGTCAAGGTTGTCTCCTGATCTTCTGCTAACGTGACCAAACTATTGTAGCTTGTACCGTCAATCCATAGTAGCAAGTGGCGGTTGATCTCTGATGATGGACATTAATTGTGTCCATTGGTGTTGTAATCTCTTCATGATATCCCAAGTAGCTTCCTCCAACACCACATTTCAAAGGCAGATATTGCCGAGCTTCCACCCTCCTTGACAATCATTGACCCAAGAACATTATATAAACTTGTCCACTTGATCAACTTCTTCTCCATCAACCACCATGCTCTGTTGCATGTAGTTAATTTCCACCAATCATGATCTAGGTCTTTTTCCCATTGAGGTAGGGTCCAAATTATTCACTTGCATCCTTCACTCTTTTTTAAAGAGTTCTAGTAGTTCTTCTGATGTTCTTGTTATAAGTGTTGTCAGTGGCATACTGAGCAAAAACACTTAGAGGGGCAGAAAAACAATCTGCATCACCACCACTCATACATGTTACATGCAGGCCCCGCAGAACTTTTTTAAAATCGGGGTGGGGGGGGGGGGGTGAAGTATTTACGATCAGGAAGAGAGGAGCGCAAATTGGCGTGGTGTTCAAGGGGCACAGCCCCTGGAAGCTCAAGGGTTTCAGGCATTTATTAACTGTAAGATGAACATATTTTGATACCTCATTTCACCTCGGGTCACTTTCTTTCTTTCTTTCTAGTTCTCTTCAACATACTTTATACAAAAAGTGAGGGGGCTCGAGTCCCCTGAGCCCCGCTGTTCTGCGGACCCTGACATGTAGGCTTTTAAATAAGCATATTTTTTGCTTGACTGTGAATTTAGGATTTGTCATTTTCCAACATACGCTTAACAAATAATAATTTACTAAAAAGTGAGAAAAAACCCAGGAAAATCATGTCATTTCAGCAACATTTGTAAATCACTGGTATCGAATATATAGAAAAAACAGTTTGAATTTTGTTTGGGGGTTTAACTGTCCCCAACCCCCCCCCCCAACCCTTCCCCATCAATACGCCAGAGAGTGTTGTATTGTCGGCGTATCTTAGGTTGGTGATCGTTCGTCCACCAACAGAAACTTGACCATAAAATGCCTTTCTCATAATGAATACAGCATAGATGGTGATAGGATGCAGCCTTGACGGACAAGTTGACCAATAGTGAACCTTTCGGTGTAGCCATTCTCTGTTCTTACTGTTGCTTCTAGGTATTGGTAGAGCGACTGGATGAGTTGAATTATATATGCTGGAAAGCCCATCCAGCTCATAATCTTCCATAGGCGTTTATGTTGTACGCAGTCAAAAGCTTTGGAAAGATCAATAAAGCTAGGGAGAGAAGTTGTTGAAACGTGTCTCTAGTGTTGCTAACTTCACTATCTTTTCATGACAACAAACTACAGTTGATCGACATCGTAATTATATGCGCGAGTCTGCAGGATGATTGGGTGCTCAGAAATAGGCAAAAGCACAAGCAGGCCTTTACCGTCAAGATGAGGTTCCTGTTGAAGTGATTCCAGGCAGTGATGTCATGGCAAGGAAAGGTCTGTCCACAACATAGTTATGATGAAGCAGGCAACATCGAAGTACAGCAAGCGATTTGAATTGATGCTAATGAGAAGATGTATGTTAGGGTCCTAGTGGATGACACAGACGTCTACGTACTACTTTTGCATCGATCATTATCTACATGACGGACTTATAAAACGCCAATGACCATGGAGACGCCCCTTCACAAATTGAACTGTTATTGATGTTCCTGCTAATGTAGACAAGTTAGGAGATATCATTCCATCGATGTTGGCAGGACATGCGTTGACGGGATGCGACACTCTTGGGGCATACTTTGGCATTGGATAGGGTACAATGCTGAAAGTGATGAAGCAGAAGATTCGACTCCCTTAGGACTCAGTTGGCAATGTTGATGCAGCATGGTCTTATGTCATCACTCAACCTACTCAATGCTTTGCTTCATGTTATGGACAGTCAACAACCAACTGAATGTCAGAGGCTCGTATCAACGTGTGGCTATCAAGGGTCCGAAGACTAGGAGCTCCAAATACCCCCAAACCTTGCCTCACTACCTCAAACTACCTCAAGCGTTTGTAGAAAATGTTATTAAAAGAGAGCTCATTTGCAAACATGCGTGTGGAAGCACGCATTACAGTCACGACCTCACTTTGCAGAATTAAGTGTTAAATGACACCCTCTTCCGCATGGAATATTTTAGGGCTCCCAACACTTTAGAGGGCTTTTAAACAAATTTCAAGATTTTGAAGCAAACTTATAAACGGATATAGTCCTGTATCGTATCGGTAGTTCGTAATTTGTAGGTTAATTAAAAAGAATCTAGTACCTTAGAATACAAATCTAGTTTCTTAACGCTGTCACTGAAAATGGGCATTTATAACCATATGCCACCTCATATCTATGGGACAGAGAACATAAAATTCAACCATGTTTTCTTCGAGTATAAAATTACAAAATAAAAATAAATGTGCAGCACAATTTTTACTCACTGTATCCAGTGCATCTGACTCATGACATATGATAATCTCATGTTAGAAATTGGTATTTGGCCATCATTTTGAACTATTCAAGTTAATGTGTCTATAGAGGGCGCCATTCCGAATTATGCAAATTTGCATATCATTTGTGATCATACAGCATCGCAATTTTTATTTAGTGATGATTCTAGAAAAAAATTAAGATATTTGACTGCCATTTAATGTAGTAAAATGCTGTTAAAACTTTTTATATCATTAATTTTGGTTTAAAAGGGGATTTTGGCGGCCATTTTGTATGACGTCACATATCTCAAATTGCTCAATGCTGACAGAGTGTCAGCAATCGAATTCTTCAAATTGATGGTCTAAGGAACTATAATCCGAAGAAAAAAAAACTATAGACCCTAAAACAAGGTATATCGAGATGGCTGCCGGACTATACCATTCATAGTGGCCGTTTCATCGGTGTCATCGGTCGACTGGCCGAATTTCTTAATAGTTGAAAACTGCTGCAATCTGTGGAACCTCGGAAAACAAAGGAGATTTGAAGCGAGCATCGACTCTCCTTGGTAAAATCATGGACCTACCACTGCTCTTATATTTTGGAGCCTGCAAGCGGGTTATATTGGGGGGGGGGGGTACCCGTACTTGAGCATACGTTGGTGTGTCTGGTACTGGGTCTCTGGGAGGCCTTATGGGGGCATCGTCAGAGGTGAACAAGAGAACACAGATATCGAGTGGGGGAAGAGTGGGGAAGGGTGTTTATTAGGAAGTGGTCCTTTTTCATATATTGACCTCCCACTTTCTCTTTCTCTCATCATCTCTGTATCTTTGTTTTGTTTTTTGTTTATTTCACCATTCAATTTGGGACATAATATTGGGACCTAGGGGTGAGGGTGCTAAGAAGCTTCTCCTCCCATCAAGTAGGTGATATAGGGGGCTGCAGCTTAGAGAGAAAGGGCACCTTAAAGGCGTGATAATTTGTCCACCTTTTCGCATGCTTGTCGGTATTTTAAAAGAAAAAGGCATCCTTCAGCACCTCAATGAAAGAGTCGCTTCAAGATAGCCTATATGCCCTTTTCCAAAAGCACTGGTGAATTCCGGCTACTAATTGACATATTTGGTAAATTATTATATCTATCCGGACTGGATAAATATAGCGTAGTCCCATATACAACTTTCTGTTTAGAGTGCTTGTAACTCTACCAAGACTGGGCCAAACTTCCTATCATTTTGATGATTCCAGAACCTTGGTGTACACACTAATACCTGCTTGATGATCAATCTTTTTTGATCGATTCCACAACGCTTCTTTCACAATGCATTCGCATGACCAGAACTGGTCTATTCCTTTAAAATGGGTAGTACAACTTGAAATCAAAATGTAAATGTAAAATACACCTGTATTGGTAGATTCAAAACATCTTAAAGACTATACTCCGGGTTAATATCAATCATTTATATCGCCACACAGGGATTCGCCATCAATGAAAACATACCGACGTTGGTAACAAAGCGACCATTCGACATGCAGTACATCGGTCAAAGGTCTGGTCTCAGTTTCTACGATGTCAAATTAGCAAACTATATCTACAACTGTAATTTTACTTGTGACCCCCTTCTGGACTGCGCCAACGAAGGCTTTGTAGACAAAACATGCACATGTCAATGCCCCCCTGCTTGGACGGGGGCGCTCTGCAACGAAAACTCAAATGTACCCGAAACAAGTGAGTTGCGTAATACTATTTAGTAGTACGCTGGGTACAGTTTTGCCTTTTGCCGAGGGAGAGGGGGAGGGTGGAGGGGGAAGAGGGGGTGGGGGGGGGCGGTGACGCATTTTACCCGTTTATCAAATCTCAGTTGTCTAAATTAAGCAACAACAATAACAATACAGATGACAATAACAGAAACAACAACAAAATGATTTATCAAAGACGGGTGTTATTTTCTCATCTTATAATTAAATAAGCCAAAATTATGTAAGGCTATTTAGGAAAGATATTCAGGCACCTAATAATATGCCTGAATTTGGAATTAAAACTAAAGAACAAAAACTGAACATTAGCCTTCTCGCCTCGTAATTATCTTCATTATGTTGCTCGGGCCAGCAATATTACAAAAGAATAACGTTATGGGCCACTGGATATTACATACCCATGCTTCACCTGGGGTGGGGTGGGGAGGGGGGGGGGATGGAATATTTTCACAATAATCTCCCCACTCATGGATAAGTTTTATACTTTTTTATTCTTATTTGATGTAATGATGATTTTGCTTGTTTCAATTCAAAAGTGATGACAGATAATTCGAGCGAGCGAATCGAACTAGTAGATATTGATGCTTTTATTCCCATCAGCAGACATTTATACAGGATTATGAGTCCACTTAATATCAACATAAAGAGAACTTATATTGTCATTAAAGTCTTTAAAACAAATCATTAGTCGATGACCAGGCATTTGTTCCTGCAACAATTATTTCCGGATTTATTGACAGGTTTAGAGTAAGGTTTACCCTGTTGGGTCCAAGGTTGACGTGAAAAATTCGGGTAGTTTAGGAAATTGACGCGGATCAAATGTCGTCCAAACGATTAGTCTTCATTATATACATCACTTAAGAAATCCAGCCATCTGATTGGTCGAAATTGGAGTAATGATTCTGGCCGTTCACGTAAAAAAACGAAAATGCCCAAACCGGTTAATAGTCCAAGAGTGAGATCCCTCAAAATTCCAGTTACCATGCAAATAGTTAAATTTTGCTGCGATACCCATTGGTTAACGTGTTAAATTGTTCTTTGAGCGTGCGCGGATACCATCAAGTGCTTTTTGTATGCGATTCCCAACTGATCAAAAATTTCGTCAATTTTCCAGCAAAGATAAATAGACAGTTTCTCAGATTTTCCGTGATGTTTTAACCACTCTTTTCGAGAACTTGCACCTCTTGCCATGGCACAGAGGCGCGCCTGGGTGTAAGCGCGTTCTCTTGAGGCTATAAAAAGCCAAGCCTCTCGAAGCAGCTGGTATCTCTATACTAATTATAGCGGAGTGGTATCTTCACTTCTATCCTTCGTGTTAACCAACCCCTGCATATACATGTACATGAATGTTTCACCATGGGCCATCATATAGCTCCGGTTGTCTCATTTTCGCTCGCTGGACCATTGCCAGCACAAAAGTAGCTAGTTCGACGTCGCTACCAAACTAGAATGTTCCACTATGTTGCAGGGTGTCTGCCATTGGGTATGATTTGTGAACCGGGTGTGCGGAAATGGTGTGTTGGGGAGGGGAAGTGAGAGTGTTCGTGTGTGGTAATTGCATGTGTGTCAACAATTAAAGACTAATAAATGACAGATGGCTAATCATAATTGTCTACATCACAGTCCACATATAAATGTGCCTTAAACGTATATAGCAGACGGCAATCGGCGGATCAGACAACACGTGATAGTGATTTTGTATGTGAGATTGCTTTGCTAAATATAAAATACAATAGTATGTGTGTGTGTGTGTGTGTGTGTATTGGGTTTTTACAGACGTGTATCAATCAGATTTGATTATTTACGTCTGGGGACCGACCTTTAAACGTCACCATCCGAAAGACATGACTCAGCTTTGAACTTGCGTTCTTGGCTGAATCAGTTTGTAACTTCCACTGTTAGCTGGATTACAGGCGCACGCAACAACGCCTAGTTATACCTTTTCCATATCTTCAAACTATCATTAATATCTGATAATTAAACAGTTAGTAAAATAAACTTACCAAACTACATAATACAATGAAATACTTGACTGAAAGTAGGGGAGTTTGGTGTGTTGCACAATTGCACCCCTCTGTAAATAATCGAGTAGTCCATGGCGTTCATGAATATTCATGTTTTTTTGCTTACCTCGGCAAAATGTTTGCCTATACTAAATGGACAAATTACGGTGGGAGGGGGGGGGGGGTGGCTGAAATGGACATAATGAATCAATCAGAACTGATCTATGATACTTCATTCTTCGGGCGATTGACCTATAACCTTACAATCGCGTGCTAAATTGCGTCCAAAGCTATATAGGCAATGGCGAGCTGTCGACCTATTTTGATCAAATTACGGTGGGTAAACTTTCAAAAGTCAATGGGACATGAGGGTTCCAGTGAAAGAACTAGTGTCAACGTACGTCGGGTGGATGTGCTTTTCGTTGAAACAAAAAAATAATTTTTAACGATTTTTTTTTTTTTTTTTTTTTTTGGGGGGGGGGGGGGTAAAAGTCCATAAGCTAACATGTTAGGCTGCTGGACTCTGACGATCGGGGGCGTTGTCCAATGAGACTAATCGAAGCTATATGTATCCTTTTCTATAAAATTGTATTAATCAAACCCCGACCATGATGCGTCATATTATATTATGTCAACTTAACATTCTCTTTCTCTCTGCTTGTTCGAAAAGGAATATACTGTTTTTATTTTTCTCTCTCTCCCTCTCTTTCAAAGTTACTGAGATCACCAGAACTGAGCCATCTGGGGAGATCACATCCCCTGACTATGAATCTGGACAGTACCCCATAAACTCAGCCAGCATGATTTATATGGTTGTGAGTTAAACTATCTCTGCTTTCTTCCTGCCCACCAACCCGACTTTAAACTGTCTCCAAACTGACCGATTCCTGGCCATTTGTAAAAATGTAATATTTTGTGTGGTATGTTGTCTATTATTCAGATGGTATAGAAGAATTATTTAGAAAAGAGGCACTTTATACAGATCACGGTAGAGTATAACATGTAATGAGGAGTTATAATTTCCACTCTTTATTTTCTAAAACAAAATTATCCTGAAGGAATTTAAGCATATTTACTGTTTATGTGGCAACGCTGGAAATATTACAACTAAATTGTTGAAAGCTAGCCTTGTCTTTAATTTCAAAGGGCGAACCTGGAGCTACGATTACATTAACGTTTGACGCATTCGATATAGCAGATCCAGGCAGTCATGGGTGTTGGGACTACGTTCAGGTCAACAGTGATGACCCGCGATACGGAGGAGAGAAGTATTGTGGAAACCAAATACCAGCCCCAATCGTAGCAAAAGATAACATTATGATCTGGTTCTACTCCAACGGAGTAAATACCGACAAGGGATTCAGGGCCCATTTTACCATTGATCGACCACTAACCGAAGCACCTGTCGTAACTACCAAAGCACCAACCACACCTGTAGTAACTACCGAAGCACCAACCACACCTGTAGTAACTACCAATGCACCAACCGAAGCACCAACCACACCTGTCGTAACTACCAAAGCACCAACAAGTGAAGGTATACCAAAGACTTCTTGTTCTCTTTTCATCATGGATGCTGAAACTTGTCAATTATAGAGAGTATAATAGGTACACCCTCTTAGACCGGTCAGATATGACGCGGTAAACCGTCGGAAAAAACGAAGGAAAGAACGCCGCGTTAGAAAAGAATGAATGGCAACTGCGAGCTACAAACGTGATAAAATTGTCCCACGCGTATTCACTGAGCTCTGTGTTAAAAGAAAAAGGAAATTTGAAGCTTATTACACTATTACACGCCATTATGATTTTTTTTTAATTGCCGCGATTTCCGCTGCATATCTGAACGAGGCTTCAGAATTCTAGATACTGGATTATCTTCCTATTTATGAAGAATAACAATTCTACTGAATTGCTTCCTGGGCTTTCCAAAATGGTCTTTAAAATGTAAATCCTGAAATACAAGTACATATACTCTGTATAGCGTGCTTGAGCCCAGGTATGTGTCGGTACACACATTCAAAAATTACATTGGGAAATGCCTGTGCCAAACAAATCATGTGTACCACTAGATTGCTGACAAATCGTTGCTTTCTGATCATTTATTTCAATATTTGATCAGGTAATCTAAAATAGAGAATGGAGCTCACTAATAGTGTGTGCCAGTTTGAAATCGAATGACAAGGAACTATTATTTTCACACTGCTATTAAAAACCGAAAGATTATTAGCCAATCAGGATAAGGTAATTTTGTGTTTGGTGTGATGTCGGTGTGATTATATATATGTGTGTTCGTATATTTATTTATATATAAATGTGAAGCATATTATTGACATCATCATCATTATCATTAATATAATTATTATATTATCATTTGTATTTTTATTATTATTATTATTGTTGTTTTTCTTGTTGTTATCATTATTATGGAAATATTTGAGGCGGTTGGGCAATCCGACACTAAATGTATTCCCATACATCCACACAGTGATGGATCCAGGGGGACAATTTTACCCTTTTTGGGAGATGGGCCCCTTCCCTGGCGCTCAAGGGGGGGGGGGGAGTGCGTTTTTTTCAAATTCTCGAGAGCCTTCCCCCCCCCCCAACCCATTGTGTGAATTGTCTGGAGCAAAAAAAAAAAAAAAAAAAAAAAAAATGTGCTCCTTACCCCCCCCCCCCCCCCCCCCCCCGCGCGCTTATTATTCATCGGCTGGCTGTATCGCCGCTAAATATTTTCTCACGAATTGGGCACCCTCCCCTGGCGCTCAAGGGGGGGGTGCGTTTTTTTCAAATTCTCGAGAGCCCCCCCCCCCCACCCATTGTGTGAATTGTCGGCTGGACCCGCCCCTGCATCCACAGCCCTGTCTTATGAAACATTTACGATTAATCGTAAGTCATCCAATCAATCATTAGCTTTCACAAATCTTTCTCTTTAATACAGAGCAGCGATCGGTTTGAATCACATGCAATTGTTTATAAGGCGAGGCACAGAAGTACATTTATACAATTACCATCGTTCATTTTCATTTTCCCCTCAGCGCCACTAAGTACCTTAACTTCCCCAAACTACCCGAATGCTTACAATGCCCGGGAAAAGAAAGTCTACCGCCTAACTACTGATGTAGGCAAAAAGATTTATCTAAAGATCGATGAAATGGAGATTCAGGAGGGCAGAAATAGATGTAACTATGACGCCCTTATCGTCAATCTCGGAGGTACTGACGAGGTTTTGAAAACACGGTAAATAAATCAATTTTAAATGCATTAAAGAATAATGATTGTCTCGCAAAATAAATGTTAGTCTAATTTGATTCGAGTCGGTTGGATTTTCTCGATATTAGAAATAACATAATATATGCAATATTTTATCAAAATGTAAAATCACTTCCCTTCCTCACTTAAATATGTAATAATGATATAATGGCAAAGTTGAATTGAGAGGGGCATTGTGCAATGATATAACGTATGACATCGTATTTTGGTGGTATATTTCAGACTGTGTGGAACCAGGACTAACGTTGGTCCATTCGAATCCTTGTCGAACAAAATGAAGCTGATATTCATCACCGATGGATCCGAAGAGAGGAGAGGCTTCAAGGTATCGTACAAGAGTATCACAGAATCCACATGCGGTGGAACCTTCGGTGGGGAGTCCGGTATAGTCGAGTCACTCAACTACCCCATACACTACCCCAACCAGATAGTCTGTGATTACGTCATTCAGGTAGATCCTGGAAAGGTCATTAGGTTGACATTCAATGATTTGGACGTGGAATATGGACCTAATTATCTTTGCCAGTATGACTGCCTAAAGGTGATTCAACTGAACCAAAATGACCAAGAAGAGACTCTATTGAGGTATGTAACTTACGTACAAACAAAATAGCTAACGAACGAGCTGTATAACTAACTAAACGAATTAGCTCTCTAACGCGCTAACTAACGAACGAACTAACTTCAGTAGCGTATCGAGGGAATCTAACCACACGGAAAACTACTCCCACCCCTCCCTCTCGTACACTTACCTTTCGGACAACTTCTCCCACCCCTCCCACCCTCTCGGAGATTAACTACTCTGGCAACTACTCCTACCCCTCCCTCTCGGACACTAACCACTCGGACAACTACTCCCACCCCTCCCTCTCGGACACGAACCACTCGGACAACTACTCCCATCCACCCCTCCCTCTCGGACACTTACCAGTCGGACAATTACTCCCACCCCTCCCTCCCTCTCGGACACTAACCACTCGGACAACAACTCCCACCCAGGCCCGGATCCAGGATTTCTTAGGGGGGGGCAATTTTTTTTTTTTTTTTTTTTTTTTTTTTTGGGGGGGGGGGGGGGAGGGTAGACCAACTCTTACATGCAGGCCCCGCTGAGCGTTTCTGGGGGGGGGGGGGGTGGGTCAAGGGGCGCAGCCCTCAGAAGCTCAGGGGTTTGGGGCAATAAATTAAGGTCAGATGAGCATATTTTGATACCTTATTTGTGACACTGGCAGGACACAAAATGGTGTTGGGTCCAGGGGGCGGAGCCCCGAGAAGCTCAAGGGTTTTATACATTAAATCATCGTCAAATGAGCATATTTAAACCTTATTTGTGACACTGGCAGGTCATTAATTGGCGTGGGGTCCAAGGGGCGGAGCTCCCGGAAGCTCAGGGGTTTTGGGCAATAAATTACGGTCAGATGAGCATATTTTAATATTTTATTTGTGACAATGACAGGAAACAAATTGGTGTTGGGTCCAGGGGGCAGAGCCCTCAGAAGCCCACAGGTTTTATACATCAAATTATCGTCAGATGAGCATAATTTTATACCTTATTTGTGACACTGGCAGGTCACGAATTGGCGTGATGTCCAGGAGGCGGAGCCCCAGAAGCTCAGTGGTTTTATACATTAAATTATCGTCAGATGTGCATATTTTATACCTTATTTGTGACACTGGCAGGTCATGAATCGGCGTGGGGTCCAGGGGCGGAGTCCCCGGAAGCTCAGCGGTTCTTGGCAATAAATTACGGTCAGATGAGCATTTTTTTATACCTTATTTGTGGTACAAGCAGGACACAAATTGGTGTTGGGTCCAGAAGTTCAGGGGTTTTATACATTAAATTATCGTCAGATGAGCATATTTAAACAATATTTGTGACACTGGCAGGTCATGAATTGGCGTGGGGTCCAGGGCGCGGAGCTCTCGGAAGCTCAGGGGTTTGGGGCAATAATTTATTGTCAGATGAGCATATTTTTGTACCCTATTTGTGACACTGGCAGGACACTAATTGGCGTGGGAGCCAGGGGGCAGAGCCCCCTAAAGCTCAAGGGTTTAAGGCATTTTATAACGGTCAGACAAGCATGCAGGGCCCCGCCTTAGGGCCCCTGGTGGGGTCGAGACATGGAGCCCCGGAAATTTAGGGGTTTTAGGCATTTAATTACGGTCAGATGAGCATATTCTTAAACCTTATTTGTGACACTGGCAGGTCACTTATTGGCGTTGGGTCCCCCCGGTCCCCCCCCCCCCTGGATCCGCCACTGCCGCCACTGCACCCACCCCTCCCTCTCCGACATTTATCACTCAGACAACTACTCTCACCCTTCCCTCTCAGACACTTACCACTCGGACAACTATTCCCACCCCTCCGTCTCGGACACTAACCACTAGGACAATTACACCCACCCCTCCGTCTCGGACACTAACCACTAGGACAATTACACCCAACCCTACCTCCGTTTCGGACACTAACTACTCGGACGAATCCCGTATACAATTGATACCTCACTCATACCACCAGACCGATTCCAAACCTAATGTAATTGTTGGTTCGGTCTGTTGTCGATCTGGGGTGTTTCATCAAGCCTTAAGTATTTTTTCTCAAATCGGAATCATTTTTCGTTGATGAACCATCCTCATGGTGTCGGTTTCGTTCGTATTACTGAGGTACGAATTTACCAGAAGTCTTGAGATCAATCCAGATAGATCCGGATTAATTACGACTTTATATATTTTTATTCAAGACCCATATTCTCATCTTTTGATTGGTGCCATGATAGTCATAAATAATCACTGTCAACTGATCGAGAACAGATTTATACGTCATAAAAATTGTAATTGAATTTCGATAATGAGCTCCACAAAGTAGTACACTCTATTTTATATTATTCTATATTTATGATGCAGCCTGGACGGGACGTCTCCACCATTGCCAATTGTGTCTCGGACCAACCAGCTCACTCTTCGCTTATCATCTGATGCGTATGTTGGAGGCAAAGGTTTCCAGGTTTCATATCTTGCTATCTAATTCCTCAGTCACATCTTCAAATCGACTCCAAATTGACTCTAAACCGACCGGTTTTTACTCCATCATTATGACCATGCGGTCGGTATGTTCTCAGTGAGGAGTCGGTCTCGCTGGTGTGACTATAGGCTATTGATAAACATGGACATAATAACGAGCAGACTTTCATCATTTCTTCTTAACTTTTGAACGATTAATTGTTTAAGCTAAATTATATTTGAAATTCTATTCTGTAATACCTTATGAGGGCATTTAGATATTTTAGAAGAAGAGAATATTGCTAATATAAAGGGGGTTGATCCTTCATTATAACATTAGTCTGAGTGGAAGAGGAAGTATTGAACAAAATGACACAAATATAGTATTAAAAAAAAAAAAGCTTTAAATCTTTTTAAAGGTCAAGGACAAATAATTATCATGAAGAAACTCCGAGCGGAAATTCAGCCATGTTTGATATCATAAACGGAGACAAATCCCTAGATTTATTGTGTAAATCATTTTCAAATTTATTTACATACCAATACTAAATTCGTGATGGAACACATATATTTCACATGGTGTTTTAAAGATAACATATTGTTATACCCTCTTATGTGAAATATAATCACTCTATCATAAAATTAAGAATGATAATAATGTTGTAGCAGTTCTATATAAATAAACAAAATATGTCGGCTTCTCCTTGAATGACGTCACATACGCCCGCGTTGCCAAATGGGAGATCCCCTATCACTATAGTGCTCATTACTTTCAACAAATTACTTTCGACTGTCTTATCCCATACATGTCTTTTCCTTGAATTCAATTCCTCTTCAATATTTTACGTCGTAAGATAGTATTGTGTCCTCTGTTCACTCTAAACCATGACAAATTGTAAATTTTACCCCAGAGTGGGCAGATTAAAAAATATGGCTATTATTAAGAGTGTGTATTAATTTCCTCTTTAATTATCTGTTTGTCGTACTTAGTTTATAATATAAGTAGTTTTGCCATTTGTTGGTGAATTAAGTTACAGGTCATCAGAATCAATGTAATAATAGCGAGTATTGAATAAATAGTTAAGGAATGGAAATATCTTTTGTCTATTAGTATTCATTCGTCTGCTGTTTGGACATTTATATATGTATGGCTTGCATTTTGCTCATGATACAGTTCGTTTGTTCATGCAGGGACATGGAAACCAATTATCTACCATATTCACATTATCCTCTTATCGACTGAGTCAGTCGATAAGAGCAGCATTCTAAATGGTGGAAATAGTAATCTTTACAATAACTTCACTTTTTATGTACATGCCCTCTCAAATAATTGCCTCGAGTTTCGTCGGTTCGAATTAGTGTTCCAATAGGGCTAAATTCTGATCATTGTTAAACTCGAAATCCATTTTGTTCACTATTCTTCAGCGGCGGAGATTATTTTTCTCTTTGATCTACGTTATGGCAATATAAATTATTCCATTGAAATCGGCGCAATGCAGCTATCAAATTTAGTCTATGAGATTTTAGTGTTCATTGTTGTTTGAAATAACAATGCCTGTAGAATCATAAGGCCATGCCCATATTGAATATGTAGGGCGGAACCAACACCAACATTTATACGATATTTAGATGAATGACAAAGAATTAGAAAAATTTAATGCGATTTTAAAGAATAGTCTGGCATGAAAAAGAATCATAAATTTATATCAGTGATTATTCACAGGCGCGGTTCGAGTTTATGTTTGGTTGTGTGTTTGTGTGTTTGTGTGTGTGTGGGTGCGTGTGCGTGTGCGTGTGGGTGTGTGTGTATGTGTATGTGCGTGTTTTTTGTGTTTGTGTGTTTGTGTGTAGGGGGTGGGTGCTTTGGGGAGCTTGTTGGGGCTTTAGGGGAGATTGGGGGTTCTGGTATTCATTTTGTACATTCAATTCAATTCAATACAGGGATGCCAGTAAAACTTGATCAGAGGGTCTGAAAATCAACTAAAATGAGCTATTTTGTACGCACAAACAAACCCTAAACTATAGCCTGAGAATAAACCGCGAGGGCCTGAATTCAGGCTTTTGCCCGAAAACTGCATCCCTGCAAATATTATTGATTATAATCTAAAACAAATAGAATCTTTCTTAAATTTTCATAACGGATAACAAATTTAAAATTATATTGTAACATATAGATATTTGAGTGCAAAAGTCATAAATTGATACATGTGCCTTGCTCAAATTCATTTATAATCAAAAATTGTAAGGGAAGGGTGGGGTATTGAGCAGCGCTCAAAATACACGGGGGCGATGGGCGATTCGCCCCCGTGAGCTCCATAATCGCCCCCGTCAGGTTGCTCACGGGGGCGATTGAAAAATTAAAAATCGCCCCCGTGGAATTATAAAATAAAGATTATCTTTTCTGATATAACTTTAACACAATATTGAGTATCAATTTTCAAACCTTAAACCAATGAAATCGAACTTAGATGGCGCTTTCTCTCCCATCTCTATGAGTATTACCGATACAAACAACGGAAGCTCGCAGTGCAGCTAGTGCGGCCCTCAGCAGTGGCTATACTGCGCCGGTAGTACCGGTGTGCACGCTGACGCCCAATATCTGCTGGAGCTGGAGACGATCGCGCAAGGACTGAAACATGGAGAAGTTTTTCGTTGTGAAAAGTGTGAATCCTCTGAAATCTGGCTATTCTAAAAGGCCAGCAAATAATGTAACTCGACCAGTAAATCAATATTGAGAAGGAGATCACCAAAGATGTTGCAGGGTGTAAAGTTGTGTAATGTTTTATTACATGACTTAACACAACCCGTGTTTAAGGAGTGAACCATTCAATGTTGTGTAAAGTCGTTACACAACGAATTTGCAGTGCACACACATGTAAATCTGAGATTGTTCATTAATATTATGTTATTAAATACAGTTTGCAGAATCATCTGTAAATAACTATGTTAAGCATTTACAGTCTATAAAAAATAGTTCCATAAATTAATATATCCCTGTGTTTGGATCAAGCAAAACAAATGCGTTTCCGGAAGCGAGAAAAAAATATGGGAAGAGGGGAAGGTCGAAATCTGTTTACGTGCAATACTTTTAGTGCACCGCGAGGACAACTATATTATGTCAAAGTCATGTTAATCCAGATAAGGTTATTCGAGGAATAAACTTTCAGATTCATATTTAAATCCCAATAAATAATATGTAGTCAAAATTAAATATAGTAAGGTACAATCGTCATGTCTACGGGTGCTTCCACTAAACGACATGACTTGAAAAAATAATAAAAAAGCACGCACGTGCAACGAGGACAAAATAAGAATAATGTAACGGACCAGCCCGTTACAGGTAGTTATCTTGCACAAAAAGGAAAAGGGCAGTAAGCTTTTGGGGCGTAAGGGCTCAGAGCGCGATTACGGACGCACCATGCGTAAAGCAGCTCTCAGAGCGTCTCGGATCCTATAAATAGCGGTTTTGAGCTGAGATATCGTCACTTCGACGCTGGCTCTCGTCTTGGTCAGATAGCGAACTCTCCGCTTTCCTCCAGCTGAGCTAAAGTAAGGAAAAGGACTGGAAGCGAGAAATAGAGTTCCTACAAAAGGCAATCCCTGCCTTTACTACTTGTTGAGATTAATACAGGTAATTGGTGTCGGTGTTATAACTATGATAACGAGTTGGAGAAGTTGACTTATGTTTGTATTAATAAAGTATACAGTTAAACAATCCATCGTTTCACAACGTGTAATTAGTTGAGTCTCCATAGACAGATGTAATTTCATAGAGAATACACGTCCAGCTATCCAAAACACCTCTCATCTCCACACTCATATACTTTGGGAAAACTGAGCCACGTCAGGGTCTCTAAACTACAAGCCAAATAGAAACCGCTCGCATTATTCAGGATGGCAAATTCTTCGTCAGATGACGGTGATAGAGGCAAGGGACAGGCCAGCACTCCAGCATCCAGGACCCGTTCTAGGATGGAGGGCCGTAACAATAAGATAACAGCCCAGTATATACATCATCCATCTTTCGAAACTAACTTCGAGGGTGGCGCTAATTTTCTCTTTCGATTCATAATTGAATAGAAAACAGGATGAGCTCAGAGTTTTTATGTCGACCATTACCATTAAAACCATTTTTTTCTTCTTCCGCAAAATCAGGGGGGGGGGGGTCTGGTCTAGGTCTCTACTTTTCTGAAGAGGAGTGTTAATTATACTTGTGTAATAAGATTGACAAGGTCTTCATGTCTTTTGTCCTTTCTGCTATTTATTCTGAATAGTGTAGTTGTGTTTTGTGGCCAAGTTTCTATTTCGACATCACCCCCGCGTGAGAACAGTGAAGATATATATTTTCGAGCTCAAGTACTTCCTTATTTCAGCTTTTAATCAACTACAAAGGCGATATGGGCGCGACAAAAAAAATTAACAAAATAAGCTAAAGTTCAGTCGATTGCAACGGTTTTTCCCTCTGGCATTCACGAGTGTTCATAAAATTATATAATACTTGTATATGTTTAAGAGAACTAGTCCTAACGAACAAAGGAAACTCCAATTTGACTATACTACATTGCGACGATCATATCCACTATACAGATTGAGTAATACGTATGTATACGGGCTTGGACCAGAAATTTCGTACAAAGGGAAGAGATCTGACCATTAGCTGCATGTTATAACTTGTAAGCTTGTAAGAGAAATAATGCCGACTATTAATGATAATGATGAAATAGCAAATAATTTAGGAGTTTCATGGGTACCACCAATTCAATAGAAAAAGAGCCCCCGTCTGTACTAAAAGAGCCCCCGTGAGAAGGCTCACGGGGGCGCTTTTTATTTTGGAAGAGCCCCGTGGACAAAAAATTAATTTGAGCCCTGGTATTGAGCCCCAAACCCAGTCTAGAACCTATGTGGTTTCGCTCTTTAATTTGAACACAAGAGTTCTGACATTTACGAAAACGGCGAAATAAAGACAGATGGCGCTGTTGACAATCACTATTCAGGATAAATACAAGCGATTGACGAACTGCATGCACATAATCAGTTCCCCAATCTAAAAATGGATGAAAATTTGATTTTCACCAAAGTAAGAAAGAAAAAGGTCCGCTAGATTCGAATGTTTTATTTCAGGCCTATCGATATAGGCCTTCGAGTGATTCAGCCAGTCTGCTGTTCATAGCACACTGGTAGGCTTAAAACGCGTATACGGGAAAGTTCTCAGATTAATCCAAAACGTCAGTAGCCGGCAAGATTAAAAAGTCTTCCATTGCAATCTACAAAGTCTCTAGCATTTTTCTAATCACCTAAACATTTCACTTCTTCATCGTTCATTGGAATGAACACCCGACTGAACACATAAACATAATGAAGACGCAAACGAAAGTAAAATTTGTTGTTAATCACATCGTTTAATGATTACAAATAAATTGTGCCATATATAAAAAATTGTACACACTGTTTTTTCCCCTATTTCTTAAAATATATGCATGTATTACAAAACTACTGTTTCTTTTAGATTAATTTATAAAAAGGTATTGTTTTATCATACAGTCATCTGCGATAAAGCAATGGTATACATTATGGTGAATGAAGAAAATATTTAGGATGTGACAAAGAATACGTGCAAGATCAAGCGAGAGGGGCAACGAAAAAAAAGATAGACTATGAGGGACGTAAAGTGGGTTAAGCTATATAAGAGGGGGGGGGGGGACATATTTTGCATCATCAGGTGATCTGATTGTGTTGGTGAGTGGTGTTCTTTGGGGGATGGGGCTCGGTAATTATTTTACATCATTGGGTTGCAAATACACACTTATAATTTGTACTCATAAACTCGTCTGCACAGAGACGTAATACTGTTATAAATATTTATATAATTAATCAGTAGATGATTGCGAAATTTAAAATCAATCTTTATTCACCATAGCATGGTCATGATGGTTGGTCATCATCATCATGATTTACGAGTCTTTCGATATTTTTAATTCATTTTGCGAATACTTAACTTAAAGGTAAAGACCAGTTATGGTCATGCGATTGCATTGTGAAAGAAACGTTGTGGAATCGATCAGAAAAGGTTGATCATCTAGCATCTAGCATCTGCAAGGTTCTGGAATCATCAAAATGATAAGAAATTTGGCCCATTCTTTGTAAAATTACAAGCACTATACACAGAAAGATGTATATGGGACTACCCTATATCTCTCACAGACCATGAGAGAAACAAATTTTTACCAAATATATGAATTAGTAGGCGGTTTCCCGGCAAATTTTTTATCATCATGTATTAGTCAAAACATATTCTTTCACATGATTGGTAATGAGAGCTTCCATTTCATATTTTGAAATTGGGGCGTTTCCAATACTGGTCTTTACCTTTAAATGTAATACAAAGTTTGGGGAAATTTTGAAAATTGGGTGCATAGTGATTATTTACAATTTTGATATATTTGGATGCCCCTGTGGATGAATTATTATAAGCACTCGAAAATTTTGCCCCTGAAACACTCTTGCTTTGGGGAAAAATTAAACATAAACATTTTAAATAGCGCCTACGGCCGTACAAATTCAATGTCATGGCCGCCGAGTAGTGTGCACACGGGGTGAGCTGGCTCTATAAGAAATAATGAGTTTCGGGCTATAATTCTACAAATTCTACAGATTTTCTACAGATTTCAACAACATCCTGACACCAAATATTACTCCATCACCATGAACGATAAAGAATATGACTTGAGAACACAGAAAGTGAGTAACAACTCCAAAAAGGCAGGCCAAAAGTCAAAAGCAAAAGCCGACAGCACGCTATCGAAAACAGTCAGCGAAAAAGAAGGCGTGGCGTGTGCTTCGGCCCCAGTGCAGCCGGCGCCGCCGGTCGAGATGATCGAGGACACCCCCGACGATCCGCGGTCAGTAATGCCCGAGATGCGAAAGCTCTTCAGTGAATTTTCTGCTAATATCGACGGGAAACTTAACATCATGATTAATGATTTAGCATCGGTTAAAAGGGATTTGTCAGTGATAAAGAGAGAAGTCAGGGATCTTGAGAAGGCAGTTGAGGATACTTCGGGCAGGATTGAGTCAGTTGAAACTGACAAAATCCCAACCATCGAATCATCCATTACGCAGCTCCGTAAAGATCTTGAAGACCAGCTTGTGCGCCAGGAACTACACCATAGGAAGCAAAACCTCCTTTTCTACGGTATCGCCCCTGCACCTGACGAGGATGTCTACGCCACCGCCACTAAAGTTATTTCGGGTATTTTGCATATACCTGCTGTGGAAGCTCAACAAATACACATCATCAACGCTCACCGCCTACCAAGAAGGGGCAATGCAACCGGAGCTGCGGCGCCCCCGGCCGGCCCCGATCCAATCATCATTAGGTTTGGCAGAATGTTGGATCGGGATAGGATCATACGTGCCTACGAGCGCGAGGAAATCGAGCGAGCGAGATCTAAATCAACCCAGGTTGAGCCCGCCCCGACCCATCGTATTTCCGTACGATCTGACCTGCCGCCGGTAATGAAGAGAGAACGGGGTCGCCTATCAGCAATAGCATACAACCTTCGGAAATCACAGTCGCTAAAAACCAAGATTAAAGTACAGGGCACGTCAGTCATCCTCCTTACAAGGGAAAATAAGGGCCAGACATGGACCACCTGGTCGGAATGACATAGCATCAAATCATAAAGGTAAAATGTTCAGTATCATTAACTTGAAAGTAAAGGCTACTCTCTCTTTTTAAATTGTTTATGATCCTCGGTCACGCAAATTACGGGATCCATTTTTTTTTCTTCTGTGCAGGCATGATAAATGCTGTTAATGCAAACAATTTGTTCAAAACTTGACGTTTAGTGTTTGAGATTTCTAGTGTTAAAGCAGTTTATCACCAGGATATTTTTTTTCTCCTTTGTTTTCCTAACCTGGTCTTATAAAAGGTCTCAATTTAGTCCTTATGATGCTGAGACTGTACAAATAAATTTTGCAGCAACAGAGGAATGTTTCCCTCTACTTTTCACTATTTACTGCATTGTTTATATATGTCACTTTCAGTGTACCATATTAAAAGTTCAACAGGGTATATTTTGCCTTTATATAAACTATACCAAGAGAGTCGATAGGCCTACTCTTGCATATTCAACTTATTCACATATAAAAAGTATTATCAATGCTATAAAAAAAATAAAATAATAATAATAATAACAAATAAATAAAAATAAAAATTCTGTTGTGGTAAAGGGTCACCGTATGATGTGAATGTAAACTGAATTTTTTTTAAAGGAAATAAATAATAAATAAAGATAAAATATCAATAATAAGTGAAAAGGGAAAATAAATATGTCAATGGTCTGACAGAGGATGTTAACTTATTGCCAAATCGCATTGACATTGTGATGCAAGTTCATAAAGTGCGCGAATAGCGTTGTGTTTCCTTTATCTATCCTCATTTAAGTGGCATTCGTATGTGTGTCATAATAAGTAAATAAATACAATCTCGTAATAATAACTAAAAAACCTAAATTATTTTGACAAAAAAAGAAAAAGGAAAAGAAGTTAACTGAGCAAAGACAAGTTTTTGCAGACTGCACATGGACTCCTTAACTGAAAATTTTTTAAATAAATGTAACCTTGTTTCATTGTTCATCTAAATCTGTTTGACAGTATAATGTAAGTTGATAGAAAAAGAGAATAATCATTTTCAGCCTACCGTACTCAAATTGTATTTTCTCTTAGAAGTTTTGCATAGCCTTGTGACATGCATATACCAATAGTCGGCTGTTAGTTACTAATTGTAAATGTGAACAGTTTAGTCATTTACACCAAGGGAAGTTCTTGCGGTCTGCATTTTATATGTCCATGTTGTGACTTATGTTCATTTTAGACCCAACAGTATCACAGAACCATGATGCTATAATGAGAACGACATTAAGTGCACACAAAGTAAACACTTATGAGCACCTAGAACAGCAAAGAAAGAAAAAAAAATAATTATACAAAAATCAGATGGGATATAAGGAGTGCAAACTGCAGGATCAAAAGTTTTAATGCCAAATGCTAACCAATGTATGAGTGCAAATGGTGACACCAATATACGCCATGTCTAAATTCTTCAACAAAATATATTGTGAAAATGACTAATGGACACAGGAAATATGTATTTCTTTCATATTCAACCTATCCACACTATGTATGGGTCGAAATATCACAGATTTCAGCGTGAGTACATGTACAATCTATATGAAAGACTGACTTGTCACTGGGAAATGTTCAACTTCAATTACAGCAATCATTTAGTTGCTACATGTATTTTTCCCCCTTTAAGCCGAAAAAGGGGCCATCATGATGAACATAAATTCAAGAAATATATTAATAAAAAAATTAAAAAAAAAAAAATAAATAAATAAATAAAAGAAGAAGGGAAAAAATCAAACTAACAAAATATCTTGCATTTACATCTCTATGGAATTGAACATTTCCTAAACATTTGTGTGCCACCAATAAACCTAAATGCATGACAATACTGTTACGTATTGCCTTTTTTTTTTTTTTAATCATGCGCTTTGATTGCATTTGTATTTTTTGTCTAGTGACATGTTTATTTTCATTCAATCGCAACATTCTATGTAAAGTTGATTCATTGAAACATTCTGTTTGACAACTTGGCAACAATATAGGCCTATACAATAATCGCCAGATCTCATACCATTTTAACATAATGACATAAGAGCGTCTAAGTTATGTACCCCTTATCATGTACAATCCTTTTATGTACAGTAATAATTGTTCTCTGATATCATGGCTCCAAAAATGCACTTCATTGAATGTATGATGTGTTGGTACGTCATTTGGTTTGCAAGCATACATAACAAATTCCAGTTGAAGTTATTATACATGTAATTACTTGGCGAGAACAGGTTACACCTGTATTACGTCATTCTTTTTCGTATTACGATTGATACATTCAACATACATTGTTTATGATAATGTTGCTGTGATGTTGTCTCCCATCCTTTCCGTCAACGGCGAAACATTCTTTTCCCCAATATCTAAATGCAATCTCAGTTATTTTTCCCTCACTGTCTCGGTTTTTATGCATTATGTGTAGTCATTTATATTGACTAAAATATTATGTATACATGAATACCTATACCCTTTTTGTAATTCATGGATTTTCAACGTTGCGCATAGTAGTGTGATGTTCGGGTTGCATGTTATTAGGGAGTGGGCTGCAGTATTTGGAGGTCCGGTTTGCATGCTATGGCTGTTGCTATGTCGGACAATTAATTTGCTTGACTGACGTGGCGGCGACCGATGTGTGCGGCCCGCATTCCGGGTGCTGTGTTCCATTCAGGTTGATCGAGTCTCGTTGTTTAGAAAAATTTAAAGATCTGTTCATGTATAATGTAAGCCCACCATTATGTTTGTATAATGTTTAACCAGACAAAAATGCTCAATTTAATCATGAAATGCAACCGTCCTTGCACTGCTATTGCTTCTCATTTGTTAAAGCAATAAACCGCCCCAGATTTGTTTATCCATACTGAACGAATTGCTTCTATTTGATTTGGTTTGTAGTTGTATACTGCGTATATGACTAGTTGTCCTAATAATGCCGATCTCTTCCCCAATATTTTTCCAAACACTCTCTATACAGTATAACCAGAGCCAGCCCAGCCCATCCTTCACACATGTTATGCCAACAGAGATTCATAGTACGTGTTTGTATCCATTTTTTTCTTTTTCATCATCATCATTATCATTATGTGTCTTCTCTCTTCCTTCTACATTCGGACGCTACTATTTCCTTACTCCTCTATTATGTCTCCTTGTTCACGTTGATAACGCCTTTATTTTCTCTCAACAGTATTACTTCGTATTGCCTAATGTCAACAAAGAGAGAGTATTTCTAAACCCATGATGATGTCTAATTTCGATAATAGGCAATCGATGCCTTTTCAAATGCTTGGTGATGACGATTTCTTTGATTTACATCGACCTTCTCAATCTGACGATGCGTCGCATACTTCTGTTAATTCGTATGATAATTTTATAAGGGATAACACTAACGTTTCATCTGCAAATTTAGAGTTCGATTTCGATTTTGATGACCCTGCCCAACGTGGAATTACTAACTACATAACCATCAATCAATTTTGTAATGTTTCGAAAGATTTTCAAAATAATTCATTTTCCCTACTTCATTTAAATATCAGAAGTTTGAATAAGCACTTCGATGACCTTCTTTCACTAATAGATAAACCCATGCCAAACCCACTTTCCCTGATTGGCCTCACAGAAACTTGGTTAAATTACGATTCAAACCACCCATTTCATATCAATGATTATGAATTCATTAATAAAAATAGACAAAACAGAGTTGGTGGTGGAGTTGCACTCTACATTCGTAAATCACTTAAATACACTATTTTGAATGAAATCTCAGTTTGTAATGCTATTGTTGAATCCCTTTTTATTGAAATTGTGATTCCTGGTAATAAGAATATCATCGCCGGTGTTATTTATAGGTGTCCTAGCTCAAATACTCTAGAATTTTTACAATATTTGTCAAATTTGTTAAGAAATGTCAACTTTGACAATAAAGACTTCTTCTTGATGGGAGATTTTAATATAGACTTATTGAACCATGAACATAACAGGGCTTCTCAAGAATTTCTGGAATTAATTTTATCCGCCTCTTGCTTACCACTTGTATCTAAGCCAACGCGTGTTACAAATACATCTGCTACTTTAATTGACAATATTTTTTCTAATGTCATTCCGCATCCAGATTCCTATATAATTCTTTCGGACATAACTGATCACTATCCTATTGCACTGCATTATCAACTGGGTCAATCGATTAATACTAATAATTCTTCAACTTACAGACGTAAAGTTAATGAAGAAAGTCTGGCACACCTTGGAATTAATCTGGAAAATTATGATTGGTTGTGTGTGCATACTAATAAAGACATTAATAGTTCATATGAAAATTTTGTCCATATATTAAACAATCAGTTGGACATCAATATGCCGAAACAAAAAGTCAAAACTAGTTATAAAAAACACCTAAACTTCCATGGATTTCAAAGTCTCTTCTACGCTCAATTAATCGGAAAAATAATCTCTTTTATAAATACAAAATAAAAGGTACTGAGAAATCTAAACTGAAATATACATCCTATAAAAACACATTGACTAAAATCATTCGCCTAGAAAAGAGAAAATACTTTGTAAATCGTTTGGAAATGTTTAAACACGACATGCAAAATACCTGGAAAGTTATTAAACAAGCGATGAATTTGACTAAAGGAAGATCTGACATAAATAAAATCAAGTATAACAATGAAACTGTTGAAAATTCCAAAGATATTGCGAACATTTTTAATAATTACTTTTCCTCAATCGGTAACAATCTCGCCGAAAATATCCCCCCATCAAACAAAAATTATACTGACTTTTTAGGCCCCGCTAATCCGAATTCTATTTTTTTCTTTCCGACAAATAGACAAGAAGTCCTTAATATCGTCTCTAATCTACAAAATAAAACAAGTTCTGGCTTCGATGGAATTAGTAATGTTATTTTGAAAGCCATTATTCCTTTTATTGTCGACCCATTAGTCCATATATTCAATTTATCATTACTGCATGGTGAATTTCCTGATTCCATGAAACTAGCAAAAATTATTCCCCTATTCAAAAAAGGTGATAAACTTGAAATAGGTAATTACAGGCCAATCTCCTTGTTATCTTCATTTTCCAAAATCTTGGAAAAAATAGTATTTACTCGAATGATTGCTTTCCTGAAGAAATATGATATTTTATCCAACTTTCAGTTTGGTTTCAGGGAAAACATAGTACTGTTCATGCTTTAATGTCTTTTGTTGAAAAATTGCCCATTCAATTGACTCGTCTTCTCACACAGTTGGTATTTTCCTGGACTTCTCCAAGGCCTTTGATACGATAAATCACGAAATTTTACTTTACAAACTCGCCAATATTGGTGTCCGTGGAAAGGCCTTGGAGTGGTTCAGGAGCTACCTTTCTAACAGAAGACAATTTGTGTTTTTAAATGAGCAGGCATCTGATTTTAAAAATATTACTTGTGGTGTTCCGCAAGGGAGTCTTTTAGGCCCGCTATTGTTTATTATTTATATAAATGATTTTCATAAATCATCCAATGCTATGTCATTCATTTTATTTGCTGATGATACTAATTTATTTTTTTCACACAGTGATCCAAATATTATTGTTGATGTAATTAACGCAGAGTTGCGAAAAATATTAGAATGGATTAGAGCTAATAAATTGTCGTTGAATCTCTTGAAGACGAACTACATATTGTTCAGTAACTCCTTAACATCATTACCCACTGATATTATTCTTGACAACACCCCTCTTGAGCAAGTTTCTCATACAAAATTTTTAGGTGTTGTGGTTGATAGTAAACTATCCTGGAAACTCCACGTTGAAAATATTTGTAAAACTATATCTCGCAATGTTGGTATCATTAACAGACTTAAATCACACCTTCCACAACGATCTTTGCTTATGCTTTATTCTTCTCTTATTTTACCATACTTAAATTATGGACTTCTGCTTTGGGAAAACACGTACCAAACATTGGTGGAAAAAGTTTTATTACTACAAAAGAAAGTCATTCGTATCATATGTAATGCTCCTTTTCTTGCCCATACGGATCCGCTGTTCCTTGAACATAATATCCTAAAAATTAACGATCTATACTTATTACATCTAGGTGAATTTATGTATAAATTTAATTCTGGTACTCTTCCATTTGCGTTTCACGATATGTTTAAACAAAATCGTACATTTCATAATTATCCCACAAGACAGTCAGAAGAATTTCATTTACCTTTTTTGAGAACATTTTTCGCACAAAAAACATTCATCTTTGAAGGCCCTAAATTTTGGAATACTTTGCGTGTTGATTTGAAAAACTCCCCTTCTCTCTCAGTCTTTAAAAGAAATCTAAAGAAATCTTTACTGGACCCGTACAAAACCTAGCTCCTTGTTATATTGCCTGTGTATATTATATGCAGCAATTTTCATGATTATTACTATTGTCATTATTTTAATTATGATCATTATTGTTGAGATTGTATTATGTTCTCCAGAGAACTCGTCACCACTCGTTTACCAAGTACTTCCTCTCATTGAACTGCTTCTTTTTTTTGAAAATTTGATCTTGCGCGCAACCTTCATTCTGTTTGTTATCACCTTTCATCTATTTCTGTAGTCCACATGCAAACCTTTTCTCTTTACTGTATCCCTTCTCCTCTCACACTCTCCTTGTTTTCTTTGTACATTGTTCGTGTTATGCGTATTGTTTTGTTTCTCCTTTTGTGTCCTCTCTGTTGGCAATTATCCTTATTTTACTCATGTAACTTACTATTATTGAATACTACCACCCGAGGGGTCCACGATTTACAAGCATCGCTTCACAGTGGACCTCTCCGTTTCCAGCTTAACATTAATAAATTATTTTAAGCAGCAATATTTCTTGATATTCAAATATGTAATTCTGTTAAATTCATATTTTGTATTGCATGGTTACTACTTTGATTGTTTATTGTAATGATATTTCTATGAATACTGTATTCTTTTGCTGGAAATGAGAAAAAATAAAATTGAATTGAATTGAAATGGTAGCTGCGTCCATGAAAATCTCACAATATGCAGTTGTAATATATATTTCTAAACGGGAATAGGTAATCGATCGATTTTAATCAAGAAATATTGTTTTACGGCTTGATTAATATCTTGACCTTGAGAGGGAGCTATATACAACATAAAGAGTTTATTATTTACAATTTTATAACTTTAGACTCGATTTTAACCGCGACAACGATCACTGAATATTGTAGGATCGCATATGCTTCCAATATGTTCATTTGAACCAAATTCGTGACCCCATACCAAAACTTTGTATTACCTTTAATATGACTTGGAAGTTGGAAGTCTTGGAAGTTTTAATAAAAGTTATGTGAAGGTGGTAGCAGTTTGATTAGAGTTAGAATACATTAATGTTTTACTATAAATATGCACTAACAGGGGCATTTTTAGTGCAGGCGCGGATCCAGGATTTCTTAGGGGGGGGGGGGGCCCAAATTTGAAATTATGCGAGCCAAATATTGGTACGTTATGGTGACCAACAGTGACGTAATGCGGGGGGGGGGCGAGTTTCCCCCTCCCAGGCTTTGACGTTTCATTATATTATTAGAGAAAGAAGACGATTCGTTGTACCGTTCTCGAAAATAATTCTCGTCTGAATTTAGTTTTTCTCCTCCCGCGCGAAGCGCGGAAAATTTTACGATTTATTAAATTATTAGAGAAAGAAGACGATTCGTTGTACAGTTCTCGACTCTTAATCCTTGTCTAAATTCAGCCCCCCCTCCCCCTCCTGCGCGAAGCGCGGAAGCTTTGACGTTTTATTAAATTATTAAAGAAAGAAGACAATTCGTTGTACCGTTCTCGACCCTTTATCCTCGTCTGATTTTCCCCCTCCCAGGCTTTGACGTTTCATTATATTATTAGAGAAAGAAGACGATTCGTTGTACCGTTCTCGAAAATAATTCTCGTCTGAATTTAGTTTTTTCTCCTCCCGCGCGAAGCGCGGAAAATTTTACGATTTATTAAATTATTAGAGAAAGAAGACGATTCGTTGTACAGTTCTCGACTCTTAATCCTTGTCTAAATTCAGCCCCCCCTCCCCCTCCTGCGCGAAGCGCGGAAGCTTTGACGTTTTATTAAATTATTAAAGAAAGAAGACAATTCGTTGTACCGTTCTCGACCCTTTATCCTCGTCTGATTTCAGTTCCCCCCCTTCCCGTGCGAAGCGCGGAAGCTTTTACGTTTCATTAAATCATTAGATAAAGAAGACGATTCGTTGTACTGTTCTCGACTCCTAATCCTTGTCTAAATTCAGCCCCCCTCCCCTCCTGCGCGAAGCGCGGAAGCTTTGACGTTTTATTAAACTATTAAAGAAAGAAGACGATTCGTTGTACCGTTCTCGACCCTTTATACTCGTCTGATTTCAGTTCCCCCCCCCCTCCCGCGCGAAGCGCGGAAGCTTTTAATCTTCATTTAATCATTAGAGAAGAAGACGATTCGTTGTACAGTTCTCGACTCTTAATCCTTGTCTAAATTCAGTTCCTCCCCCTCCCCCTCCTGCGCGAAGCGCGGAAGCTTCTACGTTTCATTAAATCATTAGAGAAAGAAGACGATTCGTTGTACCGTTCTCGACCCTTTATCCTCGTCTGATTTCAGTTCCCCCCCCCTCCCGCCCGAAGCGCGGAAGCTTTTAATCTTCATTTAATCATTAGAGAAGAAGACGATTCGTTGTACAGTTCTCGACTCTTAATCCCTGTCTAAATTCAGTTCCTCTCCCTCCCCCTCCTGCGCGAAGCGCGGAAGCTTCTACGTTTCATTAAATCATTAGAAAAAGAAGACGATTTGTTGTACAGTTCTTGACTCTTAATCCTCGTCTGAATTCAGTTCCCCCCCCCCCTCCCGTGCGAAGCGCGGAAGCTTTTACGTTTCATTTAATCATTAGAGAAGACGATTCGTTGTACCGTTCTCGACCCTTTATCCTCGTCTGATTTCAGTTTCCCCCCCCCCCCTCCCGCCCGAAGCGCGGAAGCTTTTAATCTTCATTTAATCATTAGAGAAGAAGACGATTCGTTGTACAGTTCTCGACTCTTAATCCCTGTCTAAATTCAGTTCCTCCCCCTCCCCCTCCTGCGCGAAGCGCGGAAGCTTCTACGTTTCATTAAATCATTAGAAAAAGAAGATTTGTTGTACAGTTCTTGACTCTTAATCCTCGTCTGAATTCAGTTCCCCCCCCCCCTCCCGTGCGAAGCGCGGAAGCTTTTACGTTTCATTTAATCATTAGAGAAGACGATTCATTGTACCGTTCTCGAAAATAATCCTCATCGGAATTTAGTTCCCCCTCCATCCCGCGCGAAGCGCGGAAGCTTTTACGTTTCATTAAATCATTAGATAAAGAAGACGATTCGTTGTACTGTTCTCGACTCCTAATCCTTGTCTAAATTCAGCCCCCCTCCCCTCCTGCGCGAAGCGCGGAAGCTTTGACGTTTTATTAAACTATTAAAGAAAGAAGACGATTCGTTGTACCGTTCTCGACCCTTTATACTCGTCTGATTTCAGTTCCCCCCCCCCTCCCGCGCGAAGCGCGGAAGCTTTTAATCTTCATTTAATCATTAGAGAAGAAGACGATTCGTTGTACAGTTCTCGACTCTTAATCCTTGTCTAAATTCAGTTCCTCCCCCTCCCCCTCCTGCGCGAAGCGCGGAAGCTTCTACGTTTCATTAAATCATTAGAGAAAGAAGACGATTCGTTGTACCGTTCTCGACCCTTTATCCTCGTCTGATTTCAGTTCCCCCCCCCCCTCCCGCCCGAAGCGCGGAAGCTTTTAATCTTCATTTAATCATTAGAGAAGAAGACGATTCGTTGTACAGTTCTCGACTCTTAATCCCTGTCTAAATTCAGTTCCTCTCCCTCCCCCTCCTGCGCGAAGCGCGGAAGCTTCTACGTTTCATTAAATCATTAGAAAAAGAAGACGATTTGTTGTACAGTTCTTGACTCTTAATCCTCGTCTGAATTCAGTTCCCCCCCCCCCTCCCGTGCGAAGCGCGGAAGCTTTTACGTTTCATTTAATCATTAGAGAAGACGATTCGTTGTACCGTTCTCGACCCTTTATCCTCGTCTGATTTCAGTTTCCCCCCCCCCCTCCCGCCCGAAGCGCGGAAGCTTTTAATCTTCATTTAATCATTAGAGAAGAAGACGATTCGTTGTACAGTTCTCGACTCTTAATCCCTGTCTAAATTCAGTTCCTCCCCCTCCCCCTCCTGCGCGAAGCGCGGAAGCTTCTACGTTTCATTAAATCATTAGAAAAAGAAGACGATTTGTTGTACAGTTCTTGACTCTTAATCCTCGTCTGAATTCAGTTCCCCCCCCCCCTCCCGTGCGAAGCGCGGAAGCTTTTACGTTTCATTTAATCATTAGAGAAGACGATTCATTGTACCGTTCTCGAAAATAATCCTCATCGGAATTTAGTTCCCCCTCCATCCCGCGCAAAGCTTTACGTTTCATCAAATAATTAACGATTCGTATTACCGTTCTCGCCTCTGAATCCTCGTCTCAATTCAGTCCCCCCCCCCCCCCCTCCTCCCCTCCTGCGCGAGGCTTTGACGTTTTATTATTAGAGAAAGAAAACGATGCGTTGTACCGTTCTCTATACTCTTTAATCCTTGTCTGAATTTCAAAGAGGTGGGGTCGAGGCGGCGGAGCCGGCCCCAGAAGCTCAGGGGTTTTAGGCGTTTAATTAAGGTCAGATGAGCATATTTTTGTGTATACCTTATTATTTTGTGACACTGGCAAGTCACTATTTGGCGTGGGGTTCAGGGGGCGGAGCCCCAAAAAATCAGGGGTTTTAGGCATTAAATTACCGTCAGATGATCATCTAAGGGCCCGCCGTAGGGCCCTAGATGGAATCCAGGGGGCAAAGCCCCCGGAAGCTTAGGGGTTTTAGGCATTTAATCACGGTCAGATGAGCATATTTTGATGCCTCGAGGCTCTCGATCCCCGCCGTACCTCGGGCCCTGACATGTAGGAATCTCAAGAATCATATTTTTTGCCTGGTTGTAAATTTAGGAATTTTTTTATTTTCCAACAATCACATACAAACGTATAATTTACTAAAAAGTGAGGAAAAATTTCGGAAATTATGTCATTTCAGCATTATTTGTAATACACCGTTGTGGAATCAGAAATAAACCACGTTTGAATTTGATTTCCCCCAAGCCCCCCCCCCCCCCCCTCTATCAGTACGCCAGTATCTCCTCTTTTCCTTTTTTTTCTTTCCCTTTCCTTCCTTCTCTCTTATTTTTTTTGATGGGGGGGGGGGGGGTTAACAGCCTGGGAGGCAAGGCCCTTTCGGCCCCCCCCCCGATCTCCTTCTTCCCCCTTTACTTTTCTTCTTCCTCTTCTTTCTTTCCCTTTTTCCCTTTCTCCCTTCTTTTCCTTCTTCTCTCTTTTTTTTTTTTTTTTTTTTTTTTTGCGGGGGGGGGGGGCCAAGGCCCGCTCGGCCCCCCCCCCTGGATCCGCGCCTGTTTTAGTGGGGGTATGAGGGATATTTCTGTGTGCAAATTTTAAGAGGAAAAAATGCGAATACTAGAGGATGTTTGAAATTCTTCTTGGCCAACTTGTCTGCATCATTGGTCCGACAACCCCCCCCCCCCCTATTAAAATGGTCACAATGAACTTGAATTTAAATATCATAAGAATTAGTTTATAGCAGAATAAAATTAAATTTGCACACTTGCAGCAGTAACTGATGTATATTGTTTAGCTTTATCATAATATTGGCAAAGCTGTACCTATCAGAGTAAAATCTGACTATGCAGAATCCACCGCCTATGGAGAATGGAAATGGGCCTTTCTTACAATTACACACTGTGTATTCATTTCAATAATATTATTTCTACACAGGCTTAGTCATAATTGAACCACACATGCATTAATACAGATTCATGTTGACAGCCGACATCCAAGGATGGGTACCAAATCACACTGGTTGTGGATCACTGATGGGTGTAATACCCTTCTTCAGAGTCCAGGGGGTGTTTCACAAAGATCCTAAGTTGAACTTATCTCTAAGTTGGACTTAAAAAAACTGTGGAAAGCCGTTATTATCATTGGATCAATAAAAGTTATTTTAAAAAGCATAAAATGTTGATTCAAATCATTCATATTTTATTTCATCATGGGAGATTTCATGTTCTTGATGTGGAATTTATGAAAAGTCTAAAATACTTGAATTTTTGCTTTTGAATTATTTTATTACAAGGCTACAAATTGCTCTCCATAATATTTAAGTCCAACTTAGAGTTAAGTTTGACTTATAATCTTTGTGAAACACCCCCCCCCCCCCCCCCCCCCCCAGTTGATAAGCCAGGGTTCCCGATCGCGATCTGAAGCTGGTCATAAGATGGTAGAGGCTGTATCATGCGTAGAAGTACAAGGATGGAAATTTTTCATCACATTTCCCTACAACTGAGACTCGATTAACAAACAATGAGACCCAGAAGCAGAAGTCAATAGATCTAGATTTGATCTGTTTTCTTGTCAAGGACTAAATCTAGAAAGTCTTGTTGCCTTTAGTCATACATACATACATACATATTGGTATTTATTTAGCGCCTTTACATGAACATGCTCAAGGCGCTTTACATTTCAAAATACAAACATAATAGTTATATACTCTCCAAGTGCATTTCACTCTAAAAAATGACAATTACAAAGAAAACAAATGAGTTTTTAAATGTCTCTTAAATGATGCGACTGAGGTGCAAGAACGAATGCATAAAGCATAGACCTAGGTCTATGCATAAAGGGAGACTATTCCAAATAGTGGGACTAGAAAAAATTATATTTTGTTGACCCTTCTTCGAATTGATGCGGGGGATTTGCAGAAGAAGGGGGTCTGACCTTGAACGTAATGGACATCTTGATTGCTGGATGGGACAAAACAGACTAGAAATATAGGATGGGATAAGGTTATACATGGATTTATAAACAAATAGTGAAACTTTATACATTATTCTCTTATGAACAGGTAACCAGTGTAGTTGTTTTAACAAGGGAGACACATGATCATATTTTCTTGCATTTGAAATAATACGGGCTGCACGATTCTGGATTCGTTGAAGTCTATCGATATCAGAAACATTTATATTAATCAAGAGGGAATTGGCATTATCAAGACGGCTTAAATCAAGAGAGCGAATAGCATGATGGCATGCCTCATCAGTTAGCATCCTTCTGACCCTAGATATGTTATACAAATGAAAATTTAAAGACTTACATAGTGAAGTAACCTGTTGAGACATGGTCAAAGAAGAGTCAAGAACAACACCTAGAGTTCTAAAACCAACACCAACACAACTGGCTCCATGCTCCACACCGACCCTAGACCGAAATTTTCTGTCTCTTTCGTCTGACTCTACTCAAATCAGAGGCGAACGAACGAAAGAGACCTTAATGTTCGGTCTACACCGACCCCAGACCGATCTATTATTTTCCTTCGGGGTAATGCGAATTGTTGTCCGGTCTGAGATGTGGGACTGTGGCCCATCTGATTGTCGGTATCCTTGGAGTGACTGGGTATCAATGAACTTTAATTCAGTCAGTCTTAGTCTCAGGGATAGTAGATCCAGTCAAACCATTCGTCAAATATCACCTGGTCTCATTGATCAAAAAGAGGAAACTTATTTTAACTTGCCAAATGGATTCAGCTCGTCTGGTAAATCAGTTCTAATGTAGAATAGAAGCTGGCTCCCGAAAATCCAAATCCAAATCAAGCACAATCTCGCTCCTCCTGTTCCGTACTGCCGCTGAGCTCCGAACAGCTGGTCGCATATGAAATTCGTCAGATAGAACCCCGCTTCTTCAGCATACTATGTTCGTGTGTAAAGTTACGTCGGTTCGCTAGTGCAGGACTTTGCATCAGATGTATTGAGCAAGGTCGGGGGAAGGAGTTTCCTTTAAACCACGCCCCCTTTGAAACTTTTTAGCCAATGAGAGAATACGTTTACGTTTCATTGTAATGTGATCTGCAGTTTCATTCAAGATATCGATTTTAATTACGTGCACTTTGCTGCTAATTAATGGAGCTAGGCGCTACCACGGAAAGAGAGAAAAAAATTATAATCTCTAAAAAGATGGATGAATCATAGACAACAAAATGCACAAATTAGTGAAAGACGATGAATCATTAAAAACTTCGGTTTATTTCAAAAAGAATTCTAGGTTTAAAATTATTTCAAAACTATCAAGTTTTGGACAGGCATTTTCTGGGCCAGTCGCATGAAATAAGACTAACTTGAAAGTTTTATATTTGTCGCCCTCCATTTCAGGTTTGTGTTAGGTCCATGTTTTGAGCCAGTAACTAAGGCCATGTAAAAAAAAATATTCATGTTTAGCGACCCCGCCCGCTTCCTTTTGGGGGGCCGCCTCCTTTTTTTTTTTCTTCTTTTTTTCTTTTATTTTTTTAAAGGAAAAATACATGAACAACATACTGTAAAATGATCAGGTGTATAAAGTCGGGTTAAGACCACGCCCCCCTTTGAAACTTTTTAGCCAATGAGAGAATACGTTTACGTTTCATCGTAATGTCGATTTAAATTACGTGCACTTTGCTGATGATGAATGAAGCTAGGCGCTACCACGGGAACAGAAGGGGGAGAAAAAAAATCTAAAATCTAAAAGGATGGATGAATGATAGACAACAAAATGCACAAATTAGAAGAAGACGATGAATCATTGAAAATTTCGGTTTATTTCAAAAGGAATTCCAGGTTTAAAATAATTTCAAAACTATCACGTTTTGGACTGGCATTTCCTGGACCAGTCGCATGAAATAAGCCGAACCAAGTTTTATATTTGTCGCCCTGCATTTTAGGTTTGTGTTAGGTCCATGTTTTGAGCCAGTAACTAATGCCTCTCTAAAATATACCTGGGACCCAATCCGATTAGATTGGACTCACCCATAAATACTCTTTAAAGATACCAACAACAACAAAACACTGTCATAATTATGTAACATTAATTGATATGATTATTTTGTAAACATTATGTCATCTTTAGTACGCTCTCAAAGGAACTGAAAGATAATTAATTAATTAATGGGCAATGTAACCCTTAAAATAAGTTCATTTGTATACATTAAAGCAGAAAAATAAGAAACTCGGAAGGGCGAAAGTCTGGAAACGTATCTGATCAATAAAGAGTTATGAATGTTTGAAATATGGTACATTGTGTATCACGAAGACTATGCGAATCTCAAATTATCAGTTAGGTCAGTACAAAGCCACCTATACACATAGTTTGGCCAACTTGGTTTCACTAGGTCACAACATGGCGTATATTCTTTTGTTTTGTGCTTGCCCAACAAAGCAGTAGTCGCCATATTGTGACCAACTCGAACCGGCTTGACCAAACTCTGTTTATAGACGGCTCTGGGTCAGTGGATTGTGACGTAGTCGCAGATAAATCTCACGTTTGTCGTGTACACAAATACCATTAATTTCTGTTTTTCTTTTAAGTGCCTTCTCCCTTGGGCCACTGCTTAAAACATATTATGGAATAAAGAATATTATCATGGGTCCTTTAAAGAGAAAAGACCATCCTGAGACATACAACAACAACAAATTGAAGTTGCAGTCATTTTTGTGATTAAAATTATAGGAAATTTGTTCGCCACATGATAGATATAACAAATTCAGCCAAATTAAAGAGTGTATACCTATAGTGATTCCAAATTTCCAATTTATTCCAATTTTCACAAGTCTGCTTCTCAGATTTCCCCTTTCCTCTGGAGTACTTTGCAATAAAGGTTGGGTTTCCCTCTAAAGTTTCAACCAAAAGGGATTCTCTATTTCAAAAAGACACCAACAAAAATTAAATAAATCATGATTACTAATGAGAGGCAGTTTCCCCTCCGAGTGCTGACCGGGCCCACTGATGCTTGTCTTTGATTTTAGGACAAAAGCAGTAGATAATTCGTGGCTCTGCAGTCTTAATTACACTAGAAACAGAGCTTCCAATATACTTGAGAATAATAGGTACTCTATCAGGGATATATCTAAATAAATAAAGAAATAATTGAATGGAGCTAACAGACGACAGGCGCCGCTACCCCCTCCATTTTTGTTTTACCACACCACCCTCACTCCCTCCCCTGGAGCTCCCGTAAAAATATCAGCTACGACTCACCCCAAGCTTTGCATCACTGGGACCCAATTTTCATTCATTTTAAATTTCCCGCCTGACTTGAGAATGCACCTTCCCACACTCCCCGGTACGTAACAATACACCCACAACAAAAAGTGAGTCATTTGACACATTTAAGCATAATTTTCGTGAGTCAGGGTGTAAATTGACTCATTAGTAACAACCAATGAGTCTCTATTGACTCATTTATATTTCACCAGTGTGTCAATCATGAGCTGACGCATTTGCAAAATGCTTCGACTGACTCACATGGTCGTAAAAAATGAGTCAAGATCGACATAAGAGCATTTTAGAAGAAAAAAGTGAGTCAACTTGAAAGTGAGGCTGTATGCATGCGCGCGCATGCTTTCGTGACGTCATCCAAAATGCGCATTCTCGAGCCATATTTGAATTCCCGATCGACGACGCGACGTCGCCATCTTATATCTTGGATTCAGAAGAGTTTTGACTGCAGCTAGTGAAAAATTGGTACGCATAATTATTCATATGGTTTTAAACGATGATTTTTATGACTGGATTCGTGGGCTGAATCTTCTGATTAGTATACAAATGATGCATGCGTTCATTTTACGATATCCGCACTCGAGTTGATGAGGCTGTGTGTAACTTAACTATAGATTCTCACTATGAACATGACAGACAATGAAAGCGGACAAAATATACAGTTCCTCAGGAAAAAAAAGGAACATCCCTTCACTGCTATTATGTAAAAATGTGTAGAACGGGTGAATATGCATGTGACACCTGTTCTACACATTTTTACATAATAGCAGTGAAGGGATGTCCCTTTGTCTACCTGAGGAACTGTATATTTTGTCCGCTTTCATTGTCTGTCATATTCATAGTGTCTACTGTATCGCACGAAGCCGTGTCGAATGAAAACATGCATGATCTTGCATCATTGTTTTATACAACGAAACTCCTAGATCCTTGTTATTTGATGTAAAACGAATTAATTCAAGATTGTTTCGTGACAGTATGGGTGACAAATAAATCTCAAGTTAAGGCTTAATTTAGTGCGTACAAAGTAGATTTTTCAGATTCGGGTAGCGGGACCACCGATTACATCGCTAAAATGTGATATTTTAGGATATATTTTCCATTGCAAATGTGGACAGTGACTCTGGCATGGTATGGTATGTGTGTGATAGGCCTAGGGAGTAGGGGGGTCTATGTCATGATGCACCCACAACAAAAAGTGAGTCACCCTTACTCAAATTGATGAGTCACTGGTTTGTCCGTACAGCGAAACACTTGAAGGATCATGTGAGTCACTATGACTCGATACAAATGAGTCTTATTTATCTAAGACTCACTTGTATCGAGTCATAATGACTCACATGATCCTTCAAGTGTTTCGCTGTACGGACAAACCAGTGACTCATCAATTTGAGTAAGGGTGACTCACTTTTTGTTGTGGGTGTAAGAAACGTTTAAACCCCACCCTACCCCCTTTCCTTTCCGCCCACACACCATCAACGTAACTATTCTCATTGCGAAGCTTGAGACTACAGAGAGAGAGAGAGAAAATAGATGGGGGAGAGAGAGATAGAGGGGAGGGAGAGAAAGAAAGAAAGAGAGAGAGAGTGTGTGTAAAAGAGAAAGGGAAGGGGGTAGGTAAAATATTCCGCCTGCACCCAGTCTTTCCCGTTCGGCCCAAAACGTCCTGCCTCAACGCCGTTTGGTCAGACATCTTATAATAAGACACTATATTCACGTACAGGTGGATTTACAGTCCTCATACAACTCGTGCAAACCGCTCTTTCTGAATAGCACATTTCTTTGAAAATCAGGGCACAACACTCATTATTTTGTTGACTATTATTGCAACACCGCCCTTTCTGAGTCATTCAAAAAAAAAAAACTCCAAAAACCATGCATCTCTTATACAGTTTCCTCACTCATCACTCTATTCACTTTTTCTTTCTGTGTCTGTCTGTCTTATTCACACACACACACACACACACGCACACACACAAATCTCGAACCGCGCCTGTGAATAACCACTGATGCAAATTTATAATTCCTTTTCATGCGAGACTATTCTATAAAATCGCATTTCTAAATGCTGTTGTTATTCATCTAAATATCGTATAAATGTCGGTGTTAGTTCCGCCCTATATATTCAATATGGGCATGACCTTATGATTATACAGGCATTGTTATATCACACAACAATGAACACTAAAATCTCATAGACTAAATTTGATAGCTGCATTGCGCCGATTTCAGTGGAATAATCTATATTACCATAACGTAGATCAAAGAGAAAAAAATAATCTCCGCCGCTAAAGAATAGTGAACAAAACGGATTACGAGTTTAACAATGATCAAAATTCAGCCCTATTGGAACACTAATTCGAAGTGACGAAAATCCGCGAGGCAATTATTTGAGAGGGCATGGACATAAAAAGTGAAGTTATTGTAAAGATAACAATTTCCACCATTTAGAATGCTGCTCTTATCGACTGAGGATAATGTTGATATGGTAGAAAATTGGTTTCCATGTCCCTGCATGAACAAACGAACTGTATCATGAGCAAAACGCAAGCCATACATAGAAAAATGTCCAAACAGCAGACGAATGAATACCAATAGACAAAAGATATTTTCATTCAATAACTATTTATTCAATACTCGCTATTATTACATTGATTCTGATGACCTGTAACTTAATTCACCAACGAATGGCATGACTACTTATATTAGAAACTAAGTACGACAAACAGATATTTAAACAGGAAATGAATACACACTCTAAATAATAGCCATATTTTTTAATCTGCCCACTCTGGGGTAAAATTTACAATTTGTCATGGTTTAGAGTGAACAGAGGACACAATACTATCTTACGACGTAAAATATTGAAGAGGAATTGAATTCAAGGAAAAGACATGTATGGGATAAGACAGTCGAAAGTTATTTTTTTGAAAGTAATGAGCGCTATAGTGATCTTCCATTTGGCAACGCGGGCGTGTGACGTCATTCAAGGAGAAGCCGACATATTTTGTTTATTTATATAGAACTACTACAACATTATTATCATTCTTAATTTTATGATAGAGTGATTATATTTCACATAAGAGGGTATAACAATATGTTATCTTTAAAACACCATGTGAAATATATGTGTTTCATAACGAATTTAGTATTGGTATATTTAAATGAATTTGAAAATGATTTACACAATAAATCTAAGGATTGGTCTCCGTTTATGATATCAAACATGGCTGAATTTTCGCTCGGAGTTTCTTCATGATGATTATTTGTTCTTGCCTACTAAAAAGATTTAGAGCTTTTTTTTTAATACCATATTTTTGTCATTTTGTTCAATACTTCGTTTCCTCTTCCACTCAGACTAATGTTATCATGAAAGATCAATCCTCTTTAAAGTAGCAATATTCTCTTCTTCTAAAATATCTAAATGCCCTCATAAGGTAGTACAGAATAGAATTTCAAATATAATTTAGCTTAAACAATTAATCGTTCAACAGTTAAGAAGAAATGATGAAAGTCTGCTCGTTATTATGTCCATGTTTATCAATACCCTATAGTCACACCAGCGAGACCGACTCCACACCGCGAACAGACCGACCGCATGGTCATAATGATGGAGTAAAAACCGGTCGGTTTAGAGTCAGTTTGGAGTCGATTTGAAGATGTGACTGAGGAATTAGATAGCAAGATATGAAACCTGGAAACCTTTGCCTCCAACATACGCATCAGATGATAAGCGAAGAGTGAGCTGGTTGGTCCGAGACACAATTGGGAATGGTGGATACGCCCCTTCCAGGCTGCATTATAAATATAGAATAATACAAAATAGAGTGTACTGCTTTGCTGATCTCCTTATCGAAGTTCTATTACAATGTGTATTATTTATAAATCGTTTAATCAATTAAGAGCTTAAGTGTGAAATTTCCGTCCATTATAGTTCCCAATCAGTTGACAGTGATTATTTATGACTTGCATGACACCAATCAAAAGATGAGAATATGGGTCTTGAATAAAAATATATAAAGTTGCACAAAAAAAACTTGCAATTTATTGATCCGGATCTTTCTGGATTGATCTCAAGACTTCTGGTAAACTCATACTTCAGTCGTACGAACGAAACCGACACCAGGAGGGTGTTTCATCAACGAAAAATGATTCCGATTTGAGAAAAAAAATTAAGGCTTGATGAAACCCGGTGATCGACAACAGACCGAACCAACAATTACATTAGCAATGGCCTAAAATTTGTCGGTTTGGAATCGGTCTGGTGGTATGACTGAGGTATCAGTTGTATACGGGATTGGTTGTCTGGAGATTCGTCCGATTAGTTATGTCCGAGAGGAAGGGGTGGGATTAGTTTTCCGAGTTGTTATTGTCCGAGAGGGAGGGATGAGAGAAGTTGTCCGAGTGGTTAGTGTCCGAGAGGGAGGGATGGGAGTAGTTGTCCGAGTGGTTAGTGCCCGAGAGGGAGGGGTGGGAGTAGTTGTCCGAGTGGTTAGTGTACGAGAGGGAGGGAGGGGTGGGAGTAGTTGTCCGAGTGGTTAGTGTCCGAGAGGGAGGGAGGGGTGGGAGTAGTTGTCCGAGTGGTTAGTGTACGAGAGGGAGGGAGGGGTGGGACCGTGGGAGTAGTTGTCCGAGTGGTTAGTGCCCGAGAGGGAGGGGTGGGAGTGGTTGTCCGAGTGGTTAGTGTACGAGAGGGAGGGAGGGGTGGGAGTAGTTGTCCGAGTGGTTAGTGTACGAGAGGGAGGGAGGGGTGGGAGTAGTTGTCCGAGTGGTTAGTGCCCGAGAGGGAGGGGTGGGAGTAGTTGTCCGAGTGGTTAGTGCCCGAGAGGGAGGGGTGGGAGTGGTTGTCCGAGTGGTTAGTGTACGAGAGGGAGGGAGGGGTGGGAGAAGTTGTCCGAGTGGTTAGTGTACGAGAGGGAGGGAGGGGATTAGTTGTCCGAGTGGTTAGTGTACGAGAGGGAGAGAGGGGTGGGAGTAGTTGTCCGAGTGGTTAGTGTACGAGAGGGAGAGAGGGGTGGGAGTAGTTGTCCGAGTGGTTAGTGTACGAGAGGGAGGGAGGGGTGGGAGTAGTTGTCCGAGTGGTTAGTGTCCGAGAGGGGGTGAATTATTTTAAAGCTAACATTTATTCTGCTCTGTCGAATTGCTCCCACATCTAATTGTTTAGTTTTCAAACAAAATTCGTTTACCAATTTCGAGGAAATACGAGAAAATCTGAAGTGTATTTTTGAGCTGTTTTGAAGTTTGCCCAGGCGCCATAATCCCTTGATACGCTACTGAAGTTAGTTCGTTCGTTAGTTAGCGCGTAAGATAGCTAATTCGTTAATAATAATAATAGTTATAATAATAGTTCGTCCTTATATAGCGCATTTCAGGACCGCAGGCCCTCTCAATGCGCTTTACAGATATATATTATTACCCCGGTCATCGGATTCATGCTTACACGCACACAAGGTATGCACATTCTCCACTCCCTGGGTAGCCTTCCAGCCAGTCGCCATTTTACAAGCGCCATTGCTAATCAAACCACATTAGCTTTCGCATCCTACCGGGTACCCATTTAACACCTGGGTGGAGAGTGGTAAATGTAGATTAATGTCTTGCCAAAGGACATTAGTCCCGCGGTGGGACTTGAACCGCAGACCTTGTGATCCACAGTCCGCTGACATACCCACTCGACCACGACACCTCTAGTTAGTTACAGCTCGTTCGTTAGCTATTCAGCTAGCTACGTTAGTATGTTTGTTTGTACGTAAGTTACATACCTCAATAGAGTCTCTTCCTGGTCATATTGGTTCAGTTGAATCACTTTTAGGCAGTCATACTGGCAAAGATAATTACGTCCATATTCCACGTCCAAATCACTGAATGTCAACCTAATGACCTTTCCAGGATCTACCCGAATGACGTAATCACAGAGTATCTGGTTAGGGTAGTGTATGGGGTAGTTAAGTGACTCGACTATACCGGACTCCCCAGCGAAGGTTCCTCCGCATGTGGATTCTGTGATACTCTTGTAGGATGCCTTGAAGCCTTTCCTCTCTATGTATCCATCGGTGATGAGTGTCAGCTTCATTTTGTTCGACACGGATTCGAATGGACCAACGTTAGTCCTGGATCCACAAAGTCTGAAATATACCACCAAAATACGATGTCATCCGTGATATCATGGCATAAGGCCCCTCTCAATTCAACTTTGCCATTATATCATTATTATATATTTGGGAGAGGAAGGGAAGTGATTTTACATTTAGAATTATTATTATCTAAAAAATCCAACCGACTCGGATCAAATTAGACTAACATTTGCGAGACAATCATTATTCTTTAATGCATCTAAACTTGATTTATTTACCTTGTTTTCAAAACCTCGTCAGTACCTCTGAGATCGACGATAAGGACGTCATAGTTACATCCATTACTGCCCTCTTCAATATCCATTTCATCGATCTTTAGATAAATCTTTTTGCCTACAGCAGTAGTAAGGCGGTAGACTTTCTTTTGCCACGCATTGTAAGTATTCGGGTAGTTTGGGGATGTTAAGGTACTCAGTGGCGCTGAGGGAGAAAATGAAAATGAACAATGGTAATTTGATAAATGTACTTCTGTGCCTCACCCTATAAACAATTGCATGTGATTCAAACCGATCGCTGCTCTGTACTAAAGAGAAAATTGTTTGTAAAAGTTTACGATTGATTGGATGACTTACGATTAATCGTTAATGTTTATGGAGACAGGGCTGTGGATGTATGGGAATACATTTAGTGTCGGATTGCCCAACCACCCCACCCCCTTGTAAAAAGACACCCTCAAATATTTCCATGATAATGATAACAACAAGAACAATAACAATAATAATAATAATAATAATAATACAAATGATAATAAAGATACAAATAATAATAACGTTAATGATGATGATGTCAATAATATGTTTCACATTTATATATAAATATATATACGAACACACGTATATAATAATCACATCGACAACACTCCAAACACAAAATTACCTTATCCCGATCGGCTAATAATCTTTCGGTTTAGCAGTGTGAAAATAATTATTCCTTGTCATTCGATTTTAAACTCACACATACTATTAGTGTGCTCTCTATTTTGGATTACCTGATCAAATATTGAAATAAATGTTCAGAAAGCAACGATTTTGTCAGCAATCTAGTGGTACACATGATTTGTTTGGCATAGGCATTCCCCCGTTGTGTAATTTGAGAATCGTTGTACCGACACATACCTGGGCTCAAACACACTATACAGAGTACATGTACTTGTATTTCAGGATTTACATTTTAAAGACCATTTTGAAAGCCCAGGAAGTAATTCAGTAGAATTGTTATTCTTCATAAATAGGAAGATAATCCAGTATCTAGAATTCTGAAGCCTCGTTCAGATATGCAGCGGAAATCGCGGCAATTAAAAAAAATCATAATGGCGTGTAATAGTGTAATAAGCTTCAAATTTGTCACGTTTGTAGCTCGCAGTTGCCATTCATTCTTTTCTAACGCGGCGTTCTTTCCTTCGTTTTTTCGTACGGTTTACCGCGTCATATCTGACCGGTCTAAGAGGGTGTACCTACTATACTCTATATTATACAATTGAAAAGTTTCGGCATCCATGATGAAAAGAGAACAAGAACTCTTTGGTATACCTTCACTTGTTGGTGCTTTGGTAGTTACGACAGGTGTGGTTGGTGCTTTGGTAGTTACTACAGGTGTGGTTTGTGCTTCGGTAGTAACTACAGGTGTGGTTGGTGCTTTGGTAGTTACGACAGGTGTGGTTGGTGCTTCGGTAGTTACTACAGGTGTGGTTGGTGCTTTGGTAGTTACGACAGGTGTGGTTGGTGCTTTGGTAGTTACTACAGGTGTGGTTGGTGCTTTGGTAGTTACAACAGGTGTGGTTGGTGCTTCGGTAGTTACTACAGGTGTGGTTGGTGCTTCGGTAGTTACTACAGGTGTGGTTGGTGCTTTGGTAGTTACGACAGGTGTGGTTGGTGCTTTGGTAGTTACTACAGGTGTGGTTGGTGCTTCGGTAGTTACTACAGGTGTGGTTGGTGCTTTGGTAGTTACGACAGGTGTGGTTGGTGCTTCGGTAGTTACTACAGGTGTGGTTGGTGCTTTGGTAGTTACAACAGGTGTGGTTGGTGCTTCGGTAGTTACTACAGGTGTGGTTGGTGCTTCGGTAGTTACTACAGGTGTGGTTAGTGCTTTGGTAGTTACGACAGGTGTGGTTGGTGCTTTGGTAGTTACTACAGGTGTGGTTGGTGCTTTGGTAGTTACTACAGGTGTGGTTGGTGCTTTGGTAGTTACGACAGGTGTGGTTGGTGCTTCGGTAGTTACTCCAGGTGTGGTTGGTGCTCTGGTAGTTACGACGGGTTCTTCTGTTAGTGGTTGATCAATAGTAAAATGGGCCCTGAATCCCTTGCCGGTATATGTTTCGTCGGAGTAGAACAAGATCATTATGTTATCTTTTGCTACGATTGGGGCTGGTATTTCGTTTCCACAATACTTCTCTCCTCCGTATCGCGGGTCATCACTGTTGACCTGAACGTAGTCCCAACACCTGCCACCGTCTAGAGCTTCCATATCGAATGCGTCAAACGTTAATGTAATCGTAGCTCCAGGTTGGCCCTTTGAAATTAAAGACAAGGCTAGCTTTCAACAATTTAGTCGTAATATTTCCAGCGTTGCCACATAAACAATAAATATGCTTAAATTCCTTCAGGATAATTTTTGTGTTAGAAAGTAAAGAGTGGAAATTCTAACTCCTAATTACATGTTATACTCTACCGTGATCTTTTCTTAATAATTCTTCTACCATCTGCATAATAGACAACAGGCCGCGTAAAATATTACATCCTTACAAATGGCCAGGAATCGGTCATTTTGGAGACGGTTTAGAGTCGGGTTGGTGGGCAGGAAGAAGACAGAGATAATTTAACTCACAACGATATAAATCATGCTGGCTGAGTTTATGGAGTACTGTCCAGATTCATAGTCAGGGGATGTGATCTCCCCAGATGGCTCAGTTCTGGTGATCTCAGTAACTTTGAGAGAGAGAGAGAGAAGGAGAGAGAAAAATAAAAACAGTATATTAAACAGAACGAGCAGAGAGAAAGAGAATGTTAAGTTGACATCATATAATATGACGTATCATGGTCGGGGTTTGATTAATACAATTTTATAGAAAAGAATAATGGCTCATAGTGAAACATTTATGCAGGGGTTGGTTAACACGAAGGATAGAAGTGAAGATACCGCCCCGCTATGAACCTTGTTCATTAGTTTAGAGGTATCGGCTGCTTCGAGAGGCCTAGCTTTTCATAGGCTCAAGAGAACGCACTCACGTCTTGCCATGACCCAGAGGCGGCCCTGGGTGGGCGGCGCGCCTCTGGGTCATGGCAAGAGGTGTAAGTTCTCGAAAAGATTGGTTAAAACATCACGGAAAGTCTGTGAAACTGTCTATTTATGTTTGCTGGAAAAAAGACTGAAATTTTCGATCAGTTGGGAATCGCAGACAAAAAGCACTGTATGGTGTCCGCGCTCGCTCAAAGAACATTTTTACACGTAAACCAATGGGTATCGAAGCAAAATTTAATCATTTGCATGGTAACCGGAATTTTTAGGGATCTTACTCTTAGACTATTAACCAGTTTGGTCATTTTCGTTCCTTAACGGAAATGGCTAAAATCACGACTCCAATTTCGACCAATCAGATTCCTGGATTTCTTAAGTGAGGTATATTATGATGAAGTTTAATAGTTTGGATGACATGATCCGCGTCACTTTCCTAAACTACCCCAATTTTTCACGTCAACCTTAGACCCAACACGGTAAACCTTACTCTAAACCTGTCAATAAATCCGGAAATAATTGTTGCAGGAACATAATTATGCCTGGTCATCGATTTATGATTTGTTTTAAAGACTATAATAACATGATCAGTTCTCTTTATTTTGCAATTAAGTGGATTCGTAATCCTGTATCAATGTCTGCTGATGTGAATAAAAGCATCAAAATCTACTAGTTCGATTTGCTCGCTCGAATTATCTGTCATCACTGTTGAATTGAAACAAACAAAATCATTATTACGTCAAACAAGAATAAAGAAGTATAAAACTTATCCATGAATAGGAAAATTGTTGTGAAAACATTCCACCACCAGGTGAAGCATGGGTATGTAACATTCAGTGGCCCACAACGGTATTCTTTTGTAATATTGCTGGCCCGAGCGACATATTGAAGGTAATTATGAGGCGAGAAGGCTGGTGTTCAGTTTTTGTTCTTTAGTTTTAATTCCAAATTCAGGCATAATATAGGTGCCTGAATATCTTTCCTAAATACATAATTTTGGCTTATTAAATTATAAGATGAGGAAATAACACCCGTCTTTGATAAATCATTTTGTTGTTGTTTCTGTTATTGTCATGTTTATTGTTATTGTTGTTGCCAAATTTAGACAACTAAGATTTGATATACGGGTAAAATGCGTCACCGCCCCCCCCCCCTTTCCCCATCCCCTCCCCCTCGGCAAAAGGCAAAACTGTACCCAGCGTACTACTAAATAGTATTACGCAACTCACCTGTTTCGGGTACATTTGAGTTTTCGTTGCAGAGCGCCCCCGTCCAAGCAGGGGGGCATTGACATGTGCATGTTTTGTCTACAAAGCCTCCGTTGGCGCAGTCCAGAAGGGGGTCACAAGTAGAATTACAGTTGTAGATATAGTTTGCTAATTTGACATCGTAGAAACTGAGACCAGACCTTTGACCGATGTACTGCATGTCGAATGGTCGCTTTGTTACCAACGTCGGTATGTTTTCATTGATGGCGAATCCCTGTGTGGCGATATAAATGATTGATATTAACCAGGAGTATAGTCCTTGAGATGTTTTGAATATACCAATACAGGTGTATTTTAAAAGAAGATGAAAACGAAGATTTACATTTTGATTTCAAGATGTACCACCCATTTTAAAGGTATAGACTAGTTCTGGTCATGGGATTTCATTGTGAAAGAAACGTGGAATCGATCAGAAAAGGTTGGTCATCTAGCAAGTATTGGTGTGTACTGCAAGGTTCTTGAATCATTAAAACGATAAGAAATTTGGCCCAGTCTTGGTAGAGTTACAAGTACTGTAAACAGAAAGATGTATATGGGACTACACTATATTCATCAAGTCCGGATAGATATAATAATTTACCAAATATATCAATTAGTAGCCGGAATTCACCAGTGCTTTTGGAAAAGAGCATATAGGCTATCTTGAAGCGACTCTTTCATTAAGGTGCTGAAGGATGCATTTTTCTTTCATAATACTGACAAGCATGCGAAAAGGTGGACAAATTATCACGCCTTTATGGTGCCCTTTCTCTCTAAGCTGGAGCCCCCTATATAACCTACTTATTGATGGGAAGAGAAGCTTCTTAGCACCCTGACTCCTAGGTCCCCGTCCATATTATGTCCCCAATTGAATGGTGAAATAAACACAAACCAAACAAATCAAAGATACAGAGATGATGAGAGAAAGAGAAAGTGGGAGGTCGATATATAAAAAGGGACCACTTCCTAATAAACACCCTTCCCCACTCTTCCCCCACTCGATATCTGTGTTCTCTTGTTCACCTCTGACGATGCCCCCATAAGACCTCCCAAAGTACCAGATACCAAAGTATGCTCAGGTACGGGTACCCCCCCCCCCTCCCCCATATTAGCCGCTTGCAGGCTCCAAAATATAAGAGCAGTGGTAGGTCCATGGTTTTACCAAGGAGAGTCGATGCTCGCCTCAAATCTCCTTGGTTTTCCGAGGTTCCTCAGATTGCAGCAGTTTTCAACTCTTAGGAAATCCGGCCAGTCGACCGATGGCCTAAGACAGTCATTCAGTCTTGCCAAATCTAAGAGAAAATGAAGCTTCACGAAACGTTCTTACGAGCTATTGTTCTTTATTGGCCATCGGGAGGCACTTAGGTAACCTAGAAACATGTTTTTCGAACGTCACCGATATATACAAATTATTTAAAAAATATATTAACAATTATTTATTAACAAAATCATTCTTTTGTAAAATAAAAGAATGGAGATTTTTTTAATGCATGCGAATATCCGGAGACTATGAACTTACGTATGGTCCGTAATGCATGACAGATGTGAGATCATATTTGACTACTTCGCTAGCCATAACGTCATCAAGTGACTCCTTGTCAAAATTGTGTTGTTGATCTGTCTCGATGTTTGTCCAAAAAATTTCGACATGGTCGTCGCGGTCTGGTCTCGACTGCTCATGTTGGAATCCCATTGCGTGCCCGATCTCATGAGCGATGGTTCCCAACTGAAAACAAGTGCAAATAATGTCTTTAAGCGTCTTCAAGTTCAATAATACCCCATAACGGATAGCATTTCATTATTTTGTACCGGTATCTTTCTGATTAGTTGCTAATTTGACTTTGAGTTTGAGGCAGCTTATTTTTTTTTAATCTGAAGGGAAATTAAATAACTTGAAAGTAGCCCCTGACCTACCTCCCCCTCGCTTTATACAGATGTTTCGTTCCTATGGTCTTCTATTTACAACCTTTCAACCGCTTCATTTCTTGAGTTTGAATAAGGGAGCAAAACCATCATTGTCCCACTTATGTTTTTGCAATCCTTTTTTGGAACGCTCGGTGCCCGGGCGGCCCGCACACCGACCTAATCGAGCGTTCGCCGTCGAGCGATTAAGTCAAAAATCAAAGCCGCTAGGTCAAAGGTTGCTGACCCATTTTTAACTCGCCGCCCAGTGACCGACTGATCTCCCAGCGGCGACAGCGGCGAACACCCTGCAGCTTTTGACTTAGCCTTTAAACAAGGCCACATGTCTGATAGACGCCGAGCGACTAAAACGAGACTAATCGCGAAAACCCGAGTGAACGAGAGAGCGAGAAGCCCTCGTGACATTCGTCACTCGGTCGCGCGTTCACTCCGGGTATCTAGACTCATCTCAGCCGCTTAGCCAGAGTCACGAGGCCTTGTCAAAAGGCTACCTTTGACCTAGCGGCTTTGATTTTTGACCTAAATCGCTCGACGGTGATTAAGTCGGTGCCCTGACGGGGACCGCCCGGGCACGTGAAAGGCCGGCGAGTGAAAGTGAGCAGGCGCCACCCGAATTTTAACTCCGCGCTAAAACTTCAGCAGCGACCGAGCGATGCCCTAAAAACAAGCGGTGCCCGGGCGGCCGCCGCTCGGGGCCTGGGCAAAATTGGGTCAAAACTCGCCGCCCGGCCGCCGAGCAGGCTCCTTTTAGGTAATGTGACCATAGCTTAAGATACCTGTAAACACCCAGTTCCAATTGATATATTCTGTGGTTGCATCTGGCTTGTAGGTTGCCTACCGACGTATGACGAGCACCTGAAATCGAAGAAATGTATTCATTTTGGACAGGTCGTCAAAAGTCTGATATTTTCCTCGAATTTCAACAAAAAATGTCTGTTTAATTTGTGTTAATTACCTTTGGGAGAATGCTCCATTTTTTCGGAGTTGATTTCTTGTTTTTATTATGAAAACATGAAGGAAAAGCACCGATTAAAAAAAAAAGAAGATCTGTTGAAAAATTAATTCTACATTAATCGCTTCATGAATTTTCTTGGACTAGCTTATGCTTGTAAATGTAAAATATGTTGATGTAATGGAATAAATAAACATCAATTAAAATCAAATCAAAATCTGCCACCAGTGGTAAGAAAAGTACACTGACGACAAAGTTGAAGAAAATCAGTGCCAACAAGCAAACAATATGTTAAATTTTTTAACCGACGAGGGTACAATCACTTTATTGGCCAAAAAACCCTATCATTTGCTAACTAAATTGAAATGATGGATAAAGTATACAAATATATACTGTCTTGATAGTTTCAACCAGGAGCTCCAAAAGAAGGCAGGGTATATTTCTTTTATATCCTGCTTCAACAAAATTTTCAACAAAAAAATATTGTTGATTAAAATAAAATATTAAAAAAACATGTTAACATTTTACAATTTTAATAAAATGTATACAATTTTTTTTTTAATCGCCCAGCCGTAAATAGTACTAAGTTGAGGTTATATTAACGGCTCTAGAAAAGCTCTGGAGAGAAAAGCAATTATCGCTTCTTACCCATCCGCCTTATGGAAACGAAGCCTCTGGTTGTGACCCAGTGTTGAGGAACGATCCGAAGAGTAAGTTTCAAACTTCACACATGCCTTAGTCGACCAATGATCCATTGCTTCGTAGATATATGGTATATCATTAGCTATAACGAGTATCATGATAAAGGAAATATGCAAAGAATTTATGATTTGGGTTGAAAATGTGATACAATATCATAATCATCTAAAAAGTCGCTAATGCACAATAAATGTTTGCATACAAAATTGTTATTAATAACGTTTAGTTTCACAATACAAAAATCATCAGGTGAAGGCAATGTTATATATTCCTGATACATAGGGGAAGGAGGGCCGGATGGGGGGGGGGGGGTGTCCAAAATTAATTGAGCTGCCGAACCTTGCGTATTACTTCTCACGTTAGATCAATAGTGTTTTGAGGTTGCAAAGACTTTCGAGAAATCAACTCTAGAAGACATTGCATACCCCCTACCAATCATGTTTGGATTATTATGTGATTGTTCTGTTCACACATTACAAAACGTGATTCGCAAGGCCATTGAAATCGCTTAGATTAGTTGCGATTGTTTTGAAAATTGTGAGCTAGAAAATATTTCTTTCCCTTTTTTTCTCGTTTTTCCCTTTTTTGTTGTTGTTGTTGTTTGGGGGGGGGGTCCATCTGCAAACGAGGAAGGTAGGCATTTGTTTCTACACTGAGCTTGCAGGCACAGGCACGTAGTGACGATAGACCTGTCATTCGATTTTCTACGATTAGACGCTAAATTGTCCTTTACTCCACACAAGGATTGTAATTTTAAACATTCGTAATATCACAATGAACCTCTATCCTGGAGATCGGATATGTTTAAATCTCACAATGTAATCGCGATTTTTCCTTTTCGAAAATAGAGTCGCAGTTGAATCGTATAGTGTGTGATGGGCTTTTGATAAGACAATGGCCACCATTTAAGTAAGGTTACTTGGATTGGAATTAAGAAATGGAAAATAAATGGTGTAGTTGTTGTTGTTTTTGTTGTTGTTTAGTTTAAGACGTGTCTTAGTCGAAACTCAAACTTACCTGGGCTATCCATGGTGAATGGCACAATGACGTCTCCACCGACTTTGGTCCATCTTTTCAAAACATCCCTCACAGCCTTCCTCTTGGTTCGTCCATCTTTGTGTTCCTCTTTCTGCTGCCGAATATATTCTTTCTGTTCTTCGTTCAGGATCATATCCGTCTTCTGTTCATCACCAGGTATCGTGCTTGAGAATGGATCAGCCAATTTCTCTGCAACGGGCACGTAAACGACTTGTCCGTTGAATTCCAGCTTCCTCATGGGACGTTCCTAGATCGTAATGGAACATAGAACTTGTAATGCAACACAGAACATTGTAATGCGAGTTGACTGCGTCAGTGACTGGCGCGGTACTTGACGTACCATTTAAAAGTAAACGCGTTACATACACCATTTTAAACGTCACGCGTCGTTGATTGTTCGATATTATAATAGATAATAACGCAATAGAAATGACGCTTCGTGTGCCATGGACATTAGCTTAACATGGAAATAGTTTGAAAATACTTTATGCGCCAGACGTTGATCATCGACAGAATGGGCTAAAACTTGACAAATTCTAAAAACTAACCAGAAAAAGGAATCGTGTCACACGAAAATGTTTTACTGAAACAAAAATCTAGAAAACAGTTGATAACTGATTTTCATTTTCTTATTCGAGAGGTATATCTTAATCATTAAATTATAAACGAAGCTGTGTCCCAATGGATACCTTTTCTGACTCCTTAGTTAATGGCTTGCCGAGTATTCCGGCAACCAAACAGGTCAACAAGACGCTTGTTGCAAAGGCTCTCTTCATCTTAGTATTCAACTGATAGATATTCAGGTGAATAAGAAGTGCTATGGGATTCTATTCCTAGTGCTTGGTCTATTTATACAAAATTATACCTTTATATTATTATTATATCCTTGTTTTGCAATAAATTACTTCCAATTTTCATTTTGTAAAAATTATTTGCCAACTTTCAAAAGTAAATAATTGAACGCATTTTAATTACATGACTAAACATTCACATGGCAAATATTAACAGTGCATCTCTGTTTGTCCATAATCATGTTAAATTAGCGTAGCAGAAAGATTGTGCCCCTGATTGATTTGCGAAAATGATAGGGAGAGGGAAGAGAAAGAAAGAATAGAGGAGAGGTAAACAAGCTTGAGAGGAACATAATAAGACATATACATTGACATCTCATTCAATGTGTTAGAACGCAGTGCCCCCTCAATGATTGCCTGGATCCACGCTTCGCCACAGTAGCAAACTTATTAATCTTACAAAATGTGTGTTGAAAACACTTAAAAACAAAATAAGCCTTAAGGAAAAGTTTTGTCTTTTGTTCCAAATAACAAAGATTTTGATTGCATGGTTGTACCCATTTTAGAGGTCCGTGTTTAAGGGACAGAGATGTCAGATGTCGAAATTGCGATCTGTCATTTTGATCATCTGCACCACTGATCTTGATAATCGACAGCAGTAAACTTTTTGATTTGACAGCATATATTTTATCTAATTCAAACAAAAATCGACAAACCTTGATACTCGATACAATACCATAGATCTGCATCAAAGAAAAAAGAAGAAAAACAAAACAACAACAACAACAACCCTGAAACAGATATTTCATTTGTTCTTTATTCGTAGAAAAATTGTAACTTAACAATGAGGTAGGCTAACTGTAACCAATCATAATTGTGTTTTCCATCATACTACATTTTGCTTTAATACTAATAAGAGTAAAATATTAAAAAAAGATCCGATACACATGTCTGGCAATGAGTTTTCGTTCTTAATTTGTCTTTAAAGATTTGGTTTCCATCCTTTAATTCTAATCATTATCAAAAATAATTTGATTATTTGATGCTCTGCTAACTGCTGGTTAACAATCACCGATTTGAAAGAGTCTTTGTAAACAACAAAAATATAATTTAGGGAAATTAATTAATTCTCACAAACACAGGCAAGTGTGACTTGGTTTTTAAAATAAAGATTGTTAACATTATCTGTCAATAACCTAGATATAAAATCTATACCAGACATGCCAGGTGGTTGCCATTTGATTAAATTATTATTATTATTTGGCCATAAAAATTCAGCTCGTATTATACAAATCAGGGAGATAAAAGATACAGTGTAAATAAGGAATGGCATATGGTAGAGGTTTCACAAAAGCGAAAATTCTTCCCTGTTGCCAACTGGCATGTTACTCCTCAGATTTCAATCCGAGAAATATGGGAGATATTGCACGATACACGATACGATTCAATTATGAAATTGAAAGCAAGCACCTATCCTGTGCTTGATCCTCTCCAGGTGGGTACCCGGTATAGGATATGACCATCATTGTTGGTCAAACAGTTTTTTGAGCGTCAAGTAACGCCTGGCTGAAATGCTCCCCGGGGAGTGGAGATTGTGCACACAGTGTGTGCGGGCAAGTATTGAATCCAATGACCGGGGTAATAGTATATATGTAAAGCGCTTTGAGACATCGTAGATGACTTTACGCGCTATATAAAACTGAAATATTATTATTATCATTATAAATGAATCATTAAAATTGCTGAAGTTGAATTAAGGTCATATCAAAATGAATTAAATTGATCATCATTAATTGATTTAGTGAATGAGTTAGTCCATATGTTCATATCTAACTTATACAAGCGCGTAACCAGGGGGGCGGTGGGGGCGGTCGCCCCCCCCCCAAAAAAAAAGAAGAGGACGTAGAAAAAATGATTAAGAGTCGAGAACGGTACAACGAATCGTCTTCTTTCTCTAATAATTTTATGAAACTTCAAAGCTTACGCGCTTCGCGCGAGAGGGGGGGGGGGGCTGAATTCAGACAAGGATTAAGAGTCGAGAATGGTACAACGAATCGTCTTCATTCTTTAATAAATTTATGAAACGTCAGAGCTTCCGCGTTACGTGCGGAGGAAGGGGAAATTCATTCAAACAAGGATTAATAGTCGAGAACAGTACAACGAATCGTCTTCTTTCTCTAATAGTTTAATGAAACGTCAAAAGAAACTGAATTTAGACAAGGATTAAGAGTCGAAAAAGGTACAACGAGTCGTCTTCTTTCTCTAATTATTTATTGAAATTTAATGAAAGGGAGGGGCGAGAGAGCAAAACAAGCAAACAACCACACAAATAAACAAAACGAGACAAAACGACACAAAACAAAACGAAACGAAAACAGGACAATCCAATGGGAAGTCAATCAAGCATACTGATAGTCAAACATACATACAAACAAACCATCATAGTATACATACTTAATAACATGCATTAGTAGTGATCGGCCAACAAAAGCTACACTCCAATCGATGTGTCCCCTATTTAAAAGAGCGCCACCTAACAGTTGATATAAACCATTACCTTGATCGTTGGGTAACGAAATGGATTAAAAACCTCATTATTAGTGATCTCGACTTTCAAAATCCATTCCTTTCTTATGATTAATTCCCCAAACTTTTCACTTATTAGTCCCTGACTGTTCCCCCTCCATTCCCTTGAATCACATTCCTATAAGAGGGAGGTTCCCTTCCGAAGTATAGGCCTAACTGCTTTTTATTCGGATCTCAGATAACTTGATAGTGCTTTCTAGTGCTTGCACATCAATGGTGTGGCACAGTGGTGGATTCAGGATTTAATGTTCTACATTGTGTCACATGTGTCCACAATTTCAAACAAACATGCAATTGGTTAAGTAAATTGCCAGTCACACGTTTTCGCCGTGGCAGGGGTTCCAGGGAGGGGGGGGGGGGGCTTTGCATCCTCCCTTTTCCCCAATCCACTACTGAACATTCATAATAACAATAATGATATTCAAATCAATTTAATAAGATGTATAATAAATCTCAGTTAAGTTTTGAAGCAAACTGACGTTCATCAAACGGCTTTATCACTTTGGATGGTATTGTGAGATGCCATCCTGCATCCTTTCTATTTATTTATTTGTTCAACCCCAAAAACTTCTTTTGATTTCGGAGGAGGGGAGGGAGGGAGGGGGTGGGGGTGATATACATCTGCATTAACATCGTGGAAGACCTGAACTAGCAATGTTTTAAAAAGAGGTCAACATATTCCTCAAATGTAGGTGGAAATGGACAGGGGTGGATACAATGAATTGAGACGGACGGACAAAGTCTGGAAATGGGTGAGGTTTGAAATACATGCACGTAAGAGAATATTCATTTCATTTATTTTCCATTAAAAATTCAGAATAAAATACATAACAAATTAACAGCAAAATCGGAAGGACCCCAAGAAAAGCAAGCTTGTGAGAATGGGGCCCTGTACAAAAATAATCATACAAGCAAATTATTATAACAAATATTGTAAAACTTATCAAAACAAACATACACTCACCTCATTCATTCACATGCACACATGCACACAGACACACCAATACACACCGCAGGAAGAATATTGTACAGAAAATTTTACTCAGTGCATATCATTTGTTTAAACAAGAACTGTTTACATGAATATTTAAACTTTGTGAGGGTTGAACTACTTTTTAAATTATAAGGTAAGGAATTCCAATCATGTATACCCTGGAATCTTAAAGTATGTTGGGTCAAGGAAGTACGTACAAGGGGGAAATGATAGTTTGATTTATTTCTGGTTTCGTAAGAATGGTAAAAAGAATTTGTTTTAAACATGTTATTAAATATTGATGGGAGCTTTTGTTTATGAAAATCGAACATGAAGACTAAATTGTTTAATTTTATGAGGTCAAAGACTGGCAAACATTTCAAATCATTAAAACAAAGGAGCACTTGAAGTCATATAGTTAGAATTAGAAATTATACGAACAGCACGTTTCTGAAGAATATGAATTTTATATAATTGAGTCTTGTAAGTATTACCCCAAATAATATTACAGTAGTTGATATGTGGTAAAACAATACTGTTGTAAATAGTTAATAATATATGTTTCGGCAACGTCTTTTTAAAGAATGACATGATACCAACCCCCCTTGAAATTTTTGAACAAATATGGGTAATATGGTGGCACCAGTCAAGTGATTCATTAAGTTTGATACCTAAAAAATCAACAATATCAGTTTTCTTAAGAACATCATCTTTAATACGCACCGGGGCAACATGACTAGGAATCTTTTTTTGTTTAGAATGAAAAATTACATAGTGGGCTTTTTCAGCATTAAGAAACAACTTATTACAAATATACCACTCACTTATTTTCCTTAATTCACAATTTATATTACTAATTAGTATATTAATATCTTTATGAGAAGAAATAACAGCAGTGTCATCAGCAAATAATGAAAATTTTAAAATACTTGAGGAATTTAAAATATCATTAATGTACAACAAAAATAACAGTGGCCCAAGCACAGATCCCTGCGGGACACCCGTATTTATACACAAACAATTAGAATCTGTACCATCGGCCATCACATACTGTTTTCTTTCTAATAAATAACTCCTAAACCATTCTAGAGGAACACCTCTTATACATTAATAATGCAATTTTTTAAGCAGGATGTGATGGTCGATGGTATCAAATGCTTTGGAGAGATCCATACATACCCCACAACAAAATTTCCCTTCATCAAATGCACGCGCTATATAATTTGTAATGTTTAATTTACTTAAAGACGTGGAATGATTTTTCCGGAAACCAAATTGCTCTGAAGCTAAGGAATTATTTGTTAACAAAAATGTATAAAGTCTTTTAAACATAATCTTTTCGAGTAATTTTGAAAAAGTTGACAACAGTGCAGTTGGCCTGTAATTTTCTATATTACCTACTGGTCCTTTTTTGTGTAACGGAATAACTTTGGCCACTTTAAGTTTGTTAGGAAATATTCCTGAGACAAGAGATTTATTATAGATATTGCACAATGGGTCCACAAAAAAGTGTATACATTTTTTTTAACACAGAAGTTAATACATCATCTGGACCGGTTGCTTTAGACATTTTGAGTTCATGACAGAGACTAATTATTTCATGAGAGGAGGTTGGATTCAGAAACAAAGAGGACATGCATGGTGCAGTCAAAAAGTCGTTAAATGATTTAGATAAATTTGGAATTGACGCTGAAAGTTTTTTAGCCATGTTGATAAAAAGGGAGTTGAAAGCCTGCGCTTTATCTTTTGAAGAATGGAAAGTTGAATTCTCATAAAACATTTTCTGTGGTAATGAACTATGTTTATTTTTTCCAAGTAAATTATTAATTTCTCGCCACGTTTTAACCATGTCACCTTTGACTGAATAGAATAGCCTAGAATAATATTCAGCTTTTGAAGCTCTAATTATAGAGGTTAACCTGTTTTTATAATCATTATATACTATTTTTTTCCTTGTATTTAATGTATGAACTGCAACTTTATACATTCTATGTTTACGCTTAATTGATCTCAGAATACCATTAGTTATCCAGGGTTTCTTAAATTGTACTTTATGACTAAATTTGCGTGATGTTGAAGTACATACAGGAAAACATTTATCATATAACATACGAAACTTGTCAATAAAATAGTCATAACATACATTTACATCATTGTTAGCATATACTGTGTGCCAATCAGTTGTACCAAGTTTCTCCTTGAACATAAATATTCCTCTGTCATCGATTAATCTTTTCTTATAATTCTTATTGTGAGTTGGAACAAAATAGTTTTCTTTATCTTTACATAAACAATATATTGGGAAATGATCAGAGAGATCAGAATAAATGAGTCCTGAATATTTACTTTTATGAAATGTATTAGTAAATATATTATCTATTAATGATGCTTTATAAGGTGTAATACGAGTGGGTTTTGAAATCAAAGGATACATATTAAAAGAAAACATTAAATCTAGAAAATCAGTTGTTTTGCAATGTGTGTTATAGTTCAGTAAATCAATATTGAAATCACCCATAATATAAACATCTCTTCGCTCACCTTCCAGTTTTACTAGAATGTCGTTTATTTTATCATAAAAGCAATTTATATTAGTATTTGGAGGTCTATATACACAACCAATGGTAATTGGCTTCGGTTTTCCTTGAATTTCACTAAAAATAATTTCATATGCAGGTGTACTAAAAGAAATGTCGGATCGCAGTGTTACATTTAAATCTTTTTTAACATAAAGGGCAATTCCACCACCTCTACGTGTGGCCCTACATGATTGTAGAAGATTATAATTATCCAACTTAAATAACGACAACTCTGTACTATTACTAAACCACGTTTCAGATATACCAATAATACTAAATTCATAAGAAAGAGAAGATAATAGTATTAGAAATTCATCGAATTTTTTCCTTAAGCTCCTAGCATTTAAATGTAGCATTGAAATATGTGAAAGTTTACATGAGAAATTACTACAAAAATCATCAGCAAATACATATTTACATGGATTTACAACAGTATTTATAGAATTAGAATCACAATCTGAAAGTTCATTTTCAGATGTTCTCATGAAATCTGTATCAAATGGATTAAATTTCAAACCCTGAAGTTTATTAAGGTCAACATGTGAATTCATATGAAAAAAAGTATATACAGACCAGTAAAATTCGTTATCATCGATAATATAATTAAATGGGAATATAATAGAGTTGCAATCAATACAAAATGAAGACTGAGTAGAAGTAGAAGTTATAGAAGTTCTGCAATTAGCACAAATGCCAGACATTACACATACACTCTCACAGCACACCAACAAACACACACACACAAAATACAATTACAAACAAAAGAAATAAATAAAAATTGAACACATCAAACTAATGTTTACGGTAGCAAAATGATAAAAGGCTTGAAGTAGCCAAATATAACGCAAACAGTCAGCGAGATTTCAAATCAAGTTCCATTTACAGCATAATCCTGTACGATGAAATGAGTCAATTTACAGGAGCTGTAAGTCTTCTTCATTCCTTATCAGTTTCCGTACAGATTTTCCTCCACTTGCGGGTAGTGAAGCGAAAATAAGGCCATCGGATGACCAAGCTGAGATGACCTTCTTGTGAGCACGAGTCTTTGCTAGAAGAGACTGTTTTTTACGGTGAGGTCTTCAACAATCAGGATTCCTGTTCCCTTCAGTTTTCTTCTGTTCAACAAAATTTCTCTCCTCTTTTTGTAGGATTGCATCTTGACGATAATAGATCTTGGTCTGGCAGTGGTGGTTGTTGTTCTCGCTGACCCGGTACGATGTAGGCGATCAATGTCACATGATGGCTCGAGGGAAACTCCCAGCTTTGTTGTTATGATTTCCTTTACAACCACTTCGGTGTCTTCTCCCTGCTTCTCTTCAACTCCAAGGATTCGGATGGATGAGCGCCTGGAATATTGCTCCAACGAATCAAGGGCAAGATTCAGTGATGAAAACGGAGAGGGAGAGAAAGTGGGATATCGTAAGCGTGGAGAGAGAGGGGGAGGGAGGGAGGGAGGGAGGTAGGGAGGAAGGGAGGGAGGGAGAGAAGGAGGGAGGGAGGGAGGGAGAGAGGAAGGGAGGGAGGGAGAGAGGGAGGGAGAGAGAGAGGGGAGGGTGTGAGGGGGAGGGAGGGAGGGAGGGAGAGAGAGAGGGAGGGAGGGAGTGAGAGGGAAGGAGGGAGGGAGAGGGGGAGGGAGGGAGGGAGAGATGGGGAGAGAGGGAGGGAGGGGGAGAGGGAGGGAGTGAGGGAAGAAGAGATGGAGGGAGAGAGAGAGGGAGGGAGGGATGGAGGGAGGGAGAGGGAGGGAGGGAGGGAGGGAGAGAGAGAGAGAGAGAGAGAGATGGGGGGAGAGAGAGAGAGAGTGCGTGCGTGCGTGCGTGTGTATGTGTGTTTGTGTGCATGTGTGTGTGTGTGTGTGTGCGCGTGTGTGCGTATGTGTGTGTGTGTTGTGTGTTGTGTATAAGGAGTGGGGTGCTTTGGGGAGCTTGTTGGGGCTTTAGGGGAGATTGAGGGTTCTTGTATTCATTCTGTACATTTTGTACATTCAATTCAATTCAATTCAAATACAGGGATGCCAGTAAGAATTCAAGTTCGAGTTCATTTTATTCAAAACAACACAAAACATGATATAATCTTTTACATAAAAAAGAGACTGGTAATAGTACATTAATCGACATAAATAACTGTATTACATCATTATAATGAATGGTTGATCAGAGGGTCAGAAATCACTTAAAATGAGCTATTTTGCACACATGAAAACAAAGCCAAAACTATGGTCTGAAAATAAATGGCCAGGGCCTGAAAACTGGCGTCCCTGCAAATGTTATTGATTATAATCTAAACAAATAGGATCTTTTTAAAATTATATTGTAACATTTAGCTATTTGAGTGCAAAAGTCAAAAATTGTCACATGTGCCTTGCTCAAATTCATTTATAATCAAGAATTACAAGGGAAGGGTGGGGTATTGAGCCCCAAACCCAGTTTAGAACCGCTATATACTTAATTATACATGTGGTTTCGCTCTTTAATTTGTACATAAGAATTCTGACATTTACGAAAACGGCGAAATAAAGACAGATGGCGCTGTTGACAATCACTATTCAGGATAAATACAAGCGATTGACGAACTGCATGCACATAATCAGTTCCCCAATCTAAAAATGGATGAAAATTTGATTTCAATCAAAGTAAGAAAGAAAAAGGTCCACTAGATTCTAATGTTTTATTTCAGGCCTATCTATATAGGCCTTCGAGTGATTCAGCCAGTCTGCTGTTCATAGCACACTGGTAGGCTTAAAACGCTTATACGGGAAAGTTCTCAGATTAATCCAAAACGTCAGTAGCCGGCAAGATTAAAAGTCTTCCATTGCAATTTACAAAGTCTCTAGCATTTTTCTAATCACCTACAAATTTCACTTCTTCATTGTTCATTGGAATGAAGACCCGACTGAATATATAAACATAATGAAGACGCAAACGAAAGTAAAATTAAATGTTAATCACATCGTTTAATGATTACAAATAAGTTGTGTCATATATACAAATTGTACACACTGTTTTTCCCCTATTTCTTAAAATATATGCTTGTATTACAAAACTACCGTTTTTTTTTTAGATCAATTTATATAAAAATATTGTTTTATCATATAGTCATTTATATAGCAATGGTATACATTATGGTGAATGAGGAAAATATTTAGGATGTGATAAAGAATGCGTGCAAGATCAATCGAGAGGGGCAACGAAAAGAGAAGATAGACTATGAGGGGCGTAAAGTGGGTTCAGCTATGAAGGGGAACATTTGTATCATAGGGTGAGTAATTGTGTTGGTGAGTGGTGTGGGGGAGGGTGAGCGAACGGGAAGTGGTCTTATTTCCTTTTTTCTTCTTGCAATTCTATGGGTGGGGTGGGGTGGGACCTGCCCCCTCCTATACCTTCAACAATGACGTTTTATAAAGGTGGGTACAAAAATTGGTGGGCAATACTAAACATTTTATAAATACATGTAGGCTATGTATGGATAATACAAAATATTTTGGCTTAACTTACTATACAGTGTGAGAAAAAAAAAAGTTTACACCTAGAAAAATGCTAATTATTTTAAAAATCATCTATGGACAGTAAATTATTATACATCTTATAAAAGTGTGTTTGATCCCAAATCATTGTGTGTGGTAAGTGTTCACACTTGGATGAACCGGAGACATTGTTTAAGAGAGTGCGAAAATGGACTTGCGCCAAAGTGATGTTTGAATAAAACAATTGGGATTTGGGTATTAATTCGGTCTTTGCAGATCCAAATAACATCAATCCCTAACAAAATTAATCATGCCTCACATATCAAATACCAAAGAACATTTGTGCGCGCATGTGTGTGTGTGTGTGTGTGTGTGTGTGTGTGACTTCATTTCTGCAAAAAGTGAATGCAAGGCATCTCATTTGATACATGTAATTCATTCTCTCACTTTGATACTTCTGCGCTAGTCGATTTTTGCACTCTCGCAAACGATGCCTCCAGTTCATCCAAGCGTGAACACATACCACACAAACATAATACCAAACGATTTTGGATATAACACTCTTGCAAAACATGTATGATAATCTTTCGTTCATAGCTGACTTTTAAAATAAATGACAATTTTCTGAGTGAACGTTTTGGGGGACTCACACGCTATATGGGGTGTCCCCTTTTAACCCTTTTAAACTTACTGTATGGGGGATAATAGCAAATTGAAATAAAGTTCAAATTCGATTCAAATCGTATCAAATATGAGAAAAACTCATGTGATGAAGAGAGAGGCAAGCGAAACTCAGTATAATTTCAGATTTGGTGTAAATATACGACATTATATGATTCATAATTAATGTTAGAATAATCTCTTGTCATCGTGTTGCAGATAAAATAAAATCGTAATATTTCCATTGGATACTGTGTTAATGAAGCATGTTCAACATTTAATTCACTTAGTGAAATGATCCACAGATCAGCCAGGTGGGTAATTTTTTTATCGTCAATATCCGTCTGTAACCAACAGTACCAATATTAATCATAACAGTAGTTCCGTAATACCATTATTACATACTTCATACTTCAATGTATATACTATCAAGTAAAAGGAAAACATAAACATAGAACAAGCCAATTAGCTACATTATATTATAGACCCCCCCCCCTACAAAAGAATACACATGATGGAAATAACAACTGCGATACAGCAAATATGGCAAAATACTACAGAGGAAGATAATCACAATTCAAGTGTGAATTAGAGGTTTTAAACGTTGATATTAATATCATCCCTAAACTCATCTAGATTGCGCTTATAATAAATCAAATTTAACAAATTGAATTATGATTATTGTGATGAATGGAAGACACACATTATGACAATAAACCTACGTGTAGGATATAATAGTTTAGAATCACACTTGATTTATATCTTGATAGTATATTGGTGTCAAACTTTTCTAATTCAAGCTTCAGTGAAGCACAAAGAAGATAAACAATGCTACATATACAGGTTTTGGTAAACCTCATAACTTGGCGTAAATGATTTGTCTTCTCAGCAAATCTTTCTTTATGTCAGCAACACTCAGCGAACCTGTGTTCGACAAGGAGATAAATCATAAAATGAAAAAGTATGGAGTAAACAATGTCGTGTAAAGTCCAAAAGTTCAACAATCTGGAACGATTTCACGGGCCTCAAGTGTATTAATGGTCCGATATCAGCACTGCTTTATATCCTACGCAACTCTTGTAACTGAGTGTTAAATCTGTATTCTTTATAGTACATGTATTTGGTTTTACCAGCATTTCGGAATGGTGAATATGTTTATTAAGAATTTGCCGACTAAATGAATAGATTATTTCACAATTTTGATTTCATGTCATACAGCGATAAGGAGTAGGCGTATGGCAGAAAACTGGTGATGAAAACAAGTAACAATAAAGCAAGGCAGTGTCGAAATCGATTAAACACACTTTGACCTTTCAATATTCTTGATTACTTTATAATCTTTACAATCAAATATACTGTATAACTATTTCATGATTAACACACTCTGTACTCTTACCTGTCAATGCCATGGCTACGCTAAATTCAATCATCAGAATTTCCAGCATTTTGCAGACGCCCGCTGAGCCCTATAATAAAACGGAATGACAAAGATAATTTTCTTTCGAAACATAATTTTAGTAAGAAACATCATCAAACTCAAATGCAAGATTAATAATGATTTACATGCAGGACGTGGCTAGAAGAGTGTGTATGGTTGGGACAGGAATTTATGTAACATCATTTTTATATATATATCCCATTTATGAATAAGACGAGAAAATTAAGAGAGGGAGTGAGAAAGAGAGAGAGAGAGAGAGAACGATTTTTTTTTTCCTTTCTTCTTCTTCTCTAGGGAGTAGTTTTCTGGAGATGCTAGTTGCATATGAGTGATTGTCCTAGGGGTAGTTGTCCCAGGGAGTATTTATTCGGGAGGTATTATCCGGGGGTACCATTGTCATAGAGGGTATCTGTCCTAATCTGGCGTCGAAATGACACTTACATCATAGTTGAGAGCCCAGAGAGCTGGTCGACCTATGAAGACGGCTCGTGCTCCTAGCGCTAGTGCTTTAAGGATATCAGTTCCCGATCGAACACCACCATCGAAGAAGACTTCTATACCAGAACCTCGGATTGCACTGGCTACCTCATCTAGAACATCGATCTGAACGGTCACAGAGTTTGGGGCATTTGTTTCATTAGTGAAAATTGTTTCTTTCAATATCCGAAGGCACCGGGACTCAACAGGTCGGGAAAGATGGTGAAATCAAATATGATCAAAATTTACTGAAGATCCGTCACTAACAAAATCAAACATGTCATTTTATTGTCATATCATTTAATAAAATTAAAACAGAAGACTAAAATTAGTGTTGTTCCAATAATTCAACGCAACATTTGCACAGTTTTTTTGTATTCGCTTTTTCCAAAAGATTTTCTCACAAAGATTATACTAAGGCCTCAAAAATCGCTGACGCCGTCCTACTTTGTCCTGCTTGTTTGTAACTTTAAAGGTATTATTGAACAGTTAAAGGTGAAGTCCACCCTGACAGAAAAAATGGTTTTAATAGAAGCAGGAAAATTAGAGAAAAAAATCAGTGAAAATTTGAGAAAAAACGGACGACAAATAAGAAAGTTATGAATCATTGAAAAATCATGAAAATCTTGGAATCTTTGAGACATATTGGCAATGCGGTCAGAAATGGTGATGACATCTCTTCGCAATTCACCACTGATCTGAATGACAAAATGACCCAAAATCTCAATTTCGCTTAATGTTAAAGGAATAGTAGATCTATCTTATATGGGGAGCATGAAAGAACATGTTATCCGTGATATATGATCGAGATAGGCATGAAGAAAATATATCTTTTGATCAAAATGGAATTTTAATGAAATTTCTTGCATTCACCAAAGTTGAAATTGTGAGGCTGCTGAGGCAGTGACATCATATTTAGAGACCGTGTTGCCAATTTGAATCATAGATTTGAAGTATTTCGTGAAAACTTTTGGATTAAAAAAATCCATAACTTTCTTATATATTGTCCGATTTTTATCAGACCTTCACTGATCTATTCTTCACATTTTCTCTTTGTATTAAAACAAACTTATTATTTTTTTAACAAAAAAGGATGTGAAATATATAAGTATGGAAAGTCTAAAGCTAAAGAAGACAAGTAAGAAGAAGAAGCAGAAGAAATAATTGTTGTGACTTTACCGATGCAGGGACACCGTCTAATTGTCTTCCTCCATGATTAGACACCACTACACCAGCTACTCCACGAGATACAGCTTCTCGGGCATCAGCCGCTAGAGTGGGGAAAGGTCGAGGTTGTAACGTAACTCACCAATATTTATTGTCATCACTAGAGCCTTTAAAGAAAGGGGGGTGAGAGTTATTGGATAAACTTGAAACAACCCCGCCTAAAGGGTTCGTAATAATACCTCAGTAACACAGACCAAACCGGCGCGAGATCGAACACACCGAACAATCTTGACGAATAACCAAGAATTGGTCGGCGTGGTGGTGTGCTTGAGTTATAAACAACCAATAAAAAATGTCCTCTGATTTTCGAATATGGAGATAAGGTGTACTCGACTTCTGCAGTTAGAGAAAAAAGGTCGACAAAAAAAAATCAAGCAATCCAATAAAAGTGAAAGTGACCATTCAAAAAAAGAACACACTTAAGGTTTCCACAGCAGATGATCAGGCTCAAATATTTTTCTTCAAATTGTCTAAATATTACACGTCCGCTTACGCAACCAGGTTGTAGGACGCGTGGTATCTTTCAGTTAGGGAGATGTGCCATTTTAAAGCGATTATATAAAACATTGTAACTGATAAATTTAAGTAAAAACATAGTGCATTGATAGTATAGTATTAATGACTGCTTTGAGAGAAATAGTTGTTTTATTACGCTCAAGGGAAGGTTAGAATTGTGCTATTCCCCGAGGCTTGCCGAGGGGAATAGCCCAATTGTAACCTTCCCGAGAGCGTATGAAAACAACTATTTCTCGAATATTAAAGCAGTCATTAATACTTTTATATGCCGAAAAAAAATAGACTAAAAAATAAAAAATAAAAAATACTTTTTTTTGTGGTCGAAGATGAGATTCGAACTCTTGCGTACACAAGGTGATGTGTCTAAAGTCAGCGCCTCAGACCTCTCGGCCATCGCGTGTTGTTAACATGTATGGCAGTTTTGTACAATATATACATTAAAATGGATTGAAACCGGCTTCGCGTGTGATGAATGCTTCGCAAAAGCTCCATATACGGACTCTTCTTTTACTTTTGCAATGCATATTGGCACGAACTTAGATCAAGATCTATCGGCAGATGTTGTTTTTTTGTTTTTGGAAGTTTATTTTCGTCTTCATGTCAACAATGCAAGATAAAATTGTCGGTAAGATCGATCGAGATTCAATTGTATTGAAATTACCGACCAATCCTTCGCACACTTACGGCATCCTCCATCGCTCAAACCATTTTTTAACATGTAAACCTATGGGGTAACCATGGAGGCTGACCAACTTTTTTTAATAACCATGGTTATTAAAAATATTGAAATGTTTTATGCATGGTTACCGAGAATTTTACAGGAACAGTTGAAGTTTATGAATGCAATTCGACCAATCAGATGGCTGGATTTCTTAAGTGAGGTATATAATAACTTTTATTTCATTCTATTAAGACCTGGAGTTTTCATGTTGATGATTGTGAATGTTGGCTACTTGTATATTAGTCCTCGGAGAGGTTCGACTCAGATTTCAATACACAATCATACCAGTAAGAATGCCTTTGATGACAATTGGTAGTGAGGAGATGCTTCTGATCCATCCTATGTCGTCCCAGCTGACGGTATCATCGATCTGAGTGTTCACATACTCCGGAAAATTGTCGTTGTTGGTCCCATCCTCAATCTGCAACTGTAGGGGAAAGCTCTGTAACCTGCAATGAATTCAAGTTCAATTCAGAATATAATCATAAACTAGGGTTTCGGCATTTGATATTGCTTTGATTGAAATCACTTTATCAAAAAGGATCGTCATTGTAGCGTTACTTAAAAAGCACATAGCCAAACCCGAACATTATATAATACAGGATATGACATTTATAAGAAATTGATGTTTTATCCGATTCATCAAAGTCTAGTGTAAAAAAAGTCGAATTTTCAGAATCATAAAAACCGGAATCAACTAACAAAAGACGAGAAATATATTTGTTATGAAAAGAGAGTCAGGAAAAGACAGTTGGTGTTTTTCTCGACCTGAGTAAGGCATTCGATTCAATTGATTACTCAATATTGTTACATAAATTAAGTTATTACGGTATTAGAGGACTACCTTATTCATGGTTTAAAAGTTATTTACATAATCGAACTCAAGTTGTGTCTTACAACAATGTCATTTCAGATTCTTCTAATATTTCATTTGGTGTTCCTCAAGGATCGATTCTAGGTCCTTTGTTATTTCTATTGTTTATCAACGACCTCCCAAATTGTTCTAAAATATTAAAATTTATATTGTTTGCTGATGACACCAATATCTTATACTCAACAGATGATCATTTATCATTGTCAACTAACTTAAATAACGAACTACTAAAGGTCTCTAAATGGTTTAATGCCAATAAACTTACATTAAATATAAATAAATCAAATTATATGTTATTTTATACTGTGAAACAGAAACAAAAGTATAGTACTTTGCAAAACTTAGTTGTGAAACTCAATAATTCATCAATTGAACGTGTATATTGTACAAAATTTCTGGGTGTTTACATTGATCATGATTTATCATGGAAGACTCACATCTCTTATGTCAGAAAGAAGTTATCACAGAATATCGGTGTCATCAGCAAATTATGCCATATCCTACCAAAATGCATTCTTATCACATTGTATAATACTTTAGTCCTGCCCTACTTATCATACTCTAATGTTGTATGGGCTAATACATATTCTTCCAAATTGGAAGCCATTTTTATATTACAAAAGAGATTTGTTAGAATTGCCTCATCATCTTCATACTTGGCACATACTAAACCCTTATTCATAAAGTTAAGCATACTGAACATTTATAAATTAAATAATTATTTTAATGCAATACTACTTTTTAAACACAAGCTTGGTTTATTACACAATAATTTATGCATTATGTTAACTTTAAACTGTTCAGTTCATAATTATAATACTCGAAACAAAATGAATTATTATTTATCTGCTATTACAAAACAATATGAATTACACTCTTTTAGACACAAAGCTCCTTCTGTATGGAATTCCTTACCGTCAGACATTACTTCTATTAATAGCCTGAACTCATTTAAAAGAAAGCTTAAATTATATCTTATTTCTAATAATCTTACATCATAAAAACACTCAATTACTCCACAATGCAAATTTGTTTAGGGTTGTGCGGTCTACATGTATGTTTTTATTTTTGCTTATGTTCTACTTTGATTTGTTTTGTTTTGTTATTTTTTGTTATTGTTTATTCAAATACCATTTATCATTTGTATGATTCCTATACTGGTTTTTTTTCTGGTGGCTGTCCAGACAAACCCTCTAGGGTTTTTATACAGCAACCTAATTCCTATTTGTTTGTTTTTACTGTCAATATTGTACTATGTTAATCATATTTATGTAAAAGTAATATTTTGATGTCACCGTTTTTTTTTTTTTTTACTATGGAATTAAATAAATACTGAACTGAACTGAACTGAACTGAGATCACGGAAGATAAGAGCTTAATCCGGGTCTATGGTGAGGAACAAGAACACTCAAATATAACATCCTAGATGGACTAGCATGCATCTTGAGTTTAATGACGTGTTAACTGGCTCTCATGTTGTACAAGTAAACAAAAATCCTGGCGTATTCGTTCGTACCTGAATTTTGACGGCAGAGCAAATTCGTTCCTCAACGCCCTGAGTCTTCTTCCCAATACAGGCGTATCACCAGAAATGAATATGGCTCTGTAGCCCGCCCTCTCCGCTCGTTCAATGATTTTCCGGGTGATTGACCGGTCCCTGAAGATATGAACGTGAAACCAGCGCAGACCATTGCCTGATGCTTCTGCCACTTCCTCTATTGTGCTGGTTGTCCAAGCACTCAGGACCATGCCGGTTCCCATGGCAGTGGCGGCTATATGCAGGTTTTAATAACAACAGGAATTATATATACATAGGCGCCGGAAGTGGGGGGGGGGGTGGCAGGGGGCACTTGCACCCCCCCCCCCCCAACCACAAAATAACATAATAAATAAGTGACCTGCCAATGTCACAAATGAGGTATCAAAGTATGCTCATCTGACCGTAATTAAATTCCTAAAACCCCAGAGCTTATGGGGGCTCCGCCCGGACCACCCCACCAAGGGCCCTTAGACGGTCCCCTGGATGCTCATCTGACCGAAATTAAATACCTAGAACCCCTGAGCTTCTGGGGGTTCTGCCCCCTGGACCCCCACGAAGGGCCCTAAGGCGGGCCCCTGGATGCTCATCTGACCGTAATTAAATACCTAAAACCACTTAGCTTCCGGACCACATCAATTGCCTTAAATAGGGCCCCTAGATTCTCATCTAACCGTAATTAATACCCAAAACCCCTGTGCTTCCGGGAGCTCCGCCCCCTGGACTCTCCGCCAATTAGTGACCTAACAGTGTCACAAATAAGGTATCTAAATATGCTTATCTGACAGTAATTTAATGCCTAAACACCCTGAGCTTCCGGGGACGTTTTTGCTCATTACGCCACTGCCCCTGGAAGGTGAGCCCCCCTGGAACGTTTGCCCCCCCCCCCCAATCCCACACAGCTTCCGGCGCACCTGTATTATGTTTTCCGGAAATAGCTGAACGATGGCTAGGTCTGATATTTAAGATCTAGTGATTCACTGGAGCTTGATCGTCTTATATATAGCTTCACGTGAAGGCTGTTAACTTTCATATTACGATCTCATATTTTTTGTCAAGGTCAAAGGTCAAATGAAAAGGAAATGTCTTTTTTAATACTTTAAACGAGTTATTTCAATTTAATGTTTGAAAAGTATGAATTCACTTACGTGCATAATGATACAACGGTTTTATTTCTGCTTACTTTTCTGTTACTACAACTTCTTGGAAATCTTCAACCCCATAAACCTTTTTATGAGCCTAAAAATTTGGATTAAGTTAGCCTATGGTCAGGAGCTCCAAGAGTCGAGCTCTAAATGAAAATCGATTGGGTTTATGATGATTTTTGCTATTCTCTTAATTACAGAAATCAGGGTAACTTTAGATCAAGGAGAACGAAAATCGACGCAACTAAAATCAGTGGACTTACTTAACTCACTAATGCCAGTGGCACATGAGGCGTCTTTTCGCTAATCGATCCAAGCACCAGTAATACAAAAATGCACCGTTTATTCTTGTTTTTCATTGACATTTTGTCCGACATTTTGTTAGATGTAACTTTCACATAACCACCAAAGACCGTACCTATCGCTGACGAAGCCCTATTATACATCATTCAAATGACGCATCGTAAGCAACGGATATAGGTTTAAAGGTTTCAACATAGACTGTTACAGCTTACCAGCTCTCACCCAGTGTCGTAGCTCGAGCTAGTCCATTCATTGAGGGGCACTGGGAACGATGGGGGGGGGGGGGTGGCAGCAGTCTTAGGCTACTGATTGGGGGAGGCGCATTCTTTTGTCATCCTTTACCCATTTTCCGTTTCACACTAACTCTCTTTACGTCCCCCCTCCCCCACACTTAATGGACAGGGGGGGGGGGTGGTGCAAGTTTAACCGTGCCCATTGTAGCTACGTCACTATTCTTACCCTTTGCCATAGCCATCTCTCCCTCTGGATGTGCCATCATCTGCATGGCTGTAGGAGCGATGCCAATCGGGAAAGGTACCTTCTGTCCAAGGATGGTGGTGGAGATATCACGTGATGATACATCTCGTAGAATGCAGGACTGTAAACGGATTCTGTGACCATGGTGCAATCAAAAATAAGGGATGAAAATAATGACGATAATGACGGCGACGATGGTCACGATGAAACGATGGTCATGATTTGTTTTCTTCTCTTTGCCGCGAGGATAATTGATTATATATACATGGTTACATTCAAAGATACTATACTACAAATCAAATTAAAATAATCACAAAAACATTATTATTGTCATAACAAAGCAATTGAATCATAATTGACATAACAATTATACTGATAGTTTTGTTTCCCTCTCTTTTTGTTTTCTTCTTTTGTTTTCTTTTCTTAAATAACACCTAACAGTTCTTTTGGTGGTAATGATAGTAACAATGAAGGGAGGTGTATTACGATGATAATGGTCGTGACGATGGTCATGTCGATGATGATGGAAACAATGATGATGATATTGATGATGATCACGATGTAGATCGCTGTAACATTATCACAGTAACTAAGGGTATGACGTTCATTACGATGAAGAGAATATTTGTGACAAAATCGATGAGAAGGAGGGACAGGATGAGGAGTAGAAGTGATGATGTGGTTGTGGTGGTAGTAACGATAGAATGTTGATATCTTCACATCAGTCCATTTGAAGATAATAAAAAGTCCATCCTCGCTCGAATTCTCTCACACGCAACATTTAGAAACAGGATGATTTTAGGCAGTCGATTGCCTGAATGCCTCCATATTATTATGTGAGTGCCCCAATATCCTTCTATTTGACAGCGAAGGTAATTATCTGGTAATTATCCAGGGGGTAATTGTATAGCACCATTCATGTACATTCCTCGGCGTTGATTACAATATATATATATATATATATATATATTTTCAAAACCATATTAAAATGGTCATTTCGGGGCTCGCTCGCAAAATGTACAACCAAATATGTCCACATGACTGTGTATAGTGACAAGTGCCAGAGTGATGCAAAGTGAATTTCTGTGATCAATTGGGATTGAGACGACCCGAATATTTTTTCTTCTTAAAAGGGAAACGTGACTTAAAAAAATGGTTGAAAAGCAATAATCTAGTAGTCAAAAGACGGGTGCCCCCCCCCTCCCTGACTGAGCCCACACTACGCCACTAGCTCCAATCAGTCGTCATTTTGCAGTCTCTTTTCTCTTATGTACATAGCTCCGATTAATATCAATTCTGTATAAGACGAGGCCCAGAAAAGTCCAAAAATTGTTGTGTTAGGACATCATGGGCAAATATTGATCTAAACGCACGTTTAAACATGCAGTGACGATACACATACAAAAGCCTATTCGGGTAAACAGCACTATCCTTTAGGTAGATGAAGAAAAAACATGGGAGTATCACGCTGCAATAAAACTACAGTCATACGACCCGACATACTTATATTCCCCGTATATTCCTCGTCTGCAATAAGATAAACGACCATTCTACGATTGACAGGGCAAGGTAGGATAGGTGCGTATTCAGGGGGTGGGACGGTGGGGCGGTCGACCCCCCCCCCCCCCCAAAAAAAAAAAAAACAACAAACAAACAAATAAAAAAAACATCAAAGCTTCCGCGCTTCGCCAGGGAGGAAAGAAAAACTGAATTCAGACAAGGATTATGAATCGAGAACGTTACAAAGAATCGTCTTTTTTCTCTAATAATTTAATGAAACCCTGAACCAACCCCCTAGGGAGCGCGCTTCGCACGCTTTGTGTGCTCAATACCCCCCCCCCCCCCTAAAATAAAATCCTAGCTACGCGCTTGGGTAGAGACAATTTTAGTATTAGGCTAATATTAACACACCTACTGTCTGGGCTTGCATACTGTTTCACGAAACTGTCATAAGTACAAATTAGTCGACATCTTATTGAAACACGTTTTAGATTCATTTAACACACGCATTTTTTAGGGCGCGTTCATGCTTGATTTTGAAGGCAGAATGAGCGATTTGTAACGCTCATCGTAAACGCTCATCGTAATCGCAGTTCCACGGTGCACTGTTAATGCTCACTTCTTCAGGCAATTCTCCTTGGGTGGCCTTCAGCTGGATTCGCAAACCTGGGTGCGCATGCTACGTAGACCCACTAGAGGTCAGTGCGTTGACCCCATTTAAACGCGTTTACAAATTGTAAACGCATTTACGATCGGCGATCGTGATCGCCGTTTTTCGGTGATTCTACAAAAGTGAGCATGAACGCAATCGTGTTTTAAACTAAACGCGTAACAGATGCCTGATTCTGGCCGTCAAAATCAAGCATGAACGCGCCCAATTTATGAGTTGTCGGCGAACCTAAACGGTGTGCAAGCCTAGGCAGTATGCGTGTCTATGGCTGCGTTCATGCTTAAATTTTGAAGGCAGAATGAGCGATCTGAAACGCTCATCGTAAACGCTCATCGTGATCGCAGTTCCACGATGCACTGTTCATGCTTACTTCTCTGGCTCCCCCAGGCAATTCTCAGTGTGTGGCCTTAATTGGTCTTCCAGCTGAATTCGCAAACCTTCACTGTGCATGCTACGTAGACCCACTAGAGGTCAGTGCGTTGACCCCATTTAAACGCGTTTACAAATTGTAAACGCATCTTTTTGTGAGTTTACGATCGGCGATCGTGATCGCCGTTTTTCGGTGATTCTACAAAAGTGAGCATGAACGCAAGCGTGTTTTAAACTAAACGCGTAACAGATGCCTGATTCTGGCCGTCAAAATCAAGCATGAACGCAGCCTATGTTTAACGTTCTTTACCATTTGCTCTCTAGCGTATATCCTTGATACTTTATTTACAATCTTATTGATAATTGTATGATGGAAATGAATATTTTTATTCGTAGACCTTTCCATGACAAATTTGGGGTATCAAATTGATAGAGCAATAATAATAATGATTATGATAATCTGGATTCATGAAGTAACAGCTATATGCAACAGTGCAGATTTGCCTGTATATAATAGCTGGTGTAATAGCGTAGGTATATAGATCTAGGTATTGTGTTAATAACAGATGTTTCAAGCTAGGTTGAAATCACAGATACCGAATATATACATTTAGCTCACGGCGTATGACTAATTTTCAAAATCAATACGTACGAAAATGTGTCGAGCCTCTACACATAATGCTCTGTGCCAGTAGCGTACGCAGGATTTTTTCAAGGGGGGGGGGGGGGGGTTAACATTTTGAAATCGGGCCGGAAATTTCGCAACGACTCAGCCAGCCGCTGAATAAGCAGGGGGGGGGGGGGGGGGGTGGTGGTAAGAGGACTTTTTTTTTTTTTTTGTTCTCGAAATTTGAAAATTTGAAATTTTCTTCGTGGGGGGGGGGGTAAGGTCACCTTTTTTAGGTCAGCCATTGGCATAATATATATATACTTTTTTTTTTTTTCTTTTTTCTTTTTTTTAATTTAAAAAAAAAGGGGGGGGGTCCTCAAAAATACACACATAGAAAAATATCAAAAGGGGGATCCAACCCCCCCCCCCCCCCCCCCCTGCGTACGCGCCTGCTCTGTAGCATCTAGTTCTGTAAGAGGGGTGCCATTTGGGGTGATCAGATCTGCGTTCTTAAACTAGTGTACAGAAAAGAAAATGAATAGAAGAGTAAAGCCGTGAAACGCTGCCCAGAAGGGTGGGTGCAATTGTTCACCAAGCTCCATGCAATTCAAGGAAGATAGTTCAACAAAATTTTATACAATTCAATTTGAAGAAAATTATAGTTTCAATGAAGGAAGTGGCTAGCTGATTTAATCATGTTCTTGAGGTTAAGCAGGTGAATTTATGAATATATATCGCACTTACTGGGTCTTAATACTTTCCAGTCTGAACGATTAAAACAGATCTACATTAATAATGACCATGAGTGTCCATTTACCGTTTGAAAGCCTCTTGATTGTCTCTCACACTCTGTTCAGTGTCTGACCCTCCTGCATAGTAATCAAAGACATCTCTGGGCATGTTCGTCTTGGCATATTCCTCAAAGTCCCTTAAACATACCACATTTGGCTTGCATTGTGGATGACGAGTCGACTCACTTCCCTCTTCTGTTTTCTTCTGGCATGGCGGCAATCTACATACCACATTGTCCGGATCTCGAATCGTATTTGAATCCATGGTAATTACTGCACTTATTTGTAATCTACGCAGAAGTCTGCTTATAGTTATAGCTCTCTCTACACAGTCATGCAGATGTGAAAATGGATTGACATTAACCTTTTGATCAAACACGTTCGTCAATACGAACAAATAGTCTCCCATTGAACTTGCTACAGATGAGTTTACCGAAGGTCTACCATGTGTGCGCGAACTGAATGGTTGGCCGTTGGACTGTGTTGTTCAGGCTCAGCTACACCACAGCCTAGTTGTTTTGACTGCTAGTGTGCATGTGCGGCTCAAGTGTGCGGTTCAAGTGCAAGCCGCGAATCACACGAGTTTATTTTTGTAATGAAATTATTTTTGCAATGACATATTGGATATATAAATGCAGGGGAAAGTCCGTAATATAATCTTTGGTGACTTTCAAATAGAACTGTTGGAATTTTGCAGGGAGGGCAGGTAAACGCTTACATTAAAGTGGGAACATTATAAGTGAATTATTGTAGCCTCGTTTAAACTTTATTATTCATTTTTATTATTATTATTATTCTGTCGCTCAAATTTGGGGTATTCTCAGTAATCAACTGACTCATATCATGTCCAGTGCAAGTCTGTCTTTTGTAGGCTGCCATCCAGCATCATATTGAACATATTCTGGCAAAGTATATTCAAATGAAATACATCATAAACCAACAGCAAAATAGAATTTAAGAGTAAAGCAGGGCTCCCACTTAGCCGAGTTGGAACCTCGAGTTGTGGCGAGCTGGCGCGATCTTATGGCAAGCCGTTTTATATTAATTGATATCAATAAATCAATTCTTGTTATCAAGAAATAATTTTATGTTGTAAAGCAATGAGAAGAGAACAAAGGAACATACCAGGTGAAATGGAAGACTTGGTGGCCCGAATTCACAAAGCAAGGTTTGAGCTCAGACCAAGGTTTAAGCTCAAATCTCCAAGTTTGTTTCGCCAAACCTCCTTTTGTTCTTTACAAACCAGGTTTGTAAAACCGCGTAAAACGCGTCATAAAAAATTATGACGTACGAAAACCAAGGTTTGTCGACAAACCTCCTTTGTGAATTCGAGCCCTTATGTATAAAGAGTAGATGAATGGAGGAAGGAATTAATTGGGTCAAGTAAATGAATAAGCAAATGATGTGAAATGAATATGTATAGAGAGAAGAGACTTAATAGTAATTGTAACAAATACAAGTATAGAATGAGTTTAATTTTAACTCTTAATGTATAGTTTGTATAATATGCCAATTCTGTTTATAAAATTTTCATTTGTTCATTTATTTCCATCATATAAAAACAATAGGCCATTAAAATATTATACATTTAACAAAAATACATGCAATCATACAAATTCATTCAAATATAATACATGTGAGAAGTTAACCAACAATTCATTTATTATCAAAGAGACCAAATTTACCAGTCGAAAATGAGAAAAAGAGAAAAAGGGGAATATATTTTGGTAATGTGGTACTGTAAATCTATATCAAAGCGTGAAAAGTTACATGATTTGAGCAGAATTCACATTGCTTGTTGATAACATAATTATTGCTACTCAAGTAAGAATAAAGAAGTTTGTGCATACACTTTTCAAGTACTTTTGACAGAGAAGGTAAAATTGAAATAGGGCTGTAATTTTTTTAAGTATGACGATCATCTTTTTTTATAAACAGGAATAATTCTGGCAATCTTAACTTTATCTGGAACAATCGCAGGAGCCAAGGATCGATTGAAAATATGTGTTACTGGTTTAAAATGAGAGAGCCAATAGAATCAAACCCACATGAGCTGGTATTTTTCAGTTTTTTTTGCAATTTTCAATAATTCACTTTCATTTATAGATGTTAGATATAAGGAAACAGCACTAGGATTTGTCAGATAATCTTTAAAATCAGAGGATACATAACTATATTCTTTGAGCAATGAAGTAATTGCTGTGGTACATTAATAATTTAATGAAATGATTGTTAAATTCTTTTGCAATTTGTTGTGGATCATTGACACATTTATCATCATGTATAAAATACTTAGGAAGAGAGAACTTGTTGATTTTCTCAGTAAATTATTAAAAGCAGACCAAGTGCCCTAAACATTAGTATGCATACATGTATTCTTCAATTTGTTAGAATAATACAATTTTTTAGCATGCCGTAAAATTTGGTTCATTTTGTTCCTAAAGGTCTTGTATTTATTTTCAAGATCATTCAAACACCTTTTGTGAAGCTTGTTTTTTTCTTCTAATAATATAAAAGTTCTGGCGTAATCCATGGTGTATGGATATGTGGTTTCTTTAATTTACGTTTAATATATATCGTAAGTGTTTATCGAATGCATTAAGGAACATTTATAAAAAATAAGTCATATACGATTCATTCACATCAGAGCAACGATATATTGAGGACCAATATGTATCATGCAGTTCTGAAATCAATGCATTAATGCTATCATTTGTCATTTTGAGGGATAATATTTGAGTATTTAATACTTTATTTACATTACATTCAATTTGAGAAAGATGAAACCTAGGCAGGTGGCCAGAAATGTCCACACACAAAATGTCACTATCAACTGTAGAATTTATCAAATTGGTAAATATATCATCAATTAAGGAAGCAGTACTGACAGTATTTCGAGTAGGATTGGCAGCATCAGAACTACTTAAATGTTTAAGGATATCAATATTAAAATCCCCAGTAATGTATAAGTTAGAATGTTCACTTTAGAGCTTACAAAACATAATCATACTTTCAAGAAATCATTAATATTACCACTTGGCTTTCTGTATATATATAACATCAACTGTAGTTTTGTGTTACAATTATTTATGATATCAATTAACATGATAATATATATAAAATCATTCATCTCATTCTCATTAATAATAAAATAATAATATGACAAATTTATATAGCGCTTGTGACAAAAGTTTCAAAGCGCTGTACATGTACACAAATCAAAATTACTTCAAACAAAAATCAATATTACTAATGGAATTAACATTACTCAAATTACCAAGAAAACAAAATATTACCTACATAACTTAACCAATTATCATTACGTAAATTAACAAGAAAATCAAATATTTCTAACATAACTTAACAAACTGACATTACATAAATTACCAAGAAGATTAAACATTAATAACATTACTAACGAAATTAACAAAACATGTAAATTCCTTGGAAATTAACACATTATATCAGTAATAGCAATAATTTGAAAAGACATAATGAAGGCATGGTAATATTTATTCGAACTTATTTTAGAGTTATTTGGGTTGCTTTTGGAATAGATGAGTTTTTAGATTCTTTTTGAAAATGTCAATGGTGGGTGAGTCCTGGATATGGGCGGGGAGAGTGTTCCAAAGAGTGGGGGCACAGACTGAGAAGGCCCTGTCACCATAGCGGTTGTGGGTGCGAGGACCAAGTGCGAGCTGGGGTCTGGATGATGATCTAAGGTTCATGCCGGTAGTCTGGTTGGGTGAGATCAGTTCAATCAGGTGGTGCGTGATGATGGTGCGTGATGATGGATGATGTGGAACGTGAGGAGAAGAATCTTGAATTGGATACGTTGGGGAATTAAGAGCCAATGTAGGGTGCGGATGACTGGAGTGATGTGGTCGTGCTTTCTGGTGCGAGTGATAAACGTGCAGCGGTGTTCTGTATGTGCTGAAGTGGGACCAGATTAGAAGCAGGTAAGTTGATTAATAATGAATTACAGTAGTCTAAATGGGAAGTTACCAATGCATTAACTAGTCGTTCAGTAGAGCTGCGATCAAGGTATTTCCGGATTTTCCCAATCCTATAAACACCGAAGCTAGCTGCCCGACACACCTTTCGGATGTGCTCTCTTAAGTCTAACGAGTTATCAACGATAACACCCAGATCTCTTGCAGAATTGGTCGCAGTAATAACAGCTCCGTCTATGTGAAGGCTAACAGACTCGTTCCGTTTCCTAAATTGTGATGTAATGTGGATGAGCTCAGTCTTGTTTGCATTGAGCATCATGTTATTGTTACTAGCCCAAGACTTCACATCTGTCACGCAGTCTTCCAAAGACGAGATGCCATCAGCCAGGTCGTTGCGTTGCATAACGATGTACAACTGGGTGTCATCAGCATATAACATGTGGCTTATACCTTCACAGGACCAGTATATAGAACAAATTCCAAAAGTCCCATTACTGAGCCCTGCGGTACCCCCAAGTTAGAGGGAATTCATCTGATTTGGCTCCGTTTACGATTACAATTTGCTTCCGGTTCTCGAGGTACGACTTGAGCCACTTTAGAGCAGAACCTTCTATGCCGTATGTGTGACTGAAGCGTTGAATCATTACAATTTATATAATTTCTTATATCGGCATTTCAACTGATTTGATACAAAAAGCTACACCTCCTCGACCAAAATATTTGTTGGAATTCAAAAATGTATGACCTTCTAGCTCAAAAGGTAAAAGTGGTATAAGTAATCCACGTTTCAAACACTGCAATAATTGAAAATGAAATTTGAATTGATACAAATTCAGATTTTTTTTTTCTCTAAAAGGTACGAGCATTGACATGTAATATACTCAGACCATGATGTTTATGAAACTTTACTTTAAACTCATTTGGTGTATTAGAGCAAGAATTTGTATTCAGTAAATTTTAGAAATTCAAATCTTGACCAATATCAACTAAAGGATTCATAACTATATTCAATAATATTCATATTTTCCAATGCATCAGGGTATAGATCATATTGTATATACATGAATACTGACTGCAGAAAGTTACAGTTAAGCGTATACATTTGATCCTGTTCCTCTGACATACATCCAATTATACAAAAATGAAGAAAAAATTACATACTTTAAAAAAAAATTAAAAAGATACAACAGTTATTAATAACAATGCATTAAAATAGACAAGAGAAATATCCGAAAATATTCACTAATCATAAAATCAAAGTCCAGTTGGGAGGATAAAACAAATAACTGTGTGTCATCTATCCAGGTAAAAGTTATCATTATCCTTCGTATCTCTGCTTTTCTCGTCATTTAAATTGATCTTTGTTATGAATAACTTTAATGCCCACATTTTGATCTTCGATCGAACAGGGCAAATATGCGACCGTCTGAACTCCACACATTTTGAACCGTGGAACAAGCTTTTGCATGATTAAGTAGTTCCTGGTTACTACACGTGAGGTCCTCAGACTATTAACCCTAATAAGGCCGGGGGCCATTATGGCCCCCCTCCACGATTTTTCCGATTGCTCGGGAACGCATATGGATGGCGCCCCGCCGCTCGCTGACTTTTTTTTCGAGTCTTGCGCAACTTTTAAAATATTTTTTTTGAAAATCAGACCTACGGTTACAAGGTCACGTGACCTTTTGTCTTTGCATGTCAGCCAGAAATCGCTCATTTTCGTGATTTGTGTACATAACATATGGAAAAGTCATTTTTCCTAAAAACAGATCAAACACGGGTTATTGGGTCTTGTTTAAAGTTTAGGTGGTTGTTTTGGAGTCAAAATAGCTGAATTGTAGTAAGAAATGAAATAAAACATCAAAAACAATGAAATACATAAGTTAAAAAAACAATGAAATACATAAGAAATTATCAAAACAAGGGAAAACATAAGGAATAAGCTGGCTCTTCCAATTTTTGTTTTAGTATTATTATTCAGAATGGTCTAATGAATATATGTAGTGAAAAAGAATGCTTAAATATGAATAATATATGATTTATGGGTAAAAATATGTTTTTTATGACTTTATTTGCATAAATTACCATAAATATGCAAATGAGTGAATTTTCAAAAAATTGAAATTATCATATTATTTTATATACTTCACTTGACATGCATGCAAATTTTCGCGGCAATCCGCCGCTTCGCGGCCGAGATCTTAAGGGGGGGCCATTATTCCCCCCCCCCCCGGCCGTACAAGACCTCAAATAGCCCGTCCTTTTTAGGGTTAAATAATTTTGACCTTTCAGTCTGCGCCTATTCCTAAGGATCTCCTACCTTTTCTTGTACGTTTTAAATGGCCACTCTAACATAGCCTTTCAAAACATGAATACACCTCTACTTATTAATATTCCGGCCTCTGATTTTTCAGAAAATCTCTAAACTGACCAAAAAGTGATAAAAACTTTCCATTTTTCACAAATCTCACGCTTGCTGGGCTACGCCCCTCGAAAAAAATGTAATGCGGTCACGTGGCTTGATGACGCATTTGACGTCATTGCGGGCATGTCCGATTTGTCCTACAACTATTAGGAATCCCGAAATTGCAAGAAACATACTGGGATTATCAAGTGCATATTATTTTTCGGATAAATGTCAGGTACCTGAATGCAATGTTGTAGCGCTTTATTGTTTTATATGATAACAGCTAAATTTCATATTATGCAAATTTCATAAATCAGGGGCGGATCTAGCTTTTTGCTAAGGGGGGGGGGGGTTTGACCAAAATAATGACGATGCAGAGCATCGTCCACGAGCCGCGTAGCGGCGAGCCGATTTTTTTTTGGGGTGTTTATTTGAACCCCGTAAGTGATGTTTTCCTGGCATCTATTAACACAATGGAGACCATAAAAAGCAGTGCATGATAACGTCTTTTTAAATCAAGTAACAGCTTAATACACAGTTATATCCAGCCTTTTTATCATGTGTTTGGTTAAGTTACCAGATGAGTTGAATATCTTCTCACAATATATGCACTTGAAAGGGTTTCTCTCCAGCGTGCGTTCTTTTTTCTTTCTTTTTTTCTTTCTTTCTTTTTTTTGTTTTTTGTTTTTTTGGGGCCGCCCAAGGGGGGGGTTTGAACCCCCTAAACCCCCCCCCCCCGTAGATCCGCGCCTGTAAATTGCCCATACTTGATTGATTGATTGATTGATTGATTTTTATTCGACAAGCTTCCAACATACAATAATATACAATAATAACAAATCAAAAATAAGTCAGCTTGAACAGGAAAGCTCGCGAGCTTATTTCCAGTGGATTTATTGAGGCTTTAAATATTCTGCTTAGGTGAGCTTACTGAAATGCATTGCAGTGGCATAAATTATTTTGCAATTAGTGGTTGGTTACCCCCTAAATATCGCTAGATCGACTGGACTAATAATATTCTTGGTATGGCCGGGTTACAGAACCGATCGGGAATTCCATGACTGTGAACGCACTGAATTATGAAAGCGGGTGTGGGGGTGGGTGAGGGGGGGGGGAACGGTGTGAGATGGTCGATGTTCACCCTCTACAGATTCACCCAAGCATTTCCCAGGGTGTTAACTACCCGGCCCCCCCCCCCCCCCCCACTCAGGTTTCGAAATGACCGCATGCGTGTTGCCAAAATGTCCGGTAAAGGGGTACTTTTCGTGCGACAAAGTCCGGCCCGAGAATTGTAAAAAAAGGGGTGTATTTGACTTTTCACCCGGAGATTTCTTTAAAAAGGGGGTGTTTTTTCTTTTTTTTCTCTCATCTCTTTGGACTCCTGAGAAATTATTCCGAATTTAGGGGGGTACATTGAGCATTTTTCCTGATTTAGGGGGGTCTCCAAGGCAGGAAAAGCCCGCGAAAAGCCCGCGAAAGGGGGGTTCGGAAATGTTGGCAGTCCTCAGATAGGGGGTGCTTTCAAAAAGAGGGAACGAGCATATGCGTACCCTAAATAACACTGAGTGAGGGGGGGGGGGCGGGGTTAACTACTACTTTTCAATATGCAAACAATGATAGCCAGGTATTTACTCGTCATAAAAGAGGGCCCTGGATAGATGAATAAAGAAACAAATAACTGAATGGAGCTCAATGTCCAAGCTTGAGTGTCTTCGTTGACTAATAGGTGATTGTTCTCGGGTATGCATACCAGAAAGGTTTGTTTATGTTGAATTTGACTATTATTGACTATTATTTTATAATTAACTGGTCTCTCTTTGTTTTAATTTTGTTATTCATTGGTGTCCCTGCATTTGTTGTCAGGGTTTTCGTTGTTATTATTATTATCATGATATGCCAGGTTACCAAATCCTGTCCTTTCCTATTCGGCACCATCCTGACAAACCCTCTCGTATGAAACGAGGGTTTCTCAGACATTTTTAAGACCCCTATTATAAGGTATCTCTTGTTTCCTTGAATTACAGTGGGATGCTTTGGTAAATCTTTTAAATTAAAGCTGAGAATCACCACACAAACAGTCAATCAGAAACTTAAATCAGTCTATTCTACAATAAACTAATTATCAAAGTTAACTCCAAGTGAGGAGCTAAATGAGAGCTAGAATTATATTTGAAAAATGTCTATAGTGGTTGAAGTCCTGTAGTACTCTGGTTTTTTTTTTTTTTGTACTACAGATTACTCTCTACAGAACATTCATACACAGAACATTTTATACAACTTTACTGGGGGTGACATGCTGTCGAGTAATAGCAATTTCAATTGCTTTTGTCACCCCTGACCAGCAGATTGTATCTTTCTTTCTCTCTCCTCTCCACTTTCCTAAAACTGTTGCATGTATTATGATATTTCTATGTATATCTGATTGTTATACTCATTGTATGTTTCTGATTGGTCAAATAAATAATAATAATAATACTTTACTAATCAGATGATAGAAAATGGACAAGTCCAAAATAATGAAAAAGCCTGAGAGAGAAAGAGAACCAATAGAAATAATTAAGAAGTATGGACGAAAGAATAGAAATCACTGACAATTGAGTGTGTAAGCAGAAATATAGGTCCTTAAGTACAATGAAGAAAAGGACAAAAGGAACAATGTTTGAATAAAAAAGAATAATTTAGGGAATGAAAACAGGGAAGTGTATGGAAAGCTAAATGTGACAATTAATGAACAACATAAGAAGAAAAATGTTTACTATCTTACACTTTCAATAGCCTTGAATGTGAAAGACCTTTTGTATTCCCCGTGCAACTTGATTATCGTTGGACGAAACGAATGAACAAACAGGAGATACATGATACATGACCGGCCCGTTTGGCAACCAAGAGCAACTGCTCTCCCCTCTCACAGTTCAGGCCCACTATAAGGATGGGTTATAAAGAGAGCCATTTTTCTCTCTGGGCATTTGTGTTCTGCATGTGAGGGCTTAGCATGAATCAGAGGTGATATATACATGTATCAGGAAATTATCAAATTAGATCTTCTCAAATTCTCTGTTTCTATCTCATTCCTTTACTGTCTGTCTTGCTCTCCACCCTTCCTCTCTCTCTAACATTAATAAATGACAGATTTTAACATCAATATCCATAATATCTGTTTTGTTTTATTGGTCTCACTGCCGTTCATTAAATGAACTATTCATGGAGAGACATTATAATTCAGTCACCTGGCGTCACACATCACTTACATAATCACATTATGATCATCATAACATATCATTATTCAAATAAAAACTCTCAGGAATATATCTCCATTAAAATTCAAAATATCTGAACCCTAACCTATAGCAACAACACACATAAATGATACATGTACTTTGTGAACATGGGGAACAGATAATAAATGCACAAGAAACGTTGCTTGGCATAAAAAAAAAAGTGTAGGTAACATTTACACTTGATCATAGAGTTTTCAAACATTTGAATTATTCTTACGTCATGGTACATAACTGAATTTTTGACATATAATAGCATATTTTCAAAGTACAGAATGTCATTTGTCATAATTTTATTGCTTGTTTCTAAAGCAAAGAATGAAATAAGGCATCTATTAGATCATGGTCTACTTGAATATCGATGAAATATATAATATTTCAAATTTAACACATCTTGTCATGAGGTAATTTCGGGAGGGAACTTCCAAAAATATTTTGGAAACATAGATAAACACAACTTTCATTTTGTGACACATGGCAATAAGTCATATAATCCATCATTAGTGAATTTCATCTGGCTTCACATGTATCCTTGTTTTCTTCCACTGAATAACTTCAGTCAATCGTCAATTTTATTTTAGGTGTTTTTATTTTTGGGAACAATTTCTAAATTTTCCCAATAGTGAATGAAAACATTGATAATACTGTGTAAGTGATATCTAAAGACTAAAGAGATGCAAACATTGTTATTTCAGATTCAAATTATTATCACAAATGAACACTTAAGCTAGCCCTTCATAGGTCAACTTAAAAAAAATAAACATGTACCGGTATATATATTCACAAAATAAATGAAGACAAATGATTCACATTGAAAATAATCTTTTTTTGGTCATTAATCTTCTTTCAACACTTAAACAAACTTATAATATGATATCCGTGATTATTAGTAGATTCATCATGAATGTATGTCAAATGGATACATATACTTTACCTGATACAAGAACATTATCACAATCTTTAAGTGGTGTGATTTAAAGTAGGTACTGCCAGAGTATCTGTTTGTATTGCACCACAGTTACTTCCACCACCAGACAAATTGGATTTCCCTTTTAATACTACTACTACTTATTACTAATAGTTCTAATAATCAAATTTTACTCACTGCTGGGACTGCATCTTATTCAGGATTGATTGGAGTATAGCTACATTAGATGGAAGAGTGATCAAAGAGATACAATTTTGAGAAATTTCCCTCAGAACGTGGATCCTTTGAAGTGGTTTAATAGTATGTGCATTAAGGCAATTCCATGCAATGTCTCCCGTATGATATGTCTTTCTTCCACAAAGTTCATCCTCAAATAAAGAATCTCTTGATATGACCATTGAATAAAGGTGTTTTATAGTAACAGTACCATTAGTTAAAATCATAGTCAAATCAAGAGATTTTTCATTCATGGATGAAATGTATGGCTAAATATCGTAAGGGACACATAGCAGGGAATCACCTTTGAGGAAAGACCTGTTGGTAGTAAATACACATTGCAGGATTGAAGGTTCATTAACCTACTTTGGGGGGAAATCGGCAGATGTTGTGAATCCCATCCACAACCACTCCTCCATCATCTCATAATATCAGTAGGAATAACATGAAAGTTTAAATTCCTATAAACTTACATAATATGGTCGACTGAACACGTGTAGTAAAAAATATAATCTTTCATTAGTATATACGGTAGAAATATATGATCACTAGGATAACTCTATTATAGTTTTGAAGATGTATAAGAAGGTGGTTGTCTTCTAACAAGTCTTCTGGTGATTTCTGAAATAGATGTGGTACCTTGATAAAAGCAAATGAAACGAAACAAAGAAAACAATGTTAATGGATGACTATATTTATACAATCACTCCAACATGTTTCAAATAACTGCCAGTTGTCTTTTGCCAAATCTCATAAAATAATGCATTTAAACGATTACGTTTAAATGAATAAATACATAATCATATATATGTTTAATCTTAAACGGGAGAGAAAGGGATTTATACATTATAGATTTTTAAAGCAGAGTTGTAGACAGAATTTAGTGATTTTTCTCTGGAGTCTAGTTTTAAAGATAAACTTGAGTTCTGGTAAAAAAAGAAAATGAATTCTCACAGAATCTAACGAAACTTACATTGAATGTTCAAGATTACAAATAAATGTCATGTGCCCAACAATTTTGGAAAGAAAGATAAGGAAATCAGGGTAGTACTAGCCCCGACACTATGTGTGTTGTCCCATATACATCTATCTGTGTAAGTGATTGTTACTTTACCAAGACTCTGCCAAATTTATGATGATTTTGATGACTCTAGAACCTTGCATTACACACCATTACTTACATGCTATATGATCAACTTTTCTGATCCATTCCACACCTTTTCTTTCACAATGCAATTGCATTACCAGTACTCAAGTTTATCTTTAAGCATAGTTTCCATGGGCCACTTGTTAAACTTTTGAGAGTTTAGATGTCAGAAGTTGGAGGCACATATAAACTTGACTCCAGTGGGAGTTAAGCATTGCCTAAAAATTTGAACGGGCCTTTTTTTTCTTCTTTTTGTTACATTTATTATTTAATTTTTCTTCTTGATCTTCAATGTCTATTTCACTAGAGTTTATGATGTATTGTCATTCACCCTTTCTCAATGAAATCCCCTATTTCAAAGATGTTATCAAAAAATATCTTAAACTTTATTGTGTTGAACAACAACAAAAAAATATTCAGAGTTGTGAGACGAAAGTGTCAAATTGCTTGACAAGACCATGCTTTGTGAACAATATGAAGAATTAAACAAAGTAAATTATCAATGTTCATCATTTGGGGAAAGAGCAATAAGTGCAAAACTAGAATTAGTTAATTGAATGTAAGGTATATAAAATAACGAGCAGCTCCAAGTTGTTGAAAACTAGAGGGGTACTATTCCCCCAAATAAAATAATAACTGGTAAGAGGGCATTGGTTTCCATTAAAAGAAAAGTGTTACCTGTAAGAGCCATGGCAAGACTGAATTCATCCTTCAAGATCTCCAGCATTCTTTTCACTCCTGCTTCACCCTGGATATTGTATGATGGATATGGAGAGAAGAGAAGAGAGAGACAGGGACAGAGACAGAGATAGACAGAAAGAAAAAAAAGACAGACAGATTAAAATGAGATAGGGTAGGGGTTACAAATAAGTTATGTAAAAATAAAGGAAGTAAAGACAAAAGGATTAAGTAAAAATTGTAAGAGAGAGAGAGAGAGAGAGAGAAAGAAAGAATATAAAAAAATACTGATAAAAGAATGTAATAAGAATGTAATGTGTTACAAGCACTTAAAGATAAATTGTTCCATCTTTCTTGTTTAACTACTTCAGATGTAGCATGATAACTATTATCTCAGTCTCTTAGCCCATCTGTGACACTATAATGATTTCACATAATAACCAATATCAGCATGACTAAAGGTGGCATAATCTATTTTTGATTGCTTGCTTGGCTGTACAAAGGCCTATACAAAGGTCATGCTTTGAACCTCAGCAAGGACTTATCACTTAGGGCAAGGTGTTTAATTTATATTAGCTTTTCAGAGAAAATTGCACAGCCAAGAGCGATATGTCATCAAAAATATAGGGTTACAATTACAATTGCATCAGGGATTTATGTTAGATTAAGGGTTAGGATTAGGTATAGTGTATGGTCAAGGTTTAAAATTAAGAATTTGGTTATTAAAAGTAAGTAGGATATCGACTGTGGAGCTATTGCGGCCAGAGCATTTGTTATAAGAGTGCACTTACATTACAAGTCAATGCCCACAATGCTGGTCGACCGACAAACACTGCCCTCGCTCCAAGGGCTATTGCCTTAAGAACATCTGTCCCAGTCCTGACTCCTCCATCAAGATAAACCTCTAATCCAGTGCCTTTCAAAGCATCAGCAACCTCAGGCAAGGCATCAATCTATTCAAAATGTAACAAGAAACATTTCATGAAGTATCAGCTGTGTAATCTCAAATGTGATAATTAAATGTTGGTCTGCATTTTCTGGGTTGTTGCTTTACAACCCAAAGACAGTTAACAGTGATAGAGGTTAAGGTGGAAAATAAAAGTACACCACAATTAGGTTTGATGGTAATCCGCCCATCGGTTCTAATGATAAAGCGATCACAAGCTATTTTTGCAAACAGAATGAGCCCAATGACCTTTGACCCAAAATCTAATCAGTTCATTGGCCCAGCGAGATATAAACATGTCTTGATTTTGATGGTAAATTGTCAATCAGTTCTAATGATATTGTGATCACAAGCTTTTTTGTGCATACATAATGATCCATGCGACCTTTGACCTCATGACCCCAAAATCTAATCAGTTCATTGACTCTGCAAGATATATACATGACCCAAGTTTGGCAGGAATCCATCAATTTGTTCTTGAGATAACGCGATCACGAGAACGGGCCGTACAGAGGACTTACGGACGGACAGCCCGAAAACCTATAATGCCTCCGGGTTCTTTGTTATGGAGGCATAAACATATCCCTCAGTAAACTTTTAAACCATAAAACTGGACAAAACTCTTATCTTCTTAAATTTGATGGTCACTAGGCCATTTTCATCATGTAGCCAAATTTAATTCATATATCTATGTGAAGTGCCATGAAATGAATGATTTCATTCACATTTTACAAATAATTGTATTTCAATAGTTAGAATGCATATTGCAAATATTATATGCTGCTACGTATGGAAATCAATAATGTTAGTTCTACCTAGCAACAAATAATGTATGTAATTCGTACCCTGACTATTGAAATACAACACGCGAAAGAAACATTTTGTTTTAAGGCACTTCACATAGACTTATGTATTCAATTTGGTTACATTAGGGAAATGGTCAATTTGAAGAAGATTTGTAGTGAACTTACTGTAGAAGGAACCCCATCCAGCTGTCTCGCTCCATGGTTAGATACCACCACACCAGCTAAATTATGTGCTGCAGCTTCCCTCGCATCCTCAGCTTTACAATGGTAGAAAACAAAAGTAACAAAATACAGAGATAAGTCAATTTCATGGGAATGAAAGTATTAACAAAGATTTTCTATTTTCTATTTTCTTTATACTACTACTTCTGTATAGAACTGCAAAATTACTGTCCCTGATAATCGTTTAACCTTAAAAGAAAGGATGAGAGCTGAATACTAACTGAGATTTATTTTTTTTGTGGTAAAATATTAATGTAATGCCGGTTCTTTAATCCTCCTGATAGTGTGAAGGAATGATAAAATTCAAATTATGCATACTTCCAGATTTATAAATTAATTTTAAAAAATAAGATTTATTATAAAAGAAACTAATCACAGAAAAAAATTTGTTCTATATGTTGGAATTCCATTGCTAATAAACTTTATTCAAAGTTATCAGTTTTAATTATTACTTATGTTAGATAATATTATCTTCACTCACATGCATGTGCAACAACTTTGAGTTAAGGGTCTGCATAAAAATTAATTTTGTTCTCCTTATGCCCTTCAATCTGCATTAAAATGTCTTGTATTCTTTCTTTTTTTGTTGGGGGTGAGGAGTAATTTTGTGTCTACCTATGATATACAAGTTATTCTTTTTGTAATTGGTCCTCTTTAACAACAAAAACCCAACTCGTATCTCTATTTACCTGTGAGGACACCTTTGAGTATGATTGGCAGTGATGTGATAGTTTTGAGCCATTCAATGTGCTTCCAGCTTAGTGAAGGATCAATCAATGATGCTACATACTCTGATAGACCAGAGCTGGATGATCCCTGTACTCCACCCCGGTTTGTCTTGATGGTGAAGTTGGCTAATCTGTACCATGTTATCAAGGCAATGAGAAATAAAGATGATACAAATTAATATAAAAATGCAAAATACATGTGTAATGGAAAATCTGTTTATGTTCAATGGTAAAATAATGTTTTAACTTCATCATGTTGTCATGCACTGAACAAAACAATGAAATAAATACACAGCTTAGGGAGAAGACAGTTGAATGCTCCACTTCATTCAGCACTTATTATTGGATAAATTATTATTGAAAGATCTGTATTTCACTTCACTTCTCAAATTCAGTGGACTTACACTGCCAACATCAAGTACCAACTCTGTAGGTGTATATTTGATTTGGTTATTGTTGGTAACTTGTAATTCTATGAATAATGCTATCAAAGTCATGATAATAAACTTGTAATTTCAACAATCTACCAGAAAGTATTTCAAACTATCTTCCATTCATTAAAGAGTTGAAATGAAGAACTTACACTCACATTCAACACAATGCAGTTTATAAATAGGGAGAATAAGTACAATCTTGTCTCATCAAGTAATATCCATATATACATATGTATTGTTGTACAAACATATATTGTACAAATAAAGAACAGAATCTATTCAACTTTCATGTTTGTATCAGACCATGAACATGATTTACAACATATTACTTTGCACAGGATATGCACTTTGAAACCATTAAAAGGTCTTTTCAACAAGGTAAATATCAATTTTCAAAATCAACAGCACATACCATGCACTTTTATACATGTATATCATTTACCAATAACCAGTCTCATAAAAAACATGATTTGCTTTATACAATAAGGCCTAAAAAAAAGATGTTGTATTGCCCTTTGCGACTGACCCCAAAATCTTAAAATCTATGGTCGGCTTTTTGAAAAAGTTTCTTTTGTTTACCCTTTTTTGGAAAAAAAATGTTTAATGAATAAAAAACTGAGAAATATCAGCCCAAAGAGGGAGAAGGAAAAAAAGAAAAAAAGAAAAAAAAGAAAAAGAAAAAAAGAAAAAGAAAAAAAATATTTCTGACCAACCGACCTGTTTTGGCACCTAAAAGGCAATACAACTCTTTTGTTAAAGGCCTAATGTCTGTTACTTTCAAAGGTTAGATAGATTGAGCAGTAGGCATTTTTGACATATATTTATTGCTATTGCTATCTAAACCTTTTGTTACATGTTGTACAGAGGATTTAAGTTATTATTCTGAAATTCTATTGAAAGTGAGACAGAAGTAAATTGGTAAAGCTACACTTTTTTACCATTATCAGTATGTAATTTTTCACAATACTGTATACAACAATATAAAGAAACATAGTACAGTGAATCAGAGTAATTATCATAGGTTCTACCCATTCATATAAAAGTTCATTTCTTTTGAAAAATTCAATCACAACTACTTTTTTATACTTTTAAATTTTTTCATGAAACTTTGTTATGGGTATACCTAAGTTTGAATATTTGCTTTGAATTTGTTTTTGTTTTTTTCCTTTTCAATAAAAATGGAGGTAATAATTCTGTTAAGACTTAAGAGCAAGCTAACTTTTATAAGTTATTGACAGGGAGTCCACCTAAAACAGTTCCTCAACATCAAAGAGCTGCACAAATACATGTATCCTACTGTACCTGTATGGCTCCGGCAAGGAAAACTTGTTCCTCATATCAGCCAGTCTCTTTCCCAACATGGGTGTATCCACCGTCACAAAAATAGCCTTATAGCCCGCCTTCTCAGCCCGCTTGACGAGATCTCTTGTGACGTCCCTGTCCCTGTAGACGTAGAGCTGGAACCATCTCAATCCATTCCGTGAGGCCTCAGCCACCTCTTCAATGCTCCTGGTAGACCAAGAACTGAGGATCATACCTGTGCCCATCGATGTAGACGCTGTGATGGGGTTTAGATTGTTAAGAAGAGATAAAATATGTAGGGGTAACAAAAATTAGTAATCGGTAGAGATACTGAAATACGTTTATTATCAATACAATGATCTTTCGGGGAAAAAGCTGATATAATCCACATATTGTGGAAAAGTTATTTTTTAATCAGCATTTACAAGGAAGGCTTTCTTTGTTAACTTGAAAAAAAATTTGGAGAAAGGTAATTAATAGTACTTTTGTTCATATATTTACATTCAATTGATTAGGTGCAATGTTGACTCAAAACGCACAAGTTATCAAGGTTTGGAGATATAGTACATAGAATACTGCATTGTTAAGCTCTCTGTAAAGTATCATCTTATTAACATTTTCATCACCAGCATTTTTATTCAAATTGTGAAAATTTTGAGTAGCTTTAGAAGTTTAGAATGAGGTTTGATCGTACCACGTGCCGTTGCCACTTCGCCATCAGGATGGGCCATTCTCTGCATAGCTGTAGGTGCTATGGCAATGGGATAAGGGAGCCTCTGACCCAACACAGTGGTTGACATATCACGCTTAGACACATCTCGGAGGATACGGGGGTACAGTCTCAATCTAAATGAACAAATTGTCAAATTAAAGTTATGAACTCAGATAGGAACACTTAACACTTAATAATAAATGGTTATAGCTGTCATGTTTGGCATATGATTTTGCAAAACATAAGCATAAAAAGTAGCACTACATACTGGGAATATTTGCTATCTATATGATCAACATATCTTTTGGAACGATTGATGAAATATACTTGTATAGATATATATTTAATTATGTGGGTATGACGAGCATAAAAAGATATGACCACTTCAAACTTTCTTAGTAACCAGATACTTGATAATCTATTACATTGGTGTTTAAAAATTGATTTAAAATTTCAAAAGAAATTATGGAAACAAATTTCCTTCTGCAGTTTGAAAAAAAATACTAGCAACACTTAACAGATTAACAGATCAAGGCCAACTTTATCCTCATACTTCATAGGCCTGTCGGTTTTCTTTTTGTCACTAAAACTCGACCATTCTATGCCTTTATTTGTAATACTGTGTATAACTATTTCCAACTGTAGTTACTGTCAATGGATGACGTCATCTTCCCTCATGCGCAGTAATAGTTAAAAATACGACTGCAAGAATTTCAACACGGAGCTCAATTTTGACGAAGAAAATTCAGAAAAAAGACCCTTAAATGCATCATACAGTCAATCTGGTAAGTGGAATCATTGTGGTTTAGCCTCTAGGCTTAATATTAGAGTATAAAATTAGTATGCATTGGATATGTGCATGTGTCCGCTAAAATTGACTATTTTGGGCAAAGTTTTGTGGCCAGATCTGGCCACAAAGTTTGCAATGGAGACCCTATGGTCAATGATGGTCGGCTTCTTCTGTTTCTAAAGAGAGGAGCAGACCCTACCAAAATAAGAGGCTAACGAACGAAAGAGACAGAAATTTTCGGTCTAGAGTGGACTGGTTGGTTAATGCAGACAGTTTTTTTTTTTTTTTACCAAAACCCTAGCTACCCTAGCTACCCCTACTCGCCCGGGGAGGCGAGTTGGCTCAGTCGGTAAAGCGTTGATCTGCCTGTCGAACCAAAGATTTCGAGTTTGAATCCCACCCAGGCGGATGACTGAAGCCTGCGTTGTGTGTCAACGTGCCCTTATTTCGACGCAGGGTATGTTAACTGGAAAACACTAGGATAGGACGTTAAATGGAGGCCCCTTGTAGAGAAGAGTCACTACCTTTGCACGTTAAAGGGAGTCACGCGTCAGTTTCCATGTGCAAAAGGCCATAATTCGCTGACTCCAGACTTGGTGGAAATACCATTGATGGGAGTACAAATCTGCACACAGCAAACCTGTTGGCCAGTCAAGAATTCCCCCCCCCCCCCCCCCCTATAATCTCTTGGAGAATTTCCCATGAGAGCTGACTACTGAGTGTCTTTAGAACCCCCTGCACTATTTTGTATAAGAGGCCGAGGGGGAAACCCCGGTAAAGTGGTCAACTTGCACACCTCAGTATTAGTACGGCAATTATACTCTGTAAAAAGGGATGTACTCAAATGGAGCTATTAGGCCTATCAATATAACAATCATTAGTAAGTTAGACCTACCTTTTAAATGCCTCTCGATTATCATCCAAGGTTTGTTCGTCATTCGCACCACTCCTGTAATAATCAAGGGCATTCTTGGGGAGGTATGTGGTGGCAAAGTCCTCAAAATCCTGGAGACAAACCGCTACATCCATCATGAATTACGAATGTGGTCCTACAGTATAATGTAAGATTACATGAAATAGATTTAGACCTGTAAACAAACGAAGGCCATACAGGCTAGGCGATGCAAGGAAGGTGGGAGGAGGTCGAGGGTACATAGGGCCGCAGTGTAGAGTCTAGACTCTAGTCTTTTCTTAAGTTTAGATAGAGTAGTTGTTGTTTTTTTTATTGAAAGTTTAAGATATGCCGATTGCACTTATCCAATTTTCAATGTTTCCTTTTTATTTATACAAGAAAAAAAAAATTAATAATTTTTCATTCCAGATTTTATGCAGAATCAAGTTGCAAAAATGTGAAAGCAAAAGATAAATCAATCCATCGGCCTGCGAGACAGGCTAGTTGATCAAGACCTTTAACTTTAACTTTAACTCGACTCCGGCGTAAACCTCACAATCGACTAAATCTAGGCCAGTAGACTATAAGGTAATGTCGCATATTATGGATAAGAATATGAACGACAAGACTGTATATTTTATCCTTTTGAATGAGGTTGTGAAATTTGCATCAAAGACATGGCGTGGTAGACCTCAACTTCTCTTCTCTTTTTCAGCGCGATATTCAAATTTTTCGCTACGGTATCGGACTAGCGGATGGCCAAGCGCGCGCCCCGGCCCCCGCCCCGCCGGCAGGCCAGGTTCCCGTCAGCCGGTCGGTGGCACACTTGCACACGTACAAACATGTATAAAGTAAACTCCAGAGAACGGAACTGCGCGGCGGCGGCGATGGAGCTCCATGGAGAGTGGAATAAAGGAAGTGTAGCTTGGCAAATACTAGTTAACGCCTTCTAGACCCTAGAATCTAACGTTAGACCTAGACTCTACATCTTTTTTTGGATAACTGCACGTAAATTAACTTCAGGAAGCTCCTGAGTCCTGGATCGCTGGAGTTACCAGCAAATGAGCTTGAATAACGGTCGCTAGTCAGCAACTTAATTTCGACATGGTCAGGGTTGGACCAAAGTTTCTCTTTCTCTTTCGTTCATTAGCCTCTGATTTGGGTAGGAATCTGTCTCTTTCGTTCGTGAGCCTCTGATTTGGGTAGGAGCCGACCCTACTCAAATCAGACTCAGAGGCTAACGAACGAAGGAGACAGAAACTGGCAAACCCGGACTTTAGTGCCCAGCTGAAAATCTCAGTTTATTATGGATTTAATATCAATAATATTAATTATGCTAATATATGCAAATATAAACATACCAAAACTTGATGATTTTTAATCATTTGACGTCATAAAAAGCAATTTTAAGCCAAAAATAGCAGCGAAGTAGGGGATCTCCTCTTTGCTTGATGCGAGATACTAGCGAACTGAAATAACCGAATAAAAACTATGGTGAACTAAAAAAAGAAAAGAAAAAATGGCCAGTTGCCCTTTTACCCCAAATTTGGCGACTATTGAGCACCCCCCCATCCCATCCCAACCTGCCCCTATCATGTGCGCATATCGGAAGAAAAAATTAATAAACATTTCAAAGGTAATTTCAGAGGTGGTTTGATTTTTTCTTTTCTTTTTTTAGTTCACCATAGTTTTTATTCGGTTATTTCAGTTCGCTAGTATCTCGCATCAAGCAAAGAGGAGATCCCCTACTTCGCTGCTATTTTTGGCTTAAAATTGCTTTTTATGACGTCAAATGATTAAAAATCATCAAGTTTTGGTATGTTTATATTTGCATATATTAGCATAATTAATATTATTGATATTAAATCCATAATAAACTGAGATTTTCAGCTGGGCACTAAAGTCCGGGTTTGCCCAGAAACTTTGGTCTAGGTCAGCGTTCACGAAACGGACCAAAGTTCTTCTCACTCTTTGTTTTCACGTATGTTGCACACACGTGATTGCTGCAGTCACATCGACCGTATATAGTCGTATTTTATCTGAAATTTACTTTTACTTTTTTTTAAAGTTTCTTTTTAAATTAAATAATTCTACTCACAAGTCAAACTCAAAGTAGATTACTGGGGCTCGTTCCTAGAAACCAACGACAAGACAGTCGTAACTTTATCCGCCAACTACGGAGATGTCTCTGATCTCCCTAAACCGTTTCACGAAGAGCTTACTAGCTAGTATCTCCTGAGATCGATACTATCGGCGAGAAGAGGAGCCGAGACTTGGCCTTAGTCACAATACCACCAGATTATTACAAAATTAATATTAGGGAAAATGCAATTATTTAAATGAATTAGTAATAAAATATATTGAAAATGATACCAAGAAATAAGAGATGCAATATACTTCCAAATTTGTGTAGATTATACAATAGAAGTACTTGTAAAATATAATTGTGAGTATTTCATTACATGACAGGTGAATCAGTTTTGTTCTTGAGATGGGTACCCACCGGATATTTTCGTTTGATAGTTTATAAAAATACACCAATATATTATTCTTAGAAAAATACGATGTAATGAAGTTTGTGTCCAATGTTTTAGGTGTCAGTTGAATAATCAAATGACAATACTTCAACATTCCAAACGGTAAAAAACATGTTTTATACTATTCATTTGACACATTTGAAGATAGAATTTATCTCGAAGGCAATATGGGTCTGAAAAGTAAAGAATACACTTCAAACTATGGCTTGCCTGCCATGGCAAAATACCTATCCCTTCTACAATTTTACAATGTGGAAATAGAGGCGTATAATCAGTTTATTTAAGTGGGAAAATCCTTAAATACAAACATGGCATATTTTCATAAGATTATCAAACACAAAAAACGATAACTCACTGTTTAAGTGAATGTGTTGAAAAATCATAGTTGGAGGATTTATTGTCCTTTTTCGCCAGCCATAGTCTACGCAATATATGACATGTGATGGCGCTGCCCATCGATTAAATAGTTATGACAGAGATACAACGGTGTCAGAGGCGTCATAACTACTTAGTCAGGATGTTGTCGTTGATCTTGGCAAAGAGGGCTTGGTGAAACACGTAGCGGACAAGTTGCTCACTAACGCTGATTTAGTCAAGAAGTTAGACTTATGACGGTTTCTAGGAACGGGCCCCTGGTAGACTGTCTGTAGACTACATCTACAGTATACTGACTAGAGTCTACATAGAATTGAACATGTACCATGCATGACTGTGAGTGCGTCTTTAGTCTATTATGTAAATCTAACAAATTACAATCTAACTATTTTATCTAGATTTTAAAAAGATCATCTACATGTATGCACATCTTCCTTTAATTTTCTTAAGGATTGCTTAGCTTACCATGAGATGGCAAAGTCAAGAAGAAGATCTCTGAGAATATCGCTCACACCATGTTCACTTGATGTTTCGTCCGATGAGGAAGACCTGAATGAACTGTCTTTCTATGATGGCCCTCCCTGGCATCCTCCAAATGTCATATGTGATCAGCTTAATGAATCAGGAATCAGGTAATTTGATTCTTCACTCATTCTACTTTATTAAAGATTTCATAATGTGTTGATTTGTAGCAACTTTTCAAATCAACACCAGCTGAAAAAAGTAAATTTATGAGATAAAACAACACCAAACCTAACTCTAGTAAAAAAAATTCCCCCAAACTAAGTAGTTTGTGATAGCAGGTGGATAATTGTATGATTTCTTGTAAATTCATTTACCATCTATCTAGTTTATTGTTTGATTTGTTTATTGATTTTGTGTTAAACTTATTTTCAGATTTGTTTACTGACTCTTCTTTTTCATCTGCCATATTTTTAGAATCTGCTATATTGAATTGAACTGGAATTGACTCTGTAATCAGTGTCAGAAACTGTAATGGCCCTTTATACACTTTCTGTTGAATTCCTGTCATATTTGCAAAACTTCCAAGTTGAGCAACTTTATAGTTTAGTTCGGTCCATGTTCCATTCACAGGAGCAACGGTAACCCTGTCCAACCAAGAATTGTGGAAAATGTAGTGAAGCTCCTTGAAGAGGAATGTACTGTGCCTTTCATTGCTCGCTATCGGAAGGAACAGACAGGCAACATGGAGGCAGCTGTTATCAGAGAGATCAAATCATCACTGGAAGAACTCAAGTATGTATACCAATGTTTGCTATTAATTGATAAACTGTACCTCTATTGTTGTAAATATTCAAGGAAAAAGTTTATAACCGTTGTCATCTATCTTAAAAGTTCAAGGACTTATTTTAGTTTGAGAAGTAAGAAGTATGAGAAGTAAGACCAGTTCTGATCCATAATGTACATGATTTTTTTTTTAATCATTGCCTAGATTAAGTTGTTCTGCATCACAAATATCTTAGAATCTGAAGCATGAACACTATGAATTATGACCTCTTGATTTTATTGGTTAGGATGTCACATATTATTAAATACGTTCAATTTTTTTAGTATATTGATTTATTGTGATATATTCTCTCTGAATACAAGGGTTGTCCAAGAGAAAACTAAGTCTCACCTGGGAAAACTTGGAAAGGAGAAGAAACTGACCAAGGAACTAAGAGAATCCTTCTGCAATTCACACAGCATGATAGAGCTTGAGCAACTGGTATGTAGAAGTAACTCTATCTGCTTTACTCTTATCATTTTGTTATCACTACATGTATACATCTACATGTTATTGCTCTCCAATTGATAAAAGGATGGCAATTTACATCTCATTAGAATTGTTTGCAGATTAAGATGTCTTTAAAAAGTATGAACATTTTAAGCTCATAAGAAGTCTGTTCATGTAAGCATATTTTCAGAATTATTATTTTATCCTATTCTCTAACTGTTATCATTTCTCATTGGTATTGTCACTAGATCATGTTGAAACTAGTAGCTAGCTACTGAATATTCAATAAAGAGATTTTGTATGTATAATAGATTATAATTTAATTTGATTTGTGTTAACAATACAATACTTTATGCATGCATTTGGTTTTCATTTCAAGTTTGCTCCATTCAAGGCTGGAAGTAAGACCACATTGGCAGAGAGAGCAAGAAGAACTGGTTTGGAGCCCGCCGCAGAGAAGCTTCTAGGAGAGACAGCAGGTCTATTCAACATACAGAGCTTCATCCATCCAGACACAGAAGGTGAATAACAATAGCACAAAGTCACAAACCAAGTTAGCATAATTTTGCATTTTCATAAGTAGAAGATCTGATATTGATGAGTTTCGTACACTTAAGTTTTTTATTAATGTTATATAGCTCTAAACATTTATAATACAAGAAATTGTGTTCTTATAAAAAAGAATTCTAGATTTGAATGTGAATTCTTTTTGGAAAGGGTGATATCTTATAACTTTGGTCCTATCACATATGCTCTGTTGACAGTTTCCTAAACTAACAAATTCATATCCGCAACCCTGGACTGAAGACTATGCCCAATCTTTACCCTAACCCTATCATTATATCTTTGACCAAATAAAGCCTGCAGCAAATTCCAGACATGAAAGATATACATTTATGATTTCTAACCATCATACTCTATTTCAAAACTGAAATACTTTATGTATTTAGGTTGTAGGACAGCTGCTGAGGTGGAGAAGGGAGTGCAGCATATCATAGCAGAGGTAGTGTCTAAGGATAAGACAACAGTAGACTATCTCAGATCTTGGTGAGATTTGAAGCTTATTGATTTAGGATTTTCATTTCTTTGTATTGCAGTAGAATGATAGAATGTATAAAAGGAGTGTTGAAACTGATTGTTTCTTTAGATATTCAGCAGTTTAAGGATGTAATGTAACTTGTAGGCTTTCCTTACTAATGGTTGGTGAATTATACGCAAGAGAAAAAAAAGTCATAAGATGAGGGGAGGGTGTAGGAGTGGGCCTTATCGACTTCTTTTTACATTACCTTTCCTGCTTCCTATTCTTTCTTCCTCTTTTTTCTTTCATTTTATGATTTCAAAAAATTATTTATTCTGCAGTATCCTCAATTTATATATCAGGAAAATGTCTTAAATATTGACTAACATTCATTACAGGTATTTTTTATTATCAACACATTCTCGTTCTATATCTTGTAATGTATTCTCATCTGTAGTGTGAAAGATATGAAAGATCAGATCTTCCTGAGTGTAAGCAAGGCTGGGCAGGCCAGGAAGAAGACTAAAAAGGAACAGCAAGTGGACTATGAGAAATTCCAAACTTATTTTGATGGAAAGTTTTCCATCAACACAATCAAACCACACCAGGTATACAAGAAATATTACTTTAAGTTGTAATTTATATTTTTAGATCAAATCTCTAGACATTGAAACTCCTGAAAGAGGAATAGAAACACACAAGTATAACAGCTATTGGTTATCCTGTATAAGTCCAATGTAGCAGATGATGTAGTTAAAACAAAGGTATTATGTACAAATCAAAGGAAAAAGAGTAGAAAGTCTGATTTCAAGTAGACAATTACCAGTAGTCACAGTTTATATAAAAAGTGATATTTTACAAATAGTATCTGTCTTAAATTTGATTAAAAGGGGGGAAAATGCATTTGACTTTTAAAAAAGAGAGGAAAAACTCTATTGAATGGTTCAGAGGAATAAGGAAGCAATTTTTTTTTCCTTCTTTTAAGGCCTTTAAAATGTTAGTGAAGGTAGACTATTCAGTTGTTCAAAGTGTTTGTTTAATTTGAAATGAATTTATGTTATGTATGACTGTTCGGTGTGCTTGTATCTTCTTTCATATCTCATTGACATGATATTTTCAGGTGTTGGCGATAAATAGAGGTGAAGAGTTTAAAGCACTAACTGTTAAAGTCACTCTACCTGATAGGCTTACAAAGCAGTTCATCAACTGGTGTAAAGCAAAATGGTGCTCCCATACACAACCCAACTCCTACTCCAGTAAAATCATGTGTATGGCAGTAGACGATGCATATAATCGCCTCATGTCACCCATGATCCTCAGAGAGATAAGGTAAATAAAATCATTCTCATGATATTTACAGAGGATATATGACTTTGTGGTAAGAAGCAGAAGAGTCACAAATTACTTCTTTTATAAGTTTAAATGTTGCTAGCCATTGAGCATTGATCGTATCCAAGAATTATGATCTTATTAACAGTGAGGTGATGTTCATACAAAAATGCAAAATTTCCTGCATTCCCAAAGTGTATTTTTCTCCAACCTTTATTTGATAGAGTTGGCCACAGAACATTAGCATAGCCTTTCTACACATGATGATAAACACAGAGAATAGTGGTACTTGCTCATACTGAGCTATAATGGCAGTGTCATCTGATGGATTTGTTGTAACTTTGGCCAATAGATGAAATCTACTACGCTTAAGCCATGTAAAGAAATGTTGCTGCATTTCAAATGAAGGACACAACTTGCTTGATAAAACTCAGGGATTGATAAGTAGACATAGGAATGCTTACACATGTGTGGATTTTGTTTTTTGTCTTTTATGATGCAGGTCCACATTGAATAAGACAGCAGAGAAGGCATCCATAGAAGTGTTCACCCAAAATCTTCATCGTCTCCTCCTAACACCCCCGGTCAAAGGTCGGGTCATCCTGGGCGTTGACCCTGGATTCAAGAATGGCTGCAAGCTAGCCATGATATCAGCCACAGGTACAGTGAAATCTCTGATTATTTACTTGAAGTCATGTATGGAATATGTGAAATTTATGTATGTTGTGTACAATTAAAAAGCTTTATATTGGTGTACAGTTGTAAACAAGCTCACTTTGCAATTTGGAGGCAAAGCTCATTGTGAGTTATTTTTGGAAGACCTAAAAGTGGAGACTCTTGATCTTTCTTTCAGAAGCAATTTCAGATGCATTTTTTTGGTTGAACTTTTTTTGAGAATTGTTACTTTATGATGTGTTTTTACTCCAGTATTATTATGGCAAACTGGAAGAAAAAAAAAGCTTAACACATTGTTGTATTTATCGCAAAGCATTTACCTATTGATAACGTTTCAAACTAATGCTATCCTTAAGGAATCTATTTGTGTAGCAATTATAGATAATTTTCTTTTGAGTTAGCATGTTAATGATAAATCAAACTGTGATTTGTTCTTGTTCTCTTCCCTTCATCTCTTGATCTAGGGGAGATCTTAACAACTAGTGTGAGCTTAATGCATACAGGCAACAAATACTATGAGAGAAACAAAATGATTGACCTCATCCAGACATTCAAGTAAGATGTTTCTCACTTTACCTGCCAGTAAATAAGCTCATGTCCTAGTACACTAATGTTGTCATAGGATATTAAATAAGCTTGATACAAAGGTAACTTTGATGACCTCTCGTGTGATGTCATACAAAATAATAGACCTTATGTTTAACTATTTACTCTTGCAGAGCTGCCAACCAGTACAATTTTATCGTATTTTGTACAATTTTGTACAAAGTAATGACGACAGTACGATTTTCCTCAATAAAATGTGACTTTCCACAAATACACATACACACAAAAAAAAAATATCTGAACATTTGAAAGTGTTTGTGTATTTTGTGTGTGTGTGCTATTTTCTTGACCATTCTCTCCTGTAAAGTATCCTACAAGCATCTCACATCTGCAATTTGGGGGTGTTCATCAGCTCATCGAACACACCAGTCATGAAGAAATCATGCATATTCAACCAATGGTCCGTACAAAAACATTTACATGCCACTCATTGGTTCATTGAATGATCATTCAAGACAAACTCTTGCATATTCAACAAATTGTTTGTAAAATGTACTCATGCATAATTCTTCAAAATATCAACGAACACAGTTTAACAAAAAGAAAGAACTTATCAATCAAACAAAGGATTTTTGTTTTGAAAATAGGATTTTTTAGGGGGAAAAGAACAGGAATTTTGTTGAGTTTGGGTTGGCAGCTCTGCTCTTGCTGCTTTTGATGACCATGGCATTGTTTTTGTAGACAGGTGGAATGTGTGCCCTCTTGTTTTTCTTGAGAATACAGAGCTATAAAAGGCATGAACTATAGGCATATGAAGTGTACTAAAAGCTATTTTTTTTTTTTTTTTTTTATTAGCTTACTACACTTAAGCACCATGTATCTTTGAAGCAAAAGCCACAATTTCATTATTAATTTAGTTTGAATGCATGCCATAAATACAGTAATTATGTACTGGTAAGTATTATTTGTAGTAGCCCTGAAAAGAATCTCCTGTGAATTCTATTCCAGTAAATGAAAGGATTTAATGCTATTCACGTGAACCTGTATGAGGTAAAATATTGTTGCTTTTATCTTATTTTGGACAAAATTTGTCACTAAAAAAGACTGTTCACTCGAAATTCTTGATAATCTAATATCACTCTCTCAAATATAGAATTATAGATGTTGCACATAATGTTTTCTCTACACCAGGTGTGAAACCATTGGTATAGGCAATGGAACAGCATGTCGTGAAACTGAGGAGTTCTTTTCAGAGGTCATCAGGTCTGGTTCATTACAACCACTTCATGTCCAATATTGGTAAGAATCAGCATCAAGTCAAGACTACCTGTATCTTTATAAGACATTTTTACAGCTTTTGTATATTTTAATCCTTCAATGAAATTTGAACTTTACCAAGAAGATGAACTAGTTTCATTGTATCTTTATACTTTCCACTGTTTTTTTGTCAAGTTCATAAGAGAAAGAAAGTCCCATCTCAATAACAGACTCTTTCCTTTCATCATTCATACATTTGTCTGAAACATTTGTTATGAATGCATTTCATGAATATACAATTAAATAAACCAGCCAAGCATGGTCTAAGTGTAGCAGTACAGATATCTTTTTCATATTGAATTATCTGAGTTTGTGTGGTGGTCATGATCAGTTTAATAGATTATTTAAACCCCTCATGCCGTAATACAGTTACAAATATTTGTATGCATGTGTTTTCCTATTGGTTTCATTTGAAAAACCACACAATTTACAATTTGTTCCAAAAACTGTTCCTCATCCTTTATCCTCTAATATGACCTTGTAGAGATTTAACAGTTAGACTAAAGGAAACACATCTCTCTTTGTACTTTCCTTGTGATAGCATTGTGAATGAAGATGGGGCTTCAATCTACAGTGTGTCACCTGAAGCTGAGAAAGAGATGCCAAACTTAGATCCAAACATTAGGAGTGCAGGTACATATCTTTTATGGGTCTAAACTTCTATGCAATGCTAATCAGTCAAACTCAATTTACAAGAAGAATTTATGGTTTCTACATGTTGCATTGATATAAAAGAAAGTAACATTCTACCTCGTTCGAAAGAAGATTGGAAATATAAATATTATACTACATGTCAACAATGTACCCGTGAAAGCACACTCGCATCATATTAAAATGATATCTCTTAATGTATCTCTTATATCTCTTAACATTAAAGAAGAAATGGTGTTGAGAAATCAACCAAATATGTGTACCCGGTATATTATGATTTTGTTTGATTCATTCCGGCTGGTGAAGACGGATGGTAATATCAGTTGATACAGTATTTCAATTTCGTGTATGAAAACATGATTTTATATGAAGTGTGTTCTGATGAAAGTAAGCCACATGTGAAATTATTTTGTGTTTGCTTTAGTATCAATTGCTAGAAGACTTCAGGACCCTCTAGCTGAACTTGTCAAGATTGACCCCAAACACATTGGTGTTGGCATGTACCAGGTAACATTTTCACTTTTCTCATCAGTCATTGAATAAATGTTAATTTATTTTCAATATCAGATAAATGTTTATTTCATTTCTTTATTTATAGTCTGCTTCCGTCTCATATCATATTAATAGATCACAACGTTACAAAGGATTACTGTAAGTTGATTGGTGACATGTTGTTGTGTTTCTCAAGAGTAATATGAGTTGAATAGAAACTATTTTGTTTGAAGCAAATGGGCTCTTTCTTTCTCTGTCAAGCTGATGGTGTAAATTCAAGTATTCTTAAATACGCCGATGACACGGTCATCATTGGTCTCATCACAAAGAACGACGAAACAGAATATAGGAGAACATTGAACTATTTTGTACAGTGGTGCGATTCTAACTTTCTAATACTCAATGAAAAGAAAACAAATGAAATTGTATTCGATCATAGGAAAAGGCAAAATGTTGCTATAAGTCCAGTTATCCTCCAAAATTCAGTCATTGAAATTGTTCCGAAATATAAATATCTGGGTGTAGTAATTGATGAGAAGCTGAATTGGGTAGAACAGAGCAAACATGTTCTGGCAAAAGGTCATGTAAGACTGCACTTCCTAAGAAAACTCAAATCTTTCCATGTCGACAAGACCATTCTAAAACTCTTCTACACAGCAGTCGTTGAGAGTACCATCCTATATGGCTGCCTCTCTTGGTATTGTAGTTTAAGGAAGGGTGACCAAACATAAATTCAAAGGTTGCTGAACCAAGCAGGTAAAATAGTTGGTGAAAATTTCAGTCTAGATGATACATGCTCTGTCCGTGTTCTTAAGAAAGTTGAGAATATCATGAAGGACCCCCAACACCCCCTTCATCCATGTTTCTGCTGGATGAGATCAGGCAAACGACTCCAGTCTGCAAAATGCAGGACAAACCGTTATTTGAATTCTTTCATTCCATTTGCCATTAGAGCCTTTAACAACACACGTTAACTTAAATTGGTGTAAATCAACATAGTTCACCTGAAATGTTGACCTTAGAATTATCATTATGTCTAAAGAGCTGGGCTTTTAAATGCAATTAAACTCTGACTTCCCATACTCGTTGACATGTGCTGTGTTGCTAAGTTCGTAGTCATGTAAGCGTAAGAGTAAACAAACAAATTGCATGTAATAATATTCACATATTCATATATTCATCACCAACATGTAACTCTTGTTATTATGTGCAAGGAGACGCCGCTTTTCGATGGACCAGTTTCGTAATGTGTTCGAGTTGGGTGTGCGGGTCCGCGTGTGGTTCCGCTCGCCTGTTAGGAGTGATTGCGTTTCGGTGGGCGGGGTGTGGGTTGCGCACATTTGTTGTTGCTAGGTTTGGCAAACATTAACGCTTGCCCAGCCTGGTTGCGGCTGGTGTGTGCGATTCGCGCTCTATCTATTCGGGGCGCAGTCGCTCTTGGCAGGTGGGTGGAATCGCTCGCGTTTGGCCGCCTCGCGGGAGCCTGTACACTCTGTTTTGGATACGTTACGAAACTGGTCGTCTGTATCTCCTTGACATGCATTAATGAATGACTGAAAACCTGTTCTCACTATGTGTAATATCCATGCCTTCAATATTCATGTGTCTCCGTATTATTATCATTAAAATGATGAGTTCCCACTGCAGGATGTATGTACGAAGAAAATAGAGCAGAATTATTGAATGTAACTGTTTTTTACTTGGAATAGCTCACACATCTATCATCACTTTTTAAGTACAGCCAGTGTATGTATGTATTATAAACTATGTGCAATTATCTCTGATTCGGGTTTGCCCGTACAGTGAGTTGGGATTTCTTCTCGATCCTTCCCTTCCACCTCCCCCCCCCCCCCCCCTCCCTTCTTTCTTTCTCTCTCTCTCTCTAATTTTTCTCTTTCTACTCTCTCTCTTTCTATTCTCTTTGTTTGTCTCTCTCTCTTTTATTTTCTCTCTTATATCTTCCTCTACCTCTTCCTCTATCTTCGTCTCTCGTTATTTCTCACTGTCTCTGTCTCTGTCTGTATGCCCCCCCCCCCCCTCTCTCTCTCTCTCTCTCTCTATGTCCCTCCGGCTGGGATGAGTTTCTGGGGTGGGGGTGCAAGGGATCGGGGTATTGTGTACTATAGCTATGTTGAAAATCTTGGGGCCTTTTTACTACATATATTTGTGCATTGTGTCGATGTCGATTTCAATGTCATGCTTTTGATGTCTTTTTATACACAATTTTAATGTAAACGCAATATGTAAAATCCCACAATGAATTTCCATGTTATTATTGGACGAAATAAAATTGAATTGAATTGTTACCTTTGATAATATTTCTTGAGAGGAAATCCTAAATTAAGTCATGTATACTTAAGAATATGCAATTTGTTTGAAATCAGTAAAAGAAAAATTTACATTTTAACAATTGATAATAATGATAATAATTACATTTATAGGGCGCTTTATACAGGCGTTACTAAGCATATATTTATACAATTACCCATTATACAAGAAAATGAGAGAGTTTGAAGTAGGTGTATATAAGTGTGGTTCTATTTTACTCTTTTAGCATGATGTACCAGAAAGATTACTGAAGGCAGCATTAGGAGATGTGGTAGAGGAAAGTGTCAGTTTTGTTGGAGTGGATCTCAATATATGTTCGGAAGTTCTGCTCAAGTGAGTCTAATATTATAATTTCCTGGTATTAATTGTTGTGCCACAGGTCATAAATCATTCTCAGTTACTCGTCTGGCTGATATGAGCTAATGATTGCGAGTCTTCTGGCTTTAGCCAAGCAAGGAAAGAGATGTAAAGCATGTAAAGGTGTGTATCAGGTTTAATATTGATGTCTTGTTCTTGGGTCTTGTCCCTGCGAACTGTCACCTATTGCTAAATTAATGCTACAAAAGGTTTTGCTCTTGGTCTTGGTTTTGGGATCCCTAGTCACAACTGAACTACGATACATGTATATGACAAATAGACTTTTGTTTAATCTTTAAGCCTAACTAGGTTTAATTTTTTGTCATACTCATCCCTTTATGTACTTGACCAAAATTATTAAAGCACCATATAATTAGTTTATCTCTTGGGGAAGAAGAATTAATAAGATGTCTTGTAGCTTGAACATATACCACTCCTACTAGGATTTTCTTTTCTTCTCTACCTTGATGTTGGCAGATGGGTATCAGGCATATCTGCATGTCTTGCTAAGAAGATAATATCTCATCGTCAGAGGTTTGGAGCATTCATCAATCGTCAGATGCTGCTAGATGTGAAAGGCCTAGGACCAAAGACCTTCAAACAGTGTGCTGGGTTTGTGAGAATCAATCCCACTGGTGGTGCTGAGGATACAAACTTAGATGAAGTAATAGTCATATCGACTAGGTAAGATATCATGAGTTATTTATTGTATTATTTACTTTTAAAATGTCAGACTTAACCTTTAGACTTATCATTTTTTCATTCCCACAGACTAATGGGACCACAGGGACATCCCAGTTCATGTAGGCCATGGGCTAAAATGTTTATTTGTATCATGAGATAATGAATACCTGGAGTGATGAGTCAAAACTTTACATTTTGACCACTTTTAAAAACTATGAAAAGGGGGCTTTTCAAATCAGAATATCCTGTCTTTTACCACATATTGGTAATACATTGAACTATATAATAACTATTAACATGGGGAAACCTTTTGTTATCAATCTGACATAAAGAAGGAATAAATATATTTATTTTATTCATTTTGAGAAATGTTATGTAATCATGTGCTGTAATAAATTTATGTTTTAAAATGATTTTTCTGTTGCAAGTGCACTTTAGAATATTTGAAAAGTATTTGCATATTTGATAATTGAAGAGAGATTTGAACCAATCATTTTTCAGTGAAGATGAAGTGGATGTGAAACCATTAAAAAGAAAACGAGCCAAGACTACTGCAGGTCCATCTAAGAGAAGAAAGAAATCCGATGAACAAGAACCTCTTGATTCTACATGGATACATCCAGAAGCGTATGAAGAAACAAGGCAGTAAGTCAATCCTAGAGTGCTATCAGTTGCCATCTGGATTTGAAGTTTGTAACTAAGAGTGGTGTGATAAATTCTGTATGCTTCTCTTTGAGATTTCATACCATGAAGAGAGCTCACAGGGGACTGCAACCAAATCTGTATATCAATCATGAAGTCTGATCTTAAAAGTCTTGAGAAATTCATACATGAAGATAAAGACACATGACCTTCTAGTGTGAAGGATGATATCTCACACAGCAATTGTTATACAGTCAAACCTGTCTATAGCGACCACCCAAGGGAAACACAAAAAGTGGCCTTTGTAGACAGGTTCCTTTAGTACGTGGTTCAATGAGAAACCCATTTTCAAGGGAAACAACAAGTGTGGCCTTTGTAGACAGGTGGTCTTTGTAGACAGGTGGTCACTAAAGCAGGTTTGACTGTACTCCTTTTACACCAATGAAACAGACTCCAGACTGACAATAGACAAAACAAAAAATACACTATCCTGAAAGGCCAAGATGTTGTTGGTTGTTGATTAGTTAAGAGTTAGTTTGATCATGTAACAGGAGTTTCTGACAAGGAAGACATTGCAGAATTTTTAAGTGTAGATTATTCACAATAAATCTCCTTTCAATTCTTGATTAGTATATGAGTGCTCTCATCTGTCTACAGTACAAAGTCCTTGTAACATTCTGCATGCTTTGTTTCCATTCCTAAAGCACTCCCATTACTCACTCTGTTCTTCTGCCTCTGCCTTCCTAGATGTCCTCAGAACCCGAACCACCCATTAACGGCACCGTGCATTTGTGTATGTTACACCAGTCCTCTGGAACAAGCTGCCAAGGGACATTTGAAACATTCAAATCCTACAAAACTTTCAGAAACATGTTAAAAAGGTTTTATATACCGAGAGTTACTAATGATATTATGTTGTTAAAATTGTGGAGAGAGATTTATGTATTTTGTTTTGTATAGCGCCTTGAGTAAGTTATTAGATAAGTGCGCTTTATAAGTATTTATTATTATTATTATTATTATTGCTATTTCCTAGGCTGTTGAAGATGGCCTTTGCGAGTGGCAGAGATATTGGCAGTGAAAGCATCAGGGGTAAACTGGACAATCTGATTAAGTCAAGAGGTAAGATACTTGCAACATACATGTTTCTTGGTGATTAAGGAAATGTTATAATATTAGTCATGTGAAGATCACCCTTATTGATGAGGTCTAATGAAGAGAATGTATCTCAAGTTTTAGTAACTGGTTAAAATATCTGCAATCATTACTAAATCAGTCAATTCTTAACATGATAAATGATATGAATATTTTATGTGTATACATGCTTTGTACTAGAGAAAATTCATGGTTAGATACAATTATAACATTTACTTTGATCATGCTCGTGACACTACAAGTTATTAGTTGTACATTGTCTACATTACAGTGAGTTGATATTTGACTGAAAAATCAGATTTGGATTTTCAAAATATCTTTTTTATACAGACGTCAATTTTTAAGTTGATAAAGATTTTAAAACTTAAAAACATTGTACATGGATAAAGAGTCAAGTTTTAGGGAAGCAGAAAATTGATCAAAGTTTTAGTGAGTGAAGATTCTTTCACAAGTGATATATTTATCCTAGTAGCATATTAATTGTTAATTTGTTTAAAGTTCAATTTGATATGCAAGATGTCTGTTCCGTTAAAGGGATCCGGTAACTTTGTCTCAGATCTCTAAAACAAAATCCTTGATTGAGCTCATGCTGCAATCATAATTATAACCATTTAGATCATTCAGGAATCCCATGACTTTTACAAGCCGATCGCCTGTCTGATTATCAAGGTACTTATGATTGGAAATCGAAATGAAATTGTGTGTTTGCCAAACAGTTTTCATAACACTACAGTCTATTGGGGAAAATGATTATGGTGAAACCGGTCACTCAAAGATTTTTACTTTTTTGAGGCACTTCATCTTCATTTTGAAGCACAATTTTCTTAGGGCTTCAATATTACACCATATCACAGACACTGATAACATGTGCATGATCTCAGATTTAACATTTTTAATTAACAATGCCTTTAAACTCTTGCTTCTGACCAGGTAATGCTTCCCTAGCAGGAAGCATCGGGGTAGGTGAGCCCACGTTAGACTTGATCATCAATGGACTCAAACAACCAACAAACTATGACATTCGAGTTGGTAAGTCTAGCTGTACTCAAGTATTCATGTGTAGGTCTGAATGGAATGGAAATTTTCAGAATAATGTTAACAATTTAGGACTGGTTCTAAGTTTACCATAGGCATAGTGAGAAATAACTCAAGGTATCAAAATTACAATTTGAAAATCACTTGTCATAAATGATTGTTGAATATTCAGGATTTCTTGATGATCAATTGGAATGATTTTGTTTCTTGTACTACATGTATATGTTTTACTGGGCTTTATATAGTCGTTCTGCAAAAAAGAAACTGCTTGAAAGCAAAGGCTACCACCATTTAACATCTCAAGTAAATATTGTGTCTGTTTGAATCATCCATATTGAGCAGACTAATTCTCTTTTCTTTTCTTCTATCCAAAACTTGTTGCATTATAGAATTTGATAAGCCACTCTTCAAGCAGAACATCATGTCCATAGATCAGATCATCCCAGGTATGCAACTCACTGGACGCGTGACCAATGCAGTACACTTTGGCGTGTTTGTGGACATTGGTGTAAAAGACAAAGGCTTGTGCCATAGGAGTCACATGTTACATCATATCTTGAAGGGGAAGGTGTTAGGACCGGGAGATAAAGTAGAGGTGGTGGTGATAAGCAAGAGGCTGACAGATAGCGGAAAGTGGAATTTTAGCTTGAGGCTTGTAGGTGTAAGCTGAAGGGCTTTTTCTGTCTGCCTTTGTGTGTATGTGTGTCTGTCTGTCTCTCTGTCACTGTCTGTCATAATCTGTTTTTCTGTCCCTATTTGTTTCTCTTTTTATCAGTTGCTATCTCTTATTTTGACTCCTCTGACTCATTTGTTTTTGTTGTTGTTGAGTCAAGTAGAGATATATATCAGAGTTATTACTAGAATAGTACCTCTCTGGAAGGTCCAAATTTACCCCCCCCCCCCCCCAAACCAGTGATATCATTTCAAAGTGTTAACTGTCAATTTAAAGAATGATACATCTTACTGTACCACCAAGCTTACAAACAGGTATCACAACTTAGACTTGATTCATAGTTTTGTTATTAACTTCCATGGCAAAAGTATGGATTGATATCAAACTTCACAGGTGAAGTTCAGGAAGAAAATCTCGTAGGCAACGATCATAGATAGAAATATACCAAAATACAAATTTGGTTGGTTAAGACCACCTATGGCACTTTAAAGGTAATACAAAGTTTTGGGAAATTTTGAAAATTGGGTGGATAGTGAATCTTTACAATTTTGATATATTTGGATGCCCCTGTGGATGTATTATAAGCACTAAAAAAATTAGCCCCTAAAACACTTCTGTTTTCGAGAAAAATTGAATATAAAAATTTACCGGTGCTCCCGGTAAATTTTGATAAATTTCAAATAGCGCCTATGGCCGTACAATCGTAGCTGCGACCATGAAAATCTCAGAATATGTAGTTGGGATATATAATTTCCTAACAGGAACAGCTAATCGGTCGATTTCAGTCAAGAAACACTGTTTCATAGCTAAATTAATATCTTGACCTTGAGAGGGAGCTATACAACATAAAGAGTTTATTATTTATAATTTCATAACTTTAGACTCGATTTCAACCGCGACAACGATCAATGTATATTGTAGGAACGCATATGCTTCTTATATGTTAATTTGAACCAAATTCATGACCCCATACCAAAACTTTGTAATACCTTTAAGAGTTAAAGATAGTAAGAAATATAAAGGTAAAAATATACATTAATTAAAGAGCAATGTGTACTTTCTGCGAAATTTTTTAATGCAATGACATTCCAGTATACATAAATCTTATTATTTTTAATGTTAAGAAGTATTGAATTGTCATGTTCAATATATGTCAAAAGACAATTACTTTTTCAATGTCATTCCCACTCATTTTTCTTATATTGCCAAAAAGCAATCATTATTGTATTTTCTCAAAGAATTTTACTGTTGTTGAGCTTTTTTGGAGGAAGAAGGGTGCTGCATTGTGATGTTACTGTACCATTTTGCTCTAATCTTAATTTATTGTCAAGTAATGCTTTGTGTATTAAGTATATGTACCTTTTTCATGTTCAGTATTGTGTCGGTGTCCGCACAGATTTTCATGTGAGCATACAGCAGATATGGACTTAGCACATCATTTTGAATAGCTTATTGAAATGTTTGTCCTTAAAAGATTATCTTATCATCTGTTGGATTTTGTACAGTTTTGGGTTAAAAGAAGAGAGAAGAGATCATCCGACTCCTTTTTTTCTTTTTTTTTCATAGCTGTGTATCATTTGCAGAATTATCAGTCATGTCATGATAACAGGTTATCTTATTAGATCAGGCAAAAAGGTTTGCTTTAGTTTCTTTTTATTTATTTTCTACAGTTTCTGTTCTTGAAAAAAAATCTGTAATTTTCAGAAAGAAAAATGAAGAATTGTAAAAAGAGATTTAAAGAGAAGAGTTTAAAAGAAAAGCTCTAAATACAACAGGTTATAAAAAAGAAAGAAAAAGAAATCGCCTGTTTAAAACCCAGTTTGAGAGTAGAGAAGTTGTAGTATTTTTAACAAATGATTGTGCAACTTAACTTGTATATTAAAGCCTTATTTGTGCAATTGTATCCAGTTGGACCAGAAGACAATCATATCCTTGTATATTGTAAAGGTATGATCAGTATTTTGCACAGAAAGTTATGAGAAATCAGGATATATCATGATTGATATCAGTATCATTATGTTAATTTATTCAGATGCTTAAGTGCCATTTCTTTGTTGTGAGTAAATCACTTACCAGTATGTTATTTATATTTGACATGATCAAGTCATAGTAATGTATATGTTACTGGAGGACAATGTGCTCCTTTCTCTAGTTCGGATAGGCGCTGAATATTCATTTAGTCTGCTTTGATTGCCAGGTTGCAGGAGTTCAAATTGACCAATGAGCCTGTAAAATAGAAATATTTATTTTTCAAATTAAAAGTACTTTCTGTTTAAAAGAATAATCTTTTGTCATCATGTCCACTGTCAGTATTTTGTATTTCATTGATCAAGGTGTTAGAAAGTATTATCAAGGTATTTAAAAAAAAAACCTTATTCATCAATGAATAATTATTAATTCTACCTTTATTTAAATTGACAGTTTTCACAGGAATACCCATAGCCATTAATAATTCAGGTAAAGACTGGCTGCAATCATTTTTTTTTTTAAATCAAGAAACCATCTCAATTCAATTCATTTCAAATCAAACTTACTGACTTAGTAACTTATTTATTTAGTCAATTATTAATTCAATTTAATATCTATCTTAGAAATATGCTAAGAATGTTATGTTTAATGTGGTATGGTGATGTGGATTGTGTGCAAGCGTGCGAGTGGATTCTGACAATGGCATTCTTCATAAAGTGTGTTGTGTGCCTCACTTGACACTTGACAAAGAACAGATGTAAACATGTATCGTGTAGGAACATTGGGTCATCACCATGCAAATTTTAAGAGATGTGATTCATTAAATATCCAAGTAGCTCTTTGATACCTGGTGCTTTTTATTATCAGAAGTTTGTAATAAACATTCCATGACCTTTGACCTGTGCATCTTCAGATTACACTCAACACAACAACCCAAAATAATGTACACAAATAATGAGAAAATAGGCTTTTGTTGTCTTCATTGAAAGTGACGTAGAACATTTACCAAACAACTTGGTAAATTTAATTTGCTATATATAATATGAACAAATGATGAACACTCTCAAAAATGATATAAATACATGTACATGCAAAATGGTTCTTTAAGATACGATATGACATGGACAATGCTGTCTTTACATGGCTCTCTTTAGTGGTAACATTTGAGCTGACATACACGAACCTCTTTCTCTCTTACCACCATATAATTTCAACATTTATCCTTGATACTTTGGTGTAAAATAGTCAAACTTTAAAGAACCTTTCAGTTAGGAAATACATGAATAAAACCATGGCTACTTCTCCTATTGAGCTGTACAAATTTCTGACAACCATAAAAAAAAAAGTGTCTGTAAGTAGACATTGTGGCATGAATACTGGATTCCAAAAAAATTGACTTGAAACGTTTACCACTTCATCCCAACTCCTCTTAAACCATAAGAAAAGGTTACTCTGTATTTAAAACTAAACATGCATTTTCTTGATTTTCTAATTTATTGATGTAAAGATAACAAGAAATATGGAAGATAATCTTCTCGGCCACAAACAAGCCATGGTTTCTAGTTCACAACAAAATGGACATTAGGTGGTGAGCTTACATACATGACACTAAACTAGTATATCTATGATTTACAGAAGACTATAATTAATCAAACAACTAAATTTTAAAACAATTTATCAGGGAATTATATCCCTCTTATTTGTCTTACAATTAGATTTTGGTTCCCTGTTTTCTCACATGATACTTCATATCTAATCGATTCCTACACTTTAGTCCATGATGCCAATTTATATTCAAGAATATTTTAATAAATCTCTTCTACATTTTGAACATAACTATTTCATTTAAGAAATGGCATACATTATATATTGATATTAAAATATGTTATTCTCTGTACTCGGTTTCAGGGATACTTAATTTCAAGTATAAGAGCAGCAAAATGAAGAGAGGAATAATTAGAGCTGCAATGTACGTATATGAATTCAAGGCTAAAAAATAATGGTTGGGTAGACAGGCAAATAATACTGCAAAATGATTTCATGGCATATATACAAGAACATGAGCAAAACTTCCATTAACACAGACTTACTACTAACAACATTCCTGGGCAAAAAATATATATACTTGATTTCTAATCAGACAAAAAGCTCTGTCTTTTCTACTGTTGTTTATTTTTTATTTTTTTACTTGTAATTGCACTGCCTTTTGCCATTAGATTGGCATCACACATTTTGAATAGCTTTTTGAACCTTCACCAGTTATATAATTGTTATGATTTTCAAACTTGTCCAACTATATCATTACGTTCCTCTTTTTTAAAGATAATAAAAGTCTGAGCAATTTGCTCCCATAATGACTTGCAGCAATTTTCACAAAATATTCCCCTCCAAACAATTCCTACAAAAAAAGAAGAAACAAATACCAATAGTATACGATCTTTTGTCAAAATAATAAACTTTGCTTAGAAGCTAAATGAAAGTAGTTCATGTATCAAAGTACATGTAATTGAAGTAAATTTGAATTAGAAAAGAAATACCAAGGAGATATCAAACAAACTGAATTGGCAATGAAAGAAAGTCAATATTCAAAAAGTTAGAAAGAAAAAAAACACCAAGTGGTCAAGCCTACAACTGCTACAAGAGCACATGCAATTTAAAGATAAAGTTGAGTTCTGGTCATGTGATTTCATTGTGAAAGAAACGTTGTGGAATCGATCAGAAAAGGCTGATCATCTAGCATATAAGTATTGGTGTGTACTGCAAGGTTCTGGAATCATCAAAGTGATAAGAAATTTGGCCTAGTCTTGGTAAATTAGTTACAAGCACTGTACACAAAAAGATGTATATGGGACAACACGAACATGTGGCATAAAAACCTGTCCTGATTTTGATGATGTTACATGCCATATTTAGAATATTAAGGCATTTGAAGAGCCATGCGCAATGTTTTTCAGGGAACATTTTTGATATGATATTCTTCCACACTTGCATAATACAATGATATCGCTCACAAATTATTTTTCACCTCTCCCCAGAACTCAACCTTCTCTTTAAGTCAAAAGACTCAATTCAACTTAATTACATCAAAGAACAATCCTTCAGAATAAGAAATTTGACAAAATTATACAAAATCAAAATTGTGCATGCTGAGAGAGAGGGACGGTTTATGTTTTGTTTTTTTTCTTTTTTTCTTTCAAGAAGCAAGCTAAGGTAAATCTCTGCATTAACTTTACAATCAGGGTTTCTACTATAAGCATAATATACATCTCATCTACAGTTAGCTGATTTCACAAAAATAAAGCTATTATTTCAACTTACCTTTCACATCGGTACTTAAAGTCTTTAACTCTATAACACAATAGCAACATAGTTTGCTCTTAAGATGATCCCTTTCGTTTCCTTCAAGTACTACTCAATCATGCAAAGTCTGCATTTTGTCAGTATAATTACATGCATAGATATGAATAATAAAGTTAATAAATGAATATCTCCTGTATCATATGAGAAAATAAATATTATCCCCAAGAATTAGTATTTGAGGCTAAAATGGTGCATTCATACCCTGTTTACAAGCAAATGTAGAACAAAAACATGCATTTCAATTAATAGATTTGCAAACCTCTTGAAACTAAAGCTCTGAATCGCAAAACAAAAGCATGATGAAAGAAAACAATTTCTGATTTTTTCACTATCAATTGCAAGTGATAAAATGAACAAATATATACATATTGTTTCATTCATGAGGAGAACAAACTACTGTCTACAATGGTATGCTAATAGTGACTGATACCAAGTCATCTGTCACATGCTTTCCTGTACAAGAGACCACTTTTAATACACGTTGCTACTCATTAAGTCTGAATTTTCACAGCACATAAAACGCAATAGATTCAGAATCCATGCAAAGATATCATGCAAACTAGATGATAGATTTTAACATTTCTTTGCTTTGCTTTCAACAAGTTTCTATCAAAAGTGTCCCTCTCATAAATATGTGAAAGTCAGTTTCTCAAACACACACTTGAATTTGTGATCTTTTTGCATAATGAACATGGGTATTCATAAAAGTGGACTGCAGACAAAGATGAAGTGAAAATCAAAATTAGGGCAAGTTGAGCAATGAAAAGAAAGACCTCATTTAATTGAAAACGTTTGTTTCTTTCCTTCTGAATTTTCATTAATAACATCTTTGATTTTGGATATTATCACTGCCAGCCAAATCACCTATGCTAAAAAATAACTCTATTCATTTCAGTTTCAACATCAGTGTAAAAAGAATTTCAATAAGAAAGATCTATCACATTTGATGGACCAGTGACTAGGATAACAGAAAGAAAAAAACAACTTCTGAAGATCATAGGTACTCCTGAAACACTCTGAGCCAGAAATTATGACATTAAGCTACAGGTCTTCTCATTTCTGATAGATCTGACATACAGATTTTTCCCCAACTGTTGAGGAAAATGCATTATATTTGATTATGATGCAAAATTTCCTCTACTTGCATCTTCACAATGACAAATGACCTTTCACCTTTGCAACCTTTAAATCAAAATGGGTCATCTCTTCATTAACTTAGAGCTGATAATTCATGATGACACGGCATCCCTCCTCATACCAAGTACTCATTTATACACCTGGGCACAGTAGACAAGCATAGTCTCCAGAGAAAATTGCTCTCCAATATTAATGTCAATAGGTTTGCTGTAGTTGACAGAAGGCCACATTTGAATATGCTTGTCAATAGTAAGAAGACTTTCGATACAGATTCAATTTTTGAAAAGTTTGTCACTTAAGTTGTGATTAAGTCCATCTCTATGAGGAATCACACCCATCTATATATGGGTGTCTAGATATTTTGTTCATGAGCACTTACTTAAGTTTGCAATGTACCCATTGTAAATATTGTACTCATAAATGACATTACATTATCACATATTTTACAACTCTATTTCCTACTTTAATAACTATCATGTTTTTTTGCACTTTTAGTTTCATTACGATATCTATTTCATATTATCTAGATATTTACTACTCGACAAAATGTCCAAAAAAGCAATATTTAAAGTACATCCTATATCTAAAACATTGATAGATCTATAACACATACCGGTACATGCTCATGTACCATCAACATGTATTTCATGTAATACTGATGCTAATACAGTAATTGAAAGATGTGAATGAATGCAGTATATCATAAATATTTGTTTGAATGAAATCATGTTATCATAATGTAATGCCACTTGAAGTCATATATCTCTGACAGTTAGAGACATTGGACTGAGCTTCATCATCACCCATGGGGTGTTGTTACCATAGCAACTTTATGAGAAATAAACATTTCCATTGTTAAGAGATTCAAAGGCAAATTGACTGATTATCCATCTAATCTCTATGGAAGATGTTGTCATTAAGGATGTTGTCATGGTCACTACATGTTCTGCCAGTTGATGAGAGGAGAGGCACCTTCTAGTTTCCTGCTGACCGTTGCCTGGATACCGTGAGAGAGCCAGAGTTTGTGAAGCTCACTGTAACACTCCTTACTCAGATGCAGAGGATTCCCACGCCTGCACAAATGAGAAAAAGTCCCCAGTTCAAATTTGTTGCTAATATTTTTAAAATTTTCATATCAATATTTATATATCAGCAGCAAAAGTGCCTTTATAGTAAATTCGACATTCCATCCTTCTTACAATAAAACCACAATGTACAGGCCACTTTCAAAGATATGCAAACATAATGCATTTTGACCTTGAAGAGTGTATTGCATTCTAATACACAGTGAGTAATGCAGCAATTAGGACCATCTCAACATCAGTACTAATTTAATATCTTTTCCATGTTGGTTTTTTGTGTCATTTTATGGCACACAAGTATAATGCATCATTTAAAAGTTAAATAAGTGTAAAGAGAAACCAAAAGAAAGAAATGCAATGTAAATGAGATGATATTTGACGCACCTCAGACCAGGATCAGGTTCACCATATTCATCTAGATAAGGTGGGGTGTAGGAACATCCTTGACTCTTTCCTGACATCAATAGTAGGTTGCATTCTCTCACCCTATACCAGACCAGCAATATAATGATAAAACAAAACTAATAACTAGCAACAAGTATTATAATAATAGCATTATGAGAAACTGTTCATTTAAATATGATTTTGTAATATCATGAATTGAACTGAAAGAAAAGCGATGTTTTTGCCCCTATGAAGAAGTTTGTTTATCTTTTTTTTCCCCTTTGAATTCTCTCCAATTCTCTGTCTGTAAATTCTTCAATTCTCATTTTGTTTTATTGTTTTATTGTTTCATTGTTTCTCTCTCTCTTTCTCTCTCTCTCTCTCTCTCCTTTCTTTCTTAACCTCCACTCTCTTTTCATCTGTATTTTTCTTCATCTCCATCTCCCTTATCTCACCTTTACTTCTCTAGCACTATCTCTAAACTCTTCAAAATTCAATCTTATTTCTGATTGCTTTTTAATATGTCTTTCTTTTTCTATGTATAACTCAAATGATCCATTTTCCTATATTTTTTTCTAAAAAATACTAAGTGAATTCTGTAGATCTAACCAATAAAAGCAATATTATCTGTTTGGAGCCAGAGGAGCGTAACTCATATACTTTTAACACAGATTTTAAGCCCTTGAGGCTCTGAACAGATTACTATACCTGAGAAAGACACCAGACCCAGCTCCACACATGATAGCATGTGCAGTACAGGCTCCTACTGATTCTCCATTGATCTCTCTCTGACAGCAGTAACTCTGAGAACATACCACAGTCCCACAGACCAGGCACATGGCTGGGGCTCGACTGTCACTCTGGGTTGTACTGTTACCACGCGGGCACCTACACCGATAGCAAGACAAGAGATTACATAACATTATTTTACTTTTATAGTACCCAATTGTTTACTATGAAAAGTTAAATTTCTAAAAGGTTAATGATATTAGATTTATAAAAGTCTGTTCCTGGGAATATATTTTGACTTCAGCAAAGCTCCCATGATCATGCACTCAAGGAATTTACTTACAAGGTACCTACTGGCTACTCTTGGGTAAAAAGTAGCAAATGTAGAATGGCGTTTTGCCAAATGATGTAAGGTGAATAGCAAGAAAGATTTTAACTCATTCCTATGACTCCAAAGAATATACCTTACAGGAAATGACCACTGAAGTACCCCGTCACATGCAAAATGAAGAGATGAAGACTACAAACGCCTTGAATTACTTTTGAAAGTGATTGAAAGACTTACGCAAACAATGATCTGTCATTCATGAGGTCACTGTAGTCTCGAGGCAAGTCAATTAGCTGGTTTATCTCGATGGGATACCTAAAGCAATCAAATACAAATTTAACATATCAGAATCCTCAAGAAATTCAGAGTACACAATATATAATGCCATCTTCAACACGCAAAAAGAAATCAAATATAAATATATTTTTTAAGGTATTTATCAATGAATTAAAATTTAAATTGTTGTTGGTATTTATCATTTAATAACAAAATATATCAATTATAATAACACAAATATACCTATAGAAAATTAATTCTATGCAAGATAGATAATGACACAATCCTCTAAATGTTCATCCAAATGCTTGTCTATAAAATGAATGCCAATCTATGCCGTCCCCCTTTACCACCACCCCCCCCCCCCCCCCCCGCTTTGCCATCCCCCCACTCACTCACCTGACAAGAGCAGGATTGTGTTCAGTCATCTTGATCCTAATGGATGGATGAGAGCACCATCGTTTGATCATATCTTCCATGATAGGTGATGCTGAACAGTCTAGGAGGGTAGCTAGGTTGGTAGGCAAGCCAAGGTACCTACACAGTGGTTCAAACTCATCTATGCCTGCATCTATGGAGGGAGACACATTCAAATAACATCAGGGTATGAAGCAATATCATGAGCAGATGATATGGTTTGACATCAAGTAAATATGTAGAATTTAAATCATTTCAGTGATTATTAAATCTTGGCACCTTCATGGAAAAGTGGAACAAGTAAAACATGATACAATTCTTGAAACATTTTTCCTTAAACTTTAAACAAATTTGATTGTCCTTGCCTCCTACTTCTCTCTTCTGTGTATTTTGTGTTTAAAAACATATTTCATTAATAGCAGTTTTAAACTTAAAAAAGGAAATGTTGAACCTCAATAACGATTTTTTCCTCAAATCAAGTGATAAGTATATCTGTTTTGACTTATATTGCTTTCATTGTATTTTCATGTCATATATTGTTTTATCACCATTATCATATTTCAATTTTCTAGAGTAGTTTTGATAATTGACAGGAGTGATTGGAATATAAATTTTATGTCTGTTCATGCATAGTTGCAAATATACACAGCAAGCTCAATTTTGTAATATCTGAATTATTTGGATATGAGAATTGCACATCAATCCATTCCATCAAACAGTAAGTACCAAGAGGTGTCTTTTTTTAAAGATTAGAGTGTTATTAGAATAAAAAATTCAATCTTGTAATAAAATTCAATTTTTAGTGATTGAAATCATGCATTTTAAAATTACATTAAAGCTTTACTAAAACCCCTTCAATTAAAAAATGAAATTAAGATAGGAAATACACAGTTGGGTGTATTTCAATAAGGGTAATATATGAAAACATATCTGGTTGACCTCTTCAAGGATTTCCCATGGCATGATTCAGTCACTGAGTACTAATACAGAACCAGTGACCTAAACAATGTGCTGATGCTCCGATGCTCTGATTGATACGATGGACCTATCATTCTACACCTTACCCACTTACCTCCCTACTCAAGCAAGTCAAGTAAGTCTCACATCACACCATGCCTTCAACAAGCATGAACTCTAGATAAGAGAGAAGGGCCTACCCTGATTATACTCTGAAAGTTGACTTTCGGTTTCTAACTCACTCTGAAGTTCTGCTGGACACGGGACACTGGTCAGGAAGTGGAAGAAGAGGGCAGCAGAGCGTAGGAACGGCAGACAGGATACCTGGACGTGGTTGACCAGCTGCCATCCAGGTGGGAGAGGGGCTGCTTCCAATCTGAACAAAAAAGAGTCATCATCAATACCACCAACATCATTATTACGTAATAAGTATTGATAGATCTGACTAAATTCCCAATGACAACCCTCATCACTATCATGACCATCCTCAACATCATATTCTATCTTTGACATCATTCAAATGATTATCACCAGTAAACATCAACAGCATATCTTAATGTTTTCTCAATTTATCTTACAATTAATTCAATCATCAACTTATGAGGGGTCTTGTATCACCACTGCAAAAAACATCTTCAACCATTTAGAAACACAAGTTATAAACACATACACACAAATACACACTTTCACAATATACATGTATGTAAGGTTGGAAACAAAAGGGGGGGGGGTGAATTAAATAAAGAGTGGAGGAAAGTGGACATACCCTGCATATTGTTTGAGCATTGAACAAGCTTGTAGAAGATCACGTCCTTCCTTGCTGTCATCAACACTGCTTCCTTCCTCCTCCATTGATTCTTCAACTGAAAATGAATGAAAATATAATGAAAAAGTCAGCAAACTCCCTTTCATAAGATGGATACAGACACCAAATGGTATAAAACATTAAACAAAATTATAAAACTATAACATTTTACAAATACATATCAAGTAAAATTCTGTAAAATACTCCTCTTTGATAAATATCTAGAAATATATCTGTAAGTTGAGTTCCTTGTTTTTGCTACATGAAGTAAATATAGCATAAATTGAAGTGAAAATAGGCAATACTACATAGTCAATATTTCCATCTGGATGTTTTCATTTACCCATACCTATGACTCCTCATACAGACAGCTATAGATTAAATTACAGCACAAAGAGATGAGCTAGAGAGCAACTTACATGGGATATCTCTTGATGCAGTGAGTAGGACCTGGACTAGATGAGCTGCTAGAGCTACCCTCAGGAGATGATGATCACTGATTGGACCACCAAGCAGACTCATAGCTACTCTCTCATTGCTATTATACAGCCGAGGCAGTGACATGCAGACACTCACCTGTACATTAAAAATAAAAAGGAAGTAGAGATCCATGGTTTTATATGACCAAATAAAAGACTGAAGAATAAAAAGGATGCTCATTATTGAAAAGTAATAAAATTTAATTAATTCTACAGATTCTGGCCACATTAGTAAAAACTTCCAGAACATTCTAAATCAGACTAAAATGAGTAAAAAGGATACTAAAAATTAATAAAAAATACCTTCTTGATGTAGAATAACTAGTCCAAGGTCAACATTGAAGCTCATTTGGTAGAATGCAATCCTTTTTCTAACCATGTGAACCAAAGGGCGGTTGTATGTATGGCCGCCTTACATACGTACACTCAGTTAGAAAAAGGATTGCATTGTCCTGAAATTACAGTTGGTTCTAATTCATTTAGCCCTACACAAATATTGCAGGAAAAATCTTGAGCTTCTCAAAACTTAAACTCCTAGATTTTTTCATGCATTGAATTTGAATACTAATTCTTTTTACAGGACTTTGCCAAATGCATACCGTTCCAGTAAACTTTACTCCATGTTTTTTCCTCCATTTTCTAGTTTCAACAAACTCGACACCTGTGCTAGTCCAATAACGCATCTAAAGTCATTTTCAGCAATATAAACTATATATATCAATTCTAGTCAATAAATCAAACTAAATCTATTCTTACCAGTAATGTGAAGACATCCATATCTAGGATACAAGGATCAGATGGCCTTCCACTGGACTCCTGAGGATAGAGGGCTGTTTATACACACAAGAATAAAGGCATGAAATGAAATAGGAGACAAATAAAAATATGACTCTCTTTAAATATGACTTTTGATTTATCATCACCTTGCAATACAAACAAAAAAGAGAGAGAGAGAGAGAGAGAGAGAGAGAGAGGGAGGGAGGGAGATGGGAGAAGATGAGTTAATAATACCTTCATTAAGTATTGCATTATAATGCTATTTATCAAGTTTAAAAAACACTATTACCAACAAATAAACACAGATTTTTTTTTTTTTTTGAGTTAAATACTCCTTTATATATCTATATTCATTGTCACATTTTAAACAAAGAAGTTGAATATTACAGTCATGGACTTACCTGAGAGTAGTCTAATAGCATGCCTCTGCACATGGGCATAATTACACAGGCAGCTATTCACTACAGAGTATCTGATCAAACAACGGAGACAGTCCATCTGAAAATAACAAATTAAAACATCATTCACTACAAATTTATTTTTTATTTTTTCAAAGAAAATTTCAAAGAAAAATTGCTCTGTGAAAGCGTTTCAAGATTGTAAACCATAATGCTTTCATAAATGTTTTGATTAACAAGCATGATGTCTTTGTATATCAAACTTCTGTCAAAATGTTTCTGTTCTTTTTTTGGGGGGGAGGGCAATTTGATGTGCATTAACTTTCTTAGATTTCTTATTGCTCATAGAACTTTTACAGTTTGCATTATTACAGCCAGTCAAATATTACATCAATAGTTTTCTTGCCACATATGCATTTCTGTGACATCACTACCTGATGATTAAAGAAATATACAAGTCCACAGGCATATCAGCTGTATTTCTTGCTCTTTACTAACAAACCTCTTAGTCTTACCTGTCTCTGTGACAATGCTCCAAACAGTGCTTTCCCTTCATTCCTTAGCTGAGTTTCTAGAATGAGACAAAGCAGAGATGTAATGTTAAACAAACAATGCAACATTTAACTGATCATTAGGATGGAAAACAACTTGTTTTATCTCTACACTTACATGTACTATATCACATTATACAAATTTTGCATAAATATCCATAATATAATAGAACATTGAATTACATAAGTTTAAATGATCTGGGCCGCGTATCATAAAGAGTTATAATTGATCATAAGTTTGATCAATACACAATGAGCCATAGACTTATGCTCAATATTAACCTTACGATCAATCAAAAGGCTTTATTATACATGGCCATGAACTCCTTTCATATGCATATAGATCATACACTGTATTAAATCCTTACCTGTGACTTGCACTGTATAGGCACATGTATTCCAGGCTAGTATAGCCATTCTGCTATCATCATCATGAGGCATTACACCCAGTCCAACCTGTAATAGGAGATGCATTACTTAACATCATGGAAATGACAAGAATTGCTATCTTACATGCATGTACTGTATCATCTTATATAGAAATTTCCCCTGAATTGATATTCTTTGCCCAGATATTTTTTAATGACAATTTGATCTAGAGAATCCTATGCTTAACTTGTGATGTGTTTGTTGAGATGTCACAAGAAATGGAGCTTATATCATTAACCAAATGAAAAAAACAATTTCATTTCCATCCAGCTTGGACTTTCAATAGGTTGAACCCTAGCACATTCAGGTTCTGTCTTCTCATCATGTATAAAGGGGCTTTCTATATAAATCATAAAAAGGCTCAGGCAACATGAAAAGTCGCATCATTTAAGAGAAATTTAAAAACTAATTTTTTTTCTTTGTAATTGTTATTTTTTAGAGTGTAATGCACTTGGAGAGTATATAACTATTATGTTTGTATTTTAAAATGTAAAGCGCCTTGAGCATGTTCATGGTAAGGCGCTAAATAAATGCCAATATGTATGTATGTATGTATGTAATATAACAAAGGTACATTTATATTTGAAACCAAATACAGTTAATACTTTAACTTGAAAACAAAAATGGCAATCACACACAACATAAAAGTCTGTTTACTTACAGTGTAGGCAGATCTTGAAAAGTGCCGGATCATCTCTTTAACATTCTCTGAAATTGGCAAGCTGAATTATTGACAAAAAGAAGAAAAAAGCAATGAATCAACAAAATATAAGATTAAATTTACACATGTAGGAAACACTCACATCCTTTATAACTTGAAATCACAATACATACATAGCACAAAAATATTAAGGAAACTCTGCTCCTTGATACACCATTCCCCAAAGAATGCACTCTCTTAAAGACTGTCTGCTCTAGTTTGGCCAGGAGGGATCAGACCTCCCTGCAGGGTCACTGGCAGGTGGTTATCTCATCAAATCAGCTCTCAATTAACATAAGAAAAAGGGGATCATGGGGGACCAACAGTCACCGCTTAGGCTTTGTTTGCTATATAGAGGGCGCAAGTAGCTAAAAGTAGTGCAGGCAGGCTTTAAGTAAAACATCTGTGTCTATTCAAAGTTAAGTGATGATGCATAACATTTTATTCGTATACAACTACAATACTTTCAAGCAAAATACATGAATTTAAAACTGACCATGAAACCTGGATGAACTGGAAGAGCTGCTGAAATTTCTGGGAGACAGTTTCAGCAAGAAGCCTTTTCAGGGAAGGGATGGTTGAGATCTGAATAAAACCTACAAAATAAAACAAGAGATACATTCACAATATATTGTATTGATTGACTGCAGAATGAAATAGTCATTGATTTGTCTTCCAAAAAGAAGAAGAAAAAACATGTACAATGTACTTATCTCCATCTAGTCCATGTAATGAACTCACCAAATGGAAAAGGAAGTATGAATGACAAGAGAGGTTTTAATTCAAATAGACAAACTTCTTCTCTCTTTTAGAAAAGAATGTGGATACAAATATTTTTTTTTTTCTACCAATTATTTCATTTGATATTTTACAAAGTGATCCTCACAAGATATATTCACAATACGGCATACACATCTGTCAAACTCTATAACGGTGTCTCACAAAAGCTTGAAAAGCACATGAATCAGTGAAACTTCTAAATATCTTGGAATGTAATATTTTCTTGATACCTTATAATTATTAGTAGGAGTTACATCATTAGCATTGAATCTCACTGTCAGAGTAAAAAGGGAAATTTGTTCTTATTTTATTTGTTTTCCTATTTTCAAGGTCATCTAGACATTAGAGGGCATTGGTGATAGAAAATATTTCGCTTGTCTGAATATATGCAAATTAGGGTGTGGTCCGAGAATGCTTAAAGGTGTGTACGTGTGGATTTAATCAGTGCAGTTGACTAGAAGACGGAGGTTGTAGCTGGACGTGTGAGAGGTCTTGAACATGTACCCTTATGTGTGTTGTGGAAGTTGCTACCAGAGCCTGATTTTGTATTCGGCGCAAGCAGTCTTTTTCCTCAGGCGACACCGGTACGAGAGGTATCCTCCATGTAGCCCAGAACCTCGATTTTCCTGCCATTGGCAAAACCTTGTCAACATAACTGTAAGTAGCTTTCTATACATAACCTACGTGTGATAATGAGATTCAGATAATTTACATATTTACAGTGTGCAAGAAGCACCACGTTAGAGCAAATTAGCTCGTATGTGTATCAAAAGTAATTATTCACGAACACGTGACGAAAGAGCCGTTCATGAACTATCGTTCTCCTGAGCGTCGTTCGATAGGGATAATTATATACGTTTATTATTATAAATGCTTTAACGCTTAATGCATAAATTTTGAAATTATATGTAAAAGAACATTTTATTTTGTGTTAATGAATTAACGCAGTACAACCTAGTAGTAATGATGAGAAACAATTTATTATTGAAATTGTTATGCTAGAAATGACTTAATTTCTCTAACGAATTGTTATTGACATAACGAAATTTTTATAATGATTGATTAAGTTTGTGGGTCATCATCTTTCCGACACAAGTCTCCAGGGATCTATTCCTCGTAGAAACCATGTCGGTTTTGGATCTTATGATATAGCAATTAAATCTTAGTTTTTGCCCGGGTCCGTTAGATTGGTGACCCTAGTTAATAATGAAAAGAAAGTGTAGTGGAAGGAAACCATATTGGTTTTGTTATAACCGGATAAAGAAAGTCTGGTGAAGTAACCTTTATTATTTCATCATTTGCTTTATTCCAAAATGATTATTAGAAATAAGTGTTGAAACCGTAGAAATTAAATATGATGTATTTTGAAGGATATATTGATAATTTCATTTATAGCTGTGTAACGAGGGACAAGAACGTTCTTCACTACAAAACTAGTAGCACGCTGAGCGTCGTCGAATTAGCATCCAAGAATCGCCGAGTCAGTATATCCGGGATCGTGAAGCACGTGACCAATTGCCGTAACGAGCGATTACGGGACATCAACCTTCACAAGTCTCCCAGCATCGAATCGTCGTAGGAACCATGTCGGTATTTGATCTTCTTATATAGCAAATACCAAGCAAAAGGCTTCCGCCTTATTCGGACAATTGTCTCAATTTCGGACACTTAAAAAACTGGGAAGTTAACTTTAGACTGGATTACACTTGTGGGTATTGGAGTAATTAAATGACCGTACGTATATGTAATATTTGTGTAACAGCAGATTTCTATGAATTTAGATGTTGATGTAGTTGTCAATAAACAGTCTGTAGAACTCATTTATGAGAGTCTTTGTGGCTATTTTGTATATCCGGAAAAAATCTTGACACTCACTCATATACTTACTTCCAACTCCTATCTCTCCTCCCTCCATAGCTCCTGGCATAGCTGTAGCTCCTTCCACTTTGCCCTCCTCCTCCATCTCCTTAGCTCCTATCCCATCTCCTCCTTCAGCAAGGCCTCCTCCACCTTGTGCTCCTCCTTCCTCTCCTCCCATTGCTCCAAGCTCCATCTCACCAGCCATCTCCTCCTCTCCTTCCTCCTTCTCCTCGATGTCCTCCTCATCTGAGGCGGCTGCACTGTTTGCTCCTGCCTCCATGGGGACTACTCCTGCCTCCTCCTGCTCCTTCTCAAACTCCTTCTGTTGAGCAGAGGCTTGGAGTGTCTTCTGGATGCCTTCAAGCCACTCCTGAAGATTGACTGCAGTCTCTCCAGATTTTCTGTTTTATATAAACATAGTTTGTCAGTTACTGCTTACCGCTAATCTTCAGTAATTTGTCAGAGAGCAGATGATGTTAAGTTCCAGAATTTTAATTCCAACTCTTTGACATCACCTATGAAATCTGAAACTGTCATCTCATTCAAATACAATACATTTTTTAATCTTCCCATATGACAGCACAATCAATGAAAACTCACAAACTGATATACTTAAGCAAAGGGAATAGAGGAAACATGCAATTTCTTCTTCAATTTCCTCTTTCAGTTCTTCCCCTATTATATCCTCTACACATTATTTTTAATGAGCAGAAGAAGATGAAAGAAACTACTGCTCAAGACGGGACGTGAAAACCTCTCAAACACTCACCTTTCAACTGGTGCACCTTCTTGGGTAGCATTCTGTAATCCAACTACAGAGGGCAGCAGAGGTATGACTGTATTACTTAGCGTCTCACACAGTGGACATAGGAACTGATGCTGACTGATGTCATAGTTCAGGATCCCTCGCATTCTCAGGTTCCTTCTTTGCTCCTTGGCAAGCAGTGATTCAAAGAACCTATGCATATCAAAATAAAATAAACATTAGAATCAGATTGGAGTCCAACAACAGTGAAAGATCAAATATAGAGAAATTCTTTTTTGTGGTAATCTTAAAACTAAAAACGACAAACAACAGCAATAGGAAAATTAAATTGACTAAAATTGCAATGTTGAAAAAAGAAGTGGTGTGAGCTAAGTGAAGGTAATCTGTGTGGTCATGTAAATAAGATGATGTGGTGGCAAGCTTAACAGTAATCTTTTAGTTGATCACATCCCTTACAATCACATTACAATTGGTACATCCATTATAATAACATTACATGTTAATTGAATTAGTAATGATGATATAATGTAAGTTGACTTACCCTTGCCAGCATGTTGAATGCATGATGTGACCACATGTACTCACATTGGTACCCCAGTACAGATCAGAACTAGCAAACAGTGGATCAAACTTCTCTGTATGGTCAAGTAAAGAATCATAATTCTAAGTTTTATTCACAGACTATCCAGTGCTACAATGAGCTTTATGGATTAGAATTGTGTATTTACGAATAGAAAAGTTTATGTAAAGGAATAGTGAAATACAGTATTATGATTAACATTCTTTAAATGAATCCTAAATGAGAATTGGCCATTAATTTAATTCAATTTAACTTGCAAACTATATCTAACTTTAAAATGGAAAACGAAACAATTCATTAGAATTCATATTTTCTGTAGTATCTTACCCCCATCTTCTATTGTCTTCTGTCTTGCCTTTGAAAGAACTGTGGATCTGAAATGAAAACAAAAACAGAAATCATGTTTACTTCTTGTACTGATGTTCTACTGGATACATGACAGATACTTGTGACATACAGAATGACATGTAACATTATAACAACTGCTATTTCAACCCTCCTAGGTTGCATAAATCATCATTTACATGTTACAATTACATAATGCTAGGCATGGCCAATTGTCTGCAGATGATGGCTCTGAATACACTTAATGGAGTTCAAATTAACATTTGATTCTCACTACCACAGTATGTAATGGTGATCTGAGAGAATCAACAAATGTTAGAACAATAGACATTCCTTAGTGATACTCCACAGCAGTGGAGGAAGGGCACAAACCTTGAGAATTATTGATAGTTTCTATCCCTTCTGAGAAAAGTTATTCACTTTCTTTAGGCTTACTTATGGATGTATGGAAAACTTCAAATCAAAATACATAGTCACTGCTCTAGGGATACACTTTTGTCTTTTTTAAACCAACAAATTGACATAAATAAACTAGTAAATAAGCTGGTACCTTACCTTTGAATGAAAGCAGCAAGTACCATGGCTTTACCATCGAAGGTGATGTCTTCTTCCTCCTGACAGAGGATGCAGGTAGCTGTAGATGATTCAGCCATGACTGATGGACTATGACGAGGACCAAGACAGCATGGATAGTCATGGGCAGGTACATCACTGTTGGGATATAAACAACAGAACTTGTTCACATCATTATTTGATATATCAAATGAAATAGTTATATCCTGTACCGTCCTGCACAAAGTCATGTGAAAACAAGAAAGTAAATTAGCATCTATCATCCTCCTTTCCTCTAAAACATTTTACTCAAATTCATTCATATTATGTGCTGTGAACAAATTTAGAGGTTATTCCTAAACAAGCTTGTTTTTAGAGAGAACACTCAATTAATCTCATTTCAACTGAGCTATTACCCTAAGCTAAATCTTCCTAAAAGATGCACACTGTTGGAGATGTCAGAAAGTATTTTTTTTTAAATATAGGTCTATCATCCTAATTACTACATGATTTCCTGTGTACAAAAGTTATCTACAGTGGGTGCAGCCCGTCTTCAACTTGTCTTTGCTCTTGATGGATTTCTAATCTTCTTCTTATTACTACAAACCTACTACAAAAGAAAATATACAATTTTTGTAGGAATACTATATTATCAGTGCTCCATTGTAGAGGCAGCTTCATTAGTATGCTGAGTACACGCAATGAAACACTAATGACCGGGGTAATAATATACTTATCTGTAAAGCGCTTTGTGAGGGCCTCCGGTCCTGACAAGCGCTATATAAGAACGAGCTATTATTATTATTATTATTAAGAGCAGGAGTGTCTTCAATGTACATCTACATACCCTGTCTCCATGCTACAAGTGGAAGCCGTTCGGTGACGAGGTGAGCCGCCCTCATTGGTGGCATCAAAGAATTCTGGGTTCTCTCTGATGAAGTTTTTCTGCATGGCTGACATCTGTTTCATGAGATGTTCTCTTCTCTTCCTGGCCATCTCCTGTCTATTCCTCTTCTCCTCTGCTTCCTTGTCCAGCTCCTCAGCAGAGCGAGCAGCCGGGGCTGGAGGAGGCTTCATCTGGGTGCTGGTAGTGTGTCCAGCCAGCTTCAGCATTGCCTCATATTTCTACAAACAAATCAAATGGGTCAGGGATTTTGAACGTTTGTAGATTTGTGTGTGATAAGGTCACAGTGACCAACAAAAAAAGGCAATCCCACCGATTAATAAATCTTTGTTGTAAGAATGTAGAATAGTGTAGTATTGCTTTTACATAATACTGAATATCAATAAACTTTTATTTACTGGGGTTACATACTGACTACACCCTTCATCTCATGACCTCTGCATACTGGATAAGCTGCTCAATAATGCGGCACTATGGTGTCATTCCCTATTCATGTGCATTCTCTGCTCAATCAGATTGACAATAACAACAAGATGAACATTACATAGAGTGACACGTTTGTTTATACTCTTCAGCACAGACTGTAATCTATTTACATGCATAGCAAATTCTCACTCTAAAACTATGAATAAATTTATAAAATAGAGATGAAATCAATATCAGAATAAACTTTATAAGTAAGAAACATGGAAGAAAGAATGACTAAAGTAGTATCTCACCTTGATGAGCCATTCCAAGAAGTCTTTGTTAGATTCGATCCTCTGATGTCCAACCAGGCTCTGAAGTGCTTCAAACATGTTAGGTGATCCTGTCAAAACAAACAAGTGAGTATTCCATCTTCACTGATTTGGGTTTGATTAATCTTCAAAAAGTGAACATTTTCAATTCGTTTCTAATTCTTCTTTTCTTGTGGGGGTGTAGTAGTATTCTTTACTTTACAGCGCTAGAACACAAGTTCACTATATATACACATATCATACATATTGTTTACAAAATATAATACAGATTTTTTTTTAATCACACTGTTTTATTCAAGTAATGTACATTTAACAAGGCAAAAGACCCCTACTATGACGTTTTTCATTGCACTTTAGGGGATAATCATATGTTTATTAATAAACCGTATTAAATTGAAAGAAAAAATATACCTTGTGCTCCTTTGATGATGAAACTCATTGGATTGCCTTCTTTATGACTGGCCTCTGCTTCTATGAGAGCTACACCTACCAAGTACAAGGTCTGTAAAATGAAACAAAGTCATATATCATTCAAAGATTGAATGCAAGCAAAAGAGAGAAGACATACCTATTCAATTCTTTGAAAAAATTAACTTTGTTCAAAATACTTATAGAAGAAACTATCAACCTCAATAATTAAAAGGATAAGACTGATATTTAGTCATTTTGTCTTCAAATCCTTATTTCTAAGCTACATACATAGGTATTCTCTTTCCTCTATCCAGCCCCCATTTATTCATCAATGATTCATACATATCCACCCACCCACCCACCCATCCATCCATCCATCCATCCATCCATCCATCCATCCATCCATCCATCCATCCATCCATCCATCCATCCATCCATCCATCCATCCATCCATCCATCCATCCATCCATCCATCCATCCATCCATCCATCCATCCATCCATCCATCCATCCATCCATCCATCCATCCATCCATCCATCCATCCATCCATCCATCCATCCATCCATCCATCCATCCATCCATCCATCCATCCATCCATCCATCCATCCATCCATCCATCCATCCATCCATCCATCCATCCATCCATCCATCCATCCATCCATCCATCCATCCATCCATCCATCCATCCATCCATCCATCCATCCATCCATCCATCCATCCATCCATCCATCCATCCATCCATCCATCCATCCATCCATCCATCCATCCATCCATCCATCCATCCCATCCATCCATCCATCCATCCATCCATCCATCCATCCATCCATCCATCCATCCATCCATCCATCCATCCATCCATCCATCCATCCATCCATCCATCCATCCATCCATCCATCCACATGTGTTCTTATTGCTGAATACATGGTCATAGTCACATTGATCCATTCAATATCCTAGTATCCATCGACTTCTTCCTTTATCCATACATAAATCTCTGCTAAGAATCTTACCCTATGTACAATGTTATCAGTGAGGTGGATCCCCTTGGGTTTCCTGATCCTAACCAGAAGTGTCTTGATGATGAACATGAAGGTATCACTATATAGGATCCTCAGAAGAGGCTGGAAACTGGGCATCAACGCTGGCATCGCGTAGGGCAGAATCACTGAAGGGTACACAGAGATGGATTCATTTAAGATACATCTTATATAATGTATGACACACATTAAAAAGAGGATGAAAACTATAAGAATGTATTAATAGAGACATGATGATGGTTTGGAACAATCATTGAGAGATATCATATGATAGAAACAAATTAAACACAACTCATAAAATACAATGACACACATAACGAGAATGAAAGAGAGAGACAGAGACGCAGAGAGTGGGAGAGTGGGGGTGTGGGAGAGGAGGAGAGAGAGAAACAGAGACAGACACATAGGTAAAAGAGAGATAAATGTGTTGATATCTTACATTGTGGTTTGTCTTCCTGTTTCCTCCTTTGTCTGATTTGTTCTTCTGACTGCATGTTGAAACAAACATTAAATCAATGTGGACAAATCAAATTCATTCTGATAATAATAATATTCCGCTTTTATATGACGCTTAATACAAATGTCTCTAAGCGCTTTATAGATATACTAAAGATATAATAAAGACAACTAGATTCTGCCATGCTTGAATATCCTTGAATACAACATTTAACTTCACTTGTATGCTTTATAGAAATCAAAATCAAAAGATACTTGAAAGTAATCAAAGATTGGTAAAGGTTACCTATAAAGGGGAACAGCTTTTAACCCAATGGAGATGATTTCATTTTCATATTACATGCATTTCAACTTACTAAAATCAAGTAATCTTTAGCTTAATATTCACTTTGTCTTAATTAAGATATGTAACATGATATCTAAAGAGTACTGGACTGATGCTAGCATCCTTCTACCATCCCATATGGGCAGACAAGCTACATGAAGACATACTGTACCTTTGTCTGATCCACTTTAGAGTAGTGGTAGAAGTATGGAGAGTACTCATCTAGACATGATGCCTTTAATTCATACATTCCTTTCCCTACACCACCAGCAGGTTTCCTACGATGGATGGGTGAGATAAGTTCATGGACATATGAAACATAGCAGGGAAGTAATGACATACATAATAAACATTTCATCTGAAGGGGAACATTGCCAACAATCTTATCCAGTAGTGGAATAATTTCCTTTACCTTAATTATCAGGTAGTACTATATTTTACAACCATAATTATTCTTTTAGTACAGAGTTTCAACAACAAAAGGAGATTAGAATGTCCATTGAGGCAGCTGCAGAGGGAAAGATTCTCTGGAAGAAAATGATGATTTTGAAGATGAAGAGTGTAAGATAGTGTTTGAACTTACTTGAAGTCAGCAATGTCATGTATGACTGACTCCATGCCTGTCTCATGGCAGTGCTGGAAAGAAAGAATACAGATAATGAACAATTAGGGTCAATTTGCAACATAAAAAAATTGGATCATTCATTGACTTGTAAAAAACAAACAAATGCAGTTGCTATGCTTGTGTAAGGTTTACTGAATCTATTTTCATCAGATTATCTAGGAATGGGCTGATTGTTTCCCACTCTCTCTTTTACAAGATATGAGGTACCTGTCATACTGTGGTTATCCACTGACAAATCATCAATAGTAATTAATAATTTTTCAACAACATCAAATGAAAAGAAAAGGCAACTTACATCTTCAGGTAGTGCTCTGGTGAGTTCACTATGAGCCATAGGACTGATACAGAGTTGATGTAGTACTTCTCTCCTAACTCTAGCTTCATCAGATACATTACCTACTCCCTTCACATACCTCTCACCTAAAAACCATGAAACAAAATACCATGTGATGGTTGGTCACAGGGGGAAAAAAGATGATTGTGTTTAATATGAGAGGGAAATGCATAATCTCATGATTATAACTGTAATTGCATAAATCTACTTGTCATAATAAATTTGAAAGAGGATATCTAAATCATGCTTTGATATATGTTTCTGAGTTATGATATGAATCCTGTCATGCTTAATTTGTAGAGCATCACCTAACATTAAACAAGGGAAACGCACTCGGCGGTCTCGCCTGCATAACGCAATTCAATATGATAAACCAGAACGTCAATGACGTAGCGCTCATCCGCATCTCACAACAACAAATATCGTACCATAAATAATCAATGGAGCAAAATCTCACAATTCTGTGTAGAAGTTTATTGTTCCAAATTTAGCTCTACCAAATAAGGCAAATCGGTCAAGAAATGAGGGAAAAAAAGCAATTTTTGTTATTTTTGGAATAAATTTGCATAAATTACCATAATTAATTAATGAAGAACAATTTCAAAATTCTGTGTAGAAGTTTAGTGTACCAAAGTTAGCTCTACGATATAAAGCAAACCAAATCAAAATCGGTCGAGAAATGAAGGAGAAGAAGCCTTTTTTGTGATTTCGAATAAATTTGCATAAATTAGCATAGATAATGAATTTCACGATTTGGTGTAGAAATTTTAAATCCCCTCCTAGCCCTATCATATGAAACAATCAGAATCAAAATCGGTTGAAAAATAACGAAGAAGAAGCATTTGAAAATCTTAATGTTGATGCCACAACAAAGTCTAAGTTTGTTGACCTTACATGTAAATGGCCTTTGACCTTAACTTAGTGACCTGAAATTCTACTCACATGATTGGGGAGACTTGATAACCCTATAGTCCAAGTTTCATTGACTAAGAACTTATACTTTCAAAATTATATCAAAAATTCAAAAACTTAACCTTAGGTTAAGTTTTCGATGATGATGCTACAACATAGTCCAAGTCTGTTGACCTGAAATGACCTTTGACCTTGACTTTGTGATCTGATATTCTACTCACATGATTGGGGATACTTGATTACCCTATAGTCAAAGTTTCATTGACTAAGAACTTATACTTTAAAAATTATACCAAAAATTCAAAAACTTAACCTTAGGTTAAGTTTTTGATGTTGACGCCGTCGCCGTCGCCGTCGCCGTCGCCGTCGCCGTCGCCGTCGCCGTCGCCGTCGCCGTCGCCGCCGCCGTCACCAGAAAAGCGGCGCCTATGTCTCGCTTTTAAGGCGATTAAGCGAGACAAAAACATGTATAGCATAAAAGGATTTTATAGTGGTTTTATTTTCCTCTTCTCTTATCTAGAAAAATCCTGGTTCTTAATGTATCAATTTTAACAGCGCATGAACTCATTGTGAATTTATATTGAAATGACAAACTACTTGTCATTTACATGTATAAATTTGAAATTTAGGCTTATAAATAATTATTTTTTCAAGAACTTACAGAATAGGACAATAAGCAAGCCAAGAAACTCCTCCGTGATGATAGGAAGATGAGCACTGCAGTCCTGAAAGAAGCAAAACATATCCTTATCCTTATCCTTATTATCTCCATACTATTTGAAATATGGTATAAATACTGTATTAAAGACACACTACTAATCTGAGGTAAATCACTCATGAGTTGTTGTTTTTTTTTTTTAAGAGGTAAATAGCAACTACCAAATAGTCGTCTAGGACCAAATAATCTCAACCATTGCCCCCAACAAATATTAATGCATTTTATATATATGGGCCAACCTTAGTCTACCATAACAATACAATTCCTAGTGGTTATCACACATTCTATTGTCCAAACAACTGCCCTTTAATGCACAGAGCATATATGAATTATTTGCCAGATTTTCGATGTTTAAAGACATTGAATGATCTTCAATGGTCAACAAACATTGACCTGGAAGTTTACCTCTGGTGATTTGCTCTCTTCAAAGTCCCTTGTCCAGCATCTAACCAGGTCAAAGCGAGTGACCAGTGACGCCATGAAGTCATTAGGTTCCATCAAGCTACCACCAATCTGTCAAAGGGTCAAGATAAAGCATTTTGAAATACTGTGTTATACATGTATTGCTCTAACAAATAACCCTATCATTTATATCTTAAAAACAATCTGTCTGCTACATATAAACTTGATTTATACGTAAAATATCAAATGGTATTACCATGTATTAAATCCATGTAGAAGTTAACTTTCTGTATTATATATGTGGACATTAAAACTGGAATCTTGTATTTATTCCCCCCCCCCCCCCTCAACTATTCAGGGATTCAGGATTTCAGGGGGGGGGGAATGGGATTTAACAATTATCCCCCCTTTTGAGTGAGAAAATTAAGATAAAATCAGGAAAATAAGGGAAAATCTGGAAAATCGGGGTAAAATCGGGAAGAAGAATAACAAGAAAAACAAGAAAAAATCAACAACAACTAAATGGAACTTCAACTGCGCGCAGTAGAAAATGATGCCTCCGTCATAGAGCAATTTACAAACCAAAACAGAAGCAATTTTCAAATTCAAGTCCGATTGTTATCCATTGACAGGTTCTCTCAGAATATTGTGATTAAAAGCTATTTCTGATATACATGTATGACCCTTTGATCTTTGACCTCATGACCCCAACATCTACTCAGTTCATTGGCTCTGCAAGAAACATACATATCTTGGGTTTGATTGTAATCCATCCATCGGTTCTAATGATAATGTGATCACAAGCAATTTTTACATACATAATGAGCCCTGTCACCTTTGACCTATGACCTCATGACCCAAAAATCAAATCAATTAATTGGCTCTGCAAGATACATACATGACCTAAGAAGGGAAGGAATCCATCAATTAGTTCTTGAGATAACGCGATCACAAGCTATTTTTGCCTACATAATGAGCCCTGTGACCTTTGACCTTTGATCCCCAAAATCTAATCAATTCATTGGCTCTGCAAGTTACATACATGATTAAAGTTTGGCAGGAATCCATCATTCGGTTCTTGAGATCATGAGAACGGGACGTACGGACGTACAGACATACGGACGTACATGTACGGACGGACAACCCGAAAACATAATCCCTTTTGGATACTTCGTAACGGAGGCATAAAAATCTAAAAACCAATTTAAATCGGGTAATTATCAGGCCTGAAAGATGTGGATACGCCCTAGGGTGGCCCTTAGGCCACCACAGATTTACTTCAGCCGCCGCAGTTATTTCTCGATTTTGGGGGCCTATGGCCAAGCCATAGAGCAAATGTGACCTAGGCATTAGTTGGGAATATCTTTATGAACCAGGATTAACATGTTTTCATGTTGCTTAATTAGTTTACAATTTTAAGGCACAGTTGTATGATGTACACAAATAAGTGATGGTATTAATTGGAAACAGGCAGCATGAGGAACTGTAACTTAATTGTTAAGTGTCAAGGAAAATGAACATGTGTAGAAACAATTAAAACTTTGTACAATATAGTAGTGCTGTGAGTAGGTGTTCAATTTCTATTTCCCATCCATTTAAACATAATATTTTATGTTAAAATTTTTAAAAAAGAGTTATGAATGGCAAGGTCATTGGTTAGATGATGTCATCACCATTACCTAGATTCTGTTTCTTTTAGGTCACATTTTCTCTTGTACGTGAACCTTCAAATTCCAATTACTCTTTTATTGTCAGTGTTGAGTTGTAGCATAAAGAAGTACATGTAGACCACATTTTGGAATGGTATAGTAGACCATCTCTTAATATTTCATTTCTTTCAGATTATCTCACTCTTCCAACAAGCAATTATTGGAGATACAGAACTGACGGAGTAAACTTAAAATGGAACATGAGAGACGGCTGGCTCAAATCCGCGAATATATGGAAAAGATCATCTTCTTCATTGCTCAATCTTTCACTTAAAGTACATATTCATTGATTTCAAAAACTAACTTTATTTTCATTATTGCAAAGTTGAAACTTTGATTCGACAAGGTTATCAAAATACAATGCTTGGAAACATTCGAAGTAATGATTATTATAAATTACAAAAAGCTTAAATACAGCCCCAGCATATCACCTGATGAGTTCTTTGAACGCTGCTGAGATGTGTGAGATCACAGGATGGACATGGTTTGCACAAGCAGACGATGTCCCATGACATCTCACACATTTTCAGTGCCTGTTTTTTCATCTTCTCTTGAGTTCTTTCTCTTACTTCACTACCGTCAGGCTAAATGTATAATCTATTGCCTCACTCTAAACCCAGCGCATAGTTTTATTTTGATGATAAAAGGAAGCGATACAAAAATAAAGGAATCTGTCGCTTGTAAACAAAATAAGACGCCATTGTATATTCAGCTGCACACACCGCGGTATGTTCAGCGTTTCAAGAGGAACAAATGCCGTCCTTAATATCATTCCGGGGGTTTTTCAATTTGAAAGTCTGGTTTCTTTGATTGTTAATTAACCCCTATCCTGTGTATTTACAAACAAAAGATTTTAGTTATCAGAATCGGTTTCATATCCCCTTTTGAATGGTTCGAAATGCCATCACATTTATACACACTAAACTCACTATAATTTGAGAAATAATAGCTTTGCAATTATGTTCATGGGATGTCGTCTGCTTGGGCGGTATTGGTCCATTATGTGACGTCATTAAAACATCGTTATTTTTCTGGTGAATTTCTCGTATATCCCAGATGCTATGGAGGTGGTTGTATTTGTATTTTTATAAATCACCCGATATGTAGTTGACCTAAATCTTGTACGATGACCATCTGTTAGCTTACCAGCTTCTAGTGATACATTAGTTGACATATTTGTGATTTTCTTTGAATTTCCACATAAATTCAAGTTGAAGCGTTGAACAGAGGAACACATTAATACCTTCTCAACTTCTTAGGAATCAGGGATATGTTTTAAACAATAATGATAATATAATATTTATAAAGCACATAATAAACAAAATTTTCTCTATGCGCTATGCAAGCATGAATGAATAAAAATATAATCACATAAAAGGAATCAACACAGAGAAATATACAAATCATATAACTACTAAAATGACTAACTTACAATAGTAAATAACATAATAAGGAGATAGCTAACATGGTCAAAACAAATAACGTAAGTAAGGATAGTTTAAGCAAATTAATTAAGGCCAAAGAGGTGCGTTTTTAGTAAAGATCTGAACGTTGCAGAAGTGGGTGCCTGTCATATCAATTTGGGAAGATTGTTCCAAAGGTTTGGTCCAGCAACTGCAAAACAATTAGGTAGAATTGAGTGAATCTATTACTCTTGCCGCCTACATTTTTTTTAATACTTGCTAAATATGTCCTTCTATCAAGAGTGGATCATACTGAAGTTTACCAAGAAGATCACTTGGGATCGGACTCCCATGAAAAAATATATTCAATCTAATAAAAAATATTTAAAAAAGGGAAACGCTCTCGGTGGTCTCGCCTGCATTACGCAATTCGATATGATGGAAAATTGAGGTTGGGACATTATTTATAGGCAGGGTAGCCCATTAGCAAGCTCCCCAAAATGAAATCCTCTGAATATAATCAGCATTTTGAAGTGAATATTGACTTAGAATCATCAGAAGAATTATTTACCATAATTTGTACCAAGATTGATAACTTTAATGAAATATGAACAAATAACAAAAATTGATTTATTAATTCTCACATTAAGTTGTGAAAACATAATCCAAGTCTACTGACCTAAGATAACCTTTGAATTTAACTTTGTCACCTGGAATTTGTGTCATAAGATTTGTGATAGTTGATAACCCTTCGGTACAAGTTTCATGGAATTTGAACAAACACTTTTGAAATTATGCTAAAAATTCAAAATCTTGATATTGATGCCACAACTACCGGTGAGTCGATTTTGCAGACCTGAAATGACATTTGACCTTGAGTTTGTCACCTAAAAGACTAATCACATGATTGGTGATACTTGATAACCCTTATGTTCAAGTTTCATGGAATAGGAATGTATATTTTCAAAGGTATGATAAAAATTCGAAAACTTAACCTCAGATTAAGTTTTTGATGATGATGCCACAACATAGTCTAAGTTTGTTGACCTAAAACGACCATTGACCTCGACTTTGTGACCAGAAATTCTGCTCACATGATTGGTAATACTTGATAACCCTTAAGTCTAAGTTTCATTGAATAAGGACTTTCAAATCAATATTGAAAATTCAAAAACTTAACCTTAGGTTAAGTTTTCAATGTTGGCGCCGCCGCCGTCACCGGAAAAGCAGCGCCTATGTCTCGCTTTTTGCTACGTAGGCGAGACAAAAACCGAAGAGATTCACGGTTGGTTGATTCTAAAAATATGGTATATCAATTATCATTAAACATGTACAATAAGGTCCATAGTCCATACGACCGACCGACCATGGACTTTGTACCTCTATAGTGTTGAACGTTGTCATCACGATTCAAAAGTGGCAGTGAAACAAATCTTATACTCATGCGGATTGCAGTTGTATTAGCTGTGAATTTTTAAGATAACATTACAGGATACTCCGGTGCCTGGCAAATGGTATGTTATTTTGTTTTTCTTTCTTAATTTTAACATAAAACTGTATGGCATAGATGAGATTGTGACCTTACCAACAATTCACAGTATATCATTTTGATTGAAATGGAAGGAAATTCATAACTGATGTAATTATCACACACTATCAGTAACTTTTGTATTGAGAGAGAAAAGTTAAAGGGTTATGCTCCTTAATCAGTTTTGTTTCCTTGAACCTATACATATACTCTAATGAGCAACGTTGATCTGGCACTGCTCAGTGGCTGCCGGTTAATGGGCTCACGATTAATTGGGAAAAAAGAATTTCCGTTTCCGTTTAATAAAATTTGGAGTGGACTATTAGGCTATTAAAAAAAAAAAAAAAAAAAAAAATGTGCTGAATAAGTTGTGAATATGTTTGAACCAGGATTATTAAACATGGTTTCATGTTACTTAATTTCTTTTACAGTCAAGCAGCATTTTGACGACAATGTATAATGCACACAAACAAGTGATGCTATTAAAGGTGAAATTCAAAGAAGATCACAAATATGTCAACTAATGTATCACTAGAAACTGGTAAGCTAACAGATGACCATCGTACAAGTTTTAGGCCGACTACATATCGGGTGATTTATAAAAATAAAAATACAACCACCTCCATAGCAGCTGGGATATATGAGAGATTCGCCGGAAAAATAACAATGTTTTAATGACGTCACTATATGGACCAACACTGCCCAAGCAGATGACATGCTATAGAGAATGAACATAATTGCAAAGCTATTATTTCTCAAATTATAATGAGTTTAGTGTATGTAATGGCATGTCAAACCATTCAAAAGGAGATATGACCCGATTCTGATAACTAAAATCTTTTACTTGTAAATACACAGGATAGGGGTTAATTAACAATCAAAGAAACCAGACTTTCAAATTGAAAACCCCCCGGAATGATATTAAGGACGGCATTTGTTCCCTCTTGAAATGCCGAACATACCGCGGTGTGTGCAGCTGAATATACAATGGCGTCTAATTTTGTTTACAAGCGACAGATTCCTTTATTTTGGTACTGCTGCATTTGTCATCAAAATAAAATCGTGCACGGGTTTAGAGTGAGGAAATATATTATACATTTAGCCTGACGGTAGTGAAGTAAGAGAAAGAACTCAAGAGATGAAAACACAGGCACTGAAAATGTGTGAGATGTCATGGGACATCGTCTGCTTGTGCAAGAAATGTCCATACTGTGATCTCACACATCTCAGCAGCGTTCGGAGAGCTCTGCAGGTGCTATGCCGGGGCTGTATTTAAGCGTTTTGTAATTTATAATAATCATTACTTCAAATGTTTCCAAGCATTGAATTTTGATAACCTTGTCGAATCAAAGTTTCAACTTTGCGATAATGAAAATAAAGTTAGTTTTTAAAATCAATGAATATCTACTTTAAAGGAAAATGTACTACATGTATGGGTTGAAACAATAACAAATTTGTGCTATAGTAGTGCTGTGAGTTTTCAACATAATATTTTATGTTATATCCCGCATACTAAGAATCTTGCAATCTGATTGGTCTAAACGAGGTCATATGATCAATGATAGATTTCCCATCACTTCATGGCCGTGAGCTATATGTGCCAAAGTACTATCTACCTGAGATAGTACGTATGTAACACAATTTTTTGCTGCTGCCCCATTTGCCCATATAAGCCTAGCAAAGTAGGTTACACGAAATGCCAGTGTTCAACTAGTACAAGTCAACAACGCTTAATTTAAAGTGTTTGAAAACTCAAATACTCACGCATCAACTTTATTACATGTATGCATGTTGTGCTTTGAACCTAAAATCGCGTAAACATGAAACAAATGCGCTGAAGTATAAGCGCAATTGATGCATATCATTAATGCGCGACAAAAGCAAAACAAATTAAAACCACTTAAAATTTTGTGGCGGCGCGACTTGCGTCTTAGTTTCTTACTAGCTCTAGACTAGATCTAGACATTTTTTTGCTTCTAAACATTTGTTATTTGGATAATATTGGATTATAGACTACTGAGAATGATGGATTTACATCATTGTAAGTATTTTTGTTGACTTTGCCTTTGGATCCCGTTTTGTTTATCCTTTTTAGGCTTCAGTTCAACGATCCTCATGAGTGATGGGCAGGAGCACCCGAGGTTTCAATCTGTCTGCAGAATCAGAACACCGTGATCAAAAACCTAGTTGAATCTTTTAATTATGTAAAATTCACTTTAAATAGACCTTATTGCCGATGTGGGATATAAAACAAATATTAACCTCCTTTACTCTGGCAATGGATACAAACTATCATCACCTCAGTGATCTCGGGGCTAGCATCATCCCTCCCCTTACGGCTCGGCGATGATAGTTGTACCATTACCCTCGTAGTCTGTTAATATTTGCTTACTAACAGTTGAAACGGGATAATGAACACTAAGGTCATTGGTGAGAGAACCAATAACCTAGATTCTGTTTCATTAAGGTAACATTTTCCCTAGTACGTTAAGGATTATTTTTAAAATTATGTTACTTGTACATCATTCAGTTTACTCTCTTTCTTCCCCTGCATACCTGAGCAACTCTGTTTCAAAATACAACCCCAAACGAAGTCTTCGCTCCTCATCAGACACACTATTACTTAATACACCCAGAATAAAACATGCTTGGGGGGAACGGGCTTTCTCAGCCATGGGTCCAAAACTGTGGAATAAGCTCCCTCTAAAATTACGTCAACTGTCATCGACAGAAACATTCAAATTACAACTAAAAACCTATTTGTTTCTTTCGTTGTAATTATTGCAATATTTTAATTTACTATGTCTAGGAGAATTCCGAATTTGTTTTTCGGTTTATTGTTTTTTCTTTCTTATGCCTGTTACATGTACTCTTTTCTAAGCGCCATGAGCACCGAAAGGAGGACCTGTGCGCTATACAAGTAGCCACTATTATTATTAACCCGCCTACCGTTTTCAAATCTCGATATAACATACCCCCCCCCCCTCCCCACCCATAATAACAATAATTTTGGTATTGTAAAGTTTTGACCTGTAGCATATTGAAGTACATGTAGAACATATTTTGGAATGCTATGTTAGACCATCTTGTAATATCAAATTTCTTTCAGATTCCCTCATCCTTCAAACAATCAATTATTGGAGATACAGAAATGACAGAGAAAACTTCAAATGGAACACAAGAAAGAGCTGAATCAACATCTGCACAACTGAAAAAGATCAACTTCTTCATTGCTCAATCTTTTACTTAATTCAAGTTGAAGCATAGCACGGAGCAACACATTACCTTCTCAACTTCTCAGGACTCAGGGATACAATTTCAACAATATTTCAACCTACAGTGTACAACTCCTGGCCAAGCTTATTCAATTCAACACTTTTGCAGCCTAGATTTTGTAGTTCTGTCTATATCGTCCTTCAATCAAGAGTGGATCAAGATCAAGAAGTTTACCAAGAAGATCATTTGGGTGGAAAAAATAGGACTCCAATGAAAAAACACACTTATAGAGGAATCATCGTTGTCTCCATAGAGCAAAAAACAGCAAAATCAGCAAAAACAAAAGAGCAGCCGCCAAACCCTGGTGTAAACGGATCAAAAGACTCATCTTTGATACTATTTTTATTCTTTCAATCAAATCACTTGAGAAAGTCGAAACTCATTTTATTCACACAATGTTTCAACAGGAGTATATTTCACTCAACAGCAAAATATACTTTGTCATTAATATTATTGTATTCAGTAGAATAACCACATGTGGATCTGAAATGATAAAAGTCAGGGTGGGTGAAAAGGCACAACTGGATTTCCCATATCCATGTGACAGTACAGTAGTCACACTTCAACATGCTAATGCACGCCCATTTTACAGATCAGCCAATCCACACTACATGTCATTGTCTTCAAACCAAAATCTTGTAAATTATAATGAGACAGGACTCGCCCAGTGTTTCCTTAACATAACAATCAACCCTGTGTCAAGAGACGATGAAGGTACCTACATTCTCACTGCTTACAAGAATGGTGTCATGCTACCTGACTATCCTAGAATCTATTTGGGTGTTGATTATCCTCCTGGTAAAGCATCGTGTGAAATAAGCAATGATCATAATGATGGGGAGTGGGTCTCACTGCAATGTACAGCTCCAGTAGGGACTCTCCCAGGCCAGATTGTATGCTATCAAAATGATATGAGATTACCCCCAAAGAATAAACTGGGAGAAAGTGGTAGGAATTTAAATCAGATTATCCTCGCTAGGTTAGATGGTGTGGTATATTGTTGTTCTTCTATCTTAACTGGGACAAAAGACAAGTGTAACTGTACAGACTGGAGATGGGATCCAATGAGTGATAGTGTATCTGACATAGCAGATCCATGTCCTCAAGCAATGTCCACACAACATCATACGTCAACCCTCAGCACCCCCATAGATAACATTAATTCTTCACCTTCAAATCTTGTAACAGCTCCTACAAAATATCTTGAAAATCAAAAGATCAATTCTTACTGGACAGTGACCTGTACACTAATTACAGTAATCTTTATTTTGGTTATCATTAATGTGAGCCTAGTATGTACGTATCACCGCAAAGTAAAGGAATTACCAAGACTGCAAAGTAGCATAACACCAGAAAGTACAGATCCATGCTTATCAGTCAATGGAGAGGAAGTGGAGGAGCATAATGTGTAGCATTATTTAGGCAGATACATGTATATCTGCTTAAAAATCAAACAAATTATTCATAACATGACTTTAGTGACCACATTTGTATTCATTTCCTCAAATGTATGGCACTATTAACTATTAGCACTATTAACTTAGAGCTCAAGACATATTTGTTTAACATTTCCTTTTAATTTTGTACTGGTTCCAAAGGGTTGGTGCAGCACATACCATCTTTGTGACTGACTGAATGCTGATGTTTATTTATCTATTCATATTTATATTGTTGTATAATTATAATCATTTTCAAATATTACATGTATCACCTTTAATAGAAGCTACTTTCGATTTTTCTAATGTATAACGTATGCCTACTTGTAAGTTTTGATTATAATTACATGTTTATGTAATTATTTCTATATATGTCTTTATTTCTATTGTCTTCTACATTTGTAAAGCGCATTGGTATTACCTTCGGTAATTAAATGCGCTATATAAGAGCTAACTATTATTATTATTATTATTAGCAACCTAGATTGCAAGTCGTCATATTACTTCATAACATGTACATGTACATCTTTCATAATATGTTGATGTTTAATTAAGGTAATACAAAGTTTTGGAACGGGGTCATGAATTTGGTTCAAATGAACATGTTGGAAGCATGCGATCCTACAATATTCAGTGATCGTTGTCGGGGTTGAAATCGAGTCTAAAGTGATGAAATTGTAAATAATAAAGTCTTTATGTTGCATATCTCCCACTCAAGGTCAAGATATTATTTAGGTTTCAATAATGTTTCTCTACTAAAATCGACCCAATTTGCTATTCCCGTTTGGAAATTATATATCACAACTGCACATTCTGAGATTTTCATGGTCGCAGCTAACTTTGGATGGCCGTATAAGCTATTTGAAATTTATCAAAATTTACAGGGAGCACCGATAAATTTCTATATTAAATTTTGCTCGAAAGCAGAAGTGCTTTAGGGGCTAATTTTTCAACTGCTTATAATACATCCTCAGGGCCATTCAAATATATCAACATTTTAAAGAATCGCTATCCGACCATTTTCAAAATTTCTCAAAACTTTGTATTACCTTTAAAAGTTGCTGGGATTTTTACCTCAGCAGAAGGAGAGATGATTTCATTTTACTTTTAATACTATGTGTAATTTTAGTTAATATTGTAAATATTTGTCATGACTGTGTTTCTTCTCTCTGCTCTCTTTTCCTCTCCTTTCTTCTCCTCTACTTTCAAGCCCTTTTTATGACATTTCATCTTGTTCAAAATTTCAGGACATGTTACTTAATAGCACAGTAAGAATGTCTTCTTGCAAAAATCTGTCAATAGAGATCAGCTACAAGTAGGAAATATTTCTTTCGAAATTTCTTACCAACCCTTCCCGATATCAAATATTCTAAAAACTTGGCATGTAGTCTGAAATGACAATACACAATGCTTAATGTTGTCAATTCTAAAATTTATTTGTGTGTTACAAGCTATTAACAATTTTCTTTAATGGATGGTTTTTGGTTTGTAACTCCTTTAATAATGACAAAGTGTTTTGATATCATTCTAGAACAGAAAAATATTGCTCTTCATTGACCCCTTAGCTCTGTCTGCATAGTAGCCAGTAGTCTTTGAAGTGAAATAATGTATCTATAATGAAATTGATCTGTCATGTTTTTGCATTTCAATTTTATTTATTTATTTCCTCTCTCTTCAGTCTTCGCTTTCCTCATCTCTCCTTGTCTTTCCATGCCTCATTTTTGCTGAATTCCTCAACATCATTATCACAATTGTGTGTTTTTACAAGTAGTTTGTAGATGCCTAAAAATATGTTTAATTATTTTTCTGTAATATTTAATTACTTTGTATAATGTTATTGAACAAGGAAATTAAATTCTGGCTCAAAACAGAAATATTTGCTAATAGCTCTTTACTTTGAAGTGTATTTCATGTTTGTTTAAACATAATTTGTATTTAATTTAACCTTGTCTTAATAATGTATTTTGTCATTGTAGTTGTTAATGCATTTCTTCCAACATCCAGGTTGTATTATGTTTTCATTTGTATGATAAATTGTATGATCATTGTATGATAAATCTATCAATCTGTTACTACTGCTTTTTAGCATATATATGTACTATAATAAAACAATCCAGTAACTTTCTTTTTTATTTTTCATAAAGGTGGATTAATGTCTTCATAACTCTTATCTGTATATATTTTCTACATTCCTAAACCCTCCATTTTCCCTCATCTGTTGCCTCTGAAATTCTTTGTTTTATTGATTCTTCTCTTTAATAAACCACCACATATTACTCTAATTTTGGTTTGGTAGTCATTATATATGTACAATGCAATTCTAATATTGCTTCCTTTTTCTTTTCTTTTTTCTTTTTCTCACATTTAATGGTGTTTTACTTTGAAATAATATTGTCTTATGCATACAGATATATTACTATGACTCTATTCATAAACATACTTTTAAAACAGTTGGAAATAATACCGACATAACCTAAGATACCTTGATTATTAATCTTTGATATATATCTTATAAGTATGAATAAGTATTTTATAATGGGATTGTATAACTTATTATTTTTACTTTGTATGTATTTTATTATGATTGGAACTAATATTAGTTGATTACATTGTGAAACAGGCAATATCGGCCAGGAGCTGCACTTTATTTTCTTTGTAATAAACCAAATCAATTCAATAAACTTGCAAAATGATACATCACAGAGATGCCAATTTGTGTTTGATTTATCGCATTTTCCAAAATTCATTAATTTCTTATTTTTCATCAGATTTTGCTCAAACTTTCATGGATCTGTTACTCTCAATTTCTGCTTCTATTAAAACCAACTAAATATCAGGGCAGGCTTCCCCTTTAATACTGCCAAATTTGTGTGAATATACAGTGAAATTATGTAATTCATACTGCTGTTATGTACATTTGTACATATATATGTAGGTCCATGATGAAACAATGCCGCCCTATGCCTTATAAATTGTTATCGTGTTCCTAAATACTGCAACAACACTTTCTAAACAAACCTGGAATACAGTCAAATTGTGTGAATAAACTAGATAGAAAGAGAGAGAGAAAAAGAGAGAGGGAGAAAGAGAGAGAGCTAGGGGAGAAAGAGAGTGGGAGAAAGAAAGAGAGTGAGAGAGAGGGGGAGAGATAGTGAGAGAGAAGTGCATACATTAACAAAGAAAGAATTGAAAAAAGAAGTGAATTAAAGCAAAAGTCATAATCATGAAGCAATCGGTTAGAAAAATTGTCTGAAATTGCTTCAACAAATGGACTTAAATTTGCATTAGGACGCATCCAAGCACCCCTGATCCTGGGTCCTGGTCCCTGGCTGCAAGACTTTGTGCACATCACTTCACTTCGGCTTGTTTTGAATACTTTGGTATCCATCCAAGTTGCTATTTTACGTGTTTATATTTCTATTTGTGGACCACTCTGCTTAACTTATGCATGAAATCATTACATGATGTACAATGATATAACACAATCTTTCTCAATTTTCTGACTGCATTATTTTACAAGTTTATCCCTTAGTTTCTTATATTGACAGTTGTTCTTGTGCATGAAATTATAATATGATGTCCTATGATATAATATAATCTTTCCCAATTTTCTGACTGAATTATATTACCAGCTTAACTCTTTGTTTTCCGTATTGGCTATTGTTCCGACATGGAACAAACAATTAATATGAATTAATATGAAACTACTCAAAAATAGGTACCAGTAAGTACAATCTATTTTCTCATTTTTTGTGTGGCATGTGCTCATGCTAAGGACCTTCTGCCTGTAGCATGACTTTATTTGTAATTCTTAACTTGATTCTTGAATTACAGTGTATTAAAGCTAGCTTCAAGCTTTATCAGGTTTTAAAATAGGCGAGGTTCAAGTGGTTTTATAACCAGGTCCACTGAGTGGACACAAAAAGCTAGAAAGTAGAAACCTCTTAGATATGAATGTTTACCAGCAATTATTAAGAGTAGAAGTAATTTTTTTAAACCTAGTCATTCATTTATCAGTCACATTGTTTACATTAACTGAGACATAATGTCAACTGACTTTACTGTATTAAATAATTTTTAATAGCAAATAATTTGTATCTTGTATTTTTTAAAGCATAATGATAGATTTCTTACCTGCAACATGATAACATCCTTGTCATACATCTCTGTCTGGCATTTCACATTCTGGTAGTAGTAAATCTGGCAATAATAAAAAATAAAGGAATACAGTATACATTCAAATCACTGTTATCATATATGCTTGTCTATTCCATTTTCCTTTTCTTCATCCTTTGCCACATTTCATCATCACCCCCTAATAATAATCATTATTCTTATTGTCACCATTATCATCATATTAGCAGGAGACAGATGCTTGCAAATATATTGATGTAGATCTTTCATCTAGCTTCCATACGTCATGGCAATAACTCCAAATACTGTTTTCATAAATGTGTGTCCATTCCATTTTCCTTTTCTTCATCCTTTGCCATATTTCATTATCACCCCCTAATAATAATCATTATTCTAATTGTCACCATTATCATCATATTAGCAGGAGACAGATGCTTACAAATATATTGATGTAGATCTTTTATCTATCTTCCATACGTCATGACAATCACTCCAAATATATATATACACACAGACATATTACAAACAATTCACATATATTTGTTAAACTAGACGTTTGTAATAGAGGTAACTAAAATTGTTCCTCACCTGATTCAGAAGAGAATATCCATTTCTCCTCCACATCCCAGCATGCACCTGAGCAATTAGAACCTGTGTCCTCAGGGGATCCTCAATCAACTCCTCAGGAAGTAGGCTTGGCTGAGTCATTAGGGAATAGGAAGGGTACCAAAAATCAAAAGTCAATATTGCTTTTTTATCCTTTTTTTTAAAAAAAACTGTTATGTTGTTGTTTTAGTTTTATTGGTATGTATCATTTATTCATGAATATTTATGCCGGGGATGATTTTTCCTAATTTTAAGACACAGGAAATTATTCTAAAACTTTTATTAAGAATGACTTCCTACGGGTACTCACATCGCTTTTTCAATGTTTATAGTTCAGACTTTATCCTAAGACAAGTAATCAAACTAAAGTAAGCTGCCCCTACATCTTTCTTTTTGATAGCTAGACATTAATAGGCATAAGCTAGACATCCACATACATGCCAACATTTGAAAATCAGAAATCTGTACAAATTATGCTATTTTCAAAAAAAAGAGGAACAATCCTAACTCTCCTATTCAATACTACAGACAAATTTGTACTGGAAGAGGAACACCTGCATTAAAATGATAATTATCTTCTCCCAAAAAGAGGAATGTTCCTCTTTAATCTGAACAGTTGGCATGTATGCATCCATAATAGCATTTACATAATTGAACATAAAACAAATGATTGAATTATTTAATGTATTCATGTGGAAATAACTCACCCCATTCATCAGACCCTCGGTGTAGAAACCCAGCTCATATTGACCAAGGTGAAGGTGAAGACCTGTATGGGAGGATGAGGTAAAACAGAAGGTTAGACCACTGTAAACTCAAGTATCCTTCTATAGGTGACCTAGGGATGTACAGACACATAGTCAAACTGCTTGGTCCATATTTTACTCTAAAGCCAACATCAGGTTTGAGCTTTATTAGTCTAAAGTCGATTTTAACATAGGCAATTAGACCAAGGTCTACATTTTCTCTTAATTATACACAGCATCTGGTTTATCTGAATCAGTAGGCTACGAAACAAAAAGGAACTAGGGTTGTTTTGAATACCAGCTATGGTGTCCACTGATATACAACACCACTGGATACCCTGACACTGGAGGATATATGAAAGCCCTTGAGATGGAACGTTCATTACCCTTCCTACATATGATATATTGCATGACTGACCAAGATTGCTCCAGGAGAATGGGGATATAGTTTGCAAGGTGTAAACTGAATCCACAAGGGTGGAGTTTGATAATCAACCATATGTTCTTAATATATCAATATATCAATCAATCTTCTTAATAAAAAGAATAGTGTAATCCACCCGATTTAAGTGAGAACCAAACCCTTTAGATCTGTTGCGTGTAAAACTTACCTGCAAGGAATCTAACCAGGGCATAGTGGATGCTGACTGTCATAGAACTCACTGAGTACTTGATGCAACTATACGTCTTATCTTCAACTGAGGAAGAAAGAATAGAGAAAAGAATAAAATCCCTTTCCTCTCATATCATGTGTTATAATTTACACCCAGTCACAAACTGATGTAGAATGAGAGAAACAGAACTGAACCACAAAGTAGAATGAATGAATGGCTAAGTCACTCAATTTATAAATCGTCAAGGATCAACTCTGATAACATACTTATATACAAGTAATTTACATAAATATGACAAAACATGATATGACTTGATTCTGTGCATGCTGCTACAACAATTAAGTGTGATAAAGAGATACATACTTTCTACGTTTTCTCTCTGCTGGTCTCTAGATAGCTTCCTGAGTGCTGCCATGGTTGCTCGGTATGCCTTGATTAGTAAAGACCTCTGTCACATGAACAAACAGAAAGTATTGTTATCAATGCTAATGATATGAAATTGTTTAGTTAATCAGAGAACGTCTAAAATAACAAGAAGGAAATAAAAAGATGCGACTGTACGAATGAAATGAGTCTGTGTCATAAGAACACGTCATCATCATTATCATCATCATCACCATCATCATCATCATTATCATCATCATCACCATCACCATCACCATCATCATCATCATCATCACCATCATCATCAATTTCATCACCAACATCTTCAGTATGGTTCAACTTACATCCGACGCACACCATTCTAGTAGGAGTGTCAGACACGGACCAAGTTTCATCTGCATAGAGATGGCCATTTCCCATTCAGGTTCATACTCTATGTGGTGACCAACTTGCCGTAACACACTGTCCATACACTGCGAGAAACAGGAGAAAAAAGAGTTATAATTTGCATTCTGTATTAAGATTAGCATAGCTAATATTCAGTATTCTGTTATTGGTCATACTGCTTCCATATTCTCCTGCTGATTATTTGGACATGCTCAATTATAAATGTCAAGAACCAAAAACTTAAAAGCCTACAGCTTGTAACGGACCTCAGCCAATTATATTGTTCTTCCTCCTTTTTGAAAGATTAACAGGATTTTAATGAATATACTTACATGCATGCTAGAGAGCAGTTCTACTAAGACAGTGACTCCTTCCATCACCCTGTCTCTAAGATCGCCAGTCCAGGACTCAGGTTTGTTGGACAACACATACCTGAAAGTGTGGGAGAAATCAATCAATGAATGTGACATCTGCACAAGTAGGCATGTACATGAAATGGATACATTTACAGATGAAGTTCACCCATGACAAAGATACAACATGATACTACTATATGATATTGTTTACTTATGACTTCCCAATTGAATGACAGACCTTCCTTCCTCAGAAAATCAAAAATGAATAAAATGAAGGTGTGTACTATTAAAATACCTTGCCATTTTTATAGCTGGAGATCCCACATTTTCACATTTTACACAGCTGTGTTATATTCTATCATGTACTGAAGAATAACCTCAACATCATGATAACAAGTCATAAAATGTCATTTTTTATAAAGTATTTGTTGAAAAATAATGACTGAATTGTATATTACCTGAGATCAAGAAGTCCATAGAGGGCCCTACGTATACTGGGTGGAGGATTCCTACGAAATTGCAAATGTCCCCTCCCTAGAAAAATACAATGAACAAAAAGATAATCAACAAGTGAAAGAGTTAGAATCCTCCATACCTGATCAGAAAATAAAAACATAAATCAAACTATGTTAGTATAAAATGTTGGTCATTCCAAGACACAGGCTCCCAGAACTCAGTGCACTTGACCATTGTTTATACAAAAATGAGTTTACCAATCAAATCTGGTTTTAAATCATCTACATAGATATATTTATAACTATCTAATAAACAGTTCAGCCTAACTATTTGTAATGACACAAGGTCTCGGTCTCTATCCCTTTCAATCACTGGCAGTAAGTCCTGCCTTAACTACATTTTGCATACTGTATAAATTGTATATTATTAGCTTGTTTGTCTGCCTCACATTCATAACTAGTTAAAAAGATTACAGAGTTGACCCTCATTTGAACACTGTTGTTATCAACATACACAGTATATTAAAAACAAAGGAACATTATAAGAAACTTGTGTCACATTTAATTATCAAATCTTACCATCTCTGAACTGAATAGTCTGATCCACAAAGCTCCTTAGGATAACAAAGAGTAGATTGTGCTCCTCAACAAGCATGCGAGACTGTCAACAAATCAAAAGAATATTACATATATCTTTTGCAGTGATAATACTGATATGTTTGCATTAAATCATGATTGCATTAAAATAATAAACATTACTTTTTCTAATAAAACTGAATGCAAATGTATGCTTGTCTCATGTTACATTGTAGTTTGAAAATCAAAAATGTCATAACGTAAATGTACATTTGGATAAGATTACAATGCATGTAAGATCACAATGTATGATGACTTACCTGCTCTATAAACCAAGTGGTCTTCCACAAATAATCACCCCTAGGTACCAGGGGCACATACATGTAATCGATCAACGTCCTGGGGAGGGGTCTTAAAAAGTTCAACCAATCTTGGACATTTTTGGGGGGCATGTGCCCCCCCCCCCCCCTGGCTACGTGCCTGCTAGGTACTTCCATCTATTCAAGCAAACCCACATATTATCATCAACGGATAAATACTAAATACAACTTTTGCAACTGTAAACAATTAGGACAATTCTGCCTCTGATTGCAATCCCCCCTGTTAATGGTAGGCTTCTACAGTACAGTTGCCAGTGTTAACCAAAATGCATGTTGGAGCCTTGCACTCACCACTGTAGGTACTGTGAAGATTTGTACAGAGAGTGATGAGATAGACAGGGCATGATCATGGTCATCAATGGTAGAATAGTCTACAAGGATCGTTGGGTAGTGCTGCATCAAAGAAAAAAGAAACAGAATGTTTGGTTAAAAAGGGGGAAAAGAAATGAGGAAAATGTTATTTGATATGAATACATACTTGGCATTGGTAATCGTCAGCTATGAGAAATAATGATGATTAAGACTCATGGATTGAAAATATTATTATGGCAAAATAAACTCAAAACATTACTGAAAGATAAGTGCAATCATTACAAAGATAAAACAAACTTAAAATAAATATTTCAGAGACTATTATATATAACATTATGAAATCTAATAATCAATAGCAGAGTCAAAAGAGGGTTAGAATGTTGGTCTGTTGCTGTTTCATAAATGAAGCCTTTTTTTCTTCTTTTTTTCCCCAAATTAGCCTCTAGGGATACCTTTCTCTTGAGTTATCAGTATCCAAAATTAAAGCTTGGAAAGTAAGTTATATAGTGAAGTTAAAGAGCTTATCAGCTATGGTAAATTTGCTTTAAAAATTTACGACAAATTGTGATAACTGTAAAGTGATGTTAAATCTTACCTTGGTGAAGAGAACTGCAAACTGTTTCTTGTGTTCTGAATCCATCAAGAGAGTACTCATAAACAGCTGATGCCACTGAGCTCGAGCAACTGAAATGATAAAAGAGTATTAAACAAGTATGTTAATGTGGTACAATGTAGATGTTATTTACACTGGTTTTCTGCCCACTTGAAATTCTCAAAATAAAAAGGAATGAAAGATATACAACACGGCAAATTGTAAATTTACTGTTGTAATTGTAACACATGTTTTTTTTATTACCTATCATTGTATGCACAAAATTGAGAAGAGATTTAGCCCCAAATGCATATTTTCCTGTTCATTTTTATTATAACTGATGATTTGTTTATCGCTCCCATTTCTCTCTTTTGTATCTCTCTCTCTTCCTTTCTCTCTCTCACATATAAAAGTTAGATTCACACACGACTATTAAATTATTCTACATACCACTTTGAAACACTGAGATATTACATAGAAAGCGTGTTCCAAAAACATGTCCCTCCAGAGCCCTGTTGCAAAAAACTTATCATTGGCTGTAACGTTGCCATGGTAACTACCATGGAAACCTTGATTCTGATTGGCTGTTGAGCCCTGTTACCATGGTAGTTGCCATTGATGGCAAAGTTACCATCAATGGTAAGTTTTGTGCAACGGGGCCCTGAGCATTGTGACTACATTGTCTGCTGGCAACCAGAAGGGTGTTTACTCTAATCAAAAATATGAAAATATCCTAGCGTCTGGCTCTCGGCCCCTCAGTGAATGAAGAAGTGTATTGACCCACATACCTTTCCATAGATGTGTATCATTGAGCATGCTCTCCTCTATGACTGCAGTCACCTGACCTTCTTCTTTGATGCTTAGAAGCTCTTGACATAATAACACACGCATAGCATCTAAATAAACAAAAGATAAAAGATATTAAGTGTTTACTTTTAAGTTTTAATAAAGTTATTATATTACATACTCAACTTTAGAAAATCCCTCTATGACCTTAAAGGGAGTGGGTTACTTTGTCTCAGATTCTGAAACAAAATCCTGGATTTAGCTCATGCTGCAATGATAATTATAAGCCTTTAGGTCAGTCAGGAACCCCATGACTTTTGCAAGCCTATCGCCTGTCTGATTATCAAGATATTTATGATTAGGTATCAAAATCAAATTTTGCGTTTTCCTAACGGTTTTCATAACACTACAGTCTATTGGGGAAAACAAGTATGGTAAAACCGGTCACTCACACATTTTTTACTTTTTTGAGTCACTTCATGATCATTTTGAAACGCAATTTTGTTGGGGCTTCAATATTACACCATATCACAGACACTGATAACACGTAGGGCCATGCATCTCAAATATTGTTAAAGGCATTTAACAAAAAAAGCAGATGGTAAAATAACAAAGTTTAAGAGGATTACTTTGCAGCCTGTACATACATTTCTATATACATTAATGAACTGAGTGTGCATAGTACCATTTTTGTTTAAATCATTAATAATACATCTTCAGGCATAATTCAGATTTTGCTTTTCTTTCAAATCCAAACTGAAATACAATTCAAGAAAAATATATATACGGTGAAGGATTACTAGACTCAAATCTGGATTTTTGTAATTTGATGCAGGGTATCAGTAAGCCTAAGGGAATGGGAGAATTCAGTAGGCAACTGGTTAATTACCTGATCCACCAGCGACAGTGGAAAGCCAGTTGAGTAACTTGAGAGCACATGTCTGATGAGCAACTACTACCATGTTCATCACTAACACCTTCAATGGGGTACTGTTGAGTCTAGATGTCGATCTCTCAATCACATTCTTAGCCCTCTCACAGTCTCTCTCGTTCCCCCTACGTACAGCACTGCGACCCTGTAGCAGTGGTAAACAGAAATTTGGTTAATCTCTTTCATCAAACTATGAACTAAATATTTCAGGTCATTTTTGTATCAAGTGATATCTCATTAATCAATTATGAAATTTATGGCAAAAAAATAACTAAAAATAAAATATGAAATACAGACTAATGAATTTATGAAATTAAATCACTGATAAAATGGGAATCTGACACATGCGCTAGAAGCATGTAATTTGGTGAAGATAAGGACTAGGGTTTTGGTTTTGATTCAATTTTAGGGTAGTTAGCATGCATTGTCCAATCATACAGTTATAATACTATTTATTAAATTCAATAGTATCAGCTTTATTCATTAATATAGATTGCCAAAGGAATTTTTTTACATTAAGCATTTAGTAGTTGAGAGGTTTTTTCTCTTACTTTTAAATGCAATGAGCACACAATGGTTCTGCCTGATTTCAAGTTAAGACAGGTATATGGCAGTCATGAAGTGTCATGTTGTGTAGAAGTGTTGTGGTCGAGTGGATACGTCGCCGGACTGTCGATCACAAGGTCCGCGGTTCGAGTCCCGCCGCTGCACTAATGTCCTTTGGCAAGACATTGATCTACATTTGCCACACTCCACCCAGGTGAAGTAAATGGGTACCTGGTAGGAATTTATTCCTTGAAACGCAGCGCGCGTAACAGCTGCACTGCTAAAGCCAGGGTAATTATGCTGCATTATTGTAGAGCGCTTAGAGACTTCTGACAAAGTAAGTGTTAGGCGCTATATAAGCACTGTAATTATTATTATTATTATTATGAACACTCTACATTACCAACACACTTGTTGGCATATAATTATGAATAATGTCAATAAACTTACATCCTTATCCACAATGGTTGCAAACTGCAATGCTGCTTTGCGTGAACATTCTACGGCCTTCTTCAAAGAACTTATGACCTGCACATTGAAACATACACACATGTGAAAACACATTAATATGAAAATAATATAAAAATAATGTTAAGATTGAAAGTTGCAAAGTCGTGTTAATAGTTTTATTGAACATACTTCTTGCATGATATCTTTGATATACTTGGTATATTGTTGTGACTATTCAACTGTATTATATACATGTATATGGAGAGAGAGGGAAATGGGAAGGGAGAGAGAGAGAGAGAGAGAAAGACGGAGGATATACAGAGTACTTCAAGAAGATAACAATAACTCATCTGCTATTCACAATGGGGATAATTTTTAACATGAACTTATATGAACCAGTCAAAATTGGAAGAAAAAAATTATCTGTTGATATTGGGCTGTATGTATTGATTCACCTACAAATTACAATGAAGATACAAGTTTAATTTGTTATAGTACCTGCTCATAAGTATGAACTTCATCGTTAAAAAGCATTGTGCAGTAGACATCTGGTATGCTGTTCCTGTATGGATGAGAAAACAAACAAGAGGAAGGAAACGTAAATGGGTATCAAAAACCTAAGCTATGATGCAAAAAAGATAACAATAAAATGCCCATTTCCACTCTAATCTCTTCCTACAAATGTTTTTTTCTTTTGACTACCGGTACTACTACAGCCAAAAAAAATTGAAAGGTTTCTGAGTACATCCTTAATTTTAACCATTATATTGTGACTAAATTTTCAAAAATGAGAATATATCATGAGTAGATTTCCAGGAGACAAAGTACAGTATGAGAACAATTTCTGTTTTTGCAATTTGTTCATGTAGACATTAACATTATCCCATGGTATCATACTTCCAACTTTATCAAGCTGTTTTAAACTTCTTGAAGAAGGATAAACTTACCTTGGTCCAAAAATATTAATTGCACTGAAATGTTTAACTCAGCTTTACAGGGAAAAACACACAAACACAAGTAATGCTAACATCATAACAGTGATGAACAACAATATTAATAGCAGAATGCAAGTCTTAGTCCTCTAATTCTTACATATTATATCAAAGCACTTGAACTAAAATTTAAACAGAGCAATAGATAATGATATGCTTGATTATGATAATGTGAGATGACTTACGATCCCTGAAGATCATCTGGTATATCTTTAGGTTCATCTAAGAACAAGATACGATAACAATGTCTGAGGAGCATACGGAACAGCATCACTGCTCTAGCCTTCATCTCCTGGGGTAGGTTATCAAGGGGATCCTGATGGAGAGGAAAAGGGTATGCCAGAACATCTCATAAATAAAGGATACTATGATACTCTCACTTCACATTAAACAATAATACAAAGTCCTAAGAATAACTTGTTACTCTAAAAGCCTCTGCTAATTTTATTTTGGTTGTCAATCCCCCCCCCCCCCCTTCCTTCTTTTCTAATGACATGTGGGTGTGGAAAAATTTGCTATCTAGACATATCTGACATGCCACGAACAATAATACACAATCTTGTTATTCTCATAGAGTCATCAACTGAAATTATCATCTCAACTAAAACTGTCAAATGAAAACCTGCTACTGTCACATTAAATGGCTTCTGAAATACATCGTCTTTAAGTCTATTGTAATTCTTAAACTCAACATGAAAGAATACACTCTATTTTGCAAAAAAAATCTTATCTACTCTAAAAAAAAATACAGCATTTTAAACCTCTACTTAAGTTGTATGAACAATTGGAAACTCTTCATGTTATTAATTTATCTCTTTATAAAGGAATACAGATGAATGGTTGTCAGTTTTGTCAACAATGCATGGTTTCAGAGGAATATGTTAATTCATATATGTTTTGTGCAGCTTCTCTATCAACGCACTGTAATTTCTAGGTAGGAAAATCAAACAGGATCATCACCTGTTGTACATGTGTGGCAGCTCTGGAATGAAGCTCACAGAATGGTTCTTGTTTCCAAGCTTCTTCATCACCACAATCACAGTAGCCTCCTCCTCCTGAGGTATTCATCTAGAGAGAAAGACAGGAATGACCAAGATATCATAAACACTATTCAACATTCATTGCAATCACAAGTACCACAATCATCTTTATTACAATCATCATCAATATCCTCCTCCTCCTACTCCTCCTAGAGAGTGAGAGAGGGGAAAGACCAAGATATCATGATTCACTGCAATCAAAACCCGTTGGTTGCCCTGCAAAACGTCGCGTAGCGCTACACCACCTTTTGCCCGGAACTTAAATTGCGCGTTCAGGCTTGTTTGTTCCCAGCAAAACATTGTGCAGCAAATGAAAGATATATTTGCAAATTAATTTGAGAATATAATAAATCAGGTAAATATCTTTCTCTAAGAATAGTTTTGGCTCCATGGAACATAGAAACAATGTCTTTTTCAGCAAGTAGGTATTAAAACTTCAAAAGCGTTTTTCTCGGTTCCACCTTTTTTACCTGCGCGCACGTTACGCGACCTTTTACCGGGCATCTTCATTTCAATCATCACCAATATCACTCACCTCCTCCTCATAACCCATACCCATCATCATTGAAATGTCTGTAAAAGTGTAATATTTTTGATCCATCCAAGCCAGAGCTGCCAACCTCCAGAACAGAAAATCAGTAATCACAAGGCTCAAAATCAGTAATTTGGGTAATAAATCAGTGATTTCCTAGGCGGCGCTATAAATCTTTAAAAAAACGGCATGCCAACACTGCTCAGACGCATACGCGCATGATTATCTGAAATTTTTGGTGATTTTACTCACACAAAGTTGCTAAATATTGATCTTCAGGTCATCACAACACATCATTTTTCCATGAAAAATTGGCTTCTATTAAGAGAATACTTGATACTTTTCCGTCTTTTTCAGCGAGTGTTGGATGGCCGCCATACTTTTTATATTTTTATTAATCCATTATTTTAGACAACATTCCGTACTGCTGTAATGATCGTTAATTTCAGTACCAATTACGGGAAATCCGTACTAGTTGGCAGCTCTGCAGAGCATGGGCTATTATGAGTAAATACCTTATATCTATGAGACTTGTGTGCGCTCTTTTGGAAGCAGTCAATACAGAGAACACAGGTAGGATCCATAGCACAATCCCTGTGAGAAAAAAACAGAAGACAAGTTTACATGTATAACATTTCAGGAAACTGGAATACAATTTTGTTCTTGGACAATATGGCCATTAGAGTACAATCAGTATGCTATGCAGGTTATGGAAAAGCATACACAGCCAAACTGATTTCCTACTCATTGGATTTTAGCCAATATCATCCAATGGACTTTATCTTACACACCAACTTTCTGATTCTATTTTGATTATCATATTGGTTGGGATGAATAAATTCAAAACATTCACAATTTTCTGAATTGTAATTCACACAGACAAAATGTATTATGCTAGTTATGTTATTCTATTTATAATGAATAGTGCACTTGTCTTATTTTGTTCCTTTAATGTTTTTGAAATTTGAAAACAATACAAAAGTGGTCTAGTTCTCCTGACCTGCACGAATATGTTGGTTCTCCATTCTTGAAGACATGTCCACACAGCTGAGGGGGACACTCAGAGGCCTTCAGCTCACTCCTAACTTGATCAGGGTTGGGTCCAAACAGATACCACTCAAGAATCAGCACCACCTAGGGGTCAAAGGTCAAATTGAAGTCAATTAAATGACAAGGTTGTTTTTTTAAATGTATAATTGAGATAACAATTCTGGTGTTATACACAAGTCTTCATGTATCTGTGTTATATTATCAGAAGACGACGGATACATTTGTTGATAGTTTTGTCTTAATTTGTATTGAAAATTAATTAATTATACAGTGAGGCCATTCAAATACAACACAGGGTATGCATACATACTCTAAAGTCCAATTAATTTTCATTTCTCAAGAAGAAACAGAAAATGAAAAAATAGTTTAGTTCCTTTGGCATGTGATTAAACTCAAAACATCATAATACATTAGTCAGTTCTCAGCAGAATCAATTCATAGTGGTTAAATATTTAACAGGTCAAGCATACTTTACTTTATGATAAGCAAGAAGAGTCATGGACAAACGACACATGTACAGGTAAATAGATCATTCATATTCAACCCACCACAGCAAGTATATTACAGAGACTAAAACTATTTTTTTAAACTGATGGATAGCTTATAGACATGATTAACAGGTTTGGATCCTGGAAATATATAATATCAGTTGACATATATAAATTAAATTTCAAGCACATTTTGTAGAGAATTGTCACCTTGCGTGCAAACTCCTCTTCCTCCTCAGGTTGTACTTCATTAGCTTTGAAGATCTCAGGGACGGCATCAGCTAGGAAGGAGAAGATAGCTTTCTTCAAAGATTTACTGTCCTTGCACTTTGCCCACACCTAAACATATAAACAAGAAAAATTGTCCATCTTAGTTTCCATCTACAATGTACCTCTTGACGAGGGAACAAACATTTCTATTAAGACCATTCAGACATATATACAGCAGGGCTTCACTCTAAATTTTTTGGAAGGGGGTCCAGACTCCAGACTAAACTTTTTTAGAGTCGCTATGCCAATACACTATGTACATGTATATTAACATTGTGGGTGTCTGAAGTAAGATCATAGGTGCCCAAGTGTACTGGGCACCTGTTAGTGTCTAGCCCTGCATGAACTGCTTAAAAAAAGCCTCTGCAAAATTTTATGAGATGAACATGATAATAATAATAATCATAATATTTCATTTATAATAAAGCATCTTTTTATTAGATACAAAGCGCATAAAAAAGAAATACTTACAAACAAACTAAAATAAAGTATACATTATCATACAGAGCTTACATTAATTACAAACAGAGAGAAATATTACGATAAATTAGAAAAGATGTGTTTTTATACACCAGGTTTTGGGGCAATAGAGGGAAAGCCCTACCCTTATCTGTATACTGGTTCGAGGGGCGGTATAAGTGTTTTACTACTGGCTGATTGTATGTTATACATGGATGTGTGTAAATGAAGTAGATCACCTACGTATGCTGGGGCCTGATTATTGAGACCTTATGATATTATTGAGACACTAAATATGATACATATAATATATAGCATGTTTCGAGTTCCTGTCCAACACACATATCAATGAATATGGGCCATTGCTGCATGCAGCTGCATATACAGTAAATATCTCTTGGAGATGATTGTGTCTGGCCATTCATTCACACAATTTTTTTGTTGCTGTGCAGTGTTTTTTTAAGATACCGGTAGTTTATTGCATTCTGCCTGAACAGGGCTTGAATATCAGATTTCATGCATGACATTTATACTGTCGGTTTACATGTTTACATTTTTGGTCTAGATGACAGCTACATGTACATGTACGAGTCTCACATAACCATTCAACCGACCAACGCATGTACAAGTACATGTACTCTACAAACAGTTGGGGTGTACCATGGACCTACTAAGAACATTCTTCAAATACATGTCAATATTCCATGACATTTACTCATATTTTCATTTCCTGAGAGAAACTTGGTGGCAGGCTATAAATAATGACAGTCATTAGCTTGTAATGAAGGCTAATGACCCTGACCTTTACCTGCTTTCCACTGAAAGGAGATCATCCCTAACTGATTAGATCAATGTTATGTGAACTGGTCTAAGATTCCATTCTCTATTTAACCCTCATGCATCCATCAAATCAGCCTCCTTTCCAGTCTTTTCTTATTATTTATTTACATACATTATTACATACTGTACATACTACACATGTACGTACAGTCATGCATCTCCTGCAAATAATTTAACGACATACTGCACAGTATGTAGTTTTGTACCGTAATACTTCAGATTTCCCGAAAATGTAATTTTGTGTAAATGGACTAAAATAAAAAATAACCTTGCCAACATGCATGAACAAGGGATTGTTTCAACTTCTTTTTCCATAGCCTAAATTTAGAAAAGTTACAGGAAGTGAACTCTAGAATTAAATTCACACCAGCCTCATCAACAGCATGTTTCTATCAGCACATTACCGCCTTCTGCATATGATGTGTAGTATTTAACAATGATCTCACCAAGGATAAAGCACTACATTCTTTAAAGCACAAAAATCCAATCACCAATGTTATGCTTTTGATTCTTTAACAGCAAGGCATGCACAATGGACGACATAATCTAAAGGGAATAAGTTTGCTGTACTGCCATTTTGTTGGGGGTCAGATTGAAATGCTGTTGGAGATGATTTGAAAGGCAGGGTTGAAATAAAATAGCTGATATTCCCCTCGGCTTAATTCCTAGCATTCACCATTCAAAAGGATAACATGCCTGAACTTAAAGGTAGAAGGTATTATTGCGACTCTGACTGAATCATTTTCAAAACTAATTACTGCTTGTAATTGTGACTGAAGACTTCATGTTTCATTACCCAATTGCTCTTTTTGCTATAAATACCATTTGGAGTATTAAAACATGTAATCAATCGTAAAATTTTTGCCCCTCATTGAATAAAAACATAATTGACTACAGTGAAGTGAGAGCGGGAGTCCAGGAAAAGGAGCTCTTCAAATTAATTGTACATAAAATATGAATCCCAATTACAATATGAATATACAAGGATATGTGGGCTTTATGTATTAAATGTTTTATGTACATGTATCTGACAAAAGAATGCAAGTCATGGAAAATACCAGTGCATGTACTTGTGTTTGAGCTCCCTTTGATCTGTGACTTCGCATCATATACATGTACCTTGATGTTTGTTTTCAAATAACAATTATGGTATAAAGCACATTAAATGTGTTTATGAAACAAAACATGATAACATTTTCATTACCACTGGAGATGCTATATACATGTAGATTGCTCTGTTAGGCATTAAAAGTGTAAAACACAAGATTGCACCATTGTTTTCCTTCATGTACCCTTTATATTCATATCAAGGCGGGATCTAGGCTTACTTGCTTCACTGGGGGGGATGAAGGATGTACATTTGTAGCAAGGGGATGTAACATTCCATCTCAACATGGCTCACTCAGCATGCATGAAATTGTAACAGATACAATCAATTCAAATGCAAATTCCAATCTAGATGTGCTGAACTTGTGTCGTCTTGACAGTATTGTCTCCAGAGTATTTTCCTTCTTGTAGCCTACCGGTACACAAGTCCCGACTATTCATTGCATTGTTAGTTTTCTAGGGCAAAAGTCTTCTGATTATAAGGGTTGAAGTTTTAAGGGATGCAGAAAGAAAAATATTTAATGAGGCCCCTCTCAATTTCTTAATCTTATGTTCAATAATTTTGTATGATCTTTGATGACACTGAAACAATGTGAACTCACTCATTGCTTTTTAGTACCACACATACATACAATGTATGAAGTATGTAGGCCATTTGGTGATAATGAGATTGTTTCTTGATATTACCGGTATTACCAAAAAATGTAAACACCACAAATGATCGAATTTCGTTAAGAAAATAAATCATAAAAAGAGAATGAAGATGGCAAAAGTTGAGACCGTCTATCTAGTCTGTAAATCTTTCACTTTTTACATACAGCGCTCTCATTTTGGCATTACCAATTGCAAATAATACTTTTCTATTCCAAGCCTTCATATTTTCTTTCACGTTTCCATTTGTAGAACTTTTTTCTAAATATTTTTCTTGGTAAAAATTTGTTTTATTGTTTAAATCTCTACTTCTCCTTGCATACAATACATCCAAACTTCAAAATATTTATTAAATTGTAAATTGATACATTTAGCATGAAGGCATTGTTATCTAAACACATATATAGGGGTGTTCCGTGGACATACATGTACATGTTTTGAAGAGTCATCCACACCCACCCACATTGTAGCAAGATGATGCACTTTGAAAGTTCAAGTAAACGCAACACATATCATATATGTCACCTCACCATACCTCATTAACCTTACATGAGCTTCAAACGTGTGGAAGGAATCAATACACAATATGCATGCATATCAATGGATGGAGACGTAATTATATTCAGGTATCCAAAGGGAGAGGAACTGGGCATTACGTGTGGTCTTGGGTTCACTACTTACAGTTCCTTAACTTCTTTGAACAAAAGATTGCTTTAAAACAGTGTTCAAACCACACTCACTACAACTCTGACAAATTGAATTAAAATATTTCATGAACAGAGTTCAAGATTTCTCAAGGAGAAGTACTGGTCCTTTAAAAATGTGATATTTTGATACGGAAGTATGTCAATATCATATAAGAATCAGTTGGTAGAAATTGTATCCAAAAACAAAAGAAGAAAAATTCAATAAAAATACAAGCACTTTTGTAAAAATGACTTGCAACCGTTTATTTCCTAGCAACAAGCATGTAGCAACATGCATCCATGTAGCAAGGGCATTTATTCTTTCTTCTTCATTTTGATTTCATCACATGGAATGTTGTGAAGTGGGAGTGATTTATAATGTACTTGATTCATAAAATTATAATGTCATGTCATGAAACACTGTTATGTTGAATTGTCACTCTGTTTTACATGTAGGGTAAATGGATGCACATTAGCTGTGGCGTAGTACATGTTCATCCATTACTTGGAAAATGAAATTCAAATTTACAAGGCTACTTTATTACTTTCTCGCTTTTTCTTTGCTATTTTGTTTCACTACTTGGCGGGGGAGGGGAGCACATGCCTCTATGCCCCCTATAGCTATGCCACTGCACATTACTCATTAGTGTCAAAGGAGTATGATCTCAATAGCTGAATGGATAATTATCACGGTTTCCATCATTACCGGTAGATCAAGTCACGCATGCACCATTACATGTAAGTTAAATTTACCTTGTCTTCAAAGGGTCATTATCCAACCAGGTCTATTGCTTGCAACAGGTGCAGTGAGATTAAATACTAATGGATCAATTGTGCATTTTAAAGGGCAATCTAACAAATTGAGAAGAGTCGGAAAGTGGATAAATACTGGTAGTAAGAAAGCTAAGAATTTGGAAAACCAAACAAGCAGTTGGTCATCCTGCACACCTTATTTTCTATCTCTCTGGGTTGCACTGAAAAATCATGGAAAGCATGTCATTCTATCCTCCAATAATTGAAGGACCATACATGTATTGTACTTAGCGATAAAATAAAAATTTATTAAAAAACAATATTTTCATCATGTTGTGAGTACAGTATAGCAGCCAATAATAATGGGCTCTGCAGATCTCTGCGCTACTACATGTATAAGAAGTACACACACACAGTAGCGTACCCAGAGCAACAGCTGAATTTGTGCTCTTCTTTCTCTAGCTGCCCAAATGCTCAGGCAGCACTTCATAAACAAAAACATATATGGTGCAATTTTCTAGAATCCAAAAAGCAATGGCGATAAATGCGACCCATGAGGCTATGTCAGGAAAAAGCAAAAACATGTGAAACTACTGCAACACATCTGTAATGGCTGCATGAGCCTTGGACATTACCATTTTTCTAAATTTAATTTCCCATAGAAATCTCAATTTGTTATCTCTTTTTTTTTCAAATCTAAAAAAATGTTTTTCTCATTTTTTTGCTGTCCACTTGACCAACTTGCTAGCAATATTTTATTTTATTTTAAAGATATCGACCGGTATTGGTAAAATTGTGGTTCAAGGATTTTGGGTGCAAAATATCCATTCAATATTGTTTAAATATTACCTTAAGAGGTTTAGATGGCAATACTTCCTTTACCATTACAACCACTTCAATCAAATGTTAGTTTTATTTATGGGAACCTATAATCTACAAGCTGAGCTTTTTAATAGGTTCCTCACATTTCACCCTGTATAACCTTCTAATCTATTCATTACAATTAATTTTGACGTCTTTTCAAAGAATTAATTATATGATGTGACACTTTTACTATATTTCATATTATGTTCTAATTTTGTCAATTATGTGAATTCTTTTTTGAGAACAATGAAACAAATAAACTTGAACTTGAACTTGAACTTGAACTTGAACTGGAAAGAACTGGAAAGAACTGGAAATACTTCAACCTGCCTAAATTTGCAAAAAAGCACAAATAAATGCCCAAATGTTCAATGTTGAAATGCATTCACGATATCTATCCAGGCCAGATCGACATGATTAAATTTTCTGTCTACACCTACATGTACATGTAGTACTGCGCGTAGAACTTTAGCTTACATAATATAGCGCATGCGCATTACGTTGATCCGGTCTCTGCCTCATTTTCCTAAATTTACGCCTACAAGGGCCCTTCTGATTGGGTATTGCTGGCTGCCATTCGCTCAATGTTATAAGATATTGGTGCGAGGCTAAAGCTTGCAATTTTTTGTTTGATCTGATACCAAAATCATGATATTTCAGTCAAACCCTCTATTCGTTACGATTTTTTCAGTGTCCTTAAAGGTAAAGACCAGTTATGGTCATGCGATTGCATTGTGAAAGAAACATTGTGGAATCGATCAGAAAAGGTTGATCATCTAGCATATAAAGTATTGGTGTGTACTGCAAGGTTCTGGAATCATCAAAATGATAAGAAATATGGCCCAGTCTTCGTAAAGTTACAAGCACTGTACACAGAAAGATGTATATGGGACTATACGCACAAGTGCGCGACACATGCGTTTATCTCTCACAGACCATGTAGATTAACTAATTTACCAAATATATCAATTAGTAGGCGGTTTCCCGGCAAAATTTTTATCATCATGTATTTATAGTCAAAATATATTCTTTCACATGATTGGTAATAAGAGCTTCCATTTCATTTTTTTTTAAATTGGGGCGTTTCCAATACTGGTCTTTACCTTTAAAAATTTAAATATTTCTCTTAAGTTTAAGTCTTACATAAGTTTGAAAAATGTTAATATTCGTCATGGTTTAGGTACAAACTGGAAAATTGTACTGAAATGTTCGCTGATTTTTCTATTTTATGTTTGTACCTATGGCAAGTGTGCGTTAGTTATGTGTGAAGTGCGTCACCTGTTCAAAGCGCCATGACATGTCAGTGTGTTATGTAATATTTAGGCCTGTAATCGATCATCGGATCGGGGGCCAATCTTGAGCCGATCAGGTGTGATCGGATAATAATTTTTGATCACCGATCAACAAAAATGATCGGGAAAAAATCTGCAGAATTTTTTTTTTTTTTTTTTTTTTTTTTAATGCTGAAAATTTTCAAGTTTTTGGCTATCAAATGCTTTAAAAATATTCATAGCTGGGATTATTTTTTTTTATTTGGAGTTGTTGTAAACCACGTTTGTTGATATTTAGTGCCTTTTCATGACTTTGAAATTAATTATATTGGTCTTCCGATCTGATCAAAGCCCCAACTTAAAGGTACTATGTCCCTTTTGCAGCCAACCTCAAATGCTGTAGAACTTTGCAGGAATTGTGAATATGTCATGTATGTCCTATCTGTGAAATTTAAATGTTAGCAGTGTCCTCATATTCAAATTATGCAAGGAAACCCGTTTACTTGCTAGACTTCACTGTCAGACTCTATTGAGTGACTGACTATTTTTTTTCTTCTTTGGTAATAACATACATGAAAAGAGTTGTAAAGGGTACATGAGCATTTGTCTACATCAATAACCCACTTCTTGTGATGGCCAAGATTAAACTGATTGAATCTTTGCGCAGCATAAAACGTATGACCATTCGGTACAATTATCTGAAAATCAAGACTATTACTTTTGGGCTCTATAGCCCTAAAGTCGATTTGACAACTAATATTCATTATTTCCCCCCTTGAAGACATTTTCAAGCCCCACCTTTTTTAGGGAAGTTCTAAATTAGTATTATCTTTCAAATGCATTTGGAATTTAACTATTTCATTTTTTTTGCCTGCAAATGGGACATAGTACCTTTAAAGGGTCAGTAATATTATATATTACCACTGCACTTAAGTTGCGCTTAAGTTAGGTAGGCCCTCTCTCACTTAAATTCGAAGTCGCTCGAGCAGCTCCGCCAATCTCATTGGCTGAGAGAAATAGAGAGAGAAAGAGAGAGCGTAAACAAACTAAGTGCACAGCGCTCAATGCGGAAAGTTCTACATGTACTGGCATTGCACTTCACTTCGTCATGTCACTCCCTAGTCTAGAATCAGAGCTACCAAGTGTCACGCTTTATGCGTGACGTCACGCATTTCGAAGGTCTGAAAACGCTCTCAGGCACGACGGGCGCGCGCGATTTTGAAAAAACGCCATATGGGCACGTGCGCTATACCCTCACACACGTGCTGAGTCATGAAAATGTCTCTAGGCCTATAGGCTAGATCTAACGTTAGAATAGATCCCTCCGTCTCTTGATCCTGCAGCTCCCAAGTTACTTAATTTTCTTGCTGAAAAACATGTGTCAAGGACATTGAGATTTTCTCTAAATGTTTCACCCCTTCCCACAGGCCTAAATACACCACAGGACACAGTCAAAGGGATCGTTGAGTTCTTGTTTCAGTAACGGTCACAACTTCCAAGTCATATTCTCAAATCTCAATCGCCAGTATTTCATGCCATGCCACTCTCTCTCTCTGTTGTTGCCACTTTGTTGCAACATGTTCACAATCACGCACTCGACACTCGCCATTCATTCAATCATATAAGAGATGTAAAAGCATTTTGCAATGAGTTAGCGCAACAACTCTGCCTGCAGTAAAATCAATTCAAATATTAAACATAGATGTTACTTGCTAAAATTGTCAAAATCTGATAAATCACATACACTTGCCAGGTGTGAGGCATTCGATATATCATCTTTCCCCATGACATCAACATCAGAAGCCATAAAAACGTATTTACGAATTAATTCCTTCCACCGTATTTTGTAAATAATGAGCAGTCATTGCGAATTGCTTATTATTTTTCGCAAGATTACTGAAGCGCCATCTGCGTCTGCAATTTGCAAGCCATGGCAGCCCACATGGAGCCTCAAGTTTGCCAAATTTGGATGGGAGCTCAGACCGGCATTTTGAAGGGTAAGGTCGATGTGTTTTTTTTGCGATCATCTAAATTACAGAGCAGGAGTCTTTGAATCGTCACACAATTTCGTTTTATCGACCACGGTTTGTTGCTGATATTGTAATTGGATTACACTTGTGTGATGTGAATGTGCTCTGAATTTCGGGCAGTCCCATGTGTTGATAAATTCGTTGTAATTTTATTTTTAAACTTAAGTTGAACTAATATCTAGAATCTAGTTGAAGTTGAAGGAATAAAAAACATTTTTTTGTTCTTTTCGATTTCTTCTTCTAAGTTCTACTTGTACATGAGTATTGATAGACCCTATCTTTCGTTTTTCTATGACTAGTCTATTGTCAAGATTAAAAACAGGCATGAAGCCATGATTGTTGATAGACTAAAGAAGTTTTAAAAAAATAATCGGTAGACTGTCTAAATTGATAATCGAATGAATGGATTAGCGAATAATTGATAACTAGACTACAAAAAGTGCAATGTACAGTAGGGGCGCTGGTCCGAGAATAAAGATTGTCTGCTTAAAGCCTTAATCAAGGATATCCTCGTGAACGCAGACAAATTGCGTCCTAAAAAATAAGGATAAGGATTTTTTTTCATCGCCGCTCTGCGGGTTTCGGGTTCCCGAACCGTGCGATGCGAGAAACAGATTCTGTGTGCGTAAGAAAATCGGTTTTTCACATTGCCAACTCACGGATCGAAAATATGAAATGCCTGCGAAAATGCGGACGTGCCTGTCCGCATTTACGAAGATGATCCTCGTTTATGCAGACGATCCTTATCCTTGGACCAGCGCACCTACTAGATAAATATATAAATAAATATAGAGTAAAGGAGGGGGTAATCGACCATCTCCAGGTTTCGGCCGATTGGTTGGATGCATGGTAAAATCCCTTTAAAATACATCGCATAATAGCATATCACATATCCCACACATACCATGCCATGCCAGAGTCACTGAAGAACCACATTTGCAATGGAAAATATATCCTAAAATATCACATTTTAGCGATGTAATCGGCGGTCCCGCTACCCGAATCTGAAAAATCAAGTATCTTACGCGTGTCTGTAAGAAGTAATGGTACCATAAAATGAGCTTTATTTCAAGTATTTTTCAGATTTAGAGCCCGATTTTGTGCTAGTTGCAAGCTCAAAAGTATCTCATCGCATGTATTAAATCAATGCAGCCGGACACCGCAACGCACACACTATATCTCTGTCTAATTCAGATTCTAATTTCCGATCAATGCAGTGCTAGTTTTCGACCTGGCGAGCACCGGGGAGCTCCGGCGTGGGATACCTGCCCCACCCGGTAATGCTATAGATCAGCGAGGAAATGCGCAGCGCGTGCACGCGCTTCCTACTGACTTTGTACATGCGATCGAAAACTGGCTCGCTATGTTGATAACTTCCTCCGAAACAGTGAAAATTTAAATGAATATTGTCATGGCAATTCGTGATTTTTTTCTGGGATTTTTTTTTTTGTTTAAATAATAATAATATTTGCTTCATGATTTAAACATGCCCCGCCCGGTAGTGCTATAGATCAGCGCGGAAACGCGTGGCGCGTGCGCGCGCTTCCTACTGACTTTGTACATGCGGTCGAAAACTGGCTCGCTATGTTGATAACTGCCTCCGAAACAGTGAAAATTGAAATGAATATTGTCATGGCAATTCGTGATTTTTTTCTGGGATTCTTTTTTTGTTTAAATAATAATAATATTTGTTTCATGATCGAAAAACCCCCTCCTTTACTCTATATAAAATTAAAAATAAAAAGTTATATGTACAACTTTGCATTGATTTTTAGTATTATCAACAATTTAACATACAAATCAGCACATCTTGACACTCATAGGAGCATGCATACGTATTTGTGTTTAGGGAAAAATGTTAAGAAACCCTTTTTTCACCATGTTCACTATTGATTCTCCAAATTTTCAAACACCACTGTAAAAAAACTCACCATAGTTCACTCAGAATTGGCACTTTTGTGACAATTGATGACACCTAAAGAACAGGATGATACAATCAATTCAACTCACCGATGCTTGAAAATATACTTTGAAAAATGTAAATCACAATCTAGTGTCAATTCAGGTAAAGAGCCGCCTCGTATTCATTACAACGAAAAAAATACACGGTGGCGACGGGCGATTCGCCCCCTAAACCTCTGAAATCGCCACGGTAAAAATCAAGACGAGGGCGAAAAAAAATCAATATATCTTGAAAAATCGCCCCCGCCATAAATTAATATTCCCTATGAATTAATAAACCAATTTATTGATGTGTCTGAGTGAAATCTCCGTTCCAACTACCAACTCCAAAACTAGAAACTTCCATCAACATTTTAAAAGTTTTGTGAGTTGCAGCGGATCGGCGGTCGTACCTACTGTAGCTAGATCTACAGCGGTATCCGCCTGCCTGCGCCTAAGCTCCCGGCGGCCGGACAGGCCACCGGCTCCGATGTAGTTTCGTGCACAGCATGATCAATGCATACGCAGTTCGCACACTTTCACAATACACAGAAACGTACTAGCTCAGCTCCAGCGCGCGCCCGCACGCTCCTAGTATGAAGCAAATAAGTATTTGCGAGTGACGAGAGCTGAACTGCTAGCGACCAAATTGGTACGTAATATGTTTATTTAGTCATTTTTCTGGCCCTAATTTTTATCATGGACAATGCAATCCCATTAAAAAAATGTTATTCCGTCTAAAATTGTGTTATTTCGTCTAAAATTGTGTTATTTATAAGTTAAAACCATTAAATGCGAGTATATTTTTACTGTTGTCCCACATACTGATATATTTTTAATAACGAAACGTGCAAAATCAATGCCGGATTTTTTCCTGTAAAATCGGTATAAAGCAAGTTTCGTACACAGAAATTGAATTTTGTTATAAAAAAAACCGTAAATAAATATATAAAGGATGTTCCTACCCCTCAGAATTTTTCTTACAACTGTTTAATTAAATAAAATTATTTATATACGATCGATGCCAGGCCAATTGTCATGAGTGATGATGACATCAATTTCTGTCTACGAAATGAAACTAGCTTTGGCTTGGCCTTTAGAATTAGAGTCTATAAGAAAAAAATAAGGCCATGATTTTGCATGTTTCGGCATAACAAATAGACCCTACATCGGTATATGGGACAACAGTAAAAATATTAACTCACATTTAATGGTTATAAATGGTCTAAATAACACAATTTTAAAGGGAGTTGGTCTACATTTTTTTTAATGGGATTGCATTGTCCATGATAACAATTAAATTTGGGACAGAAAAAAAGACTAAATAACATATTACCTACCAATTTGGTTGCTAGTAGTATGATGGCTAAGGAAAAACACAACTTATTGTTACAGCTTGCAATATGGCTTTAAGGAAGTAGCCCCTTGGTTTTTTTTAGGCAATGGGGAAAAGTAGCCCCCATAAAAAAATTAATTCCTAGCCCGCGTGTCAGTGATAATATTTTCTTAGGATATGAAAAACGAACAGTTAAACAAAACACTCCTTTTGACAAGTTTTAGTTACCGGTACATGTATATGTAAATCATAAAGCCACACGTTTAACACAAAGTGAATAAATCATGGGTATCTGAATGTCTGCAATACTCTACATGACATGTACACTACAGTTGTATCTATATTTGCCTTTGCTTGGAATTTAATTAGGTAAAACCGTGTTTAAAAAAATACAACCTTTAAAAAAAAAAGCCCCCCTGAGCTCCAAAATAGCCACCGCAAAATAATTAAGGGGGGCTATTTTTTTAAGGGACAATCTGAAAAGAGCCCTCGTAAAAAAAAAAGTAATTTTTTGGTTGATTCATTATGTGCATTTCTTGGTCGCAGAAATAGTGGGCGAGCACTCAAATCTCTGGGACAAAATTTGCAACTTGACCACCAAAAAAAAATTGATTAGAATTTGTGTGCACGACATAGGTGCGTGATGTGGACTGAGTTTTTGGTGGCTCATTTTTTATCGGCCAAGTTGATTACAATATTTTCAGTAAATTTCTAACTGTAAAGTCATGAGTTAACATTACAGAGTTGGTTGAAACATGTACAGGTGTACCGTAAGTTGGATATCAAGATTTAAAATAAAAAATTTTGATGACAACATCATCAAAGCAGTTAAAATTAAAGGCAGTTTAATCTGTATTCAATTTTTACTTCTGCCCTTGCTGAGATTTGTAGAAGAATGAGTATGCCGTTTGTTCAGACCTCCACATTTTCAAATTTGCAATTTAAAGGTGCCTGAATATAATGATACGGTATATTGAAAACAGTATTTTATAAACCTGCATTATTAAACTACAAAAAAGCAGTGTCTTAAAATGAAACGCTAAAGACACCAAGTATAAGAAAGGAGTACATTTACCTTTTAAAAATTCTTTCTTGTGTGTGCTTGTGTCATCACAGGAATAGATTTGAAAAAGAATGCAGCATCCAATTTCACTGACCTCACAACTTTAGAGAAGGATAAAGAAATCACGTCCATATGCTGGTCTGGAGCTGATGAAAGACAGGTATGCATCTCATAGGTGACCTCTACCCAAGTCAGTCCAGGGGGGTGTTTCACAAAGACTAAGATCGACTTTAATTTGAACTTAAATATGGCAGGCCGTTCATGCCACTGTTTGCTCTCACCATTTACTGGCATTGGACTCTCAAGGGATGTACAAATCATGGTCACAAATCTACAGAATTTATATTTTTTGATAATTCATTATTGAAGGAAAAAATAATATCTAAAGATCATAATGGTGAGAGCAAACAGGCCTGATAATTTCTTGATTTTTGTTTTAGAAGTAGGGGGGTTAGGTGCCATTGTTTCATAACTTCCTTGAAGGCTTCGCGCAAGAGCTCAGATTTTTAAAACCTTTTTTTTTTAACTCTCACTATCACCCCTGGTTCAGTCCACTTATTCATTTTTGAACAATTCTTGGACACTGTAATTGTTTTACCGTTAAAAGATTGCTTAGGTCAAGATGTTAATTTTAGTAAGGTACAGATCGAGAAAAGATTTTGTCCCCATTTTTTCATTGATGAAGATCTGAGAAGATGTACTCGGTAAGAGATTAAATCATGAATGGTTTTGCACTTCCTGTATTTAGATATCAAATAACAGATCAAATAATAATGATGCACTTTAAATGCTTCAAGTTGAGACCCCCTACCCAAATTTAACCTGTGGTAGCTTCCTGCTTCACTTAATGAAGTAAAAATGGAGTCATGTAGGAGTTAATGTGACCAAAAGACTTTCTCTGCTGAGTATTCAATACAGGTGTACTTGATTCTTTCTTTGAATTTCATTTCAGGTACTTCTTGGTTTGAGGAATGGCACTGTACGAACGTTTGACCCCAAGAAGCTGGTCTATGATGAGGACTTTGTTGAATGTGATAGAGAGGGAGGTCTCTTCAAAGGGCTAGCCTCTCTAGATGACGAGAGACTTATCACTTGTCAAGAATCAGGAATGGTCAGAGTGTGGCAGAAAGGCAAGCCAGAACATATAGTAGGTTATCCAAGATTGTTTTATTTTTTCGTTAACCGATTGAACTTTCCTAGTTCCTTTTTTTTCTCATTTTCCTCCATGTAAGCTTGTTATCACATGTTCCTCTTGTACCATTTAGTCCCCTTACCTTCCACCTTGACTTTCTATCTGCGTCATTCCATCTAATTCTTTCTCTCTCAGTCATCTTTATTTGTACCATATTTGGTCTCTTTCCCTCATTCTTTCTTTTACTCTCTTTCTCTTTTTTTTTCTCTGTTAGTTACTGTCTCATTGAAACTGCCCGCTATTGCAAGTTACTGCCAGTTATTATTTTCTGTAAACTTCCTTGATCATGATTATAAAACCATTGATGTAAACATATTAACATGCCCAAGTTGTTTATTTTCTCTCCACTCTCTTCTACCTCCCCCCCCCCCCCCCCCCCTTTTTCTCTCTCTCCCAACAGACTGAAATCAAAGCTGGTGCTAACTTGTCTAGGATGAGGCAGAATCCTCATAAAAGGCAGTGTATAGCAACTGGTGGAAAAGAGAATGACCTCAAAGTGTGGGATCTTGAACGTCCAGATGATCCAATATTCAAAGCAAAAAATGTAGGTATAAACAATAATATGTTCTTCCTATGCTATTTTATTTTCTAAGTTTGTGAGTTATTATTCAGAATCAGTTGCACTCTTAGCCCATTCAAGTAAAAATTCCACGTAATATCCTTTCCTGTAGTATGTGACTTATAATCCTCAATCATTTTCAGTCTCCAAAACACACATTGCTTTAAACTAGTATTGTTAATGTCGTTTTGAGGTTGAAAACGAAAAGTTTTCCTTACAAGTTTGATTGATAAAACAAACAAAAACATTAAGAAAAGAATGATGGAAGTATAAATGTTTGTTTTGTATCACTTTCATTAGGTGAGGAATAGCTTTCTAGACCTGAGGGTTCCTGTATGGGTGAATGACATGCAGTTTCTAGCTAACTCATCAAAAGTTGTAACCTGCACAGGTCATTGCCAGGTTTGTATAAATTAGATTGAAATGTTAATGGTATGGACAGAATTGTGACAGTATGGAAAGAATTTTGATAGTATAGACTTTTATAAAAGTTTATACAGTAGGCTTGCGGTTGCACCATGTGAGAGGCGAGGATTGGAGAGTCCTGAAAAGTACTATTGGTAATCGTTCTTATGTAGTCCTGAAAAGGACTGCTGATACAGTAGGGACCAGTAGTCCTGACACAGTGCAACCGAAAGCCTAGTGTTTATCTAAATCACCATGGAAGCTGATACTTACAAGCAGCATTTATACAAGTTTGTCAAAATATATATTTGTTTAATTTTAATGTTGCCTTGAAGGTATTTCTTATTTTCATTATTGGACAATTTAAAGGAAAAGAAAATTGCCATACATAATATCCTCAACAATTTGAGATCGATATTAAGTAACATAGTGTTCATAAAAGTTCTTCTGTTACATTTTTTATATTTTTTGTTTATTTTTGTTGTTTAGGTGAGGTTATATGATCCGAGTTCAACCCAGAGAAGACCTGTTCTAGACATTCCATTTGATGAGTATCCTATCATCTCAATGGCTTTGGTTCCTGGTGATAAGTGAGTAAACAAACCTTAACATGATTCATATCAGATGCTTGCATAGCGCCCTCTGTCATTGTCAATGTGTAAAGGGAACTATCTGGAGTCTGAATTGATGCATTTATTGTCATTGAATATGTTTTTGTTATACTTCACTACTGCTATTTGAATCTTGAGATCTGAAAATGAAAATCATAGTATATATGTTGAAGTCTCCTACTTCATAATACCTACCATGAGGACTTGCTTCATGAACTTGATGTCATTGTAACCCTAAAATTTCTTGATGAATTTTAAGATGAATGCTGTGAAGAAAATTTTACATCCAATAATATTTCTAATAAATTTTCTATTGACAGCTCAGTACTGGTTGGAAATACACAAGGTCGAATGGCAGAAATAGATCTGAGAAAAGGTATGTGGCAAAGTATTGGAATAAATACATTCTTACTTACATTACACAAGTGTATCCAAACAGGTTGATGTATGTTAGCTTGATATCTTTCTGCATCATTCCTTCATTTTCCCCATAGTGATTATTTAGAACCTTTGATGATGATACCTACATGTATAATGTAGTCTTTATTTCATTAGGCTTGGTTTCCAACGAGGATGATAGTACATACTTTTGTATTTTTTTGTGTATACATGTACTCATATTTGTTTATCTTTTGAAAAAAATAAGCATTATTGACTCTGCATGAATTCAGGTAATGCATATAGAATTTGATTAGAATTGAATGTTGATTTATCTTGATTCATTATAAAAATGTATTTGTGTGATTTATTTATGTATAATTGTCATGAATGGGATTTTTTTTTTAACAACCTTTAAATTTACACATTGCACATGTTACTTTATGGGAGTATAGATTGAGACTCGATGCACAATATATCCCGAAAATGATGGTAGTTTTGATCATTGTTTCTGCAGGTCAAGTAGGGAGGATATATAAAGGTTTTGCAGGGAGTATACGAGACATGCAGTGCCATCCAACCCTACCTCTAGTTGCTTCATGTGGTCTGGATCGATTCCTCAGAGTACATGACATACAGGATGGCTCTATTAGAAGCAAGGTTGGTTCTTAATCAGTAGTTAAAATACAGTCTTGTAGACTCTTGTTTACAGTATTGTGCTTATTATCATTAAATTGAAATCAAAGGAAGGACTTTCACCTTATATAAAACACTGGCTCCAGGCTTTTGGTGATTTTTCTTGTTGAAAATAAAAATCACCAGGCTTTTGGTGATTTTTCACTGCCAAAATCTTGGAACTCGCAGGCAACGCTGCCCGCGACAACAAGAAATCTATTGGTAAATCAATAATGATAAATCAAAGAAATTCAATGGTATATGCATCAAAGATCATGTTATCAAAATGGCCATTTGATAAATGAGAGAAAAAATAGAGTAGCTTTTTATACTCTTGATTTCCAACATACAAAAAAATAAAAAATAAGTCACAGGTTAAAGCTCATCCTAAGCCAACTTTATTTATGTTGTTATGTAACGAAAGACAGACGGAACCGACATGTCAGAGTTAATCATGAGTAATTAATCAATGGCTGCTGTAACAAGCAAACATATTTATTACTTTGCAAACATTACCATGTGATGTCACTTGTAAATAAAAACAGATTTGTTGTTCTTTATCCATTCTATCATGATTTATATGTTCTGTTTCATTGTTAATCATGAAATGATTATAATAATAATCTGGATTTATGCAGTCATTACGCATTGAGGTTTGATGTCAATCATCTTTCATTAATAAACATACTTCATGATTTGTCTCTTTCCAACTTCTCCTACGTGATAGATCATGTATTGGCAAATAATAAAATCCATCATACCTTCTCTTGTTTTATTTATCGTTTGTTTGATGGACGTCAAATAATGAGAAAAAAGCTTTAAATATTTATGAAATAATATGCTGTGGTTAATAGAAATATAATGGGAAAACAAGAGTATGGTCTAATTGTAAATTGTGACAGTTATGTAAATGTTTCCAATAGATTTATGAACAGGGTAATCAAAATTCGCACTTAATGTACCACTGATGATAACAAATAAATCAAATGAGGAAAATAAGACAGGTGCATTTGGATGCATCTGCTGTTTAATTGATAGTTTCCAAGAAAGGAACATTACCTTTTCTGATTTCTTTATTGTCTTGATGCTTAAATACCATGACCCTAATTTTATTGTTTTACTTCTTATTTCTTTAAATTCATTTACCTATTTATTCATTTATTTTATTTATTTATATATTCATTTTGGGGATGGGGGGGGGGGGTCAAACCTTCAAGGATCACTTCTTTGTCTCAAAATCGCTTTGTTGTCAATCTACATTCAGAACTGAATTTGAAGAACCGACCCTCTATGCTCAATTCAACAGTGATTCCATATTCAAAAGACAGCTGGAATAAATAACCCATAACAAAGCTGAAATGGAAAATTGAATAATCCAAAGGGTTTCTAATACTATTGCATAATTTGAAAGACTTCAAGTATCAAAAGAGGGATCCATGCATTTCCAAGCTAAATCTGAGAAAGGTGTCTGTAAAGACAGACTAATCTGCTGCCAATTTACTCCACAATTTATGTGTGTACATGTTATCTCTGTTTATACATGTTCAAAACATTACTTTAACTGAAATCCTGTTTAGGCAATAAATAACTGCCAAATGGCTTGCAAGGCTGTCACTTTCAGCATGATTTAAATCATGTGACAACTTTGTGTAGACTTAAAGATTGTGTTGGGCACCAGAAAAAAAGATCTTTGATAGAAATCACTTTTTTAATGTCCTTGGGTTAGTAGATTTAAACAAGTGGCACTTTGTGAAAAATTGTAACACTAATAGGTGACACAGTGCTCTTCGGGTCATATGTCTGATTGTTATTCTTATGAAATAGATGAGATACTTGTGTATTTATCAGTTCCATTGCAATTTAATAGATTTATGAACATTATTTCAAAGGTAAACATCCTTTGAATGGCAAGAATAAAAAATGTATCAGTTAAAAACCTATGCAACGATTTTATCTTACTTTTCCATTCTTAAGATAAAATAATGATTCAAACTACAACAATTTATTTGAATTCTGCATTTTGAAACACTCTTTGTGTTATTTATATTCTTGCTTTCTTCTTTCGCTATGAATATGACTAATTGTACATGTGTATTTTCATCTCTTGTCATTTCAGATTTATCTCAAGTCAAAACTGAATTGTTTGCTATTTTCAACCCGAGATTTCACCCAGGTATGTCTATCTGTCATTAATTTCTTTATTTGGGGGGTTAAATGTTGAGTTTGACATAGGTGAGGGCGTGAGGCTAGAAGAAAGAAGAGACTCTTTTTGTCAAATGCAGGTTTATATTGATGATAACAGACTTTTACTGTAGGAAATATTTGTTTTATTGACTGTTATAGTACCCGCCATGATTTTCATGGCAGCAATGGTGTTCCTCACAACAAAGGGAAAATATTTGAATGTATAAACTAATGAATTTGAATTAAACAACATGAATTACTGAAAAATTTGTTAACCATTCCACCTCAACAAATTTGCTGGAATGTTTCAAATTAATTTGTTTGAACTGGTTTATTGATTTTAAAAATGCATTAAAAATAGCAGACAGGGGCTGAAACAAATTGAATTTACAAAATATAAACCAATTGCAGTAAAATACAATACATAGAAAAATTGTTTTAAAAAAATACAGTAATATGCACAATAACATACAGAGTAGGAATAAAATTGCACAAGAAAATCAACAAGGAAATGGAAAAAGAGGGGAAAATGAAAGGACACACGAGATGAAGTTTAAAATAGAAGAAGAGGGAGAAAAGACTTGTTTGGATAAACATTCAAATTTACAATAACAACATAATTTCAACCAATGATGAGAGATATTAATTGGAACACGAAAATCCTCCAAGAAGAAATACAATCATTAAAATATTGATAAGTATTGCAATTTGTGAGTTATATATTCATCAAGCGTTTGATATAAATAATATTGCAAAGGACGTCCGACCTCTGGCTGTATGTGCATGAATGAAAAGACACAGAACCAGAAATTGGATGTGTTTTGACAGAGAGCATTAATAATAAAAGGGTTTATATGTAGAGCTTCCCAAAATTAGGTAAATAATGCTATTGATATTGTTGACTTTAGCATTCTTTATTTTAGTAGGCATTGTGAATAGCCAAGAGTATTTCTTAAACTGGCTTGTAGAATGAGTCTGTGTAGTTGCATAATGTACATTTATTTGAGTTCCATTGGTGGTTCATTTACAAAATTGATTCATTTAATGCCAATCAGATATTCAGCTCAGCCATAGTTAAATGAAAGATGTATGTAAATGAGACCTTCTATGCATTCTCCATTGATGAAATTCCACGTTGCAGATTTGATAATGAGCATTGTGCTCCTTGTCTTGTCATTAGTTATAATCCAATTAATTAGAGTGATTTGCTGTTAGAGGAGGAGATTGGTTTCTCAATGTTAGACATGAAGTGATTGGATTTAGACTGTATTGGATAATGGTATTGGGAAGCTAATTGACAGACAAGGTCAAGCTAATGTATGGGGTCTTAAACAGACTGAGTCTATTGATTGTAGGATGAGGTTAATTAATAGAAATAACCTACCTGCTTGGTAATATAAACTTAAAGGAAAGGGATTCTTGTTGCATATTATAAGAAATATTGTATCTAAGCTTTTGCTTTCTCAGTGTCCAATTTACATGTATTGTAGTATATTTCTTTAAGAATTTCATTTTAATTCAAGTGAAAGTAAGATATTTAATCTATAATAATACGTTATTATTACCGAAAATACTTGAAAAATAGAATTGCTAATTTTTCTGGAAAATGATTAGACATGTACTACATTAAAGAAAAACAAATTCTTATGTGTTCTTTTATTATTTGGCCAAGGACGGAATACAATGAGAGCTGTAATTACTACAATTTTTTTTAATGTCTTACTCATTTATTACTTTTTTTAAAGAACCAAGCTCCTGTTAATTTGCTGTCAACAATAATTTGGATTTTGCATCCTTGCCCCCCCCCCCCCCAAAAAAAAAAATATATATATATATATATAAAAAAAATTAATGATTACAAAATTTACAGAAGAATGCAATGTTTGTTTCATGTTTTTTCTTCTTCAAATGTTAGAATTAGGAAAATATTTCCTTCGAACAGCCGTGTCTTATAGTGTCTAATTAAATATATTCACTCTGTTTCACCATTTCTTTTTGTTTGTATAGGATGAAGATATGCTAGAGGCGAGCAAGAAGGGAAAGAAGAAGACAGCGGGAGAAGAGGGAGATGAAGAGAGTGAAGCGATCTGGAAGAAGATGAAGACGATAACTGAAGGGAATCAAAAGAGTGAGAAGAAGAGGAGGAAAACCAAGGAGATGGGTGAAGCACAAAGAAAAGACGGTTTAGCTGGGAAGAAAAAGATGAGATCTAGTAGGGCGTGGGAAACCTGAAGACTAAAGACTAGTAATTGTATTGTAAGGATCACACACAGGTGACACATGAGAAGTTGAGTTCTTGTACAGATGGTGCCCACTCACTACATTAGCTTGGGAATTCAGTTCTTCAAAGTAAAAAAAAGAGTCTTCTCTTAGAGGACTATCAGCAGCTTGGGACTATTGATTGCAGGATAAAGTTACAGTGTATGATTCACAAGACCTAGTTTGCAAGCACAAACCCTTGCAATAGTGAATAACACAGTCTGAATGGAAAGTCTGAACCTCATAAGCCCTTTACTTTTAGCTGGTTGATCATGATTTTCTTGGACACTTCTTATCATTGTCTTCTACCTACATGTATATTGAAGTAAATTATATAAATATATAAATATAAAATCCTCCACATACCTATGGTATGAATATTTGATCGCAGGTCTGACTTTCATTCATCCATGCAATAGAAATATGAGTAAGTGTATATTACATTTTGAGGGTTCAGTGACACAAAGACGTAACTCCACATTTTGCCAAAACAAGTATTTGATATCAAAATGTTCAGGAAAATGTGAGCTTTCCAGGAAACACAAATACTTAACTCCACCCAACACCCCATTGAAGTCAATGGCTAGTGAAACATAGACATAGACTTCACTTGAGGCCCAAGTGCTTAGTAACACATAAACCACTTATTCTCAAAATGCCAAAAATGGTGTCACTGACCCCTCGATAACATGTGTGTATCAACATGAATGGAGCAAGCAAAGAACACACCCGCACACAAAATACAATGAATATTAATAAAATGTTTAGTTATTATTTTAAAAAAGAGACAATAGAAGGAAATTGAAGAAAAAAAAGGAAGGCATAAAAGTATTTTCTAAAAGAAGATATAAATATAAAATGTATTTCTGATTTAAGGATGATTAAAGAAATTCTTAAAAAAAACAAGAAAATCAGTTAAATCTTGAAATCTGTTGTTTCTGTCATGTAAATGTATTAAAGTACTACAGTGTACCTATAATGGATTTTGAATGTTTCATTATGTTGATTGTTATCATGTGTGTATACTACACAAATCTGATATTAAAACTAATCTGCTATCTCAGATCTCTGTTTTTCAACTATTTTTTTCACATCTTGCTGTCTTCACTATTTAATTTCCCTCCAAACTTTAAATACTTCTATTTCCTCCCCTTCATTCTCTTTCTCTCTCTCTCTCTCCCCTTACACCATCTATTTTTTATTTTTCCATCTCTTATCTTTATATATACGTGTCTTTCTTTTGTCCTACATTTTTCCTTTCTACCACTTCAATCAAAAACTTCCTGTCTTATATCAAGGAATGCAATGCATGATTGTTCAGGAAGATGATTGTGTGTGTAGAGGGGGGGGGGGGGGGAGACTATAGTGAGATGAATTCCCATCTTCTTTATGAAATGGCATAATATATTACATTCATATATCCACAGGTTTTAAACATTTCACACATAAGAGTCCCTCCACTGTAGTTACTGTGTGTGTACTGGTTTGGTGTTTTGATGTGAATAAAACATACAGTGAGCACACGACAATTGACATTTCAAGAAGAATTAGAAGGTAGTAGTATGGTAGTATTTTTATTCCAAATTTCTTTTTCGTTAAATCTGGGGATAGGAATTTTTTTTATTCAAACCAATTTGGATCTTGCATATTAACCAATTTTTAACACACATACCTCGCCAGATATCTCAAGAATTCAACAAATTCTACAGATAATATAATAAATAGGTATATGAACTTAAAACATTGTAAAGAGGGATTCAATCAATATTGCTCAATTTTTCAACAAATAAAACAACTGACGAAAGCTTATACTCATATCAGATAAATTTGTATTGAACATTTAAAACGTGTGCTGCGTAGTGTTTTGTGTGTTTTTATTCTTTATATATTAATATACCTCCTGTATGCATCTGGTTCCCTCGCCGAATTGAAGGTTTTACCGTTTATTCTATTTTCTTCCGCCTCCACCCCCCCCCCCCTCTCTCTCTCTCTCTCTCTCTCTCTCTCTCTTTCTCTCGTCCCCTCTCTCTCTCTCTCTCTCTCTCTCTCTCTCTCTATCTCTCGTCCCCTCTCTCTCTCTCTCTCTCTCTACCCCTCTCTCTCTCTCTCTCTCTCTCTCTCCCCCCTCCCTCTCTCCCCTCTCTCTCGCTGTTCCCACTCCCTCTCTATTACTGGTGATCTATGCCTGCCTTCAATTCCGGGTATAATGTAACTGGAAAAAAACACGTTCACATCTAATGAAGAAAGTGAAAATTTAACGCAGTAACTATGTGTGTTCTGTGTAATTCATTGCTCGTAAAGAATAACAAATTATTAATTTGCTACTCTTGCTTCACTTATCTTTCTTGATACTGTTGTTTCTTTTCTTTGTCTGCATCTCTGTGCTTCTATTTTGTTACGCTCTCTATACACTTTCTAGACTCTCCCTCTTTCTTTAGTTCTCTTTTTTCTTTCTTTCTTTTTTATTTATTGAAACAGGATAAAAAAAACATGATCAGCAAAGCTGTTTTTCATCATGATCCTTCGTCCCTTTATCTTAACAATCTTACAATAATTCATGACAGCTCTCCTATTTTCATTTTTTGCATTTCTTTCATTTCTTGCATTTAACAATCGAGGAGCCTTGGCATTTTGTGGTGGCAATTATATATACAATATAATTATTCCTCTAACACAATAGGGCTTAATGAAAATGTGAAATCATGACTTGACCAAGTTAAAAACATGTGTAGAGCAATGAAAAACAAAGGAATTATAAAATACCTTTTATGGGGGGGGGGTGCTGAATAAAGTAATAGTTGATATGCTTCTTCATTCATTTATCTTTATGCTGATTTCAACCTTTTTCTCCGCCCATCTGCGGAAATAATGTATGTGGTGCTTTACAAGACAAGATAAGATAAGACATGATCGTTTTCGCTCAATCTTTATTTAAGTCCAGAGGCATATCTAGATCTAACGTATCGTCAGTGGTGAGAAAAGTCTTATAAACTAGTGTGTACTTTGAAATTTTTTGGTGAAGTTTATAAAGTCATTTCATCCGGGTAAAGATAACCCCGCAAATATAACATAATATCAAGAATATAATAGGCATATCCCAAGTCACTCACATCGTCATCAATTTTCACCTTAAACCGGTACGTCGATGTGACGATGTCCGATTAAAACCGTAACACACCGTTGCTAACACTTAATCTATCTGATATCCTGGTCCACACTTCGAACGTTATATGAAAGATTAATCAACCTCGACAGTTTCTGATTTTGACATCATTACACGGTGCATAGAGTGACGTAATTACGCCGTGATTTAATTGTCACTATAATTCCCCTCGATAGAGTGTGTGTGTGCCATCATAATATAGTAGGCATACAATACATATACCTCTATTTATTTCTCAATTCTATTTATTGTTCTCGTAATGCACATATGTTCTAAAAATAAACATGACTTTTTAACATTATAAGCAGTATTATAAATAACACTGTGCCTAATATAAAAATGCATAATTTGTATATGTCTACTAGTGAAAATATACCTTAATTCTTCTCTTAGCATAAGAACAGAGGTCATCAACAGATAAGAATGTGGGAGGAAATTTCTCTCCTGTGAAGCGGACTAGAATATAATATTTGAGAAGTACCTCAGATCTGAATATCAGTAGAAACATTATAGTAACTAATAGTTACACGTATACGTCTAATGAATGCATCAATAAGTAGATTTTTTTTCTTCAACAAATGAATGGGGGATATGGACATTAAGAACATTCTAATACTTAATCGGATAACTCATGTTTTGAAACTTCAAAACCGTCTTTGAGACGTCGTCAAAAAGGTATTAAATTAGTTATCTTCAGAATCTGTTAACTGCTATCTCAATTCACTACTGGTCTGACGGATAATTTAGATTGGCGTCAGGGACGTCGAGAAAGCTGATATGTAAAACTCTAAGCAAATTCATAAATACGTCGCCTCCAATTTGGAACCTTTTTTTTTTAAATATTCGTAAATCATATTTATCTAAACTGCCTTTTCATGCCCCATATCTTGTTTAACCTATATTCTCTCGCGTTTACTGAGTAGAGGAGAATTGACAGGTCGACATCTATCCTTTACGGGATCTGCCATGAACCAGCTATGTCAACGTAATTATGTTGACACGATACTGGTGTTCAACCAAACTACAGAGATAGAAAAGCCCGATTGCCCAGCAAGTAGAGAGACCTTTAATATTCCGTCACCAACTGTGGGAGTCAAGCTATATACGGGCTGTATCAAAAGGGATTTCTATGGGGCGGACAATGCAATTTTAACACATGCATTAATTCATTTTGGTTGTTTTCATCCGTTGAATATAGCATTATGAAGTAATGATATTTTGTGCGACAACCATGGAAGTCATCCTAGAATCAGACGAGTGACGTTGGTAGCTTTACGACTGGAATGCTTGCATCTGAGCAACGTATATGAGGGAGAGACGTTGTTGCTATACACACAGAAAATACACCAGCTCTTTCTCCAGCCCATCGGAGCATTCATTTCGGATCGTCGGAGCGCGCTCGTCGTAGACGGTGTTTGTCCCCGTCTCTCTATCTTTCTCTCTCACGAATGTGCTTCTGTGTTTGCCTGTCGCCGCCACGGCCTCGCTCGCACTGGACTGTGCACCAAACAGAACATCATGATGTTGTCTGGCGCGTATACTCTTTAAGATTCAAATAAGTTTTTTCTCGGATAAAGCTACCCCTTGTATTCATGATGGGGCCCCACCCTCCTTCCAGCCTCACCATCCTCACCATCATGGATGTTACGTGTACTAACGACCACGCTCAATGCTCTCCTACAACGCAAAGTGTCCGATCTTTCTCTCCATATTACCCATCCCGCCATTCCTGCGAAAACTTATCGGACTATACGTACTGGAGTCTTTCTGCCGTATGCTATCATCATGTCTTCTCCTCCGACTCCTCCTCCGCCTCCCCCTCTTCCTCCAGAAGATATTACTAAGTGTAGCAAAAGTTTTTCTTTGGAAACTCAGCATCAAGGATTAAGACCCGAACTTTCAATCAGTTCGGAAAAAATGACGGAATCTATCTTCAGTAACGTAAGTAACTTATTTTTCATTAAAGAAATTAATAACAAATAATTGAAAGTAATATTTCGTCAATAAATGCCTAGGTCTAATATAATAACAATGATAAGTAATTTCCTTTGCAAAGATAATTTATTTCTAAAGATAATGTATTTCATGAATTTAATTATAAATAGATATTATTATATAATAATTACAAGACCTCCAAGAAGAGCCGTGTCAAAACTGATGAGATTATACCATGGGTAAATATGTCAATACTAGTACTTCTAAAGGGATTATTATTATTATTATTATTATTATTATTATTATTATTATTATTATTATTATTATTATTATTATTATTATTATTATTATTACTATTATTATTATTATTATTACTATTATTATTATCAATATCATTATCATTATAATTGTTAATTTTGCTATTATTATTTGCATTATCATCATTACATACAATAGGTTCCGATGATTGAAATATTAATCGGAAATCGTTTCATTCATTGAAAATCTATCATAACCCAGAACGAAAATTAATTTAATAAATTATTTTTGTGAATGTTTTGATACCCCATGAGCCTCATGATTTATCTTCTTTTATCACTCTTTATTGTACGTAAACCAGTATATCCATGTCTTAAATTATAAGGGATTTTCTTACATCTACCATTTTAGTACTGCTGTATGTTGTTATGATGACTGACTCTTACGTCTCTTTATCTTTTGACAAGATAATTATGTTTTTGTTTTCTTTTAAGTTGAAAATAAAAGTTCAGAATGAAGCTTGTGTACCATGAACAATTTATCGAAAATGTATTCATAACTTTTGCAGCTATTTGTATTCGGTTATGTCGTCACACCCACAGTATGCCTATAGTCCATTTTATTTCCTCGTTCATTTTCACGATATCAAACATAGGTGTAATAATGGTTGTATGTCTTGATTTCAGGCAGATGTTTTTGGCATGTGTTTTTGATCTTCAATAATCGGTAAATTCAATATTGCTCTATGTACTTTTAATTAGTCGTGGATCGATGAAGAGGAAGATTTCAAATTCTATTTTAAATCGGATGTAACTAAGATTAAATTCCCGTTTTTTATTTGCAGTTTCCAAAATTTGTCTAAAAAGAGTTTACTTTTTCATCGTAATCGTCTTGATATTTACCAACATTCATGTGATATTAAAGATAAACTTGAGTTCTGGTAACAAAAAGAAAATGAATTCTCACAGAATCAAACGAAACTTACACTGAATGTTCAAGATTACAAATAAATGTCATTTGCCAAACAATTTTGGTAGAAAATATATACTGGCAGAGTAATGAGCATAGAAAGATAAGGAAATCAAGGTTGGTAGCCCGGACATAATTTGTGTCGTCCCATATAAATCTTTCTGTGTACAGTGCTTGTTACCTTACCAAGACTGGGCCAAGTTTATTATGATTTTGATGACTCCAGAACCTTGCAGTGTCATGATCAACTTTTTCTGATCCATTCCACACCTTTTCTTTCACAATGCAATCGCATGACCAGAACTCAACATTATCTTTAAATTTAATTTTAAGCAATAAAACTTTTGTTGTATTAGAATGCATCTTCACATGCTCAATTTGCGTATGAGAATATTATACATGCTGGTTTCTGCAACCTGCTTTCAGCTAATACGCTTTACTACAAACTGATAATAATACTTAAAACTATGCATTACTAAATGATGAATGTGATTGAACGAGTGACGTACAAAGCGAAATAACACTACACAAATGCATCGCTTTTTCATAGGGAGATTTTAAGGATTTGGAAGTAAAGAAGGTTTTCTTTCTGTGCTACGAAAGATGAACGGTTATACGATCGAGCCCTGGAGCTCCATCATCACAATTTAATTTCCTGATTGTATCTTTTCAAGGAGTACGTAATGATTGATACAAGCTATCTCTTGCCCCTCCCATCGTCTTTTTTTCTCTCTCTCCCCCTCTCTCTCTCTCTCTCTCTCTCTCTGTCTATTTGTCTGTCTCACTCTCTCTCCCTCTCTCTCTGTTCCTATCTATTTTTCCTTTCTTTCTTTTTCTCCCCCAACTTTCCCAATCTCTTTTTTTTTCTCTTCTCACTTCTTTCTTTCCTTCATTCTTTCTCCCCGTTCTGCCTCTCTCTCTCTCTCTTTCCCGCTATCACATTCCCTCTGTTTCTCTCTTCTCTCACTCTCTATGGTTTTCTTTCTATCCTCCATCTTTTCCTCTCTGGATGCCTTGCTCTCCACAATTATGTCTCTCCCCTTTTTTCCTCTCTTTCTCTCTCTCTCTCTCTCTCTCTCTCTCTCTCTCTCTCTCTCTCTCTCTCTCTCTCTCTCTCTCTCTCTATCTTCTCTTTCTTCCCTTCTCTCTCACTCTCTCTCTCCTTCTCTCTCTCTCTCTCTCTCTCTCTCTCTTTCTTTCCTTCTCTCTCACTCCCCTTCTTACTCTATGTCAATATATTATGATGGATTATGGTTCCATAGCTTCTTAATGTGTCTGATGTGAGATTACTCTGATAGGCATCAAAAGTTCGGATAATTTTTCCCCAGATCGAGGTGGAATAGTATACGGTGAAATGAATAATAAATATTTCACGTCATCCTAAGAGAAATGAAAATGAATTTGTCAAATCCATCTACATAATTCTCTCACTCCAAGTCTGTCTGCATGAACTAGGTTACAATTATAGAATGCAAATGTAATACTTTTGCAGTGACGTTTATCGCGCAACGAGTGGAGCTATGCAGCTATGTAATATAGAGTTGGAAGCATTTCCGAGTTTTGTTAGAAGAAAAAAAATCGTAATTGCAAGTATTCAAGCTCCTCAATAAAATTGGCAGATTTATGAAATGAAATTGAAGTAGATCCTGTACATATTATTCTAAATACATATAATAAAATGGATTTGACTTTTTTTTTTCAACGGGGATACAGTAGGGGGATCCTTACATTTTTCTACCCCCCCACCTCCCCTTACAAGGATGGTTCCACTGCCCCCCCCCCCCCATTTTTATCAGTTATTTGTATTTTTTGTAAGATCCGGAAATTGATTATAATCAGTAAATTTAAATACTAGTCTGCTATTGATTAATCAGAGTCTAAAAACAAACCCTTGTAATGTTTGATATCATTTTGTTGCGTGTTGTGATCTCATCAGATTCTGAATCAAATTTCTTAAAGTTTATTTTGTAGCTTTAGCACCGAGGTCCTCTAGGAGGGAAATAGGAACCTGGTAGAATGCAAAAAAAAATGTGAACGAATTTGTAATGTACTTTCACGGTGATCATCATGGTAGGAATACAGTTCAAGGGTACTGGAAATGATGAACCCTTTGGCCATGCAGCAATATTAACATTTATTGTGAAGCAATTACCTGTTGGACACTGACAAATATTAGAAACCCATGTAATTGATTTAGTCATTGATAAGTGGCGTCTTCAGGCTTGGAGAACACATTATTTTATGCGTACAATTTCATGGGGTGTATTTTTCCCGTTTTTTTTTTAAGGAGGGGTAACTGCTCCTCCGCAGCCCACGAAATTTACTCCGCTCCCTGGAAGTAGCATGTCGTTATTGGTGTCACCTGCATATTTAATCACTGTACTTTAGAACATAGAAATGAAACACGATATGAAACCAAGTTGGGAAGCCACCATATTTTTAATGGTGTGAGAAATAATGAAATGGACACGTGCTGGGGTGAAAGAGAACCGCTCACTGCGTTAATTCATGACCATGAAAATACTGTCTCTTAGGACACATCATACCCACCGCCATCATTGCTGCCTTCAATATGATATCGACTAGGGAATGATTGTAGTCATGGTCGTGTTAAATCATTTTCAGTAGGAGATTAACTAGGAGGTTAGGGGGCTATATCGCAGCTTAGACTGTAAAGATTAAGGAGAGGCATGACGTAGCAAGGGTGTGTATCATGTGCGGTCTTGATAGGACAAGGGATTTGAAGAGGGGTCAGAGATGATTTTCTGTATCTTCATAATCTTCGGTATCAAATAAAACATTGATATGAATTTATCACTGATCTTTGCACTGTTTTACTCAATCGTATTTTTTCTCTAATTTATAAAACGTTTTATCATTTTGTACCAACAGAAATACAAATAGTTTTGGAACAAATAGTCATTATTCTTCCAACGATATTTAAATAAGCTGCCTTACAGGCATTTACAATTGTCAAGATTTTTTTTGTTTTTTGTTGTTGAAATAAATCTTTATTCAGATAAAATCACGGATGACATCGTAGTTCATAAATATTCATAACAAAGCACTTACAATTGTCAAAATCAGTGATTACTTTTTTCATTTTAACTATAAAACAAAGTTCCAAATGGGTATTGTTACAAACATTATTGAAGCTCTGACCAAATGAGCATTGCAATAGATATTGCGCCTGCAAACGGTCAAAAATTGTTAATTTGTTATTGATAATTTATTTAGCTTATGGTCTCATTGTTGACAGAAAACTGCCCTACATGTTAGGCCCGCATACAAACTTATGTTGATATTCATTACATATTCTAGTATAATACTGGCCAGCTAAACGATTTATTTCTATTTACTTGCATCCAGTTGAGTTCACGTTTACCACATAGAAATTCTCTTCTAATCGCCGTTTTTCCAGAACATTAAGACGCCGGTCACGAATTGACACATTTCTTTAGGGTTGTCTACAAAATGTAATCAAACTGTGAAACGTATTCCTTCTTTATCGACCTGTTTACCACGGAAAAGGGTCTCGTTTGATGAAACGTTTCCATTTGACACCGACCCCCATTATAAATCTGGTCTGATCTGTCTTGCATAAATTCTTTCTGTGGCATGGAGCGTTTCTGGCAACGCATATGCATTCATAGTAGAGCTTGACCTGTTTTTCTATCATGCTATAAATGCTATCGTTTGTTTTTCTTCTCGTAATTCTTACTTGTGGTACTATATACCGTTTTTTTTTTCTCAAAAGATGTTCACTAATTTTCGGAGCATATAAGTCTTTCCTTTCTCAGTTGTTTCGAAATTACTTGAAGGGAAATATACTGCCTGTTTGTTTTCATGCCATGTGCGGATACTACAAAACAATATTTGTGATAATTATCTTCTCTATGCTTTCCAAGATAAACTGATTCATTTGTCCATATTTGTAATTAAGAACAGGTTCTTACGACTGAATAATATTGTGAAAATGATAAATGGCTTTTTTACATTTTCAATGTTCACTTCTAAATCGATCAGCTATTATTATGACAAACTTGCAAATGATTGATATCATTTTTTTTTATAATAGTGCTAGAATACGAATGATAATTATCACTGACACACGCATATCCATTTGTCTAAAAATAGCCCTGTTAATTTGATAAAGATGGCCAGATTGCATGGGCGATGTTCCATGACCACTGGTATTCATAGAAAACTGGTGCTCAACAACCGTTTGACCAATGCTGCACGGTAACATATTACATGGCTATCAGCAGGGTATCATAGTATAGTATTAATGACTGCTTTGAGAGAAATAGTTGTTTTTATACGCTCAAGGGAAGGTTACAATTGTGCTATTGCCCGAGGCGTGCCGAGGGCAATAGCCCAATTGTAACCTTTCCGAGAGCGTATAAAAACGACTATTTTTCTAATATTAAAGCAGTCATTAATACTTTTATATGCCGAAAAAAAATAGTCAACATATTATTATGACACCACCTTGGCCTTTCTCTAGATTATCTACACGGTTGTTTTTTATGACTATGACTGAGTGTATCTTTGAGAGTAGACTATATCTAGATTCTAGTCTAAGGAAGATATTTTTACAATTTTGGGGGTGGGCCGGCCCTGTGGGGAATATGGAGAAAAAACCTGCTCTTTCATATAACACCTCACTTATTGAGTATCACCTTCAGGATCACGAGCAATATTAGTTTGAATCTCATGAGTGCGCAATGCATTATGGATGTGTGCAATTGCACACATCCCTATGCATTGCGCACTCATGAGAGTATATGGGAAGGATTTTAGCACTACTACTAGATCTAGACTATTTTAAATATATTATGGAGAATTTGACGTACCCTTTTGCTGTCAGCAAGTCTTGCATTTGATATTCATCAAGAAGTTTAAATCTTGGGAGAGTTTCTTCAGCCATTTTTGCCCGAGAATGCCGTACGTACGGTCGTCTGCTCTGTGTTGTGCTGTATTAAAAATATCGACCAATTCTTCGCACACGTACGGTATCCTCGATCGCTCAAACCAGATTTTAACATGTGTATTTCACCAAGATTGAACTATTTTCCCGGTAACCATGGTAACTGGAATTTTGCCGGGATTTTAGAACTATTATCTTAGAACTATTACATGGGTTTGGAATTTTACCGGGAATTTTACAGTAATAGTTAAAGTTTATGAATGCAATTTCGACCAATCAGATGGCTGGATTTCTTAAGTGGGGTATATAATATATTTTAAATTATGCTAAAGATAACAACTTTTTAAAACGTAATCAACTATTTCATTAAATAACTAATAATTTGTGCTAAATTAACCAGGAGTAGTCGCTTCAGTATTTTATAGTATACTTGTCTTCTTACAGCCTCTACTCTTGTTATCACCCGAACATTGTCTGGTACAAAATTCACTTGGATCGACACCATTTCCAATGAATAAAGCACCCACCAAGAATCGAATCTGGGACCTTCTGAATGATATCCAAAGGCCTTCGCCAACGCCACACAGTGTCCCCAGTAGTATGGATGGGACTGAAGAAACCCCTGATCATCCTCCTCTTTCTTCGGGGCCAATGAGCTGTACGGCTACCGTTGTAATTGTTATAATTGGTCTATGGAATATTAAGGTCTAATAATGGTAATGGTTTCTGCAAACCAAAGGGTATCACAACACACCCATTCCAGTCACGATCCGATGACATACATTGTCAGTGTGTATTAACCCTTCACATTCCTTAAAGGCTATATTCCATTCACCCATTCCATCAAGGAAAGTATAGAGGCTAAGAGTTTAAATGAAGCATTTTGAAGACAGAGAGAAATACTCAGGTAGGTCGGGGCGTGTGAGCTTCATTTTTGGCCTCGACCTTCTTTCGTCCTCACATCGCATTTAAGTGTTGTGTTTTTCTCCCTCGGATTCGTGTTGCTTTACTGCCACGAGGGGAAAACGCAAAACTCAAGAATCCTTCATAATGTGCGAGGATTTCGCAGGAATGCAGAGGAACCTGTCAAGCATATTTTTTTATCTTTTTTATTTTTTAATATTTTTAGGAATAAGAATAATATCATATCTATATTTACTATGATTGACAGCGCAGATTTTCTTAGGTTCTTGACTGCACAAGAATTCTCGGCCTCCATACCCAGCAATATATCAACTGTCTTAAGTAATTATTCTCTGAAACGAGGGAGATAATATGTTCAATGTGCCGAGAACCAAACTGGCCGTTATATTTTTATTCTAACATAGTTATTTTTAAACAGCCCATATATGCTGTTCTCTTTTTTGGTAACTTGATGGGCCACATAACTTTGGCGCCATATTATTATGACATATTGTTAATGGACCTAGCTAAGAATAGACCCAACGGGCTAATTCCCAAACATTAAGATCTACACTCTTTTTCTTCAGGACATTGGCTCTATATTTCACAGAGTGGACCTCATGGACATGTATAATGAAAGAGTGCGTTGATGTTTATGATTTTGATTAGGTCATAGTATACTGCTACCACCGACCATGTCTAATGGATGCCGCACTGGATGACAGGTGTTGCTCACGTTATGACCAGCTTCTCTTTCAATCGCACATACAGTTAGGTTACCTTTTACAGTGAAGGCGGCTGCATCCTTTTGATATGTACAGTCTATTTTTGAACGTCGTATCACTCACGGTCGTTGAAAAGAGTGAGTTCATTTGACTTTCTCCCATAATACATGCAGTCCATATTGGGTGCTGGTCAGTGCAAACTATATTTGACCTGAATAGTAGCAAAAGCGCCTTCAAAAGTCGAGAGCAATAAGATACTACTCTTCCCAGCATAATTATTTTAAAGGCTAGATTCCAATAGAGAAAACAAATCTAGTTGAGCGTTTTTACAGAGATGAAGGAAAAATGTTTTGTGTCCCATTTATTCACCAAATGCTTTTATACCGTTTCAAATGTAATGCCCCTACCCTTTTAGGACGCTCCTTTGACACAGAAAAGCAGTAAAGACCCTCTTTTATAATGTCAACGGAACCACTGTATTACAATTTTACCAATGATCCCTTTACGGACTGGCAATGAACGCGAGGGGAAACAAAAATATTTGTTATGACTTCCCGGCAAGTCATTTTCTTCCTTGCTTGAACATCGGGCAAATGGCGGTCCCTCAGGCTAATTCATGTAGGCCATTTTAGCATGATTTCCTCAAAGCGCACTGACATTTCAAGCTGCATATCCACTATCCAACATCCTTTCAGATAAATCAGAGTTCTGAGATGCCGTGTTATATCAAAGTAATCAAGTGTATCACGCTTATGCGAAAAGGAATGGATGGGAAATGTTAAACAATACCCTCTGGCCGCTAAACCATAAACATGATAAATACGATAAAATATAGGGATAGAACGTTTGCTGATTGCTGCAATATTATCTTACTACTATTATGCCCATAGTTGCGAAACCAATCATACCCAAGTCAAGAACACACGTTATTTCTTCATGAAATTTCCTCAAAAATGAAGATTTATGATCACACATAAATATAATACAGATCTCTTTAATTTCCTCGTCATAAATGTTTTTATATTGAATTTCACTGATTATGGTAAACATGATAAGGATGTCTTTTCTTGAGTTGGTTTGTTGAATCGCTATGCCATGATTTCATAATAACATTAAGAGCTAATTACTTTAAAGCTACGCTATTCACCTCATTACATCGTAGTCTTGAATGCCCTCTTCAGCTTTGAATAAACACTGTCTCCCTCTTTCACTTTTACTTATCTAATACCCATCCCGTAGCCCAAAGCCCCTTTCACATTTGAACTCTTCCATCATGGCTTCGGACAAGGTTGGTGTTTCCGAGCTAATGCGTTATCCGCCAAAATTGAGAGAGCGCTGGTTCCACATCCTCCCTTGCGTACCTGGCGGCGTTAAATTCCTTCGTTCTGTGATCACGTGGTACAAAGCTAATAGTAAGGAATTCAGCAAATAACGGTAGTATTGTCCAAGCGTGTTGTAAGTAGACAGTATGAGGAAGAGGATGTAGTTCGAAAGACAGATGGAATGGAGACACAGAGAGAAAGAGAACGGAAAGAAGGAGAGAAATAATAGAGAGAGAAAGAGAGAGAGAGACGAAGAGAAAAGGAGTGAGAGGAGGGATATAAAGAGACAAAGAAGAGATAGAGAGGTAGAAAATGAAGATGGATAGAGGAGGAGAAGAGAGGGTTTATTATTATAGAGAGAGGGATAGAGAGAGTGTGGGAGAGAAGATTGACAAATGGAGACACAGAGACAAGATAGAAAAAGTAATGGGAGGGTGAGAGAGAAGAAGAAGGAGAGAGTGAGAGAGAGAGAGAGAGAGAGGAGTTAAAGAATGTGATTGATCACCCTTTTATGCTTAACGCGTTAGTGGCTTTTATTATCTGGTGCATGGCGGAAATGAGCGAAACAAGTTGCTTGGCTTAGGTGATGTAGAATATATTCATGATGCTTCAATCGGCATTACTTGACAAATTGCAAAGAATAATGTCTTGATTTTTGTTCCATAAAATTTGAATGAATGAATAAGCATACCATAATAGATAAAGAAATGAAATTTGCTTTAAAATCGGATTTGCTTAGCACCATCGTCCTGAGGCGCCAGACAGTCCCAGTACGGGAGGGAGGTAGAGGGGCAAACCCATTGTGCGAAACCACACGCTCCAAAGGATACATAGTCAGTATCTATAATGTTTGGGGGCATCTTCCCACAAAATAGTTATGACCTTGTCAAAATCTTATGCAATTCTACCTATGAAGAAAAAAAAGGATATACAGTGTGTTCATATCTTATGAAGACGAATGCAGTGTATATTAATAATAAATACTATTTTTTTAACGATGTTTACGAACTCGTTCTAACCCTTTTGACATGAAAAGGCATTCAAGCTGAAGGTCAGTGATGTTTTTTTTTTAAATAGTCATAATTATTCAAAAACAAGGTTGTTGTTTTTTAATTTGGGATATTTGCTTGAGTAAGTAGCCTAGCGCACATTAATTCGACATTCGACAATTCTGAGTTCTTCTTACGAGCTTATGCATCTGAGTACTTAAGTAAAATATATAGGCCTAGGAATTCCATTAACCCTACAATGTGTTCATATCTAATGACGACGAGCGCTAAGTAGTGTAATCAAACATGTTTCATTATTATTTCAAAGCAAACTGTGCTTGAGCATAGACTCTATTCGATAACTTAATGTTCTTTGTTTAAAACACACGTACAAAAAATGAACGCACTCACATAACAAACGCACTCACGTATACTCACGCACCTATATCCTCACACACACATACCCACACTGGGTCCGCTGAACTAATCAAACTGTAACGATAAAACCATTTGTGTGTAATCTTATTATAGGGCGAATCCTCACAGTGGCTAAGGTTATGAACAGCAAAGCACATTGCATCTGTCGCAGAAAGATACTAAAATAGCAGACCATGCACATCCCATCTGCGATCTTCTTTCTCAAATCAAGGAAAACGCATCCGTGCTCATATATACACCCACACTGACAGGCGCGCCGGAAGCAGTTTGGGATTGGGGTGGCAAACATTCCAGGGGGCTCACCTTCCAGGGGCAGTGACGTAATGAGCAAAAAAGTTTGGAAGGAGGGGGGGGGGGGGCAGAAGAAAAATCTGCATCACCACCACTCTTACACGTTACATGCAGGCCTCGCGGAACGCTTTTCAAAGTGGGGGTATTAACGATCAGGTAGAGCGTAAATTGGCTTGGGGTCCAGGACCTGAGCCTCGGCAGGGGTCAAGGGGCTGAGCCCCCGGAGCTCACGGATTTTAGGCATTAAATTACGGTCAGATTTAGATACCTTATTATTTTGTGACGCTGGCAGGTCACTAATTGGCGGAGAGTCCAGGGAGCAGAGCCCCCGGAAACTTAGGGTTTTTAGGTATTTAATTACGGTTAGATGAGCATCCAGGGGCCCTATTTAAAATCATTGATGTGGTCCAGGGGCAGAGCCCCCGTAAGCTCAGATGTTTTAATATTTAACTACGGTCAGAGGAGCATCCAGGGGCCGCTTAGAGCCCTTTGTGGGGTCCAGGGGGCAAAGCCCCCGGAAGCTCAGGGGTTTTAGGTATTTAATTACGGTCAGATGAGCATCCAGGGGCCGCCTTAGGGCCCTTGGTGGGGTCCAGGGGGCAGAGCCCCCGGAAGCTTGGGGGTTTTAGGTATTTAACTACGGTCAGATGAGCATCCAGGGGACCGCCTTAGGGCCCTTGGTGGGGTCCAGGGGGCAGAGCCCCCGGAAGCTCGTTTTTTTTTAAAGGTATTACTGTCAAATGAGCATCCAGGGGACCGCCTTAGGGCCCTTGGTGGAGTCCGTATGCTCTGAGGTTTAAGTTTTAATTACGGTCAGATGAGCATATTTTGATACCTCATTTGTGACGTTGGCAGGTAACTTAATATTTCTCTCTCTCTTTCTTTCTTTTTCTCTGTAACATACTTTTTCAAAAAGTGAGGGGGCTCGAGCCCCCGAGCCCAGCGGATTTGCAGACCATGACATAAAGGTTTCTAAATAAGCATATTTTTCGCCCGACTGTAAATTTGGGAATTTCTAATTTTCCAACAAACGCATAAAAAGGTATGACTTACAAAAATACTGGAAATTCATGTCATTTCAGCAACATTTGTAAATCACTGGTATCGAATAAAAAAATACCCCCCCCCCCATCAGTACGCCATCGTTCAGGAGCTCATGTCTTCTCACCCCTATATAACAAAAAACAGACACGCTTTTACATTCTCTCACAATACATGTATGTCCACGATATGCGCGTATCGCTATTATAAAAACCTCCATTGATAAATATAGGTGGCATGCGCAATTTTTAGGAAATTTAATTCCTATTAACTTTCCTTTTCTTTGAATGGAATTTATATGTGATTTAATTCTGGTTTTTATTATTGTTATGTACTTTTGGGTAAAAATACAACCATCTTTACTCCTTTACTGCCTTTTTTTTTTTTTTTTTTTGGGGGGGGGGGGGGGCGTTTTGGGGGGCAAAAATGCGTTTTGCCCCCCCACTTTTTTGACTGGGGGGGCAGCTGCCCCCCCTGCCACCCCACTTCCGGCGCCTATGCACACTGAAGTCAAGGGTTCCTAAATGGCGTGCAGTCCAAAATAAATTATCTTCTTTATTCAATAGTTGTAACAGGACCGTGGGTAACATTGTTTCTATTTCTTCCGTGTCTCCCCGTAAGGCTGTCTGCCGAGTAACTGATTGTCATCAATGACGTAAAGACATGTTAATTTCGTCCTTACTTCGGAGCGGATTGGGATGATGACTATCTAACTGTGGCTATGTGTACACAAAAGATATATTAATTGAAGAAGCTCAGAGAATCTTATCTCAAGTGGGGTTGTACACAACTTTAAAATGGTATGCAGGAGTTGGAATGAATTCTTATATATATCCGTAGTGTGTATAATTTACCATGTGTGTTTTCGCAATCGTGATATTAGCCTATGCTATACATAAACAGAATATTAGTAGTGGATGCAAAACAAGAAAAAATATATTCACTATGATTTCTAAAAACGCTCGTTTTAAAAAGCCACAGTCTATTTTATTTTACCTGACCTTGGGTTTTAGTATATGTCCTTACAATGACAACGAGCTTTTAAGTTGAGTGTTGCGGTATGCATACTAATCTGATGGTATATTTCGAAGTCATCAGTTAATTGACATTGACGCTCGAACGCATACGTTACACGTGAAAGCTCACAGTCCGCCCGCGCCGCTGTCTTAAAGGGTGCTCTTACCTCTTTCAAACAACATTTTCCACATGAATTATACAATCATAGTCTATTAGTTTCCAGTAAGCACACACTTCTAAAAGAATTATTAACTACCTTATGATTCAACCCTTGGTATTGATGCAAGGCCTGCAACATAAGACCGACCAACATTATTGTCATTTTTTTGGTTCACATGCATGTTGTGACACGATTATTATGACAGTGAAAATAAGCTCATGGTTTGTATGAATAGTGTACCGTAATAAGTGATACAAAGCCCGTCTTAATGCATGTATTAAACATTGATTTAGACCAGACCAGATAATATAACGTCTATCAGAATTAATGCATAGGTTTGTTGTGAATTATAAAGAATGACTATGACATCATATGGGAAAGTTATTTAGCCCTAATATGGTACAATACGTGAGTCCCACAATCATGTACAAACAAAACGGGATAAAAAAAAATTTAAAAAAACGATTCTGTATTGCAAATTTCATATCATAATCATCGTCAATCAATCACCATACATTTGGCTTTTAAAACCTCTCTAAATTAGTGTTGGGAGCCCCAAATTCGCTAAAAAGTTGATGGCACAATTTCAATTAAAATGTATCATAATGTGAAAGAGGGTTTAATTTTAGACACACGTCTTCTGCAAAGATTCCCCCCCCCCCCAAAAAAAAAAAGAAGAATGTGTTTGAAGACAAATATTGATAACAAAACTTGGGTTTTCTGCATGTTTTATGCAGAAAACCTAAATTTTGTATTCTTTCATCAATATTCGACTCCACACGCAATTGTTTTGAAAATCCTTGCAAAAATGACATCCTCTTTCTTATTGTGATGCAAACTAAGTGCAATTTTGCCAGCAAACTAGTGGGGCTCCCAACACTAAATAGATGGGCTTTAAATGATATAAATACAAATCCTACTGGACCATTCTAGACACGATTTCAGTTTCATGAAATTATGTTTAAAGATTTAATATAAGGACCTGTCATAACTATCTAAAATAGTTTTTTTTTGTTCATTCCAAAGTCACACATTTAACATTGTACAATAATATGGACTGTACATCTGTTCGCAAAAGTTCCTTATAGTTGCCCATGTTTTTTCTCTTTTCGGTAAAGAAGGTATTCTTCACTATCTACTTCAGCAGCTTTCGGTTCAGCTCTTTGGTCTGGTTACCTGCTGTAAAACAGTGCCATGCCGATGCCATGATGAAGCCGTCACTAGAAGAACCAAATTGGTTTGACACGCTGGGTCCCCTTGCGGGTGATCTATTACAGTAGCAGAAATTATTTTGCGTTGGGATTTCCAACTGTCCGATGAGTTCCCGGTTTTTATTGTAACAGATATATACAATCCTGTTTTGAAAACATTTCCAGTGAAGCGCCTTTAATTCTATTCAATTTTAACACGCCTTGAGGTGTGTTTCTCAGAAACAATTATTTGAATTGTATTGTAGTATAATTATAGCCAGATAGATTATGAACATTTTTGACTTTTGTAAAACAAGAGAAATCCCATTTGTTTAAATTTGCGTTTTGAAGACAGACATTCATTCTTTCATTTTTGCATTTTCTTTCTTATGTAAATGTACACGATTCTTTGTCATGATGTAATGTGTTCCCTAATATTTTGAAGCGCCTTGAGCATTTTAATTAAAATGGATAATGGCGCTATATAAATCTCATGTATTATTATTATTATTATTAAACAAAATAGGCCATTAGTTTTAAATAGAGATGTAAATGGAATTACTACTCCCTTTTTTTAAAGGAATTTTTTCGTGAATCATTATATATATATATATTAGATGTTGTGATCTTAGTACACTATAAGGTTGCGACGCTGCTCGAAAATGTGAATGGTAAGCCTTACTTGATTCTGTTGCAATTTGAATCAGCTTTGAGTTTGATTTCTGTGAACTGATTTTTAGGTGGTCTAGTTCAGTCCATTTTGGGTTCCTCGATGTTTAGTGTGGACTAAATGGAATGAATGCCCGAGCCAGTCAATTTTGATTACTAAATATATCTCAATATCGCTGTTTTCGAAGAGGTCTACGTTGTTGTCACATTCACTTCTACTTTGATTACTGTACTTCATTTTCAATTAATAGAGGTCTGATCAAAGTATTAAATGGACACCCTTTAACCCCTTTAACCCCTTTAACCCCGTCTTATTTTTTATACGCCGAATCATCGATCATAATTATGAGAACCGTCAGTTCTGACGTGAAATGATCACTTATATCAAGGGGATGACTTAAATTTCGCTTAATATCCCAGATTAGGTCATAACACCGGATTGGACCGAGCAAAGCGCGTCAAATCTCATCGCTTCAAGATATTGAATTTGCGATGATCGCTGGGGCAGAAAATTGCCTATTGGTGCGGGGAGGGAGAAATGTCGCGAAGCTCACCGCAAGGTGTTTGTACCACGGAATATATTTAGTTTCTTGGCTGTTGAGCTTAAGGGTCCCACGTATTGCCTCCTAATGGAATTGTCCAATTCACTGTCAAAATATTTATGGACGTCCATTAAAATGCCCATTCATTACGCTGAAGCATGGTGTAGCCGCGGTATACAATGTCTTAGATTATGACACGAGTCAGTCTTCTTTTCATCAATATTGCATGTTTTTTGATCAATCCTAACACATCTGATTATTATAACGGGTAAATAATTAGGGTAAACCGCAGAAGTTTAAATTCAAATCAGATGGTTTAAGTGCTTGTGTTAAAGATACTATGTCCCTTTTGCAGCCAACCTCAAATTCTGTAGAACTTTGCAGGAATTATAAATATGTCATGCATGTCCTATCTGTGAAATTTAAACATTAGCAGTGTCCTAATATTCAAATTATGCAAGGAAACCCGTTTACTTGCTAGACCTCACGGTCAGACACTATTGAGTGACTGACTGGCTTTTTTCTTCTTTGGTAATAACATACATAAAATGAGTTGTTAAGGGTACACGAGCTTTTTTGTCTACATCAATAACCCACTTCTTGTGATGGCTAAAATTAAATTGATTGAATCTTTGCGCAGCATAAAACGTAATATGACCATTCGGTACAATGGTGTGAAAATCAAGACTACTACTTATTGGCTATATAGCTCCTAAGTCGATTCGACAACTAATAGTCGTTATTTTCCCACTTAATGACATTTGCAAGCCCCCCTTTTTATAGGGAAGTTCTAAATTAGTATTATCTTTCAAATGCCGTTGAAATTTAGCCTTTTCATTTTTTGGGCCTGCAAATGGGACATAGTACTTTTAATACATTTATAGGTTTTGTCAATCTTTTTCATACAAAAATCTTTTTTTTTTTAATTTAAAAATCAGAACCACTATTTAAAAGACACTAGAATTTGTTTGTCTGAAAAGAAGACATGAGATTCATAGCTCGTTGCATTATCTATCCGTTGGTAACGAACATCATTTTTGTCTTCCTTTTTTAAATAAATATTTAACACCCATAAAAATTCCTGTGTTTAGGAAATTACTATCGGAGGGCCAATGGTACAAAGGTATCATTGCTCTACATTTAATCTCTCTAATATTGTGTTTGATCCTAAAGTATTTACATCTAAAAATCAAAACATAATTGTGCCTGTAACGTATTAAACTATGAAAAGCCTGTCGTTCTCCATTTCTATTGCAAGCTGTAAATTATTACTTACATCTCTACCACCTGAGCCTGTTTGACGACTATGTTTGCCTTTTAAATAAACAACGATGCAAATCGATCCATTTCCGTATGATTATGTTAAATACATAGAAACAGCATTTCCTTTTTAGTAGCCCATTCCTTGCATTTTGACATATTTTGATGTAAGGAGGCAAGCTATTGCTATTTATATGTATTTGGTTAAACATCTCTCCATGATATCTCGACAGGGCCCACTGGGACGATGTTAATACAGATGATATGATTGGGAAGAGTTGAAAGCAGAACGTAATAGTATTATGATGAAGGGGTTATGCATATTTTGGTCCCGTTATGCGTGGGCGCCGTTGGTTATATTGTTTACTGCAGCTGCTCCTCTTTCCTGTACCCCATGCAGCATAAGGCACGTAGCCATGCATGTCCATGGATACTGGTAATGTACCCCTTGCTTCACCAAGTTGGTTGTCGATGATGGAATGAGCAACTGCAGTCAGTATAAATTGATAATTACCGTTTCTACTTTTCAATAATCTTAAAGTTGAGAACTGGACAGTGTTAGACCTTGGTAGATAATGGGTATAACACCCCAATCACTGTATCAGAACATACAATTTTGTTGGTAATTTTTTTCCTTTCTCGAAACTTGTTTTCTTTGTATTGTCGGCAAATTTTAAGTTTCGGTGACCATTCTTATAGGTGCTTATTGGAAATATTCTGACAAGCTTGTTTGCTGACTTGGTTTTACGTTATTATCAACTTAAAACCAAACCGTCTGGCGACACCCTGTCAAAGTTAATGTTTAAACCCATGTAGATGATGCTCAAACATTTTTCATCAACAAGTTTACTTTCAAGTTTTCAAGGTGAACAAGAAAACATTAAACTGCAAATTTGAAATTTACCATACCTATTTTGTAAAATAGATCGATTGATAACACCTGAGCTTTCTCTTTTCCTCATTATGACTCCATTACCCAGGAATAAACTCCTACGACTTTGTCCCCGATTTTTAATCTTAACTTAATATACCACTGTTATACATGAAGAGAGGAAATCAATTTCCGTTTCTGGTTATTGCTTGTATTCGGAGACCGTCAAACAAAATCGATTTTCTCGACATAATGCGACGAAATTACTTTCTGGGTGCGAAATGTTCATATACAATATCTTGCAGAGGTTAATTCATTTCATAGATTTGATTTAGATTAAATCTATGCACCGCACTGGTTAAGTTATGAAGCCCATTTTCTTACAACCGTTACCTATTATGTATGTGGTCTCTTTCTCTTTCTCCCTGCACCTGTCATTGTCTTCTTCATTATTTCCCTACTGACCTCTCCACGCCACGATATTCACGTGATTTATTATACGTACACATTAATTTTTCTCACACGCACATGCACCTACCCACCTATACACCAACAATGACGCACATGATATAGGTACTAATATCTCATTTTTCCATTAAGTTAGATCAGATTCGCACGGAGGGCCTCTAGTTAACTAACTACTCTTATGCGTCAATTCATGTTGTGGCACTGGTTAGGCTCCTTGCCTCAAGGCAGCTGACACCATCTTCTGTAGTGTCCTTTCCTCATCGTAATAGACTTGTATGCCCTAGGACTCACATTGTATTATTGCTTTTCCCATTTGAAAATGAGAAATGAACTTTAGAATAAACATGAAAGACGAACAGAGAAGAGAAGTTTAAGATTTTCGGACAAGAATTCAATCTGGGGGTGTTTCATAAAGCTGTTCGTAAGTTACGCACGACTTTACGCACGACTGGTGATATGTTCTTGTGCTACATGTAAATGATTAAGAATCTGATTAGCACCCAAGAACATGTTCCAGTCGTGCGTAACTTACGAACATCTTTATGAAACACCCCCCTGGTCCTGCAAGTGAATTACTGCGTTGGTCTTTTTGAACGAAATAGAAATCAAAAGGAAGGCGGAAGAAGAAGTAGTAGTGAAGGATTTCTTGGACTCCAACTCACCCTTTACCTATATCATTCCCTGGCGTTAGGTGGCATGCAAGGAACGTCGGATATCAGTTAACTATATTCCCACAAATATTTGAACGGCTACGCATGCACGGCAGTAGCGGTAATACCACGCCATGACGTAAGACGGGTTGATTAACAATACATTAAGGAACATCTCCCCTAGAACCTCCCCATGGCCAGAGAATGACAAACAGGACGAGGAGGTACTCCAAACACGTCCCAAGTTGACGTTGATCGAGACTACACTATCCCAACGGAGAAGAGGCAAGGGTGATTGAAAGAACTATAATAGTGTCAAGAGGTTTTTTGAAAGGTATCCGGGGTATCCGACATATTTTCTTCCTACACACTCAGCTACGAGGCGTAAGGTCAGAGGGAGGGGATGGGGTGGTTGGGGGGGGGGGTCTAGGCCATGTTTGGACATTTGGACAGAGAGGTAGTCTATTAGAATCTTTTGAAATTATCTCATGGAGTGAATTTTTATGACAAACTTGTTTCGTCATTATAAAAAGTGTCATTACTTTACTCATTCGCTTTGCTCGCTCGCACAATTTACAAACTGGAAATGTTGATATTTGGGCAAGTGACCTCAGTTTCCTTTTGGGATGTCGTGTCCATTATGTCCATTATAATCTATGGTCCTGGGGGATGTTTCACAAAGATCCTAAGTTGAACTTATCTCTAAGTTGGACTAAACAATTATGGAAAGCCGTTAGCATCCTTGAAAATATTTTGTAAAAGTTGTTTTAAAAGGCATAAAATGTTGATTCAAATCATTCATATTTTCTATTATCATGGGAGATTTCATGTTCTTGATGTGAAATTTATGATAAGTCTAAAATACTTGAATTTCGCTTTTGAATATATTTCATTATAAGGCTACAAATGGCTCTCCATAATATTTAAGTCCAACTTAGAGTTAAGTTTGACTTAGAATCTTTGTGAAACACCCCCCTGGTCGTAGCAGAATGAGAAACCGTGAAAATATGAAAGCACTAAACGTCTTATAACTTGCAGTTTATTCTTCCGGCAAATGTGTACAGCATTGGAAGCTTGCTGATGTTATTCCATGAATGTGCGTATACCAAGCCTTCCCAGGACAATGTACGTGCCTTGTAAAGGATATTGATGTTTTAACTGCACCACGTATTAGCCGTCTTTTGAAGGAGATCGCATTTACATTTTGAACACTGTGGTATTCAGACTGGTTGAATTCCGGAATCTCAAGTAGATATGAACCAATTTGAAAACTGCTGAGAACAAATTGAATGGATAGCCATAAATATCAAAATCCCAGTTTATGTCTGTTCTTTGATTTTGATCTTGTATGGTCAGGATCCGGCTGGGCCTTGACCCTCATTTAGTTTTACCAGTCATGGAGGCCCTAAGATTGATAGCTCACAAATTAGATCAAGCCCTACGAATAAAACTATATCAGGTTTTAAAAATATTGTTTTACCTCTTCGTTTTGTTAGGCATATTCGAAAATTGGTATTCGTGTTGGCATTTGTATGTATTGTTCTGTAGTGATAGACCGATGTACCATCTCTATATTCTACCAAGGGCAAGAAAGGGATAAAGATATCTAAGTGTAGTGTGGATTAGTGTTCTGTTGTTAGATCATTGTCAGAGCACTACCACACATGGAAGTAGGTATAACAACTCTTTCTACTTACAGAAGGTTGAAATGTTTTTCACGAATTTCCTTTTAATCTAACTTCATTCGCCAATTTTGAGCGATAAAATATATTTTTAGGAAATTCTAAAAGGCAGACATTTATTTTGTAGCTGGTAGTGCCACGAGGAAAATCATCAGTTTTCCTTTGCCATTATATTTCGGCCTCGTTCTTCCTCTCAGTTCATCACACTTTGTATATCCCTCGTATTACCTTAATGTTACCTTAATCCAGGGAGCCTACTCTTAGCACGCTTATCTAGTCACCTGATAAAGAATGGAAAATTATATGAGGTAAAAAGGCAAGAACAGGCAGGGGGAAAGTACACTGGCTTGAAGCCCGCTAGGCAGCAGAACCAAGTACGTCTTATCGATATCATCCTATTTACATTAAAGATGAAGACATTTTTGGAGTGACTCTCAAGGCTCTTTAAGAATACATCCCAAGGGATATTACACGGGCGATAGATTTCCTTGAGTACTACTGTGTGCTTTACCTATCTCATAATCAGAGTATGAATACTCTTTTAACCGAGATAATTATATAGGCCTATCAATTAACGATTAGCTGTTCATGTTTTCCCTTGACTGTCATGTTTTATGATCATAATGTAATAAAATAATAATGTTGTGAAAACTTCCTACATTCCAGCGCATTGTATCATGACTACATAGGTAGAGTAAATAGCATTATATTTTATAATTTTCATATTATTAACTAATCATTGTTAACTCGTTTTTTCTATTATAAAGAGTAATTTTCTTGCATCCCATGCAATAACCCAACATACCCCCCCCCCCCCTTCTCTCTGTCTCTCTACTTTATTCTGTTTCTAACACACTCATTCAATTCCTTAATTTTTCATCTTTCATTATTAGGCATAATCATGAGATCATCCATTCAATTCAATTCAAGTATGCGAGTAAAAGGATCTTTTGATCAAACATTATCTTCGAATAAGCAAATCTACATCACAATACTCTTTTCACTGCATGGAATAAAAAAAGAAATCAAAAGAAATATCACAAAATCTATTTTATTATTTAGACATTCCTCTAGATTATTGCCCAGTTCAACAAACTTCAGAGCTCACGTACCAGATGACATTGAAATTATTTAAAATTTTTTGAATCAATGTAGTGGTATAGTATATACCTAGCAAACCCTGGAGCAACCCCAGGCAATGTTACCTGCATGCAGGCTCAGCCCCTTCTCTGTGGAGAATATAGCGGTGACCTTCTGTTTTCTGCGACTAATCCGAACCCACTTTGACTGCAATAACGCAAAACCAAAGTCTACAAACATAATTGGTGCTCATAAGCAGTGGAGAGTGTTTCAAACTTAAGGAACAGGAATCGGGGGCTAAGTTATACAACAGCATTCCCCAATATTCGCAATCGCACTTCTCTGTGCTTTTTACAAAAGATCTCTTTCACAACTAAAATCATTAATACCATAAGACCTTCATAAAATATGTATTGTTTTTTCATTAGATACCATTATTCTTTTTGTTTTGCTTTGTGTTGTTCTGCCCCTCCCTCCCCTCCCCCATCCTTCTTCTTTTCCCACTACTTCTTCTTTTTCTTTTTTCTTCTGGTCCCCATGAAAGACCAGCTGCACTATACAAGTGCTTCTAGCCGTCTGTTTTCTCTGTCTTTTTGCTTATTTCGTTGTACATACTTTCGTTCTTAATGTTGTTGCTGTTGTTTGTTTTTGTCTTGCTCATGTATACTATATGTTATGTATAATTTTATAGATTTCTTGTTAATTTTTCTTTTGTTACATTATTGTGAATTATTTTTATATGAAGGAAATAAAAATGAAACGAACGAATGCACCGATATTGATTCCAAATTAATTCCATCATTATATTTTTTCTCAAAATGTATCTTCATTTGTTTTCAGTTAAAACATGCATTATATAGCCATATTATTGCAATTTACGTGTCGACGGCGTTGTATTAACAATACCACAATGAGCTACCTCTGGGTAAAGGTGCATTTGTACAATAACCATTTGGAGGAATTGTACAGCAATTCCTCGATTCCTCCTACGCGATCGATTGGTTTTTGAGCATTTTCAAAAGTGGTTGCTGTATGCGTACCGGTCAGTGGCTGACCGAGGTTGCTTATTTATTGATCTTTTCAAAACGTCTCAGTTTCGGACTATCTTTTCTCCTTCAACCAGCTGCCATTGACAGTAATTTGCCTTTCAATATGGATTGGCTAGTGTTAAATTTCTGTAATGTATTCCTGTTCAGAGCATATTTTGATACGTCTTACGTTCTTGCTTGATCAACTCATTAACGTATCTTTTTTGCTTTCTATTTCTCCATTGGGCGTAATATTATGTGCGTGTGTGTATGTGGGTTTGAGTGCGCGTGGGTGTTAGTGTGTTTTCCAGCTTCATAATTCCGTATGCACGTATAATTAATCTTTCTTTATCTATATTTTCAACCTGTCTATGATCATATAACGATGTGAAATTATTGTATCATTGTCTAATATACTGGAACTGATCAAAGGTGAGTAAAGGTTTTGTTCAAAGTCATGAATTAAGTGAAAATGTTGTTGATGTTGTTGTTGCATCATATATTTCTCACCACCTCACTTTCTCTTTCTCTCTCTCTCTCTCCCTCTCTCTTTCTCCCTGCCTCTCTATAAGTTATATTAATTCCTAATCATTGTGGCCAGAAAACGCGATGAAATGTTGGCAGTAATCCCCTCCCCACCCTCTCTCTCTCTCTCTCTCTCTCTCTTTCTCTTTCCGTTTGTCCAACTGCCAATCTGTCTTGGTATGACCTGATATCTGGCATCGATCAGTTCAAACCATGCAGCACTTATACCCAACCCATGAAGCGTAAGATGTTAAAGCTTCAGCACACATGCAGATCAGTCCACCAAATCAGGTCAAACTTGAACAAGATCCTCTTTCCACCTGCTTCTTGTTTAAGTCCTCTTCGATCTTCATGTTGTTCATACCTTTGATAGCTTTTGGCTCGAAATTAAAAATGGTATGTTTTTTTAAGCGTTTAAAGTAACGATTCGGGGAACCGTGGGTTCAAGAAAGTGCTCGCTTGCAAAACGTAGAAATGGGAAAGTTGATATTCGAGCAAGAGATGTCACCCCCCCCCCCCCCGGAGAATTAGCTCGTACACCTAGGAGTGCAATTTATCATAGTGATTGGAATATCATACAGTGTTTATTGCATTCAGGCCTTACGTCTTATAAAGAGTTACGATTCATCCGGATCAATCGTAAGTTTGCAGTCTCCTGTCGCTTATCAATCGCAAACAAGTTGCAATTAATCACAACTATTTATAAGACAGGGCCCGGGTAATACAAATTCGCTGTTACCCCTTTCATTTCGAACAGGGCATAAATAGAATGGAAATTAAAATGCCTCGACCTTCTGGTGAATTATTCGTTTATTTGCACGGGACCAGTAATATTGAAGTGTATTATAATATCGATATTAGTATTCAATTCATACATCCTTTCGGAGGATAACAGGATTTAGCTTACTGTTTCCACTATATTCAAGCACTGAAATGACAGATACACCAACCTATTTGTTCACTCAAGGTAAGTTTTCAATAGTTGCCAAGTATTCTACATTGCCATCTACTAAAATTACCATGAAGTAAGTCCTTTTGTCCTCTTATCCGTTCTTATTTCAGAGAAATTAATTCCCCATGAAAAGAAACGGAAAAGGTCTGCTTTGTTTACGAGTATAACAATAATAAATACAATCATACACATTGAAAGTTTGACAGTTCGTTGACCTGGTCTACATTACAGTTCCATCTTCTTCCTTCATACGTCATTTTACCTGCCAATCTTTCTCTTTCTCGACTGACTGACTCGTGATACAGGATATTGATCAATCAACGCACAACCGTCAACAATTCAGCCCACCTACATTACCAGAAGGACCATTCCTACTTGCACAAAGTTCCATCCCGGGGCTCCATCGCATGGTTGCTAAAATACCCACGCCATACGGTTTCTTTCTTTCTTTCATTGCTTCTTTCTTCCTGCCAATCTGTCCCCTTATTTCTCCCCTTCTTTCTCTCTCTCTTTCTCTCTCTCTCTCTCTCTCTCTCTCTCTCTCTCTTTCTCTCTCTCTCTCTCTCTCTCTCTCCCCCTCTCCTTTCCCCTTCTCTTTCTCTCCACTGTTTCTATATCAACATTCTGATTTGCGTACCTTCCACTGCAAGAAATGGCTTTGTACATTTTGTTCACTCCAAAGCGATCGTGCACTCGAGAGTATTTTGACCGCCACTTCTCAGGAAAGAGGAAAAAGCGTGATAATGAAATCCTGGCAGTGGGAACGTGTTTTGAGTACAATCTTCTGGATGCATGATAGATGAAGGCTTATGTAAACATTGAGATCAATGCATGAACCAGGTCAAATCCTCACTGTGAGTGAAAACGAGTCGGTAAAATGAGACAACGTAAATGTATCCAAGAGGGAGATTACTTATCGATGCAGCCATATTTCTTTCCTCGTAATGAAAAAATTGATTCCATGATTAAGGTAACTACAGTTAAAAAAGATCAAAGTAGCTTCAATTGTTTTTAGCTTTCTGTGGTTCTTTAATTTTTTATTCAAAACAAGGTCGAGTGCGAAGTATAGTTTTGCAATCATGGTAGTTCTTTTTACGAATTAGCTCTCGCATATCGGATTTTCAGTATTAAAAAAATATATATATATAAGCTTTTTATGATTTCTCGATCTTTCGCTAAAAAAGATCCATATACTAGAAAAATAACAAGCTGGAAATGAAACTTAAATTCCGCCTACATATTGAAGTCCGTCAGTGATTTGCTTTATACCTTATTTTCATAAAACCTTAATAAAGTGAAATTCAAAATGATTAAAATGTTATTCTGGGATGTAGTTCCATAACTTTTTTTGATAAATAAATCTGAACACCGTTGTGCATTGGTTTCGACCGCATGCATACAGCAAATGCACTATGAACAAGATCTTATAATAATATTTTACTTCACTTTATGTAAGTAGAGTAGTGAGTTAGAATGCAAAATACAGATAATATATTTCGGCTTAGCGTTGCATACACTACACCTACTTCAACCTCATGTAGGAACGTTGTCTCTGCGTTTTTTATTTCCCATTTTTCTTAATGTGCTTGTCTATTACATGTATCTAAACATCCTCTTATGAAATTAATGCCCAACTCGGCCAGGAGCGGAACATCTGGATAAATACTGCGGCGCTGTGGACCTGCAGGAAACATCATCATATTTCCCGCCTAAAATATATGCACCACATTATGCAGAAATGCTACCGTCTGCCTTGTAGGAAACTATTGCGTAGTATGACGTCGCTACTGTGTTGTGTGTTGTTTGTAGAATTAGCAAGAAATTGCTTTTAGTTTACGTTTCAGTTTTGCGCTTTATACTAGACAGCCCCATCCCAAAATATAGGTGATTTGAGTTTACTCTTACTTACACTTGCAGATTGTCAATTCGTTTTACAATACAATAGAATGACTTATACCGTATTATAAAAACGCTGTGATCCATCACTGCCGTTTATTCGTTGTTAAAAATATCCCTAGAATGTATTTTCACAAAACTCGGTACTTCATTGAATTTAATGATTCTTTAGTTTACGTCATGTGCTGTGAAAAGAGAGTCGTTTTATGTATATTTCTTTCAGTTCAAAAGTAGTTCTATACAGGAGTGGTAATCGTAGAAGTAGTAGTAGTAGTATATTTTTTTTAATTGCACTTATGTAACAGATCGAATGATATATTTCCATTGATTAAAATTAAGGTATTCTAAAAAAATGCAAAGAAAGTGGGTGGTAAAAGGGTTATTTTCTTTCCCAATTTGACTGACGATTGAATTCTAGTAACGGTATATGGTTAGTAGGGAAACCGTAATTATATATTACCCCAGGCAAGTTGCATGCAGAGAGAACATCACCCTATAGGGAAGAAGCAAAACTTACTTGATTTCTTAATGTGGCGTTGGTGTCAATCCAAACATGATTCAAATTGTCCATTATAAGGGTCCCCGTGCCCTAGCTGTCTGTAAAATTAAATTAACTTGTCGAAAAACAAAATGGAGTCTCCCTCAGGAAAAATTGTGTATTTTAAGGGGCAATTATGGGGCGCAGTGTAGACGGGAGTCTAGATTCGGCTCCTGCTAAAAATCAACGCGATATTCTCATTGCACTAGATGTATACTGTTGTTAGGATTAACTACAATTTCATCTTCATTTTCTCGACATGTTAAATGGAGTTACGAAAAGGGCACTATCATTCATCCCATGTCTTTGTGTATATTTAGTTGCATATTTTTGCTTCAATAAAATGTTGGGAGTAATATCGCACCAAGCGATATCGCACCGAGCAGCATGAACGGTAGAGTAAAGTTTCAAAAATACATATTATTTAATGAAAAGTTTTTATATCATATAAAACGATGTTGTGCTTCTAGATCATATTTTGTACTTTTGCAAAAATCCATATTTTTTGTCATGGATTCTATTTTCTGTGATGATATCTTTTATCACATACCAATTCATTGTGTTGTACTGAATATCGTCAAATCCAACCCCCTTCAAAATTAATACACTCATTGAAGAATCTCTATATCTTATGTAAATCATATCCATCGGTGTCACGTAAAGGTACTATGTCCACTTTGCGGCCAACATCAAATTCTGTAAAACTTTGCAGGAATTATGAATATGTCATGTATGTCCTATCTGTGGAATTTAAACGTCAGCAGTGTCCTAGTATTCAAATTATACATGGAAACCTGTTAACTTTCTAGACTTCACTGTCAAACATTATTGAGTGACTGACTGACTTCGATTTTTTTTTCTTCGGTAATAACATACATAAAATGAGCTGTAAAGGGTACATGAGCATTTGCTTACATCAATCACCCCCTTCTTGTAATGGCCAAAATTAAACTGATTGAACCTTGCGCAGTACAAGATGTGCACCATTCGGTACAAGAGTCTGAAAATCAGACTATTACTAAAAGGATTGCAATCCTAAAGTTGATTCGACAACTAACGGTAGATGTTTTCCCACAAAAAGACATTTTGAAGCCCTTTCGTTTTTAAGGAAGTTCTAATTAGTATTATTTTTAAAATGCCGGTGGAATTTAACCTTTTCATTTTTTGGCCTACAAATGGGACACAGAACCTTTAACTGAGTTACACTTAAACTCTATCGTGTATACGTTAGTTGAAAGACGGGTTTCAAAATGCCTCTCCAATTACCCTTGTTATGTTCTAGCCAAGGGTAGATGTCTCTGACCGCGCTCATTGAAACAGTTTATCCCATGGCCGGTGATGCATGCCCAGATTTATTTCTTAATGAGATGGTGATGATATACTATGAGCTTTTGGCTTTCATTGAAGAAAAGAATAGAGGAAGTCAGAGAGAGAAAAATTGATTTTAAAAAAATGACTCGTGCTGGTATCTTTCAAACACCATCTGCCTTTCAATTATGTACTAAGAATATCCAGAATGTATTGAGACGATCCTGAATTTTTTTGAAGAGGTCGAGGGGAAATAAAATGTTAAATTATATTAAAAAAACAAATATGACCAGAAAACACGTTAATGTATTGTTTTCAAATTCAATATTCAATAACATAAACAACAGACACATTTTGGAAATATTCTACCTAAAATTTCCGTGTTTGATTACACTTCTTGCCTCCAATTATGATTGAAAGTATTGCTAATTTCAGTTGTATGTCTGTATACTTTGAACTATCATCGGAAAGCCACAAGAAAGAAAACAAAATATATAACCTTTTCAACTTTCCTCTCCTTTCTCTGTTGCCTATACGTCTCTATACTCCACACTCTCTAAATTTTGATCACTTTCTCCTGTTTGTCCTCTTTCCCCTCGCACATAGTTTGCATACAGTGGCATCCTCAACCACAACCCAACACACACAGTCATGAATTGTATTCAATCTAACAGACAATTAATATCACCATGGTTACGTACATTGATTACTTCATATTCTACTCTTCTACACGAAGCTGGATTGTGTGCTTAAATGAACGTATTGTAAAGGTGGTAACTAACAGCTTCATTGAACTTAACTTCCATCGTCCAAGCAAAATTCGATTCTGCACTGACGAATATCAAGGACTATTAATGCTTCCAACTTTACAGTTGTTAATGAAATAAATTGAATTCACTGCAGAATCAAATTCAATCCGTCCCTGCCTGAGTGGGTTCCGTATCTCTATCTCGCACGTGCTACCGATCAGTTTGATATCAGTATGTCGTCTTCTCTCACTCTGTCCTCTTTACATCCGATTCCTGGTATTTTAAGTCCCAGGATTCCTTACCAAAGTGCCACTTTCTGGCGCCATGCATCTTCTATTGATTTCAACCGCTTCAGAATGACTACTCTGTTTAGGAAATGCAGAACGCATCCCGTCTGGGTGTCATGTACAAGTAAATACAACCCTATACATGAGACCCGATAGTGCGTCAGGTCATGATATTAATGTTATCATCGGATTTTATAATGGGGGCGATTATTCCAGTACAGGAAACATTCTTTTTCTCAAACGCAGGATTTCTTAGCTAACAGGTATCAAGGTACATGGTTGCCACTTGATTCTGAGCATTATGGAAATTATATGTTGAGCCCTAGAGTTGTCATCAATCACAAAATAGTTCTCTATCGTTATATAAAAAGTGAATTGTTATGTGTTTTTTTTTTTTTATTTGTTATTCCATTACACCTAATATACAGAAAAACAGCTCACTTTGTATTAAATTATTTTTTAAAGTATTTTTAAAATTTACTCTTTTTTAATGTTTATAATTTCTTAGCTTTTTTGTTGATAGTTACTTTGGGATATAATAAAACGTCGTAAATCAAAGTCTCCAGTAATATGATTATCAATTCATTCTTGGTAATGGTTCTTTTAAATACTGCTATCTTTGTGTGCCACTATATGGTATACAGTGGAATATTATTATGACTATGTACTAGCCTCAACTGTAGACTCTCCTATGTTAATCCTATGTTACTTTGGTGGGTTGGAAGTATTGGAATCAATGACTCCCTGTCGCCCCACAACACTCCAGTTGAGACATGTAGTTTCGACTACCCAGATGATGTGCCCCTCAAATCAAAGGATCTAGCTTGGAGTATTGAAATTCGGTTCTCCGCCACGCAATGACGTTGGCAGTCACAAAGAGTCAATATTTGAAGGAGACCCAAATCCTATAAGGGAGTGGGCCACGAAAGAGGTACTAAGTGTAAAATACAGATCGTCCTCTACAAGGTATATTTCAAGGTTTGTCACAGTGAGACCAAGATCAAGATTAAAATAAAAAGTGTTCGGGGTGCTTTATATATCTATCAATTTACAATACACTGGAGAAGTAACTGTTTCGGGTTTTACATCTTTTTTCTTCCCACGCTCGTAGAACTGCATATGTAACGACATTGATCTTTTGAAGGGCTATCCCTGCCATCAAATTACATGTTACTCTTCATGTGTGTGTTAGCCCCCGTATGGAGAATCCATTTTGTTTAGTTTCCCATCATCTTCTTCAAATATTGATACAACCACAGCATTCACGTCACAGCTCTCTAATACCCCCCGCGTAAGAATATCACATTGCGTACACATAATTTATGCGTCCAGCGATCGCGGGAATCGGGGAATATTCGGAGGCCCTTTGTATTTCGATGGGGCCTAACCATTCCATGTACACTGTAAAACTTGTAAATAATTAAGGGTCATTTACTTCATTATAGTACATGGCTTTCGTCAGTAAATATAAAACACATGTAATTTAAATAAATGCTGTAATATGTGTTTGTAATCTAGTGCACAATATTAGACGTTTAATTTGTTACCGAGAGCTTTTACCTGACTGGACCAAAAATATGTATTTCTGTATATGCCACTTGCCTTCTAAATAGACAGTCATGGCAACGCATTGTATATAATGGCAAAAGCTACTATGATCTTTTTTGTTATTTTTATTATTATCGTCGTTATTATTATTATCATTATTGTTGTTGCTATTATTATCATCATATAAAGTAGGCCTGTTAATATTATTAATGTTGTTATTATTATTATCATTATTAGAAGGCCAATTATTATTATTACCATTGTTATTATTATTATTATTATTTTTAATATTATAATTATAATTATAATTATTATTATTATAATCATATATGTTGTTTTATTGTTATTCTGTGGAACATTCAACATTTCTTTACAATGAAGAGCGAGCAACACACAGATAACACATGCAGAGAGAGAGTATAGACGAAGTAGACGATAGAAAATTTTGAAGAAAACAAAATGCAAAAAATGAGATTTGATTTCTCACATTGAAATCTAAAAACAATTACAGCGGTTAGCAGTGATACAACCACATTGTGGACGAATAATTCAAATTAATATCAATATCAATCAATATCAATATAGTAACTTTGAAATCGTTGAACAGTGTGCCGAATTATTTGCTGTTCGTCTAACAAGACATCAAAATTGCTTATCGTGTTTCTCACAAAGTATTTGTATTAGTATCGAATTCATTACAAAAACAACACATGCATAAATGGTGATCAGAAATGCACACTGTGATTGCATTGTATGTATGATTTATGCCGAAGGGGATAGACTTCTCCAAGACAGGAATATAAAGAGCAAATCCTTTGCCATCTGTTCAGCTGACATTTTGCTTGACATTCATGTTCATGTACTGTCTGTTATCATGCATGTATCTTTCTTAGATGTGAATAGATAGTATTATAGCATGCCTCCATATAGATGATAATGGATGATGACGTGAATCTGGGGGATGAGAGCTCCAAGATGAGACAGAAGCACGCGTTGTTAAGACTGTTACCTGTATTTGTGACGTTCAGACAAAATTCAAAGTTACGATGTCTGACGATTTTTCTTTTTAATAGAGATACCTCGATTTAATCTACTCCAACAATGAAATATTGTGGCACAAGAATTATAAGATAGTTCTAGCAATAATAATAAAAAGCATAGTTTGAAAACGTAATGTAACTATAACAAGATTGCAAAGACATGCGAGAAACAACCAAAGGGCAATTTTGATACCCGTTATTTATCCCTTAGAAATCATTTTATATCATTTCAATAGATGACGGACTGGGCTATTGAAATTGCCTAAATTGACTTTTCGAAGGTCATTTTGATCATGTTCTTATTATTCAAATTATGATATGTAACGTAGACTTATCGATTTCTAAAGAAAAAAGTTTATGTTATCATTGTGGTTGTCGCTGATGTAGTTTGTAGTAGCAATCGGTGAATTAATATCCCATATTAAAACTAAATGTATCTATAACCATACTCATATTGATTGTTGTAAAGCGCATAGAGAATTTATTATTATGCGCTATATAAAAATGACTTTATTATTATTATTATTATTATCAAGCCCACCCCCACCACCACTACCGAACGGCAAATTTTGCGCTACCATGCAGATTAGTGGCCCGGTCTATATGGAAGCCACGATCCGGCACATTAAACAACCTGGAGCAAATGAACCACTTAGCAGCAGAACGATGCCTATAGAGATATATATAGATTAGCATCATCAACGTATTACGTGCGTTCATTCGGAAAAGCGGTCAGCCTTGTTAAATCAGATCTGTTTCACATTCGTCTAGCTTCAAACCGGTGGCGTCAGGTGCTGTAGAAAGAGGTCTAGCAAAAGACAGAGAGGGGTGAGTGGCATGGGTGATGGTCGTCAAAAAAGCGCAAATATTACGCCACCAGCTATCATTCGTATTTGGGTATGTGCATTAGTGTCTCGCACACAAAGGCACGTCTTGTAAATTTGCCAAGAACGGATGCCATTTACATTAAGAGTAGAGTAGCACGTCTTGAAAAAATAATCATGTATGTGGAAAAAGGAGTAACTCGTTTATGGAGAGTAGAGACAGAGAACAAGGAAGCTGTGTGCAAACGACTCACACCCCATAATTTCGGTCAATAAATGTAATTCCTGAGGGAAAGCATGCACTTGGAATCACCCCGCGTTGTTCCATAAAGGCATCTCCTCGCCCCAATCCACACCCCTTTCAGAAAGGTGAAGCTGCCTCCAAAGAAAGCGCCACATACTACAATCAAAATCATGCAAGACATTCATTTGCGCCACTTTATTCCCGACCTTTCTCTTTTTTCTCGTTCGTCTTCAAGAAGGCCCTTGTGATCACGTGCTTGTATTCAGCACTCTGAATAGCCAGTATAATTATATTCTTATCACGAGCAATGACAAGCATATTTCCCTTTGTCAATTTTTACATCGAAACGAGTTAGTACGTCGTCTCAATCAAAGTCTCAACCACAATCATGTAGCATTCGCAAGATCATACAGGTGTCGTGATCTAGTGGTTAACTCATTGGACTCATAGGAGTGTAGACCACACGGTTCTTGGTTCAAATCCCTGTCTATCGTGATGATCACAGCACTTAACTCCTGAAGGAAAACATTACTCTCGACCTGTATTATTTGTATAAACTTGGTTAGGAGAAATGAAGTGCCTTATCATGAAAGCGCGGCTAAAGCCCGTATAATATTATTGTAATTATTATTTTCATTATTATTATCAATAATATATTGATATTGTTATGTTTAACCATGGATTAACGTCACTACGATAGAGCCACGTACATCCCGTAACTATTTCAAGAAGGCTCGTCGCTTTCACTTATTTATATCATGTCTAAATATTTTGACCTCGAAGTAAAATAGAATGCATATTTCACTCAGACCACTCCCCCCCCCCTTGTTTTTACCTAATACGTCATCGATGCTAACACCAGTGAAATAATCAGGACCAATCATTGGTTGTGTCATTGTAATAAGTCCCGATCATCTGTTAAGCAAGTATCAATCTAGCTTTGATTAAGTGTGACCCAGCGACCAATCTCACTCTTATTGCTTAATCCCGGGCATGTTTGTTCTCCTAAGAAAAACATTTTGTAATTAGTTGCACTCCTCCATGATCAATTACTGATAGAAACTTCAAATAATCTCCGTTAATTAAGTGTCCTGTTTGTTTATTGCAATCTCTCTCTCTCTCTCTCTCTCTCTCTTTCCCTTTCACTCTCTATGTCATTATGAATCAATAAAAGAGAAATTAAGAAGAAATTTATAAACATAAACAAAAGGAGGCAAGTAAAAAAAAATCATTTCTTAGGCGATGTACATTTGAAACAAAATATACAATTAGGGGGAATAAGGATTAAATATCATATTTCACTTTATTCTGTGAGTTTTTCATAGGTTCCGAACGCCTCTAAATATAATATTTTGCTAAGCTGAAACTGTGGGATCACTGCAGTGAGATATAGTGATGAAGGCTTTTGACTTTGAGACAAGAGGTCCTATGTTCGATCCTTTCTCGGCTCTTGCATCCTTGCAATGGAAAGGTGATCCTCTCGAATTAGGTGTATTATGTACCTTGCAATGCCGTGGTAACATTGTCGGTGCATGACGAGCGGTAATACTGATGTAGCTACCCTGGGAAAATAGAACCATTATTCTTCTTATCATTAGTTTGCTCATCATTATACAAGTAGGTATACACCAACTAAGCCAATAATGCTAATAATATCATGCAAATGCAACAAGAAAGTTCATTATTATCCCCGTCTTCCATCGACAAGACTCAGTTGGTCACTCATGCAACAAATTTTCATTTCGCAAATGGCTGTCGAATGACCTTACGCCCAATGAACAATGATCTTTAATGCATTCATAGACCTTACGCCCAATGAACAATGGTCTTTAATGCATTTATAGTCCATATTCATTACAAGGGTTACCATGATAATGAGCCGCCTTCTCGGTAGTTTTTTTATTATACTGATCAGGATACAAGACTTTTAAAGGGAGTGAATTTTGATTTCCGCAGTAAAAAAATGTATAATGCTGTATACTTGTTTGTATTTGTTACGTGTAGTTCACTTTCAAAGTGTCCTACCAGTTCTGTGGAATTATGTGTTTTCATGCAGTATTATGCCTTCATATATCTGTCTATACGATAATCATTAAACAAATAAAAAAAAATAAAAAAAAATGAATACAATCTATAGCATCTCCATATCGAATAAAACTCAACCCGTCTGCAATTCAAACAATAAATGAAAAGAACAGGATCGTTAATACTTCACGCTGTTAAATAACTGAATCATGTAGATAAGAAAAGAACGAGGATTAAAATCTATAATATGATATATATTATAAATGGTTCCTTGGATGAAACCAGACAGTGTATTGATGGTATGTATTTTTGTAAATCCCTTCTCTCTTCGCCATCCTTTCCGGAACACAGAAGCAAAGAAAGAAAATATTCAATCACGGGGTCTACAAAACATGAAACACCCCAACAAATATTGCGGGGGAAAAGGCGATCAGAAAAGATCTACAGGAGTCATCTACACCATGTCAATTTTCATTACAAAGGCATGTGGAAGTTTTATCCCCTGTCTGTGGCTAATTCAGCTTGTCTTTCACCACCAATCCTCTATATTGTGTCACCACAAATTAGCCCGATACTTCAATGAGTAATGGCATGCATTTCTGATACGGACTGGATGTGGTCATGTTCATCCAATATCCTGACATACATTGATCATTTCTTTTGACGCTGCCAAATTGAATATGATCGTTCACTCATATCTCATTATAGAATCAATTATTAATACGCCTGCGTGCATCAAAGAACGCGCATGAACGATGTTGCAAAAAGGGATGATAATGGACATCTAGGGCAGTTCTGCTATACACACGTGCACACGGTATTTATCATAGCTGTTGCTTTCTATGATCCTTTCTGAAAGCAAACGTCATCATGAAACGGCAGTACAACCTTTGTTGTTAAACATCTTTCAAAGAAGATCTATTGCAATCATTATCGAAGATGATTATAACGAGGTTCGATCTATCAGCAGCTGTCTCGCTTCTGTCAACGTTTAACATGAAAACATGCGCAGAAGAAAACAAGTGAAGATAATGCTGAGTTTGAAAAAGACTGCATGATATCATAATCATCCTGAATTGTAATTCATGCAGTTTGTGACTTTATTGTTCGGCTAGTAAAATGCTCAGAGATGTTTTTTTCTTCAGAAAACCCATGGTTTTCAAGATTTCAAGATTTCAAATTTATTCATGTTTCCAACAAAACATTACAAATCAATTATAAGCATTTAAAACAAATTTAAGAAATACATGTTGGAAACATGCCCTGTGAGACATTGGTCAGGTTTACTTCTCTATCCTTTTCTATTTGTTACTGGGCTGTCTTACATTTTCTTGAAGAAGAATAAGCCGATGTCATATATCTGTAGTTTTTTTAATTCAATGCAAATTTCGCAGAATTCTTTTAAAACATCATTTTGTTATAATTATCGTAACGCAAAACCAACTTTTAATTAAATGGACCCAACTCTTGTGTACAAGGCAATTATCCTTACACATTGGATAATTTGGACAACTAAAACAATCTCGATTTTGTGTTCATATATATTTTATGATAAATCATAGGCTGATTGACTAGGTCCTATGTGTTTGAATAGTGGCAAAGAGGAAAGAAACAGTAAGAGCAACGCATTAGAAAACGCGATTGTTCCTACTACACAAAAATACCATGGTATCTATTTTCTGATCAAAATTTAGTAAAGCAGAATAATTGGTACGCTTAAATAATGTAATACGATGAACATGTCCTGCTATGTGCATCATCAACATGATTGAAATGTCATCTTCCTCGTTCTGACTACCTGAATGCCAGCACACATTATCTGTTTCGACCACGCATAATTCTCCTGGTATTATTCAAGGTTGCATCAATATTTACATTTAATTGTTTCACATTTCCTATTGATGAGTGAACGTGCGAATGATCAATCCACCCAAATTAAACCTCATGGTCATTATCATAATAATAATATTGCAAATACGTATGGCGCCCAATCATATTCCCAGTATATACAAGTATAGGTGTTTTTCGTAGTGTCTCTGTGGCTATGGTAGTGGTATTTTGACTTGATGTCAATTCAGGCGTTTGTGCATGGGAGTCATGATCTCTATATTATTAAGTGAACAAAATTAATGTATGATATGTATATTATGGGTGTGGGCATTTGTATGTGAGTGTACGTGGTTGTGTATTGTGTGTGCATCTTTAAAATAAAAGACATATTGGAGCTTTTGCACTGATCAGAGTAAAATACAAAAAAGAGAATATTCTTTTATTTACCTTTTGAATGAAAGCCGCCCAAAAACCCTTTAGCTTTGATTGATGTAGTACCTTTACACCCCAAACACATATTATATACCTATCTAAACTCCTTTACACAACTTACGATATATTACATTTACCCCGATAGTTTTTATGTATATAATTACAGACACACCATATACAGCTTATTAAATGCTGATAAAGACATTAATTAGGCTGTTGTGAATAACATTTATATTATCCACCCAATGACTCATAACGAGTCTCTACTATGAATAGAACACTATCAACAGGTTAGTATTTAAACAACAGGTCATATAGCAGATTCATTTTCCAATATTACCTCGCCTTCATTAGTTGGTGTGGAGAGCCTCGGTGCGCAGGTGTATTTCAGTGGCACTTAAGTCGTATATAGTGGGTTGTGTTACACCTTCCAACAGCTATATTGCGTGTTATTGAAGTATTCTACCGCCACATTATGAGCGCAGGGTGTTTCAAGAAATAACCGTATTACCTTTTAAAGCATCTTCCTGGTGATAAAGTCATGTACAAGAAGTCCATACAAATTATGTTTTCCTATGTATTGCCTCTTAAGGTTTATTTATTGATTGTTGTTTAGTGGTCATTGACAATAATAATTGATAGGTTTATTGAACAGTATTATGTTAATCATGAAACCAGTATCTAATTTCATCTTGTATGTCTGTAAATTCAAACGGAAACACATTATATTCTGTGTTCAGAAATCAAAGATCATAATATTCATTGTAATAATGATATTCTGCCCATGGAACATAGCATTAGATTCAGCGGATAAGTATGTTGTATCGAGACAACGGTGGAAACTTTCAATGGGTGCATAAGTAAGGGATGAGGCCCCCTGGAGGTGTGACATTATTCACCGATCGTCCCGGGACCCGATGTTAGCTGGATTGAGGCCCTCGTCTAGTCCATAAGGTACTTTACATGAAGAGAGAATACAAGGTGATGTATTTCATCTTCTGACAGAGTATGCATACATCTACTGCATTTTTGACTGACTTTTGACGATCTTCAAGGGCTAACTAATGCTCTTTTAATGGCATTGTACATCTTAATGATATAAAAATTAAATTTAAAATTGATGAAAGTTGTGCCATTATGATTTCTATCGTATGCTCAAAGCATCACTTTGAACTCTTCAATGATTGGAGCATTATCGTGTTTCATTTTGTATTTTGTTCTTCTTATACTATAAGTTATACAATTATTTATATTCAATGCTTTTTGATCAGGGAAGACAACATGGTATGATGTTCATAATGTTGTAGTTGTATATTATAGAAAACTTAATTCAAAGCTTTGGTCGATTAGTCATAATTATAGAAAAAATAGAATTCAAACACAGAGAGGAATGGTATTATTTCAGATTTAACTGAAAGTGCTAGATGATGGGATACCGTATTTAAAACCATTACATAATCACATTTTCACTGTGACCTCAGGATTGAGGTGAAGGCGCTACATGACTTGTTACAATGAATGTTAAGACCGATCGAGTGGTATATATAGGGGCAGGTGGCTCAACGAATAAGCACAATTGTTTAAAAAATGTATATAGTTACATTTGTGATTGATGAAGGTCTAAGGCGTATAGAAGCCGAGGGGGGGGGGGGGGAGGCTACAGCTCCCTGATGATATTACCAATATCTGGACAACTGACATCTGATATTTTGGCAGCGGGGATTAATAGACTGTGAGAAAATTAAATTTTGACTTTAGTTCGCAACACATTTTCTATTTTATTCTTCATTTCTTTGATGGATTTACAGTATTTAAATGTTATATTTTCAATCAAACATCAACATGATTACATATCAATTTCAATTATGTCTAATTATGCCTAATCGCTTTCTTAGAAAATTGAAGGCTCCTGGAACAGCATTTAACGATGGTAGTGTCAGATTTGTATCCAAATTCTTTTCCCACTTAGATCGTACGCAATATGCGTCGTTTTTATGCCACTATAAATAGCTACTTGTATATTATTATGATCCTTTTTTTCGCATTTTTACTAAAATGCATCTCTCTCTCTCTCTCTCTCTCTCTCTCTCTCTCTCTCTCTCAGTATCTCTCTCTCTCTCTCTCTCTCTCTCTCTCTCTCTCTCAGTATCTCTCTCTCTCTCTCTCTCTCTCAATTATCACTATACCTCTGTATTTCTCTCCCCTTCTCTTTCTCTTCCCCCCTCTGTTCTATCTGTCCATACTCTACATGTACACCACCCTCTCTCTCTTTTCCACTTTCGTTCTCTCTCTGTCTCTCTCTCTCTCCCTTTCTCTCTTTCTCATGCAGTCTCTGTCTGTCTGTCTCTCTCCCTCTCTCTCTCTTCCATGAGCTCCTATTCCTGACCTTTACCATCCATGTCATTGCTCTTGAACCTGGTTTGTCTATTGATACGAGCAGACGATAAACATAGGCCTATCTCACATATTTGGCGGGAATGGCATTTCATGCTAATGAATGTTACGCCAGCCGAGGACAGCGCTCATAAAAGAAGGCTTTATAGTGAAGCATCTATATAGCCTCAAGATAATGCGCAGGTACTGCAGGGAAATGAATTTACGGCTGAGGGGTAATGTGTTCATCCCTGAACGGTATTTTGGTTCCAATTTTGTTGTTATTTTCCTATGTGTGGGTTGTATCTTCTGCATTATACCAGTGCTACTTTCTATTTTGTTCGGGGATGGACCGTTTTATCTAGAGTGTAAAGTATGGGTGAAATGGCATCAGCATCAGGCATCTGCAAGGCTGGGTTGATAAAACGGATAAATTGAGAGTCAAGGGACTTCTATTACATCAGGTCCGTGGGCAAATGCAGCCTATCTCGATGAAGCACTCCCAGAAACAAAAGAACCAATATTCTATATGAGCTATAAGAGTTATTCAAAGTTTAGTCCTAATGTCACCAACACGTCCCTAGCCCCACTCTCAATTCCCTATATAATAATTATCTTAGAGACAGTAATGTTGTTTTGGCGTATTGCTTTCTTGAGAGAAAATTCATTTTTCCTTTACCTGTATAGCTTAGGGGTTTAATTTTATAAATTACTTTGGCATTGTGTATGTACACTTTAATTCCGTTTGTTATTTGGTAATATGCAGTCAGATGTTGTAGGTCTAGCTATTTTATTACCGTGGCCGACACTATGTCACGTAACATTAATGTTACCGCTTATATTATTCGGTGAACCCGAAACCAGTTTGAGCTGCATTCAATCTACGCTGAGAATACAATGTGCTATTCACGAAACATTATTAGGTTTTCTCACAAGAAGCTCACGGACTCAAATTTCAGAAGAAAGAGAGAGAGGGGGTTGGGGGAACTATGGTAATGTTCACTGTGGCTTCGATACAACATTTCCAAGGAGAGTCCTCTTTCATGATTCGAGACAGTGACAAGAGCGCAATATTAGTTCGGGCTGTGCTCCCTGCTGTTTCAGCAGGCATGAAATGTTTTAAATTCGTCACTTTTCTCTTTTACCTAGTACATTTTATCAAATAGCTATACAAAAATGAAATGTTAAAACTCGACAACGTTGAATTTGCTTGTTTCAAATATAACGATATAAATATATATTATAACCATGCATAAATATATTAACTTCTGAAAGGACGTTATTTTTAAGAATAGATATTGTAATAATTGTGTACCATATTATAAAAAAGGTTACCGGCCTCTGCATCATTAAATGCTGTAAACATAGGATCGTTGTTTATTTTATCATCGTACCCTCTATGCTCTATGTAAGTGAATTAAGGAGCGCATCTCTGATTGGAGCTTGGTATATGGTATGTGAACACTTGCAAGAAGTAGGACAAGGCTGTCATTTATTACTGATGCACAAACCACACGCAAATGATTTCACAAAGTGCGCTGACCTGCTGCTAAACATGATCACAATGTACTTTTAGTTCATGAATGTTCGACATAATGTGCATCATGATTTCATGTCTTCCACCCGCGAAGGAGTATACATTTACAGGCGACTCTTGATGTGTGAAGACTATAGTAGCTACGTTATTACTTTTCCTTTTTTTTTAATCTAAAATCTACATAGTGATTGATTTTATGTTATAATTAATTCCATTTTATTTCTATCATAGGCTGATATTACGGGGACACGCAGAGGTAGATTGTTCCCCCAATAATTGCAAAACACGACACTGAAAAGTGAGAAATTTCTGTTAATATTGAGAAAATTCTGAGAAAAATTTAGGCACGAATAACGCTCAGAAAATATATTATGTGAAACATTAAGAATCCTTTTCGCCTATATACTTGACAGAGATATCTGAGATCTGCTACATTTCAAAATGGTGGTTGCTGCCCCTGTTCCAATCATTATGTCTTGTTAATTGCCTTTTCATGTGTTTCTCACTTCTCTCAGTTTTTCTAAACCTGTTTGTTACTGTCTATATTTCTTCTTACATTTCAAAAATCTGATATATGATTTTTAAGCGTCTTTAAAGATGATTTAAGGATTCTTGTAAAGAAAACTCCATCAGAGTTGCACGAAGTCATGGTGACAGAACAGGTGACTACTTGGCTGCTTCGTTTGATTTCTGCTCTTTCTATGCTTTTAATCTATTCATTAGTTCTTTTTGTCGTTAATAACGTCTAATAACGACAAAAACATCATATCACTGTATGCCATGTGCAAAATACATCCCCTAATGTCGATCATCGTAACTATCTGTCTGCCCGCTGTATATCTGGCACCTTGAAAGTCGAACATCTCCCAACCCCACCGGGAGGTGGCCTGGTGTTATATGAGATCACCTCAAGACGCAGTTATCAGATCCAATTATTTCAGGCTCTCGACAGATTCCAAGAACACTCTTCCTTTCAGCTTCATGACATAACATCCATAGTCGTTCATGGTCGAACAATGATTTCCAAACCACGTGATGATGACATTAACATGATCTCAATTTGCATAAGACAGAATGTTGCAAAGTCTCACAAGACATGAATGTAACTCTTTACTCATGAATTTGTTTTTTTCCCAGAGAGGAAGGAAAAGATATGCCCTTTGAGGCGATCAGTAAGTCAATATGGAATAATGCCAAGTCTGGCGCCTCTACAGATAAAATAATTAGTTATATATATGTATTGACTGCAGCGATTGCCTACGAAGCAATCTGAATTTTTCATCAGAACGAAATCATCTTCTTAATCCCGATGACATTTTTAACCTTTGCATTTTCCGCAATATCGTAGCTTATGTAATGTGACCCTTAGAAATATCATTTGGATTATTTGAAGGATACACTTGGGGTTGACAGCAACTTTGCCTCTGAAGGTCACGACACCCTTGTCAGCTGTACATAGAACAATCAAACACTATGCATGTCAACTCAGGCCACTCATTCAATTCAATTCTTAACTCGTATTCCTTTTGGTGAATAAATATTAGTCAGATGTTCCCTGAATTCTGGGAAAATATTTGAAGAGGCAGATGGAAAATGTTGGAAATAAAGGAAAGAGAGAGGGGATAGAGAGAGAGAGAGAGAGAGAGAGAGATTAATACTAAATGAAAGAGAGAGAGAGAGAGGGGGAGGCTGGAGTGAAAGAAGGGGAAAGAGAGAGTCGAATAGAGATTAGAGAAAAGAGAATGGATAAGACGAAAAAAACATGTTATATCGATGAGTAATATACGTGTTCAGGTCATATAAAGCTACATTTGAAGTCATTGGTAGAAATGAACTAATATGCAAGTATAATCAAAAGCTTTAAAACTAGAAGAAATATGAACAATGAACTTAGTAGTACACTACATTAAATAAGCCGGAAAGAAGTTTCTAACAAATTTTACGATGTATTATCGTAAATATTTTGTTTTCTTAACAGAGGAAGTCTGATTGGGGTACCTATATCTTTCTCTAAAGTAGAAAGAAGATAATATATCCATTTACATTATACTCTGATAATCCTTCTCAGTTCTGCATGGATATAACAAAGAAAACATATAGATAAAAATTGAAAATAAGTATGGTCACACTGTTTCACACTGCAAGATTTATTTTTAAAACGCCCACAATGAAATGTTATATTTTAGTATCTTCTAAAATTCAGGTCAACACGCAAGTATGTAAGTTATTTTTGGCGTTTCTGTCTAATTATAAGATGGAACAACCCACGTGTTATTATAGAATGAATAGGTATCATGTTTAATGAACGACTAACACCGAAAAATACTGTTTTTGTTATACTCGTCAATTCGATGCACTAGTTTTCCACTGCTAACAGTTTCTCGCCTTAGGGGGTTCCTTGTAAGGGTGTCGCAGTTGGATTGAGGGTGAAATATAGCTTTCATAGTCTTCCTTACCATGACGTCATTGTGTAATGTCGTTTCCTGAGCAATATACAGGGATCTCAATTACTCTCTAGTGGTGATAGTAAAACAAACTCGGCTATCTCGTGCCATCTTGATGTATGGATCAGGTAGGTAAACAAAATAAATTGCTATGTAGCTTGTCATGGATATAAGAGCATGTCCAGCGGATATTGTGAGTAGATTTTATGTGATAAGACTGTTGGCTCATGTACTCATAAATTTAATGAGGAAAATATATATTTATAGATTAATATAAGTAATTATCAAGTTATTAATTCGAGGGGTCGTTGTTAAAATTAGTTGGAGTGGTAAATGCACGTTAATTATCGAAAGAGGTGAAATTTGAATTTCTTAAAGATCCAAAGCACGCCCAATTACCACGTTTCTATTACCCGCACATGATCGAGATCATTTATTATTACCGAAATCAATTATTTAAAATAACCAGCAAACCAGTAGCAGCAGCAAGATTACTATCTCCACAACGGCCGCCAACACCAAACAGCATCATCAGTAGATGTATACAGCACCAGGGCCTGTACCTGTACCAGCACAAGTACCACCATCATCCTCAACATCACAACCGTTAACATGCTCCATGGTGACATGCAGCAGCACCAGCACAAACCATATTATCACCACCACCACCATCACTAGCAAGAACGTTGTCTAAAATTGACAAACATGGTGGGCGATGTTTCTGGACGGCCATCCGTACTGACAGTAGTAGACACACTGAAAATCGAAGGTGTACACTGTCTCCATCCCATGCTAGATGAGCCCCTGGCTAAAAACATCTACATACTTTTGTTCCTCACCTGAACATTAATGTTAATCTAAGAATTACTCTTATTGTTACTTAAACTATATTGGTGATGCTACTATCCTACTCTATTTGCAGATAAAGCTCGGTGGACTTGCAGGCCTACTTCTAAGATGGCGGGCCAGTGTCTACAAACTCCTCTGGCGTGAGATGATTGTCTTTATTCTCTTCTACACGGTCGTCAGCCTCATCTACCGGTTCGCGCTCGTTGGATCGGACGATGTCAAAATAGGCTTCGAGAAGCTGGCCATTTACGCTTACGACTACACCAAAGTGTTCCCTATAAGTTTCGTGCTGGGTTTCTATGTTACCGTTGTCTTTGATAGGTAAGTTTCATTTCTAAGTAGACTTGACATAACTTTGAATACCAGTTTTCTAGACAGTGTTTGTTTGAATTAATAGACGCCATTCATACAACCATCCAAGTTCGAATATGTTTCAAATAACAACACATAAATCGAAACTGAAATTATTATATTGTATACTTTGTTTATTCTTTAAAAAAGAATCTATTATTGATTCTGTATTGTTTCTGACAAATATGCATATCACTCTTAGGGATGAGGGATCACGAAATGTGTATTGGCATCTTCATTCACCGCAAGTTATTTACTCCCTGCATGCATGGCATTCTCAATCTCCCTTGCCAGTTTAAATACGGAAGTCTGCTCTTTTTCCGAATTCATTTAACTCTAATTCATCTATTTCCTTCTACCTTCTTTTAACCTTTCTTTCCTCTCTCCCATCGTTTTATATCATTATTCAATTTCTGTAGTCAGGCTATGCGTTTTGCCTCCATATTGTGTTGTCTAACAATGTGTCAACGAGTTAGAAACTGAGTCAACCGTCATATCCAGCTGCATTACTGGAGTATTAACACTCACGCCTACGCGAACAAAATTCCTCACGTACTCTGTCCTAATTTTCTATTCTAATAGAAGGAAACAACTTCAAAATTACAACAACAACAAAAAAAATCACATTTTCACATATCAAAAATACAAATATGATTCCTGAACACTTAATGTCGTCTTTCATTGCCAAATCCGAACGTGTCCTATTTAGTGAATGCGTCTGTTGTCCACAAAGTCTCGTATTTTCCTCTGTTTTCACATTACCTTTGGACAGGTTTTAGATGGCATTTACATCCTTTTGTGAAACCAGGGCTGTGCATCTGTTGTTTAGTGAACATGATTTTGTTCACCATGTGATGGCAACGTAGAACCATAATGTTTATTTTGTTGTAAGGTGACACGTTTGATAATTTGGGTTCATTGTGAAAGCTGCTCCCTTAGCACAATCAACATTCGGAGAAGTTGCTGTATTACCGGTATTGATTTGTTCCCTTTCTTTCATGGTACCGCTCTGCACAACTACCACGCATTTACTCTTCATCACATAAGTATAAACGATTCGTTTCATAAAAAAGGGAAACATGGTTATTTAAAAATGATTTATTATAGATAGGAGTCAGCTCTGTCGGTCACCATCAGTTATTATTGGATCTCTCTCTAAATGCCTCACTTTCAACGAGAAAATTGAGTTCTGGTGAAAATAAAAAGTATTTTTTGAGCTTTTTCAATTTTTGTTGTAAGTGTGGAAGAACATCATAGAAATTTTTTCTCTGAAAGGGATGACTCTTCAAATGTTCTAATATATTCGGAATATGACAGGTAATAGCTTAATTTAATGTTTGGTTTCTAATATATTCGGAATATGACAGGTAATAGCTTAATTTAATGTTTGGACGCAACTTTCATGCCATACGTTTGTGAAGCCCCATATACACATTCCTGTATACAGCGCATAATTACTGTCAGCAAGAAGATCGATTTCTCATCATTTTGATAATACCAAGACCTCACAGTATACACCAATACTTTGTGTCACAATATCAATCTCTCCCAGGTGCTTCCAGGCAGTCTCTTTCACAATGCAATCGCATGACCAGAAATCAACTTTATCTTTAAGTGAAACAATTCCGTGCCTTCAGACGATGTAGCCATCACGCCTCAAATGAAGATGGGACCCGTATGATGGACCAGGGTATTTACATTTCACATTCTCCCTAACAGCAGGAGAAGCTTTTCAGACGACGGCTCTGACCTCTCAATGTGTGGTAGAAAACTTGAACAACCATTTCACTCGTCGTCTTTACGTCATTATGAGATGTTGTCTCATGTCATATGGAGGCCCATTACTTTGTTACTTCGGTAGACGACTAAACTGAACGCCATCAAAGACAGTTGATGGGACTAAGTGTATGGTCAATGCTTAAAAATGATCTACTCTTGGATGGTATAAGTAGGAATAAAGTTCAAAACAACTTATTTGAAGTTTCGTTGTTTATCTAAGTCAGATGATGCCAGTGTAGGATGAATACCAACTGTCAACACTATTTGGCATGTGCATGTCAACTAGATGATATACACTGGGGTCACATAGCTGCAGCAGCATCACTGAACAAAATCTAACCAAACCTTTGAGTTTGCGGAATCAAAATATAGATCCATTAAATACTAAAAAATACCAATGACTACAAGTGAAATATATCAATAGACATGCCAGAAATGACGAAAGAAGATTCTCGTTATTATAAATATGCCATTTAATGAGATTATTAATCTTACATGCTAATGTTACGATAGTTCTCTCCTTAGTCACTTTTATTTAAATTCCATCATTTCATCTTTGTATTTGTATTTTATTTTCTATGATTCATTGTACAAACCTGCCTTGAACCCGAATAGGTTCATGGACCTGGCTATGTTTGTGCTTGTAATATTGTGCTTGTAATATTGTGCTTGTGCAAATTCGTGTAATGCTATTTATACTTTTCTTTAAAATAAAGAAATTATTAGAGCCACAACTCATGATGTTTTTTTTTCTTTCTCTCCTAAACCCAGATGGTGGATGCAATTCAAATCGATACCCTGGCCAGACCGGGTGGTGTATAATGTCTCCGCTCATGTACTTGGGAACGACGAGGATGGGAAGATAATAAGGAGAACATTAGCTCGTTATGTCAACCTAGCAGCTATACTGGTATACAGGTCTGGGAGCAAGAGGGTTAAGAAAAGGTTCCCAACTCTTGCGCATCTTGTAGAGGCAGGTATGACGTCATAAGGAGGAGGGATGAAATACCTCCAATAATATTCGGAATTTGGATTGGTATATTGTGATGGTGATCGAAATCAAATTATTATGATAAAGAAAGAAATTTCTAATGACCTTAAATATTGTTAGTATTTAATAAAACATGTCTAATAGGGATAAGAATTTTAGAGTAAGTCGTGAGATGAAAATATGTCTACGTGTCAATTACATATCAAAAATATATCTCCACCCCCCCCCCCCCTCTTTTAAACCATCAGTCTGCTTTCATCGGGCACATATACTATTATAGGCACTATGAAAACTGAAATATCTTCCAAGGGAGTTTGAATATACAACAAGAAGAAATATGTTCATGTATCTTGAGCTTGTATCATAAATCACATGCTACGTGCACCCTAGGGTATCCTCACATACATTCACATCACCTTCACCTTCCGGCAACGCATACAGACCTCAATAATTTATGGCGTATTTGCTTTCCATTGAGCAGGCATTTTCAGGAATAATATTCTTTCATACTCCATGCTCAATAGTAATTTCAGGTTCGTTTCAGAGAAATTAAACATTCTCTTTGTGAAAATATTCTCGTCCAAATATCCGTTCTATAACACATTCCGCTTTGAATGACATGCCGTTTTTTGTGTAAGCTGGTTTTATTATTTGTTACTCCCCAGTGGGGCATTATGTCAAGGACAATGCATGTACTACTAGTATATCATTTACCTCACCGTGTCCAATTCTTTATGTGTAACTGAGTGATTTGTTAGAATGATAAATGATAAAAGAAATGAGAATGATTGATCAGTCTGACGATAGTCCTTTATGGATGTCATATTCACAAACAGGTATCAATTAATAATTAATATATGAAGGATTCACATAGAAGACAGTATCAATAAGTTTAGAATTCACATTATGTAAGCTTAATCTATCTTCCCCTTGACAATGAATAATATTTGCTCGTTTTTTAAATTACTTACCACCTAACAATGACTCATACTAAAAAAAGTTTTCTTTATAAAGATACTGGTATTTTTTTGCAGTCTGTTCTGATGAAGGTAATTGAATTTAATTTTGTCATGTGTCTTCAAAAACTGCTCGTATGATTTCTTTTCTTTAGGTTTAATGACTGATGATGAGAAGGATATATTTAAGAACCTAGGCACAGAGAATCCTAAATACTGGGTACCTTGTGCTTGGTTTGTCAATCTATGCAGAATGTGTCGCAAACAAGCCCGTATTATCAGTGACCCGGCCATGAAAACAGTCGTAGACGTAAGTATGAACGGTATCCGTGTCAGGTAGTGGTGGTGGTGGTGGTGGTGGTGGTGGTGGTGGTGGTGGTGGTGGTGGTGGTGAGGGTGGTGGTGGTGGTGGTGGTGGTGGTGGTGGTGGTGGTGGTGGTGGTGATGGTGGTGATGGGGGTGGTTGTGACAGGTTGATGGTAGTGATGGCAGTGGTCATGTTGGGGTCAGTGGTGGTGATGGTGATGGTGTGGTGATAGTTGTGAAGATGTTGGTGGTGATTGTGTGTTGATGGTGTTGCTAGTGGGGGTGATGATGATGGTAATATGGGTGATGATGATGTGGTGCTGTTGGTGCTGGTGGTAAAATCGTTGTTGGTAGTGTTGTTCATGGTGATGGTGATGGTAGTGTTGTTCATGATGATGTTGTTGGTGGTAGTGATGATAGTAATGGGGATGATATTGATAAATATGGAACGAAACATAATGACAATGTGATGAGGATGATATTAATGAGAGTGAATGATAATGGCGAGAGAGGAAGGAGAAGAATACTGATGATAGTTGACGAAAGTAGGGCTGAAAAATCACTGGTGGTACTGATTATATTATTCGTTTGTTTACATATCAGTCATCACAGAAAACTAGTAATTGACAACTATGCCTGTCAAATTAGTGATATTATGAAAATATAGGAGTATTATTGAGGAATTATATATCCCTCCACAGTCACACATACAAAATGAAACCAGAAGTTAGGCTTCCCTTTTTTTTTTTTTTTTTTTTTATCTGGTTACGTTAAATCATGAAAGAATACGAACAGATTAAGATGTTAGCATTGTCAAAGTGGTGATTTAATTGTTTAAATGTGAGTTCATCCATATTTAAGTAGCCCTAACACACAAACTAGAATGAGGAAAAGTATATTGGGCTTGTCTCTGTCTTTCTCTTTACGATATCTTCCCTGCATCTCTCTCTCTCTCTCTCTCTCTCTCTCTCTCTCTCTCTCTCTGCATCCACATCTCCTATGTGCCGCTTTGCCCATGACTGTTCATTTCCTCTCTTTAATCTCCCTTATTCTCTGCCTCTCGTTTTCTAGACCATTACCCCCTTCTTTCCGTTCTATCAGTCTGTATCTCGTCCCTCTATTTCCCCCTCTTCGCGCCTCTCTCTCTCTCTCTCTCTCTCTCTCTCTTACTCCTTCTCTCACCCTCTCTCTCTTTCTCTTTTTCTATATCTGTGCGAGGGTGGCCTAAGTCTATATTTATAAACTTATACATTTTCGTCGTGGATTGCAATGTTGACACAATTTATTCTACGTTCCTTTGCAACTAAAACATAATAAGTTCACATCTAACAAAGAAAGTATACGTGAAAGTTAATAATGGGTCTACAAGATTTGTTATGTGATCTACAATTGTTCTGTGGAGTATTTTGTGGTCAAGCTAATGTGTTGAAATCAATATACTTGTGTTTTCTCATACATTCAGGACTTACTTTTTGTAAAAATCCAAGCTCTGTGGCAATGGCGATGTTTTGTTCATCGAGTATAGAATGATGTTATGTTAATAATGAATACCCCTGCACAGCAAGCATAATTATATTCAGGACACTACGTGGAATATAACTTGACATATTAAAGCCCCTGATTAGCTCCCAAGTTACATATAATTTTCAACGTGTGTTAGGAAGCTTTACTCTGACAGTTCTGTTAGCGCCAAATCGCCTCATCCACGGATTCGAGAATGCTTTTAATGTTTGTGTGAGCTGTATAAACTCTCGCTCTATGTAGGCTAAGCACACTTGGGTTAATGGGGCGGGTCGTCATCTCTTCGCATTACCTCCTTCGCTTAATTCTATAGAGCTGAGGACAATCTAGGCATTTTAGGAATAAGTTGCAAGGTGCATGATGAATCAATCCCGTTATTTGCCATAGCACTTTAATGGACCTTACTAATGACGGAAGATCGATTGGATTGGCAAGCTTTCAAAGAGAAACCAGTGATACCCCTTTCCACTCAGTCATCTGACCACGCAAATCATCTGTACTTAAAGAAGTCACTCGTCGTCTGTAATTTCCGCCAATCATAACAAGCCAAATACATCTTCCTCTTCTTAGATGTTCTCCATTTCCGTAAGATGGTCAAAGGAATATGAATGACCTACAGAAGTCTTACTGTATAAGCTCGTAGTCTAGTGGGCTTTCTATCAGTGCTGTCCGATATTTTTCTTTTTTCTTTATATTCCTTAAACTTTCCTTTATTTGCTACGTTGGTATCTTAATCCAATTGTTTTTATAGGTTTTTGTTATTCATTCCGCTGTTGATCTCTCATCGCGTCGTATGTTGTTTTCTTTAGTTTTCTGTGATTAGCATGCGCTATTCCTCTTCTCTTTCTCTCATATCTCTTTTCTTTTCTGTTAAAAGTCACATTGTTATTATTTTGCATGAATTATATCTCACTTGCCCGTTATTGAACCGTTTTCATCGATCTCTTGAATTAGTAAAAAAAAAAAAATACATAAGTTCTTACAAAAGAGAAATTGATCTTCTCTGAAACTGGTCTTTTTCATAATTATTTGCCTTATTTCACACACTGCCGGCATGCATACTAATACTCTTCAAATCATTTTGCTGAAGGCAAGCGAGTCTCACACGTTACTTTGTGTATTTTTGTATTCAAAATGTTTTATTTATGAATAACATCGAATGTATCGAGACATTCTTGAGTATGGTAATCATGTTATCTTTGTATCTCCCAATATTGCATTTCATGTCACTCAGATTACATGGCTTTGAATTCATATTCCATACGAGAACGCAAGGTTGAAACACACCACTGTCTCCATATTTCGTATTTTAAATCTCACCCCAAATGTCAAATATAGCATATGTAAGAAGAGGTAGTCCTCTGGTATCAAACACGTGTTACATGAGAGAGGGGTATACGTCACTCGTCGCCTGTTATATGCTTTAATCAAGATTGGCCACAGGCATCTTATTCTCTAGAGCCTTCTGGTGGAAAGAAGCCAATCAAATGACCATACCAGCAGTGGAGTAACCATAAGGATACGATGGCGTCAGTCAAAATACTGTACATACGTATGTTAATCGTAGAAAAGGGCGTTATTGTCGTTAGCTCCTTTCCTTTCCTATTTTTAAAATTTTACAAGATTGTGTGAGTGAGCGTGGCTGTGTGTGAGCCTGCATGTATACAGTTTTTGGAGACTGTGAAAGAGTCACCCATCCTCTCTTATTTCTCTTCCAGCCCTCCCCCTTTTTAAATGGTGTTTCATCAAATTAATGTCGTTTAATGTGAAAAATTAGAGAATAAGAGGAATAAAATCCAACTTAAATGATTCAAGAAATATACAAAGAAAGATTCTAAACGAGCAATGTTAAATACTGCTGTGTCAAAAGCATATGATAATATCAATAAACACATAGCTCTTGTCGCCGCAAGTTTTTTTAACAGGTTTTTAAAGGTTTTATACAGATATCAATGCCCCTGAGCTATCCAGCTGTTTTCAATTCCTCCTTTGTATATAAAAATGTTCTGCGTATAAAATGCCCCGCCCCCCCCCCCCCCCCCCCCCCCCCCCCCCACTCCGAGAACGGACGGACCCCATGCGTGTTACCAAAATGTCCGTAACAAAAGAAAAAGGTCGACCGGTATTGACTTTACACACCGGACTTTTGCTGAAAATGGGGGGGGGGGGTGCTGAAAAAGGCTCGTATAACAAAAGAAAAAGGTCGACCGTATTGACTTTACACACCGGACTTTTGCTGAAAGGGGGGGGGGGGGTCGCTTGGAACACGCATATGCGTACCCTAAATAACACTGAGTGGGGGGCGGGTAAAATGCAAGTATTTTTATGTTTCATGTGGAAAATAAAAACAAACAATAAAACTTCATACTATACGGTAAATGAGACCAGAGTTTGGATGATAAATCATGTTCTGTCAAGGGATGCGAGGCTCAACAAATCTCTCTAAATGGATGCAACGTTTAACCGGAGGCTGGAAGATGTTAAGAGTTAATTTCCGGGCTCCATGTTGAGCTCCTTGACTGTAAAGATTTTCCCCGAAGACAAACTATTATCAATGTATTATGACACATGCATGTAGAATGGCGTCCTATATTTTCCCGTATATCTTATACATTCGGTAACACTGTTTAATCGATATATTTTACGGAGTTTCCAAATAATGAGGAAAAGAGCTCTATGTAGAATGGACACTAGGAAGATAACTTAACTAGCATGAAGATGTTACGATACGTGTATACTGAACACTATTTACGGTTACAATATTGAACGCAATAGATGACTTTTTTTTACCTTTTTCGCACGCTTTGAAGTGCTCATAAGTGATCATAATTTTAAAAGGTTTTAAACCGCAAATGTAATGTTTACGGATGCCGAAATTTTCATTCATTCATTCATTCATTCATTCAAACGCACGTTATGGGACATGCTATGAGTTGAAAGCTTTTCTTCTGGGTATTTCTTAATCTTGAAAAATGAAATAAATATTTATCAAACTGCAAAAAATAATCATAAAATCAATTATACATGAAATACGTGGTAAAATTGTCAACATTTGAGACGCCGTTCTAAATTTGTTCTTATTTGTTTTCCCTTCTGTGTCCTTCTCCACCCATACACCATTGGTGTGAGAGAGGGTAAGATGGATGATTCTCCTTCTCTCCCACCCCATCCTCTTCTCTCCTTTCCTCTGTCTTTCCCCTTTCACCATTTGCTCTGTCATTGATCATACGTGGGCAGTGAATAGCCGATGGAAATCATCTCGCCCACCGTGCAAATGAGATTCCCTGCTCCTAATCTTATTTCCCGAAATCTGACCCACGCTTTTTGTCTGACTTTGAGCGTCATTTCCCTCCACCGCGCGCCCCTCTCGCTTGGGACTGCTTTCTTTGCCAACGATTTCTTACATTTATAATGTACTCTATCCGTATGCAGTCCTGTCTATGTCTCATAGTCTCCTTATCTCAGCATCTGTATAGAGCTTATACAGTTTCGGCTGTCTCTTGCATGTTACTTCCCGATTTCATTTGTTTTTATTTAATTTGTATTTTATTATGTTTCTCTTTGTTCAAATTTCATAATGCTGATTAAAATATCTTCGGAGGTCTCCTGGATAGCTATTTCTAATTTATACCTACCGATCAATAAGTAATTTGTCAGATTTTCCATTATCATCTTCTTTCCCTTTCCTATGATTCCCTCTCGAATCTGTCACTCCCCTTCGTTGTCTGCCCCCTCTTTCCTTCTTCTTCACTCTTTCACCGTTTCCTCTCCCGTTGCATCTTTACTGCCCTTTATTCCCGCATCACTGTCTTCTTTCATATCTCTCATTAATTTATCTCACCCTCTTGCACCCATTCCCGTCACCCGTGATACCAACCAAGGAGCACCTAGGGCAAGAATATTTTCTATCGCATCTGTAATTGGTTCGATTCGGTTCAAATATCGACAGCAGAGATGCAATTAGGCGAAGGGCGATGCTCGCTATTAGGGGACATGAAATAGATGAGCGTGTTGCCATCAGGGGCACGTTCGGGATCAACATGGGCACATTCCAAACTCTGCCCCACCATTATTTCACTGGAGGCGCCTCTTACGTGGTAGCATATTTCATGTTGGATCGCATGCATGCAGTAACCCCTGGCTGATTTGGTATCAGAAATGTATTTTTTGCACAACCTTATTTTTCTTCGTAACCTCAAAAATAGATCAATGGGGAATAAGGTATTTGTTGCTGTTGCTTTACTCTTTGCCTTTCTTTCAGAATCCATAAACATGATAGGTACAAGAATATTTTCTCAATGTTGTGACATCAGAAAAAATATTTCGTCATGTAGACAAAATTCGTCGACTGATTTTGTAAGACTCTATATCACTACCAATGTTGCACATACGAGAGACAGCCATGTGTGTTATTATTACGATACTGAATTATAGGGTACAAACGGCCAGAGACCTCCAATGAACATCATGCATACCTTTAGGTATGTCTTTATCCCATCAAAATAATGTTAGAGCTAAAGTATACCTGAAAAAAAAAAAATTGTGTGTGTTTCAGAATTTTCAATTCTTTTCACAAAATCCTAGACCCCGCCCTTGGTTTCGACACCTTAAAAAATGAAAATGATACAAAGTTCCAAATGCAGCGGTTTTTCTTTTATTATGCAAAACCGCCAAAAAGGCTTATATTATTTTGTATGCACATTATTTTGTTACACTTAAAAGCCGGTAAAAAAATATAAACACTACATCCCATTTGAAAGCTGTATTGCTCTAACAATTTCACAGTCTCTGTGATCTGTTCTTATAGCAAGGTATTTGTAACCACTCCAAGTTTTCCAAAGCATACTTGCCACACGTCTTGATTTATCACCCGTTCCTATTTTCTCTTGTAGGCATTTGACGCTTTTGAAATCTGAATCTGTACCCTATTTGTATTCATTTGATTAGACGTTGATGGAGAATGGAACGAAAGTGGGTCACGTCCAAATTGGAATATGACAAACGGTGCAATTGAGAAGACGAGAAGGGTCTTAGATAAAGACAGATGATAAAATAAGAATCGAGAGAAAGAGCATGAGGAAGATGAAGATTTATAGAAAGAAGAGAGGAGAAGGGACGAAGAGGGTAGTATCAGGAGGATGAGAGAGGGGAGAGAGAGAGAGAGAGAAAGAAGGCAAAATGTGTGAGGAGAAATTTGAAACTGATAAAGAAAAGAGAAGACGATTATGAAGAAGGTGATAAAGAAGAAAGGAAAGAGATATATACCTGTACAGAGTAAACCACTTTTTTTAAGAAGATTGTTCAAGTGAGCATTTATTACTAAATTTTGCCTTTTTTTCATTTCCATCTGGTTCCAAATTTAGTGTCTTTGTCACGTTTCAATAGGATATTCTCTTACAAACTGGTGCTGATTAGTCACCCTGCCAAGCGGAAGATCCTTGAAATTGAGAACGTCATTATAATTCTCCATCCAGATACCTGATTCATTCAGATACGTGACACATTTCATTGATAAAACGCACTTCATCCCCAAGCGTATTTCATTCCACCATTATCGACGCCGTATCTCTTCTTCACAAAGAGAATGCTTAAAACATTATTGGTCATGAGCCCCTGGATGTGAGCCTGGATGATCTTAATGCTCATCTGAGAAACATGAATGTGACTCATACCTGAATCATCCACTTTTTATTTAGAAGCTTTCTCGCTATAAAAACTGTTCACTGCATGTCACTGTTAATTCCTTCCTGCATTTTATATTTCTGTTCTTTTTTTGCAGGAGCTGAACAACTTCCAGAATAAATGTTTCGAGCTCTATGGTTACGACTGGATTGTAGTCCCACTAGTTTATACTCAGGTATGCAAGTTATATATATTTCTCTTTATCCATAATTTCGTCCTATACAATTGAATGCAAAATATGTTTCATAATGATAAAACTATGATGTTCTTATCAGCATTCTTTATTATTATCGAGGACTTACATAAATATCTTACTCTGTTTTTCTTTTCTACTCAAACCAAACATGGGTGAAGGTTTTTTTCCCAATTACTAAACTGAATACTACTTTCATATATATACCAATCGCTAGGGCATAATGGTCATTTTGAAGTCCTGAATAGACTGCAGAAAACGCTTCCACCCTGTGATTAGAATGTATTACTTGTGAATTTGTGTTCTGAAGGCCACGACGACATTACTAATGTTATTCAAATCCATTCAGACTGCGCACCATGCACAGACACATAGAACAGAAAGGAAATAACTAATCAAAACAGAACGTTACAATATGTAACATAAACAAAAGATTTACAAGGAAGCACATGTAATCGTAAGGCTGACTTTTAGAAAATGAATTGATTCCGTCATAAATAAAAGGCCAACCAACACTTTACATTACCTATATTTGTATCTTGTTTAGTACAAGATGAATACAGTACAATATAGTACAGTAGATAAAAAGAAACATCGTCCGTCTTTATTTAGATTCTTCTTTCTATTTGTGATGCGATACGTTTTGAGATTATACAAATGAGTTGTGTGGAATACTGTCATTTCCATCTCCGTTGCCAATAATGCAATCTACGTAATATGAAAATATTGCAATTCATTGCTATGGCAACATTTTTTTCTACGTTTTGATGCTCCGAAGCTTAAAGTGTATCAATGTAATGGGTGTTTTGCATCAACAGACCCAGTTTCATGCAGAGATAAATAGACACGTTTCTAAATTGAGAAAATCTAATATCTTATTTTATAAAAGCGAATTACTGGATGATGGAAAATATATTACTCTGAGGCGTGAATAAAGATTGTTTATGTAATACGCATGACGTATTGCAATATTCCTTAATATGTTATATGTTGTTGTTGTTTACAAAGTGCAATCAACTGATGCTTGATATTTTTCTCCACAAAGACAAGATTTTTTCAAAAAGTAATATGCATGGAATCTTAACAAATTCGTTTAAAATCATGAACTTACTCCGCTGAGATCCGGGGAAGGGGGGGGGGGTGGTAGTGTGCATAATTATGGGCAGCAACATGCGTAGTAAACTCATTCCAAATTGTTAGTTTTTTTTTCTCAATATGCCTGATTCGGCATGGTGGTGAGGGGGGAGGGGTGGGGGTGGGGGCGGGTACGCTGGCTTCACTGTATGTTAGATACTCCTCTGTTGTAGATATAATGTGTATTCCCATTCATTCAGTATTTTAATTTGTCTAATTTTATGTGTTGTGAAAGGCGGAAACGATCAATAGTGGATTTATCATGAACAAATTACAGGAAGGTTTTAAACTTGTTGATACATCAAAAGGAATAAGAGGAGAGGCTTCACTGTATGTTAGATACTCCTCTGTTGTAGATATAATGTGTATTCCCATTCATTCAGTATTTTAATTTGTCTAATTTTATGTGTTGTGAAAGGCGGAAACGATCAATAGTGGATTTATCATGAACAAATTACAGGAAGGTTTTAAACTTGTTGATACATCAAAAGGAATAAGAGGAGTCCCGTCTATCTCCCTTGTTGCCGACAATGACTCGTAGTCTCACAAAGTTACAGTTTTGCAATGTATTTCCAAATTATATACGATTTGAGTTGCAATCTTGTCGTATTGAATATCTATCATATAAGCAGATATAACTTGCTTCCATAAATAGTTCTTTTTTTCTTCTACAGGTTGTTACAATAGCAACATATAGTTACTTCCTAGCTTGTCTTTTCGGTCGCCAGTATTTGGACCCGTTGATGGGATACGACGGGCATACCATTGATGTCTATGTGCCAGGGTTCACCATCTTAGAATTCGTCTTCTATGTTGGATGGTTAAAGGTTAGGAATCAGCCTTGTTCAGATAATATGTCGGGTTTTTGTTTTAATGATGACGTAAAGTATATTCGTTCCTTATGACACATCTTTGTTGCGCCCAGTTGTCATTCTATTAATCATTTACACGTAAACAAAGGCCGCGGCGGTTTACCGAGTCATATATCTATCTAAACGAGCCTTAAGGTCCCATTTTCTAAAATTTGACACAAACGAAACGTGTTTTTTGTTTTTTTAATAGTTTGTTTGTTACATCTGTAACACCTATTAATCAGTCAGTCTGTGATAAAAGAATACAACCTGTGTATGCAGAGGAACGGCTTATAGAGAAAGAAGTTGAGTATGAATATAGAAAGATCGAAGGAGACACGGCCCCATGTACAGATTTGTGTTTGTATCTAGTCGTGTTAGGCTTACGTGGTAATATTTTACTTGTGAAATATTAAATGTTCAAATTTGTAGATTAATCTATATGGTATGGTACTTTTATAAATATCAGTCTTATAATTCATTTTCAAAGAATAATTATCATCTGACAGACAGTTTGGGGTCCGTTTGCTTAAGGTATTTCGACGTTTCCTCCCTACTCCAGGTGGCGGAGAACCTCATGAACCCGTTCGGCGAAGACGACGATGATTTTGACATGAACTGGATCGTTGATAGGAATATTGAGGTAATCACATTGTTTGACTTCTGTCAGCACTTGTTATATTATTTGGTCATTCACATCAGAAATCGTGATGTAAGAAACATAAGTATGTTCTAAGTTCATGTTCAGTAAGTTTTTTCATACCGTCACAGTATTATCACACATTACCCTTTTCTTCTCTTGTTTATTTCTTTCTTTACTTATTTATTTATTTAAACGTTTGTACTTTATCCATCTATTCATTCATTTACTTATTCGGTTATTTAGATGCTAATGTACTTCATAAATTCTGTTTTAATTCGCTTCATCTGCTGTTAGCATAACTATACAAATAAAACGCAAGGGGAGGAGAAAAACAACTTACTGAATTGATGTGTAGTATGTATAGATGCTCTATAAAAATTCACCTATTTATTACTCCTTTTATTCTGAAATATGAATGTTTTCTTGTATCATAATTCTGATCCGGCTTCTTGTAATTATGTCTGTCTCTTTACGTTTGTCCAATCCTGACTAATGGTCATCATCATTCAAGCTGTCACAATGCAAAGTGACAAGCAAGACTATTTCTATATCATCACGGAATTTCAGTAATTAGTATTACGCCAGGGTCTAATACGGAAATGGATAGAGAAATGGTTATTGAAATCAACATCAGTATTGACATTTAAGACTGCGTCGCACTCTTATACAACGCATACGTTGCATTCTTGTAAAAGACATAATTTTGTATTCATCATACATTGTGGCGGTAGACAAACAAGATAGTGCTTAATGGCATTTCAATTCGATCTACTCATGCCCCCAAAAGATCCTTTAAAAATGTATCATGAAGTCATCAAGAAGGATGTGAAGCTTGTTATCCTTTAGCAGGATGGAACTTTTATTTTGTCCTCTGGGTAAGCCTCGGTAATAAAGATTTAACTGTATGTAAATTAAATGTCAAGGTACATCTTCTTGCCTGTGCAAGTGTTTTATTTGTCCTTACTCATTTGTTTAATAGGCCTATCCCATTGAGGAATAAATAATAATGGTGATGATAATAATGATAATAATAATGGTAATAATAATAATAATACTAAAGAATGTACTACTAATAATAAAAACAACAGCAACAACAACAGTTAAGGTTGATTACAAAATGCTTTATCTGGCCCCAGCCGTTACAGTTAATTTGAGGTGGTCCTAGAAAGGCAGCAGGAAGGCCTCCAGATAATAATAATATAACCTTTCCTTTTACGTTGGGTGATCGCAAAAGCAGTGAGTAGGGGGTCCGAACCCCCTGGATATAGGGGCCCATACTGCATGGATGCTATCAGCTGGAGCCAGCGCGCGTCAGGAAGGGATGGTCGTCACGCCCTGAAGTAGTGGAAGCCTGGCTCACCACTATACCCATTCGTTTTTTACCCTAAAATCAACACATCTTACGGCATCTGTTTAATCTGAAAATCCCTCAAATATTTTACTGATATATTATACTTCTATTTACAAGTCAATGTTATGCTTCTGTTATTGTGTTCATAATTATGTAATCAATTATTCTTATTATCATGTACGTTGTGGATTAAAAAAAAGAACACGAAATGATTGCCTGTCACCAGTGTATTAATGTACAATACAAGAGAATTGTGTTTCCCGAATAACAATATTGTGGCGTCATGGAGATTGTATTGCTTTACAATAGTTGATTGTATATTTCGCAACGCTTCTGCGATAGTCATGGAATTCCGTGTTAAATTGAAACATTACATATATTTTGCATCGCATCCAAGGCACGTCTAAAAAAGAGTTTTAATGATGTTTATGTTACGTACTCTTTGGCTGCACTTTCGTCAACATTACACTTTACGACGTCATTGGGAATGACTAGGTTTATACCCCTGTAATACGGGGAATCCTTTAGAGCTCTTGGTGTTATGGTCCGTGCAAGCATGCAGCGCTTGCAATGTAATTTAAAAGCAAGGCTACACTCTTCTCCCATGTAATGGCGTGATGACTGGCTTCTTACGGCTATCACAGATGTGCGTTATTAGCTTGGGAGGGGGATTTGGGAGGATTGTCGCCTTCTCAATGTAAGGACGTTCAAGGTCGATAAACAGGGCATTCCTGTAAGATGAGAGTTAATGCAATAAGGTTTATGGAGAAAAAAAAACAACATCAGTGGGCTTATAAAGGGGTTCTTATATACATAGACAGCTTTAAAAAAAAAGGCTCGTTCACATAATGAGGTACACCTTGATTGTTTCCCGCGTTTTGTGTGAACAAGCCTCTAAACTTGAAGGACCCGTATAATGCTTTAAGCGTCCATGCCCTCTTAATACTGGATGTATGCTTAATCTTTTAATGGGATGTTGCGGGTTCGTAAGACGAGTCCATGTGTCAATCAGAATATATGTTTATAACTTATTTTTATGGTTTATTTATTTATTTTTAGACAAGCTTCATGGTCGTAGACGAGCTTTATGAAGTCAGCTTACCCATAGTTCGTGATCGTCACTTCTCAACCCGTCATCCAGATATCCCTTATACAAATGCTGCGGCGAAGCAGAAGGGAAAACCCTGGCTAGGTTCGGCTAGTAAAGTCAAGTGAGTATAGATGATTATAGACCAAGGTACACTGTGTCTTCTTGCTAAAACTTCACAAAGTGTTGTCACAATGAGTTGATGGTTAAAAGTTCTTTCATAGTAAAAAAAAAAAAATAATAATAATAATACTTTGCAGGACTGATATTATGTCTTATCTTGGTGTTTCTTCTTTTAATAACAAGATTTTTTTCGTAAATTTTGATCTAATATCCTGCTTACAGATTCTGTATGGGACTTTATCTCTCGATATTTTGAGTGACAAACTAACGTGTTGTGATAAATTAATTCAAAGTTTTTTCTATAGTAACGAACAGGTAGTTGAGATTGTAAAAAGCATGTGAAATTAATCCCCGTGGTGTTTTCACATCTTCCATAGATTATCACGCCAACAGATGGCGTTTACCAACATGCCGAACAAGGTGTTTACAGAAGATGACGAAGTCATAACAAGCAGTCTCAACAAGAAGCGTGGAGAAACACCAGGCAAAACCGGTACCAACAATGGAAGTTTGAGCAAAGTGAGCAAAAGTGGTGGTGGAAATGGCCACGCTTCTTCTAGTAACAATCATGGCTTGGAAGAAAAACGAAGTAGAAGTAGAAGTAGCAGTAGAAATGAAGGATCTACTCCTAGAGTGATACACAGAACATTGAGTCATGAAGACTCGCAGTACGACCACTATGCATCCATTCCCAACACACCACAAATACCTCAAGCTGACTACGAAGCCGTTACTCGACGGGGGCAGTCGGCCACGCGCGGCAGTAATCATGGCAACAAGTACAGTGGTGAACCGGAAGTACACCGCAGGCTTAGCAAGTCGACGGAAGAACGAAAGCGACTAGCGAGCGACCGTCAGCAAGGGAGACTTCGAAATAATCAGTCTCTTGAAAGAGAAGGAAACTATAGCTCGGGACATGAAAGGGCTGGTAGTAGTGCCGGCAGTGGTAGCGGTGGTGGTGGTGGAGGGGGTAAAAATATTGGTGGTGGAGGTGATGGTGGGAACTACCATCGATCGAGTAGTCAGGAAAGAGGAGGTAACTATCATTCAACGCACGAGAGGAATAGTAACTACCACAATGGGTATCATTACGATGATTACCAAGGCCCTGGGAGCAGCGATGGACGTCAAGTACCAGACGACGTGAAGGAATGTCGGGATCGGGATGTCGATGGGGTGATCGACGCTCGAGATGTCGACATCAATGCTCTCAACGAGTCCATCATTTGACAACGTGTGCGTCGCGTGACTAGGGACTATATTCTGATTTAACATTACAAGGGTTAGTGTGTGAAGAAAGAAAGAAAGAAGGCATCTATATAAGGATTGTAAACGATTTTGGGAAGATTATATTCTTACGATGACAAACAAATTGGAAAAAAGTTCCATATAATTATGATGTAAACAAATTCTTCCTAAAGTATAAGAAAACATGCAGCGATAAAACATATCTATATATACATGTACATGTCATATTCTGCAGGCTTGATGTACTTAATATTCAAATATCACAAACTCTGTATACTCAATAACTATTTGTCTTCACCCTTTGGTTGTGATCACTTTAAAACAAGCAGGAAATATTTCATCTATTTTATCAAAAACTGGTACAGCTAATTTGAACCACTCGTTCCATTTTTGTGCAGGTCTGACTCGATCTTTCATGTCAATTGTGCATTTTCTTCCATTCTTTTTTATTCTTCAGACAATATGATTAAAAAGCGCCGCGAAAAAAAAAATCGTTTCTTTGCCTACTTTTGGAGGGGATCGCAAACAAGAAGGAGTATGATCATTGGCCCTGCCCTGGTGGGGCACTAAGAAGCCATTCTTACGGATAGCATCACTCGAAATGAGTGGAGAAAAGAAAGAAGTATATAAAAGGAGACATCAGACTAGTTATGCGATGTGCACATTGTTCAATCAAAAGCGATAATTGATTATTTATAGAATTAATTTGCATTATTTTTGTCTTGTTGTATACGGTGCAAACTGATTTAAGGTGCGATGATTATGTTATGAGTTATCTTTGCCATTCTTTGTCTAGACCTAGTATTTTGAAATATCTTATTGAGTTTTGATGTTATGTATCGTTGTTAGTATTTATTACGTTGATGATTATACAATACAAATTGTATGGCTTTTAGTATTGAATTGCAACGATCTTTCTCGCATTTTCATTGGAAATGATTATGTGACAATAATAACCGTCCAGCAGCAAATAAGTATGTATGTTTTCATCAATATGCTTGGTCATTAGATGATGGATCTTAATTTTCTTCATTTGCTTGATTGCTTAATCCGGGAGGAAACTATGCTGGATAAAAAAGTGTTTAGAAGGGGGATTAGTTTTGTGTAGGTAGTCGGTGGATTAAAATATGATATGGCATAGTGCAAACCGTTGTTAAATGGATGAATGCACGGTAAGAACGGGTACAGGCATTATGGGGTTTTGTGAAGAGTGTTTTCAGTAATTAGCAATGTAAGTTCAGCAGGTAAAAAATGCTTTAAAGATTAGCTGAGGCACAGTGACCTCTACCATAAGGTATAAAATAGTTTGTAAATACTTTTGGTAGAAGTGGGCTGTGACGGAAATCCGCAAAGTCATTATGCAATAATCAACATAGTTATGGTCAAATATTATAGTTTACTTTTTACCCTTCGTTCTATAAAAGCTTTAACAAACAAAAAACATCGAACTGATCATTGTTTTTCTTAAATCGTTCTAATATTTTAGAGAGAAAAAAAGGGAAAATTTATGCAAAATCTAAACACTCTTATTTCGATTGAAAATATTGTTTTTTGTAATAAATATTTTTGAATACTCTTACAGCCGAGTCACGATAATGAAAAGTAAAGGGTGTGTGGCCTTTAAGTTTTATGTTGGTAGAAAAGAAATTAGAAACATAATGAGATATCATGGATTCTCCCTCCACTAGCGGTACCAGCGAAGATCTGTACAGATACGATTTGTTCAAAATTATATTGCTATTTTTGTTCAAAATTATACTATTTTTTGTTGTTTACGATTGCATCATTGTAAATACGTAATACTGCTTGTTGCAAGACGGGTGTTGCTGTGGACCTCGCACGTGTTAATTAACGTTCAAGCTATAATTTTGTCCAATTTATATTTACTTTGACTTATTTTTTGCTAAATGACAGCGTCGAAGGTATGCCGAATATTACAGATGAAATAATTTGGAGTGACATAATATAAGCTTGTATATTTCTATTCTTCCTTCACACGTTGCCATTACTTAGACTAGAGTGGGTATACACAAAATTTCTCGCAAATAAAATGGAGGAAAAAAATACCCGCAGAATCTTTCATATTTAACAGTTATATTCTGTACTTGTCTTACCTAACAATGCAATGCCATAACAGAAATTGAAATTAATGTATGCCATTGTATAAAGCCAACATATGCTATACAAGAATAATTGGTGAGAATATTTATACAGCATAATCATATAATGTCGATATTGTACCCCGACCTTCTATTCATAGTTGTTGCAAACTCTATAGTGAACTGCGCTGAATATAATTTTACTAATGCAAGTTTACTATAATGATGATAATAACAATAGAAATGATTATGTTAGCTTTAAAGGCGTGTATCCACTGTTCTGTAAGCAGGTATAGCCGTGCTGTAGAGTATACAGTTGAAAGATATATAATATAATACTGGAAAGAAAAGGTGAAAGAAACGTTACAAAAAAATGAATCGAGATATTGAATCGTATACGACTATGTCAAAGATAAAGTTTGTCCTTCTTGTATATTTGTTGGCCTTCGTTTTCATTAAACCTCTTCCAATTCGCTCACAAGCAGAACATATTTAACAGATATTAAAATGATTCGATTAATTCACAACGTATATACAAGCTGAAATTATGTCTGTCACCCAAAATAACAATCTTTTCAATAAAGACGTGTAGTATTAATTTAGTAGTTTCATCTCAAACTTGTTAAACATGGTATTCTTTAATTGACGAGGTTTCAAGTAATTGCTACGAAATTTCTTGCGACTGAATCTAATGTATTGTGGTAGTGTCGTTGCGTTCTAGAGAGTCTATACGAGCAAATGCTATAGCCTATGATGTGAAGTCTTAGCACAAAGTAAGTTAAAGATTGTTCAAATCATTAGTGGAAAATTCGTTCGATTTTGTCCTCTAGATTATGTCCCGAATGCCCTGTTGTTTCTATTCTCGTCATTTATTTGATTTGATATCATTGTGGTTGTTGTTAGAAGAGACTGAGATGGTTTGAAGTGGCTGTGTATAACACACTGACAAAGCCATTGTTAGTAGAGAGGTTCATTGTGTGTTGAATAGAATTCTTGACTGAATTTTGAGTGAAAATTAACAGACCTGCCCGTGTCGTGTTAAAGTATTGTAAGAAATTTAAGACAATTGTTGACTATATTAAAAGCTATGGGCATGAGAACTTATCCATCCTCTCCACTGATTTATTTTCAAACATTGGAAATGAAGAAATATTATTATAAAGAAGGTATAAGAAAACCGTCAATATTTGTAATAATGATAATACTACTTATAATACTAATAATAACACTAATAATAATGATAATAACAATACTGATAATAACAATAATATGCGTATGATAATGCATATAAATATAGTGGCTGAAAATATTCTTGCTCGACGAGTGCATACTCAAGATGATACGGCTCCAAGACATAGCGTTAATTATTTGATTTAGAATATAGAAACTGAACCAATTTCATTGTTTTAACATTTTATATAATTTTTGAGATAAAAAAATTGCGTAAATGACCGACCAAATTTAAATCTGATGCTGTTCGACATAATAAATATAATTGAGATAAAGCTCTAGAGAACCTTCAGATCAATAAAACCTTCGAAAAACTTCTGAAGCGTTCAAACTTACACGGGGAGTTCCGAGTGTGAAATCGTATAGTTCATATACGCTGTTAGAAAGAGCTGTGTTGGTGTTTGGTACTCAAATTGTCTATGGAGTGAAAGAACAGTCGTTTTCCTTGTCATCGTCGTTTTCATATAACCGTCTTCATCATCTACCTGATGAAGAAAAATTCCTTGAAAGATGCAGTGTAACAAAATATAGTACTAGCACAATGTACCACAACGATACAAATAAACCTCCTTTATATTCAAATAGTTGATGGATATCGTGTTATTTGTTGTGAGATTTTGACGTACCGTAAGTAACTTTGTTTCTGAATCCGTATAAGAATATTTAACGATACTTGAAGAAAAATTTTCTTTTCATAATTGCTTTATTTTCTACTTAACTCGTTTTGTTCGGTCCGCCTGTCTCACATTCTCTTTTCTTTTGGTCGTCGAGTAACGATGCCTCATACTCTATACACTCTCGGTACACCCATTTTTATCATCCTCTATTTTTTATTTAGTCATTTACAATTAACCCTAACATACTGTATAACTTGAACACTAACCTTTCTCTCACTTCCGACTGAAAGATGAAGTTTAATTTTGGTTCATAAATATATACATGAACAATTCCTTTCCTTTTTCGTCCATGCAGAGTGGAATATACATGTGTATTTAATTGTTTTAATTATAACATTGAACTTTAGAAAATGATTAGATATTAGTTCTTTGTCGCATGCAAGAAGTAGTACTGTGACAGTATTGATCTACATTCGGACACCTCGCTGAATAACATTAATTACACTTCACGATTTCTCTGACATTATTTGACTTGCATGTATTTATGTTTTTGTTTTTGTTTTGTTTTATTAGGTTTGTTTTTTGAAGGATGGAGACACTTAATACAAGGATAAATTATAAAGAAATCACTTTCGGCAATCTTAGAGCAGGGGTAGATAAAAGGCACCCCGGGTATCACAGTATCATTAGGCATAAATAGTTAATTTTGACTGAATTGCCTTAAAACCCAATCAAACAACAAAACAACAAAACAACAAACAGTGGCAGAATGAAACACTGATACTGGAGGTGAGGGGAAGAAGAGAGCGATACCACAGTTCTGTGAGCTATCAGTAGCCGAAGCTTGCCTTGGGTAGCCAAACAGATTTGCATGAATACGAATTTAAAATAAAAAAAATAATATCTCCTAATATTAATGTGCATTTGTGGTTGACATTTTTAACGATAAGCTAAGTGTCTCTATCAGATCACCCTATGTACTGTGCATCATGGCCACTCATACTAATATATTTGCTTTCATGCATGGCCAGGGGCACAAAGTCCATTAGAACCGAACAAAGTGCAAAGTCACCAGGTCGTGCTTCCGCCTTTCTTAATCATAGTTCCAAAACCAGGATATATATTATAGTCGACAAAAATGATAATTCAGCAATCATGTGTTAATTTGCACAAAAAGCGTTATAAAAGTTTCAATGAAAATGTAATGCAGTTAGTGCATGAAAGTGCGAATCATAACTCTTGGAGATATCAGTACTCTGATCGACCCATGTGGACGTACTTCTATTATGTTTGAATGGTGATAGATTCAATTGTTAGATTCGAGTATTATTGACAGTCTGCGAACCGTTACGGGGACAATAGGTTCTCTACAAAAATTGGGTTTTGAGCATGTGTAGGGCCTACACAAGATTCAGCAGACTACACGTAAACAAACTATGTTCCTTTATACTTCTACCTTACATCGCACAGAGCTCAAGAGTACTCCCTACGTTTTATTTATGGTTTAGAGTCCATGGGAAAGGAGGTGATCGTCTAAATGTTGACCTATCAGCTAAAGGTAGGTTGCATTGAATGTCTCATGTTATTTCATGTGTTTCTTTCAACAGAAATTGGTCATCATAATTAACTATAGTTTTCTCAAGCGTTGTCGTAGTTTAAAAGTAATGGGCCATAATATTGATAAAAATATAAATGGAGTCCAAATGATCGACAGTCCTTGTTTCAGACGGGCGTTTGTATTTTGACCCATATCTCAAAATTAATTGCTGCTTATTTTATACTCCGAGACATATTAATGTCGAATATGAATATTGGTCGTGCTGGCACCGGAGAGTCTGGTCAGCTAGGTTTAGTGTGCATATGGGTCTACACTCAAGAAATAAGTAGATTGTAGATTTACCGTGTATATATAATATAGTGCATTATGGATGACATAGGTATTAAACCAAGTATATCCTAACATTATGCATAGTTAAGTTCCATTATTTGATTATTAATATAGAGACATATACATTTACTGTTGTGTATACCAAGGTTTTGGCAAGAAGACTAGCGAACGGTTATACCGCCTTTCAGGATCTATCAGGGGTGTTTTTGTATTTTCTTAGTTGGGCAAATGAATTGAAAATATCCCGGTAGGGGTATATACAAACTCTGTTTTGAATTATCCTCATACCGGTACTTTAAACTTGCAATCGCCTGTTTAAGATATTAGTTTGAAGATATATATCTACGAGTTTTAGCAATTACCTTCTTTGACATGCCTAATAACTACTAGGGCATATCAAGAAAGAAAGTATAATATAGGGGTGAGAGATCATTTACTCACTGCTATATCAAAAGCTAAACATTTTATGTTAATGACACTAACGTAGATCAGACTGCTCTGCAATTTTCGAGAAACTTTCTATTAAAATCATCACCACTGAAATGCAACCTCAAAATATAAAGAGCCCTTTAAATTTTTGATCGTACCCGTTTTCATATTTTAATTTGAATTAATCTTTCAGAATCAGCTTCTTACAAGACGACCCATGCATGCATCTTCTTATTGATATCTCCCCGTGGCTTTCAGCTTCAACCCTTACAAACAGAGGTGACAAACAATATCTTGGCAGGAATTAAAACCGTAAGGACATATCTCTAGATACAACCTCCGTGTATCATCTCATCTATGTTCCGATGGTCATTATTTAGTCATGTTTCGTGACGTCAACAATCGCTTAGTCAATCTGGTTCGGAGGTTACGAGGGGACGATCAGGAGGCGATTAGCTCCGATAATCCTGTGCAGATTCAGAGCGATCAGACAAGTCTACTTGTAGAGAATGACACCTATGTCATAAAGAAAACACCAAGAACAGACCAAGGAATCAATGAAAAGACGAGGAAGCAAATCAACAAACGAAAAGAAAATGATTTTTCTAAACATAAAAGTGCCGCCGATGTAAAGAACAGGGAGAATAACGCAAATACGATCTTAGAAAGCCGAGGTACGAACGATGATGTGGATGTTTATGGGGTACCCGGTGGCCCACTGGATGAAATATTCCCAGCAAGGACTTGTGTTGCATCATCTAACCGGTCCCAAGGGTCAGGGTCGTCAGAGCTAAGGGTTTTTGATTGGTTTAACTTCTGACAGGGGTTCTCTTACATCTTCTAAGAATATATAAAGCGGGAAAATATATCCCTATTTACAGATGCGACGATTTTATTATTAAAAATGCGCAGGAATCGGTCATCATATAGCGATACACAAAAACAGACATAACATCTGATAAGAACCAGAAGAATGTTAAATAATTTAATTTAGCATATCATTTACAACCTTCTGCCTCTTAGCAGACGATGCATGTAATATATTTACTTATATCGGAGTGTAGGCTGTGTTCAAATCGAAAGAACATCCACATTCTAAGGCAGGAAGTAAGGGAAGTTATAAAGATCAAGTTAGTACCGATTTAAAATATATCAATTATATTCAAATTATGGATCCTGCCAATAAATGACTTCCTTTACGTCGGATGCCGTAACAAGTATAGTATAGGTTGGATCTTTCAGCAACAAAGAATGGCAGTTTCCATTATATATCAGATTACCGTTACAAATGTCTAAGAAATTACAAACCGTTCCAAATGAGTAGTATACCTTCAAATATTTTTGTTGTTAAAGTAACCAGCACGCAAAAAAAAAAAAAAAAAAAAATCAAATCAAATTGGCACATTCTATGTCCTTCTTGGAACATACTTTTGACTCAAAAGATGTCATTTTGTTGGCAAAAGATTAATTTTTCCATTACAAATTTAATGAAAATATATACATAAATAAATTTTGTATGTGGATTTTTGTTTAAGTGTATGTTTATTTATGAATATACAGTATTTGAGGGTATGCATTTCTGTCAGTGGCATTATATAGATTAGAAAGGTTTTGGCAGAAAGAAAAGACATTGGGTATAATTAATCAGCCAACATTATTACCAACTTTATCAACACAAAGTGGCATATCCAGCATAAGATTAACACAGTTCTAATTTGTTTTTGTCTTCTTATTTTTTAAAATTAATTTTTATCGCAAATAAGATTGCTCATTTTAAATATAAATTGAGAGATGTCATTTGTATGCATCTTAAATTTTCTACATAAATGTGGCATTTTACACAAAATAGCAGAAATATTGAACTTGATGGGGTAGGGGAGGGGAGGGGAGGGGTAGTAATTGTGCATTACTCGAGCTTCCAGGTCTGTTTCACATATTGGTTTTAAAAACTATTCTGAAATGAATATGTGTCACCTAAAGCAATGAATGTGTATATATATATGAATAATTTGTTAATCATTGTGTTATAGAAGGAACTCATAAGTGGCACGTTATTCTTTTTCTCTAAAAATGTTAATCAGTAGTTGTTAATCTTCTTGAAAAATATTAGTTTTCTTACGTATATTTGGATCATCAAAAATCAGTTCATTACGAGTAGAAAAATTATCTGTTTTGGTAAGCTTTCTCTTGCTGTGCTGAAAGCTGCATCAGCAACAGCGCCAGCTATGACATAAGTTTGAAGAAGTTTGCAGAACAGAAAGTGAAAGTTTACCAAAAGAGGTAATTTTTCTACTCATAGAGAAGACAAAAATAATTTTCAAGAGACATCACCAATCAGAAGAACCTCTTCAGTGTTTGGATCATTTCAAACGCAGTAAATCTATGTTGCAGACTTGTTACTTTTACAAAGATAGCCTAAATAGAAGGAAAACAAATAAATGATTTTAAAACATGCTTTCAAATCAAACTGAACGAAATAAAGCATGGAAAGGTAATTATCATAATTTGATATGCTTCGTTTACAAATAATCAGACATTGTGTTCTGCAGCCGGAAATTTATGCTCTTAATAAGAAAGTACTATTTTGTTACATACACTTTTATTGTATGTATGCAATAAATTTGTTGATTTCATGAAAGATATCTTTTGCCTATGTGTTTTCAATCTTCAAAATAATTTGTTACAGTAAATAATGTATGCATTCTAAGATATTTTACCATCACAAAAATGTATCTTATAAGAATTATTCTATATGGAATTGAACAGGTATTACATTGGAGGAAAAAGAAAAAATATCTTAGTCAAATTAATGCCAACTTGGGATATCTTTTTTCAGATAAACTTCAACCTGTTTACTCCATGACATGAACTGTACCCAAAAATACAAGTATAGAGCAAGGATATGTCCTCCAATGTTGCCTCCACCCCCCCCCCCCCCAAAAAAAGGAAGGAAAACTTAAAAATGAAACAATCGAACAACAAGCATTGTTTTTCCACCTAAAAAGGAGGCTTAGGCTTTTATAATTTCAATATTCATGTGTATCAACGATCTTGACATGTAAGAAACATTATTATTTATCATATAGCCATTCTACAAATGTGGAGAGTACAACTAGTCATTCCCAGTTCTTAAACATTGCATGACACCATCGCACATCAAGTTTCCATCTACGCCAAGGCAATTACTCTATGTACATACATATATCAGTTCATATATATATATATATATATATATATATATACATATGCTGTATGCCTTGGTTTTGAGGTATATATTTTGATGGACAAGTATGATGTTGATCACCCTTTATTCATATATTGGGTAATCCATATGCAAGGTGTGAGGATTATCAAATGCATGAATATAAGTAATACAGTAAGTCTGAATCACTTTTTGCAATTATGAATATAAGTGATAAAGTGAACCTGAAATTTATTTCATCACACAAATAATCAATGGAAATATAAGATTAAATTTTCTTTCAATCCAAAGAAAACGTACGACCAGATGCTGTATTGACGACCTCTGTTGATAAACCACCTGTACAAAGCCTTCAGTGTCCACTTGGTCAGTGCCTCAATCATTAGTTTTTACAAAAATTATCAGGACTCTTCACGACTCATTTATCACTACCAGCAAACTATTACATCTCTTTTCTCTTCCTTTTCTCTTGATTGATCTTACTTCCAGTGATGTCAGTCATACTCTGTCCAAGGATTGAACAAATACAAACATCTTGTAAACATCTGACATAATTAGTTAATTAGAGAAGAAATGTCTACATAATATATTGAGCCCATAGCAGACATTTGTCAGAGGTCACTCTCCAAATATTCTCTAGTGATCTTTTTATATTGGTTTGACTGTATTGCCATTTATCTTTAATAGATTAAATATAAAATATTGGATCGTAGAAGATATTCTTGATTATATAATGACATTGAATAAAAGGACACTCCTGAACCTTTTGATGTGTTTCACTTAAAGGTAAAGACCAGTATTGGAAACGCCCCAATTTCAAAAAATGAAATGGAAGCTCTTATTACCAATCATGTGAAAGAATATGTTTTGACTAATAATTGATGATAAAAGATTTGCCGGGAAACCGCCTACTAATTGATATATTTGGTAAATTAGTTTATCTATTGGTGTGTGAGAGATAAACGCACGTGTCGCGCACGTCTGCGTAGTCCCATATACATCTTTCTGTGTACAGTGCTTGTAACTTTACGAAGAATGGGCCAAATTTCTTATCATTTTGATGATTCTACAACCTTGCAGTACACACCAATACTTATATGCTAGATGATCAACCTTTTCTGATCGATTCCACAATGTTTCTTTCACAATGCAAGCGCATGACCATAACTGGTCTTTATCTTTAAGAGAATTGAAGAGGTGAACATCTGATAATGCCTGTTTCAATAAGCTTCTAACCTCAGTATTATTGAATAATGCACTTTTGTGCATGCTCCTACCATGAATGTGAAATTCAGAATATTCCAATAATACAGGTACAGACGTTTTTACTTGTCCAGCTTCATTACATATCTCCAAGTTAAACACATAGGACAGATATGCCACGGTTCTGCAACAATATGAGAAGTTCAAAATATATAATTCACAGTTTTGAGATTTGGAGTATCATTTTGTTATGTCTTGTGCTTCATCTTCGGACTCTGATGAGGAAGACGAGGACGACGATGATGAAATATCAAGATCTTCTTCTGATAACTGTTCTGGAGGAGACTGCAGATGAACCGGTAACCTCTCAATAGAACACTGGAGGATTAAAGAAGAAACAAATGATAATGATAATGATAATAAAGGCTTGTTCAAAGTGGACATAAACCAGAGTATAATGCCACAGTTTACAACATTTTGATTTCATTTTAATTTTGTTAATGTTTTTTTTTCTTTTTACTCGGCTTCACATCTTATTACACACAGATAAGTGAGTACCTGGTATGCATAGTAATTTAAAAGCACTCAGCTACTTTTTCATCCAAACTTATCATTCATTTCAATAGAACACAAAAAAACAAACAAACAAAACATTTGACATTGGATTGCTACTTCAATGTGGAACTGGTCAAATACAAAATGAAATTATACAAATGATATCAATTTTCATTATTATTCCATTTGAATACATAGTGGACAAACATGTAGGATAAAGAAATGCTGTGGATTTGCCTTGTGCAGTATTATTTCCATTTTTTGTTCTTCTTCAGGTCTGACTACTATTCGTAAATAATCATTTTTGACAATGTTGAATTTAGTGTTTTACCTTCTTAACTTGCATTGCAACACCTTCAGGTAGATTTCTCTGGATGTACTCTAAGAACACACTGGCTGTAGATCCTGTTAAATGCTTCAGCTGATGAGGAACAAGATGAAGAAACAAAATTATATTGCTAAATTAATCAAAGAGAAGATAACAGCAACAACATAAAAATCAAACAATCAACAAAATATATGTCTACTTTCTCCATTCTACATCTTCATTTCTTTTTGTATTACATCTACTTTTTCATCACCTTCTTTTAAAATTCCTATTCAAAGCTTAAGTTAGGTTTCATTTCATATTCCAGTTAAAAGCAATACATACACTTACATAAGTAGTCACATATACTACACAAATGTCATAGACTCATAGTACAGATATTAGAGTGGAACATTTAGGATCATTGTCTGATTCTCTCTCATGTTCTGCCAGATGTGGTAGCAAAAAACAGAACTGTTCTTTGTCATCACAATTGACAGAATCAGCAAAATGAGGAAGAAGAGGCACGAGAGAAATGAAATGGAGATTTCTTATCTGTGTACAGACTGGTGTATTGGTATACTCACTCTAATGACTCTGTAGTATGTCCTCATCTCATACTGTACTCTGTGTTTCTTGTATACATGCCTTGACTTTAACAGGGTCAGTCTCTTGATGTTTCTGAATGGCTTGGCTCTAATAAAAGAGGAATAAATTGAGTGATACCTTTGTCATTCAGTGAAAGACTTTTAAATCAAAGCACTATGTAGCACTATTAAGATTCCTTGATATATTTTCTTTCCCAGAAACATACATACACAAAAAGCTAAAAATAGGCTTGCATTGAAACCAGAAAAGTAGATTTGTTCTCTATTTTACTTTACTTCGTAACCCTGTTTCCCATATCTGTGACTCCATGACCATCTCTGCCCAAATGACCTACATATACATATTAACATATATACACACACCACTATAAATAAGACAGGAAAAAAAGGTTTAAAAGAAAGGGGTAAAATCATGTGACAATTTACTTGTTGCTATATATATATGATATTGTTAGTGTAAATAAGCACGGTCTCTATAGCCAGATGCAGGAAAGACACACATTTGATGATAAATGTACTCACTTTCTCATGATATCAAAAACAACATAAAGAAAAAAATACAAAACTATAACAATTCCACATTCAAGTATTTTTGTGGAAGAACTACACATAGGAACTTGCACCTTTTAAACTTTATTGCACTTGAACTGATAAGTTAAGGAAAAGAAAACCGTGGTCATAAAATAGATTTCTACTCACATGCTGTCAACATTGATATCCAGCTCACTAGCAGCAAGATTCACATATTTGGTGTAGCTTTCTAGAACAGCATCTTCATGACCTTTGACCTTCAGCTCTATCCATTTATACAGCTTGTCCTCCGGTTCTTCATTATTTGCCTGAATTTGAGATAGTTCAGTAGACAAAGCATTGAATTAATAGAGAGATAGATGAGAAGTCACTCAAGATATACAGTTAGGAAGAAAAAGGAAAGAAGAGAAAGAGAGACAGACAGACAGAGAGAGTGAGAGAGAGAGAGAGAGAGAGAGAGAGAGAGAGAGAGAGACAGAGAGAAAACTCTAAAATTGTTGATATCCCTGAAGTAATTTGTATTAATTAAATTCAACTAACATCAAACATGTCATTTTACTGTGATACATTTGTCATTGTTACTTGTAAGTACATGTACATGTACTACAGTAACTGCTTGTTTGTAGCACTATGTGTAATCAATCTTTTGCACTAGTGTGCCTTGAGCATTTGATTTCAAGTGGATTCTGGCATCCTACAAATCTTATATATTATCTTATTAAATATACAGTATTGCCTTTCAAAAATTGCCAGAATATAAGAAAGAGCAATGCCATTCACAGTGTGAGGAAAAGACTGATTTCAATGTACACAAACAAGGATGCATTATGTACCGATATTGCATAAGCAAAAGAGAGAGAGAGAGAGAGAGAGAGAGAGATACAAAAAAAAAATGGAAAAAGAGAAAGAAAATAAAAAATACCTTATTCATATCTCTATGGTAACATTTATCCTTGCTTAGTCAGCAACATTATCAATTAAAACATAACCTTATGAGAGTAAAAGTGCACCAACCTTTAAATACCAATTCACCTAGTGGTTAGAAATGTTTTAAAAATTCAATGCTTTCATATATATTCTGTTTTGCTTCGTATAACTCACTTTTATTTACAAATGTAATTAAACACTGGATATGGTTCCATACCTGTTCTTGTTGTGTAGGCTGATTTGACGTTGTGTATGGGGAACTAGCCAGTCTTGTACATTGTGAAACAAGTGTTGGTGTTGGTAATGGTGAGCCTGATATAGAGAGCAAGAGACATATCGTACAAATATTGACAGGTTCAAACGAGGTCAATCAAAGTCAGTTCGTTAGCAAAAACAGAGAGCAGAGTGTATCACTAATGTTACTGTTAGACCAACTTATATCTTCCTGTCATTTTCTTTTACTTTCAAATCAGTTTTGTGAAACAATGTAAGATATAGTTACTCACCATTCACTTAAAGGTGCTAGATAGTACCTTTAGGCTCCAATAACAACTAAATGCACAATGTATCATAAGAAAAATATTGAAAACTATGGACACTAAACATTAGGAGAATCAATAAATTTTCAAGTGTAACACAGTAATTCCTCAAAAAATGTCAGCATATATAGAGTTGCAAACACTTCACTTGACATAAGAGAAAGAAAGCAATGAAATAAATAAATGTTACCTGTGGGACATTGAGATAAACAGCTTGTGTGAGAAAGTCCACTCTTAGGGAGTTGCAATCTGAAAATCAAAATTAAAATAATAAAGAATGTCAACTCAGATTTGATTTTTTAGAGGAAGGAAAAAGTGGTTTATAATGATAGATATACTGCTCTTGGACTTTCAACCATTTTAATGGCATATTTTTGATGATACATAGTAAATTCAGGTCACTTTCATCCGCAGACAGAAAACAATGAGTGAGATATATTATGCTTACCTTGATAACTGTGAAAGAAATCTGAATGAGCCATGATCTTTCAGAACTGTCTGTACTAAGAAAGGTTCCTGAAATAAGACAAAAGATGTAGTCTTATTTAGTTTTAAAATTCGAACATTGTGATGAATTCCTAAACCTCAAATTCCAAACACAAAACTATAAAAATTAAGGGGTATTTGTTCAATTCTAAATGATTTCTCCTAATCTTTGTTTGTTTATTCATAAATCTATCTAAGGGAGAATGTGGTAGAACACATCAATCAATTTCTACCCTCAACACTTTACTAGTACTGCATTACAAGCAAATGTCATCCAAGGGATCATTTCATGAAAACCAACTCCATGACAGTCAGGAACCAGACAACCCGTTTCACAAAACTATGATCAGCGACAAATTCATGATTTTGATACTATTGGCTAAAAAAAAATGCCACAATCCATTAGATTTTATCCTGAATTATCAAAAGAGATTATGAGGTTCAATTTCATTCAAACTAATTGAAAAAATAAAAAAATAAGAGAGTGGGGGCACAAATGAACAAACATCAAATATTAGCACGAAAACATATGTTATCAGTATCACTAAGAATGTAGTGTACAAACAATGATGAAACTCAAGGTTGTTTTGGAGACAAGGGAATGGAAATTTGCAAGTAAGAGGATGTATACCAAATACCTCACAACCAATCTAAAGAAGACCCTGATTCTATTTATAGTTACGAAAATAGTGAAAACCAAATATTTTATGACTGATAGTTTTAAGAAATAAATATCAAATAATTATCTAACATGATTTGTATTGAAGTTATGCTTAAAACTAGAAAATATCTAGAAAAATACCTACATGAAAATTGTTATTCTCATGGGCATGGCCCATGGGACTAGTTTAAATAACTGACTTTTCGATCTTCGGCAACTTTTCAATGGTAGACCGATTTAGACACTACGTTCAAATGAAGAATAAAACTAGCGAGTTTAATCTGTAACCTAAGTTTGCAGTGAATACCTTGAGAAAATGCATATTATAAGTCTTCGTTTTTTAGGAAAAATACTCTGCAGAAGATAAGAAAATTGACACGAAACAGGTAACAAACATATCAACTTTTAAATCATGACCCTTTTTTTCAAATTTGGACATTCCATGAATATTTACTTCATTTTGGGTATGTTTTAGTATCCACGCCGGAGTTACAGGTCAATTTTGGATAGACTTCTGAACTAGCGCCATATTCATAATTGAATGATATAGTAGGGTGTCTGATCGCGCACCCAATGTTGTGTGCTAAAACCCTTCCCATAGAGATTGTACGCTTCCCTATGTGGTCTACGTGCATTGCGCGACCATCCAAAATTGGTCAATGATTTTATGAAAAAATTTGAAATTCAAACCTTTATAACAAATGATCCTGAAGGTGAAACTCAATAAATGAGGTGTCATATGAAAGAGCAGGTTTTTCTCCATATTCCCCATCGGGGGCCACCCCCAGAATTCTAAAAATATCTTGGTCAAAATAGCGATTGAAATGTTGTTTGCATCCTAGCTCCAAAATTTGCCACTTTCCTGAGCTGCCGCCCCGCGGCTTAAGCAGGGCTAGACGTAAGGATAATATCCAGATGCTTTTTTTTTTGCTAGCCCCAAGGGATCATTTGTTATAACAGTTTGAAAATACCCTCCCACATTTTTGGAATCAGCTAATTAGGGAGGCGTGAGCTCCGCTCAGTCCAAACCATCAGTCAGTCCGCAACGCCCGCGATAATTAGGCAGAATGACCAAATTTATACAGCACCCGGAAGTGCGATAAACCGTCGTATTTCGTGTCCCGCGATTTGCGAGATTTCGTGAGACTTTTGCACAGGTCAACAAACTTTATCATAGCTGCTTTGCCTTTCACTGTGCTGCGTAACACGTAGGGGTAAGTGTATCTCCATACTTTTCTACGTATTTTGATATGAAATTTTCCTAATTTTACCGCATCTGAGTGATTGTAAATAGTCATTGAAATGTGTCCAATTTTCCTTCTTTCGTAGGAGGTATTCTGACATTATCTTGCATTTAGCGTGTTCCTGACCGATATAAGAGATGTTTTTCCCCAATTCTTCGATTTTTCACAAAAACAATGTTGGCAGAAGTGAAAAAGTGCAGAGTTCGATTGATGCACGATGTATTTTATTAGCTTTTATGGCCATGAAAGTTACACATTTTTCGATTTTCAACCGGAAGTTGTGTGACGGCTACGCTAAAAACACTCATTTTTGCCGATATGGCGCGAAAAGTGTACGTTTGGCCAACATGGTCGCACTTTCGTATTCATCACCGTGACCGCGTACCGGTCCCATACATAGCCTTTTCTGTACCGATCCGACATAAAAACAAAGCCATATTTGATCTGGGGCCCTCGACTTACAATTAATTACATCATGTACTATCCCATTAAATTGGCATGATTTCTTGATAATATTTATGCTTAATCCATTTTATTTTGACACGAATTTAACAGTCAGCTGTGAGAGTTAAACAGTGACTCTGGCGTGAGTGGCGTCTGGTCAGACTCAGATAATTATATTATTAATTTAGGGATTCTCAAACTTTGGTTGTGCCTTTTGTTTTGGTTCTGGTCAACTCAAACTTTACAACCAGCCATAGAAATAAGCAGCATTTCCCTTGTGCAAGTAATGTGAACAAAGGAGAATTATAACAAAAATCCAAAGTTAAACACTTACATTTTAACTTGTGCACATGTGGAAAAATGAAGGGAAAATTTCATGAATTTGACACCTGTAATTTGTTTTCATTACAAAAAATTAATTTGAATGCGAGCGGGTTTTGTCTACCATAAATGGCTAGCTACTTTGATCAGATCTTTTAAATCCCCATACCTGAACTAAGCCATTTTATGTTCCTTTTTATCATTTGTCATTTGCCAGGACCGAAGCATACAAGAACAGCTTCTAAATCCTCGTACCATTACGCAATGGAATCAACTACCAGCCACCATCATCAAAGAGTCAACATCGGCCAAGTCTTTCCATACCAAAGTTTGGAGCTACATGCAGATTGACCACTCAGCGCAGCTGTACACAGGCGGGCTAGAGCGTTGATGTGGCTCTACTTCATCTAAAAATTAGATGATGTCTGCAACCCACTGTATTTTTATGAGCACCTTTTTATTTTGACTTTTGAACTCTGCACCCTCAGTTGTGATGTTTGTTGACAGTTTGCGATGCCACGGAAGTCTGGACATATATACCAATTGGTCCTGTCCAGTACCACCTTAGATGTAGATGTAGATGTTGTTGTTTTTCTGACAGATGTACTCAACCATCAAAACTTGCGGAACATTGACAACAAATCTTCTAAGACACAGACTTCACACATCAGTCTCCATTGCATTCCTGGACCAGCATTTGCTGGACTTCACATAGGAACAAGCAATCTTGAAAGGGGAGTTTTGGAGAAGGACGAGAAGGATTTTGTTCAGCTTATTCTTTCAGTAAAAGGAAAATCCATTTCAAGTGATTACATTTTTGTATCTCTGATACTTCGAAGGTGGGATTCCGGAGCTTTACATCAACAAAGCATTTATTATAATAAAAAACTGATTGAACTGTCACTGTTATACAATTTAAACATGTTTTACTCTGATAATACTTTTATTCTCAGCGACATATTTTATGCAAGTAATGGTCTCAAGTTCTCAACATACATGTCAAAGTCAGTTTATAAATAAAATATGAATATTATAAAATCGAAATGTTATTCCTAGTCCTATTTCATTTATAATTATTTATCATTAGTAGTGGTGTTAATAATATATTTTTTGTTTAACCGGCTATGGTGAAAATGATGACGGTGATTACGATGACGATGATCATGATGGCTATGGTGATGACGGTGATGGCTACATGTATGGTGATAATGCTGACAGTGATTATGATGATGGCGACGATCATGATGGCAATGGTGATAATGCTGACTGTGATGATGGTGATGGCTATGGTGATAATGCTGATGGTGATTATTATGATGGTGATGGCGATGGCGTCATGGCGATGATCATGGTGACGGTGATTATGATGATGGTGATGCTAATAGTGGTGATCATGATGGTGATGATGATGATTGTGATGGCGATGATGACTTTGATGATTGTGATAATGATGTTGAAGGTGAAAATTAGAATATTATTAATTTCATTTGCACCCTTTCAACCCACCACACATTAAAATTTATATCGATGGTCATTACCATATAAACAAAAACAGAAAATAAATGATCATATATATTTTGCGGGTCACTCTAAAACAAAATCAAACAGAAAAGCGAATAAGGGAAAGAATTTTGTAATTATTTTATTTCTAAAAATACACATGAACTGGAGTTACATAAATTGACAAAAGAACCATCAAATAAAATATTGCCATCAAAGAATGCCAGGGGATTACCAAAATAAATAAATGTTTAAGGCTCTTCTCATTAGTCCATGGTTTACAATTTAAATAAAAACACATTTCATAACTTTTACAACCAACCGCCTGCAATAAAACCATGAAATTTATCAGCAGGGATGGGAACAATCATATTTTCATTTTTTTCAATCACAATACCAATGCCAATCGCATCCCCCACCCCCCCCCCCCCCCCCCCGAAAGTTTGTATTTTCACAAATAAACATTTGAGAAAGAAAATGTGTCTTCTTTGTTAAAATGATATCAAAGCCTGGCCAAATATAGCACATAAAGACACTTAAACCCTCCCCACTGTCCCCTATTCATTCTAGAGCTGGTATTCTATAGTGTACTTGATTGTACTTGAGTACGTATCCGCATCCTACTTTTACTCTCTGTAGACTTCTATTATTAAGTAGCGCATGAGTATAATACACAATAATAAGTATGTGGGGCAGTACAAAACCTCTACGTCCGGGGGTTACGCTCCCGAGAGTAATACGTGAATATCCCTAATCACCGTCTATCCTCCGTGCGTGTTCATGTACAGCGCACGGACACAGAACATCGATAATCGACGCAAAGCTAGATAAAACGTAGTATCCCCCGGTCGGCGGGTGACCTCATACTCTGATGACCCACGCATATCGGCTGTGTCACCGCTGTTGAATATGTTGGAATGAACATGGTGTTGTATTTACCGTGTTCCTGACCGATATAAAGAACTAAAACAAAGGAAACAGTGATGGTTTGAAAGTTTGTATATTTATCATCACAATGAACCAAATTACTTGTTGATGCAGTAGCGTTTTCATATTTTTTTTTAATGCTGCATATCGTTAAGTTGCTGTGTTTTTTAGACTGTTTTAAATGCTCTTTTAAAAGCATGTTAACGTTAAAAAAATATCTTGATGTTTTGTAAAGATGGATTATTTGGTCTATCCTCTTTATATTGGTACATAAATGAAAAAAATCTATAGAGAAACATTGATGCAATCATAATTTTCATGTACCAATGTTTTCTGCTTATTGTCCGTTTTTACCGTACATAGCTTGCATACGACTTGTATAAATACGTGCGAATTCGCGGGCGCTGCGGACTGACTGCATGGTTACATCGCGTAACATGTGCGCTTATAGTGAATGAAAGTATGGATGGCCGTTCCCACTATAAACCCCGGAAGTGAATACACGTTGTAGTCAATGGCAATATCGCGGAGACATCTCCGCGATATTGCCATTGACTATAACGTGCATTCACTTCCGGGTTTTTTGTGCGACGAACGCTAACCATACTAGTCAATGGCACGTGTCGCGGAGACAGCGTAGCTCAAGCTTGCAAGTCGCGCATTGGCTGAGCAACTTGCGTACGATATGCATACGCTTGCATATCGCGCGATACAGCTGTTTGGCTAAATTTAGCAAAACAACATAACTCTGCGTGTACGTCTTTTTCGTCGATTCTGAGCAAAATGCTATGAATATTTCAGCGTTTTGAAGGGGCTGTATCTTTTGATAGAAACATCGGCGAGACTTGAAATTTGAAATGTATTATTCTGATTACATTTTTAATTCAAATATCAAACAAAAATGGTGAAAAACGATCCCAAATTGAAAATTGAAAAATCGTTCAGACACCCTAGATATAGAGCTAGGCGCTACGCATAAAAACTAAAACATCAACAACAGCAACAACATTCGTTCTTCTTCTTCTTCTTCTTCTTCTTCTTCCAGTATAGTACAGTCCGCCGTTGGCGTATTATCGTACCTTGTGTTTGTCAAGTGCCGAGTGCAGTGTACAGTGCAAGTAAAAAGGTTCTACAAGAATTCTATGTACAGACGCCGATCTGAGTACATGGGACAATGTAATAGATGCATGTGATACAAATACTGCTAATAAATTGTTGTTGATAACCGGCCGGAGCAATTACATAATAAAATGAATCAAATTTATTCATATGTTAAATTCCGTTACAAACTGTTACTCACTGAACTCAAAATAGCTGACAATGGACGTCCAAATGCTCGGATCATTTTTGAGGTTAAGAGTGTTGCCATCTTGAAATGTATAAGTTCAAGAAGTACACAAAAATATTGTAATTAACAATTTTGAGAAAATTTATAACCCTTTAAAAAATATTTTATGTCATTAATTTATATTAATTATATAAATTTTGTTATTAAATATTGTTTTTAAAATAATTTAACCATATACTAAAAAACAGACATAGAACGAGCCATGTAATCTTCATTACGTTTCTATGGACACTCAAGCGAGATTACGGCGAGCTTAACACCGAATAAAGGAAGGCCGAAGGACAAGCATTTTAACTTTAAGTTTGCTCTCATCACTAAACTGTTCTGTCGTTGATGCTTAATTGAATCTGTTGCAGAAAATGGTAAGTTTATTCCTGTTGTAGACTAAGTCAGTGTTATGGAAAGTTGAAGAGGGGAATCGGGATTGTCGTGTTGACAACATGAACACACGGATAATTTTTCTTCGATCGATCGAACCTTTAAAAAAAAATGAAATTAATATTTTCACCGATTTTCTTATTTTCTTGTTAGGCTTTACCTTTTTGTGGAGAATGGAAATGAAACTGATTTTAATTTTGATAAACAAAGACAAATGAATAGGCTAGAAAATCTAAATGTGCTGTGTGAGTTGGCCTAGAGTAGGTCTAGAGTAGTCTAGAGTCTCCGGTTTGCGGCATCGCCCGGTTTGCGGCCAGGGGTATTTGTTTTAAAAATAAAATGAATATGACTCGATAATAATCATTGAAACCTACCGCGGATTCCACGGTAAGTTCTGCTTTGCCGAAAACGTCCGTAGCAGGTGCTCCTGTCGGTACGGAGTATCCGTCAGCGATGTCGGAAATCTACGGCACCAGTCGCCGATGAAAATTCCAGCAGGTGCTAACTTTTAAGTTAAGAGATCGAGGCATGACTAGATCAATATTGTAGCTCTATTTGTCCGATATTTGTCCGATTGGAGGTGAAATTTGATGTTTTTGTGGAAGTATGATGGCTGTGGTCTGTCTCCTATCGCAGATATTTTGATTGTGCCACCGCATGGCCAGTTGCATGGGGTGGCCGCAAACCGGCACGTAATTACGTGTTTTTTCTGGTTTGCGGCGGGGGGTGTTAATACACACATAACATGTGGGATCGTGTATGATGGTATGTGTGCTGATGTGTGTACCCGCTATGACCCGATAGTTTCTAGTAGTACTTACTCCCAGATGGGATGTTCCATTCGAGGAAAAGGTGAAATTGTTTAAAACTTGACAAATTTACCGTAGCAACAGATAAACATGAGAATTTGGGTTACCCGTAGTAATTTGGTACATGCTTTCATCGTGACGTAGCGCATAAAGCTTTGTGACGTACGCGTGCCGCAAACCGGTAATGCGTGCCCGCAAACCGGGGAACTCGAAGCATTTCGAAACGTGGTCAATGCTGACCACGCTGTGGGTCAGTTAGGTTATTTGTGACTTCTATTTAATAAGTAAGTATATGGACTCTTTATTGAGGGTATTAAAGTATTCTGTGAGTATTCCAATAAAAATAGAATCGGCAGTTCCCGCCGATCGGCTGCAGACCGGAGCCACTACTCTATATAGCTGGCCAATTGAAGGGTTGACCAAAGTTCGCTGAGATTTTTAAAATATTAGAAAATGTGATAGACTAATCGATCTATGATTTCTCATATTCTACACAAATTTATTTATTTCAATTATTACAAAAATGGATGGCAAAGTATTTTACTACAAATTGGTTCAACTAGAAAGTTAATTAAAGGATCCCGGAGATATCGCGATCTAAAATTTTGATGTCGGATCGGCGCGTGCTCTGCAACTAAAATTTAAAAAGTCATAAAAACAACGATAACTATCTTCGTGCACCAGATTTACAGCTGATTTATAAAAGAATGTGATCCATCACGAATAAGGTGATTTCATAATTTGCAAAACAAGATATCCTACAATCAGTTGGAACCACTTCTTACTTACAATTTTGAGGATATCTGCTCTCAAAATTGAGATTTCCAGACCCTAGACTAACTAGTCTCATCGGTAAGTTAATAATATTTCGGAACAATTTCAAATGACGGCAAAATTTGCGGATCTTTTTTCAATATTTTCATAATTTGACACCTGATTCCAGAAAAAAATCTGTCTCTTGGTAATTTTATGTTACTTTTTCCACTGGTGATAGTCTATCAGTTTTTCGAAATCTTACTATTTTTTGAGATAGCGAATTAGGTCACGCGCGAACTATGGTCACACCACCATAAGTCGAGACCCTAACACAATAATATCAGTGGTGTACATGTCTGTGGTATTGGTCCCAATGACAATGAGGTCTTGGTACGCTTTATTACATTGTTAGATAGTGTGTGGCATATATATCATACTCATAGACCCATCTTTTACACTTCCTTTGTCTTAATTCTCTCTTTTACTCCCTTGTTTTACAGGCAGGTAATAAAGGGACCACAATCAAAGAAGCCCTCTCCAGATGGGTAAGCATTCTGTGATCTCTATATCATTAAGATGGTCAAGCCAACTACTACTCTATTGTCCGCAGTACTGTATATTTTGCAAGTTGAAAACTTAGTGTTCTTTGCAACAGACCAAAATTTACGTGCATCTGTGGCTGAAAATGAAAATTTGTAAAATTTCTGATCACTTTGATTTATAGATTTCTTTTTGGAGTTTGAACTTTTCTCAGAAATGGGATTTTGGACTTGATAATAATACCCATGATTGCAAGGGTATTACCAGATCATCCTATGGTTATATCTAGCCAATGGCAACTGAATGCCATTAATGATTAAAAAATTAAAGCCCTCAAAGTTATGCAATTCCATTCTTGCATTACTCTCACTCATTGAGTGACAGTTTTCAACATAACAATCAAGTGAATCATGAACTGGATTAAATATTCAAACATTCCAGGTATATTTTGTGTTGCTTTGAAAAAGATATTCAATCAATACAAATGGGAATATTGTCTTGATTCATATTTCTTTTGCAGGAGGCAAAAGAAATGGAAAACAGTGAGAGCAAGGAAAAGGTCAAAGCCTCTGATGCAAAGGCAGTCAAGCTCTTCTTCCAGATCCCTCCCATTGATAAAATGGATGCATCTCTCTCAACTCTGGCCAACTGCGAGTGAGTCTTTATGATCTCTATTATATATAATACAATACAAAGTCATTTACATGTATGTGGATAGAAGTCGGATGTTATATCTCTCCATATACATGTACAGTACATGTACGTGTAAATGCTCTAAACCAACTCAACCCCCCCCCCCTCCAAGAAAAGAAAAAAAGTAAAGGATTTTTAACCTAAAAAGTGAAGACGGTAAAGGATACATATTAAACATGTATTATTTACAAATAAAAGCTGTTTATGAAAATTGCAAATTTTAGTCATTGACTTTACATCATCATGTGGTTGAACACCTTTTACCCTGGTTTAAAAGAAGATTGTATACATCTATAATTCATCAATTCCTTGACTATGACACTTAGTGTAATATTTTTCTGAGCATAATATTTATTATCTGATTATGAAGTAATTGGTGAGACATCAATTTTTCAAAAATTATCGAATGTCTGCAATCCATCGATCTAAATGCAGTATATATATAGTTACATTAATTAAGAATAAATGTTTTGATTTAATAAATTTATTTATGATTAACTGTTGCTTTTATTATTATATTTTTTTGCAGGCAATTGTCCCTTTCAACAAATATGATTGAAAAGATTGCAAACTTGAATGGCCTAAGTGAGTAAAGCTTAAACATTTTGTTATTTGATTTATATGTCTTTCATTATCTTCAAAGAGTCCTGTGAGCTGTCAGTATGATGAACTTTGAGTGCACTGGCATACAAGTTCAACATAGTTAATATATTAGAATATAATGAATGAAAGATAAGTCAGGGTTTTGGTTTGGTGTACTGTAATTGAAATGCTCATGAAGATGGCTCAAAAACATTTTACATAATATGTTGGAAATTCCACCTTGGTAGACCATTGTAGTCATTCATTCAAAGCCGATTGCTTTATTATGTTTGAGAGATAATAATAGGATCCATTGTTTCTTATTGTACTCTGATTTGATCTTGAGCTTGAGAAATTGGATCACACAGTGCAGGGAGTATCCCACCTCCCTGCACTGGACCACTGTAGGAGTCTATTATGATTAGCGAGCTTTAGATTTTGACACCGAACGACCTCGACTACGAGTGACGTCATTATTAAGCTCGTCGTTGAATCCACGTTGGGCGAGCGCTTAAGATTGTCACCCGACGCGGTGCCAATGTTTAAATGCATGCGCAGTGATGCGCAGTGATACGCAGTGATATGCGCGTGACAAGTTTTCTTTGTTACGTCATAGTTAGTCTGCACAGCTGTTCGAACCTCAGCTGTGCAGAAAACTCCTTAATTTCTTCAAAAAAGTGAAATTAAATAGGTTGAAGTAACATGATTGATCAAATTCATAGGTATTTGTTGTTTTCATTGCAGTCACATACATGTATATCTTCTTGAATTATATTCTCACCAGATACTGTAGTCTGATGGCTGGCTTCGGCATTTGTGTCCAGCTCGTAGTCGTTGTGATCACTTCGAGATAAGCCTAAAATTTGCCCGACTCCCGTTGTGTCAATTCACAGACGACGAGCTAGAAGCAGGTGGCGCATGCGCAGTTACTCAAAGTGACGTCACTCGTAGTAGAGATCGTTCGGTGTGTCGAAAATCTAAAGCTCGCTATTATTAAAAGAAGCTGCAATGAAAAAGCAATAAGACTGAGGAGATGCACTAAATGCTAGTTGCAATTGCAGCTGTTTTTTTTTTTTTTTTGTGTGTGAAAATTTTATGATAATAGCCAGAGTATCATATTTGTTTGTTTAACGGTAATTAATAAATAATTAATAAATTGCATTATTTTATTTAGTGATGTGTTGATTTGTTCTGTTCGGTGTGATTGACATGTGCACTAAATAAGAAGCCACCGTTATTCTAATTTTTGTCTATTTATCCTTTCATTATTGTAGAAAGCCTCAAGATTCTATCACTTGGTAGAAATCTTATCAAGAATCTCAATGGACTGGTAAGTCTAAAGTCACTTACTCTACAAAATTTTGCCAGAGATTTAACAAACAAAAAAATTCTCTATGCCTTTTTATTCATCTTTGTCTTTACACAGAGTTTTCAATGTTAAATGTAGTATTTGATAAATCCTTCCTGTCTATTCTCTTGTTTTGTCTGATATTGCATACTACTTCCTTTGTAAATTCAGTTTACAGTATGTCGTTAATTTCTTTAATTATGCAAGATAATTTTGATTGTTTTGACAAATTGATGTAAAGTGCTTAGAAACAATTGTGTTAAGCGCTATAGATACATAATTTATTTGTATTATTGAAATACATTTGTATATACAGACACATCTCTTGTGCAGGCTGCAGAGGGCCAAACCCCCTCAATAGTCAAGAGGGATAGCAGCATTCAATTAAGAAAATTATTTTACACCATTACTAAAAGCATCAAACCCATTTATCTATCTTTAAGCTCCTTATGAAAGAGTTAATCAGTCTGAATTGCTTGAAACCCTGGTATTTTTATGTGCTGTCTACAATTTTTTAAATTAATCGTTAAGAAGGGAGCTCAAATTTAATGTTTTGTCACTTTATTTCCTTGCATCAGGAAGCAGTATCGGACACATTACAAGAACTCTGGATCTCCTACAACTTTATTGAGAAGTTGAAAGGCATCCAGGTCCTCAAGAAACTCAAAGTAAGTCTTGGATTTGGCTCAGTCATGATTCTATAAATGGTTTGCTTTTAAAACATTCCTTCAAAAATAGAAAACATGAAAATTCAGTCAACTGTTTAAGTAATGAGATGCCACAATGGTGTTTATACTGGTGTTTGATATTTTGTGTGTTCATTTAAAACGATTAATAGTTTGGTCACAATTCACCAGTCAGAAGCCAATGTATGACTGCCATGAAATGGGTTCAAATGTTGTTGTTGTTGTTGTTTGGTATTATCGCATTTGCTAGTCATGTTTGTTTAAACTTTACTAGATGTCCTGAGTTTATAAGCTGCTATTCATAAGGTACTGTTGTCCAAATTTAGTAAATGCTTCTTGGTCTTTATCAATCCCTTTATAGCAACAACCCTTTGTCTGTCGCATGAGTAAAGAGATTGGTGACAGCAGAACTTTTTGAAATAATTACAAGATGAAAATCTTATTAATAATGAAGGTGCACCAAAGCAGAAAAACATTCATTGTGGAATTTTGTATTTGTGTTTAAGATTAATTTTGTAGCAATTCTTGCTTTTATGATGTTAATCCTTTTTTTTCTTCTTCAGGTGTTGTACATGTCCAATAATTCAGTCAAAGATTGGGGAGAATTCGACAAACTGAACCAGTTGCCTTGCCTAGTAGAACTTGTATTTGTAGGTAAGTGAAAGCATGGTACAGGAAATGAATAAATATGATTATATTTTTAAGATATTGTATCTCAATTTGCACCACAACAATACTATGTATGAAGGTTCAATATAGGGTTTTAATTAACAAAATAAGAGCCATTAATGCAGATTATAGTGTGCCAAGATTTTTAAACGTATGATTCTGTTTAAAAAGAAATTAACTGAACTATTGCTTTTGTGTCTAAATTAGCCCAAAGATCAATTTTTAGGACAAAATCAACTATTAAGATGGATTTTATTTACAAATAATTAATTTTATTACAGTATTACACATGGCACCCATAGCCAAATGATATTTTGTGACCTGCCTAGAAATCAACTTGGAATCTAACAGTCAATTTTTTCGTAAAAAATCTGTTTCCAATTTCAAGTGATGTTGTTATCATTCAACAACAAACAACAAATATATATTGTATTCATACACTTCTATATTCGGCCTGCAAAAGGTACTTTCAAGCAATTCGAACATTTGTTGTTGTTGCGGGGTGGGGATAAGTGTTGTTTTCTGTGACTCAACTAGGCCTTATCAAGTTTGATGAAGATTAGACTACTTTTGATTGTGTCATAAAAAGTAGAATAAAGTTGTTGCTCAATTTCTATTCCTTCCTCAGGTAACCCACTAGAAGAGAAGCATTCAGCAGACGGAGACTACATTACACTCGTCATGAAGAAACTTCCAGGACTAAAGAAGCTTGATGGTAAGATTACAGCTACACCATTCTTCCTAGTCTTAGTCAATATTCCAATCTGGAAAATACATTGATGTGTAAACAAAAATTAATTTGTTATGTAAAGACTACCATTTAGGCTCTCTAGTGTGTTTTTAGTTAATGTTAATATAGTTTAATGCTTGACACTTTTATGATCAGTTTTGTGCAAAGAAAAACAACTTCTGTGATGTAATGATGTAACACTGTGCGTGTACAAGTTAAAAAATAGTGATTTTCGATATGGTCAATGTAATACACTTCATAAAAGAGAATGGCTGGTCCTGGAGATTTGGGACCAGAGGGAAGGGACAGGATGCAACCCCTCAAAAATACTATGTATTTTCTCACATAATGGCACTTATTGGAGTTGATAAGCTAGAGGGTGATTTACAATTTCATGTATTGTACATCCAATGGGTAAACCTTTGTAAATATGGATGCAGTAACTTTTGTTCAAAATATCAGATAAACTAACTTTTTTTAATTATCAGCCCTTCAAACTCTTCCATGGAAATAAACTGTACATAATTTGGTGTGTTGTTTTATTTGCAGGTGAACCGCTTGTTGACAACAAAATGGAAGAAGAGGATGAAGATTGATGTACCAGAAGAAACTCATCTCATTGCTACAAATGTTTGCGCAAGATGGACACACCTCATGCAGATTTTCATAATCTTTTACATTTTTTTATTATACGGAATTCATCACATTACCTTTGGGAGAACAATGTGGAAAGTGTGCCCATGTTATGGTGTTACACAGTATAGTTGTTCCTCTCTTTATAATACCCTCTTGTAATCTTTCCTTACTTTCTCTAGCATTCTTGCAAAGTTATGTCCAATATTAATTGAATACACCTAGTTTTCGGGAAGAAGTTACATTTTTTTCTTAATTTGGCAGTGTTTGACCAAACATCCCTGACAGACATAAGAACAAATTATTGAGGTTTAGTAGAATACAAGTGGATGTATATTTTCAGTTCAAATTCTATGTGTACCACATAAAGGAATTTCCAACACAATATCACGACCCATTAAATTTCCCTATCACATTTTAGGCTGATTTTTCAACCTGTTTTTGTTCTCTCATGTTAGATAGGTAATCCCTTTACAGAGTAGGTTTATTGTCTGAAGCATAATATCCTGAACTGTAAAAATGTATGTAGCCCCTTCAATACATTTCACATATGTTCCTGCCAACCAAAATGGTAAGTTTTTTTGGGGTTGCCTGCCCTTTTGTTCCTTCTACTCTGCAATAATTACATGAAATCTAATAGGATTTTACTCTTTGATATTGCGATGCCTCGAGCATCATTTTAAGTATGAACATCCAACATGTTATCAGTGTACACCAAGAAAGTGGAGATGATGGGACTTGGTCCAGTTGTTTAAGGTCACTTGGGTCAGTTTTATTATGTGGTAGCCTGATCTATTCTCTTCTTGAATCATACACAAACTTATCCGAGCAAAGATGTGGCAATAGTGGCAAATGGTAAGAGATAACTGAATATTGGTACAGGTAGAGTATTTGGGATGTGCTCACATAATTTTCAAGGTAAGTCTTGGTATAATGTTATTTAAATAAAGACAGTTTTGATAAAAACAGTTAAATTGAATAAAATTTGTCTCGTCAGTCTTGTATGATAACCAGTATAGTGTTGATCTTATACTTTTTTAATAGAGCTCCCACTCTTATTTTAGCATGAAGTATATTAATATTATTCATACTCTACATTGATATCTAATTTCTCTTCAAATAGGAAGATTTGATATGAATATTTCAATGTGTTATCTACACCTTGATCAAAACAAAAATTGAATGTTGTAATTATAAAATTATCCCTTTGTTAAAATCCCAAGGGGTTTTGTTGTTTTTTCTCCAAAATGATACCTGTAAAATTGTGGGTAGTCTGCAGGGTTGTTTATTTGCTGTATATGAGATACAGTGGAACCTTGTTATAAAGAGGGACTAAGAAAATGTTATTTATTGATACCTTGTTATATGAAGGTTCAAAACAGTAAGTTTCAAAGAAGTGGGACCATCACCAGTCGATGAGAGCTTTTCTCCAATTGATGTTTATAATGAGGTTCCAACTGAATATTTTTCACATATTTGAAAATTCATTTATATAGATCCAAAAATAACTAAAAATTATTCAGTTAGAAATTTATTTATGACTAGGATTATGGTCACCTTTCTGTCTGAAAATGACATTAAGGTGTAGGTATGTTATGTGCCTGTGGACATTTTTAGCCAATTCAGAAAGTTGTTTTTGCATAATATGTTTTTTTGCAAAGTGAACTGAAAAAACAAGGAATCCTGTATCAATATGTATATATACTGTGTATGATATGTAAATAAAATTGTATTTGTAAAACTTTCACACATTGGTATTTATGACTTGTCCTTAATCTTGTACCTGTATTTGGATGAACTATAACATACAAATTGAAATGATATATTCTTAGAAATGTCAATCACTTTGGAAAGGGAGATAAAAGCACACGGAAACCAGAGTAGACAGAATTGACTACCGGTAATGCAGTTGGATATTGAGAGCTGTGTAGAGACTAATAATTTTATTATTTGTCTTCTGGTCCGAAGTAGTAATTTCCTATATGTATGAATGCGAACATTTCGAAAATTCATTTCACTTTCATGGCCACATGTGATAAAAAATTGTGTTTCAACTCTTGTACATGTCTATGATCTTTCCAATATCTTACATATGAAGTATTTAGAAATTGTACAAGTCCTTTGATAGTGTTAGAACATTGAATTTACTTTCTCTTTCAAGGTACTACCTAACACCATTCTTTGGTAATTGGATTGAAATATATTCTTATATATATTCTTTTTTAAAATCTTTATATATCAAATTGAAATCCAACTACCACATAAGTCTGTGAATATTGATGTGCATCCCCCTTTCTTTCTTTTTCTCAGTCTTTTCCCCCTTTTACCAATATTTTGTTCCTCCATATTTGTATTATTATGTATCCTTTGAGGATAGTCATACTATCAAGCTTTGCTTACTTTGTCAACCCTCCTGTTTGATGTTTTCGATTAGTTACAGCCAGCCTTACTTTATTCTACATATATTCTTTTGTCATGTGTAAATTTGCAATATTTGTTTGTTATATATTTGTAAAAATGCAAAAGAAAAAGAAAATCAAACAGAAATAAATAAATCAAATCAAATCAAATAACAGTACACTAAAAGTACATTTTAAATTTTCAAGCAAAATGTTCCAATATTATTTCAGAAGGGAACTTGACCATCTTTTGTCAGGTAATGTAAGGGCTGAAAAGATATAACATTTTGTTTGACATGTTTTCTCTTCATTGGAGCACATATTAAAAATATAATTTCTACCAAACATCAAACAAAGAAAAATTAAAATGGAAATAATACAATAGAAGAATACCCAGAATACAATGTATTGAAATAAGACTTTCATTTATTTCAATTTTAAAATGATAATACACATTTCTCATACATAACTGCTTTGCTTTCTTTAAAATACACAAATATATATCAAGGTACAAATATAAAATAAGAGATAAAAGCAAACATAAAGCAGTTGCATATGCACTGTTCTGGTTTGATTGACAATCACTTTTATAAAGTTCATAGAAAGTGGTAGCAAAATTGGGTTTCTTTGTATGAGATTCTTTACATTTACTTTTGTAAAAAGTAGAAAATAATCCATTACTGGTAGAATGGCTTGAACATAAAATCACATAAACCACAAATCCAATGGAAAAAGGCAGTTGATGGTATTTACATACTAATAATCTCATAAAATTCCTAGTGTAAATCTCTGCTTTATTTCATGATCATATTCAAACTACCTTCTACTTTAAGAGAAAAATAATACATTTCAAATCTGCCAAGTGTTTAATACTACAAGGGATAAACTCAACCCCTCTAAATTTGAGATTAAAAACTAAGGAAGCATAACAAATGTTTGTTCGATGGTGTAATTTTCATATTAGCTATTTCAACTCGAGATACAAATCGGATTTGAAGTAAGAAGCATAATTACTTGTGTCATGATTGTTAGGATGACACAAAATGTTTTCATACGCCTGGGCAGCATTTCACAAAACCATCATAAGTACAAGTTCACTGCCAACACATGTATTAAATTTGACACACATTACAATATGATGTCAGTGATCTTCTACTCATGACGGTTTTGTGAAACAATGGCCAGCACTTCTTAATCTCCTCGCTAACTAATAACATTAACACACAACAGATCTCTATCTCTAATAAAGCAATGATTTGCAATTAAGAATAAGGGTGCATGTTGTCATCCATATTTGTTTGTAAATTGAATTGAAAAAATAATAATCTTCCCAATTTCATAACATTTATCCCTTGAATGGCATACCTTTTTATATATCAAAAGAAAACTGGAACCGTAAAATATTAAATTCAAACAATAGTTTACCAACAAAGGCTTCATGTGTATTTTGGAAAAAAATAAATGTTACACAGGTTATTGGGCATTGCTTTCTATGTGTAGCAATGAATGTCATTGTGTAGCAATGAATGTCATTGCAAGCTGTAAACTATATTTAGTAATTTTTCAAATCAATATCTTCCTTAACACAAAGACATTGATATTTGTAAAATATAACTTTTCATGCTTTATTTGTCTAAATTTGAAACAAATCTTTGGCTGAAAGAACAAAGAAAGGGGGCGAAAATAAAAGCCATGTAACAAAAACATGAAAAAGAAGTTCTATTTGGGATCTGTAGTTTCTACTGGTCAACTAATTCACAATTCCATTACATGAAATTTGCAGCCATCATGAGAAAAATAACTGGAGCTTTTAATACATTACAAAATTATTTAAAAGAATGTTTATTTACTTTTTAATATGTATATCATCCATACCCTATTCCGGGCCTGCCCTGTAACATGAAGCTCAACTTACAATCAATTGTAAATATCTCTTGTATCTCCATTGCTACTACAGCAGATTGTATACCGGTATTATGATGAATTGTGACTCTCTGGAACATACACATTGATTGTAAAGATACAGTTGATTGAAAGAGATCAAATTAATTTGAGGAGAAGCAATCCTTTTGGACTATTTATGTTACAGGGCCATGATTTATCCCGTCCACAGATACCATACCGGTATCTATAAAATGCAAAATAGAATATTTTAGAATTTTTCTCTTTTCTTTCTGCTGAAATTGCTGATGCATGTATGATGGACGTAGAATAAAATCATTTACCGTAAGTGAGATTAACATTGATCATAATACATTACACATACATGTAGTCCTATACAGTCAATTCTGAAAAATATTTCAAGACACTTTCTTACAATAAAATTTCATAAAATATACTTGTAGCATTAAAATTTCTTCTCTGTGTAGACTCTGTAGACAATTTTGACAAAACAAGATTGCATTTTTCTTCTGTTTTTCTATTTTTACATTGATAAGAACATATTGTGCTATTCTCATACCAACATTAGCTGTGCTGTGAATGATATTATGACACTATAGTACTTAATAGTCAACACAGACACAGCTTAAAGCACATGAAATATCCAGTAGATTCTAAAAGCACAATATTGTCAATCTCCACAAACACATATTTCAATAGAAAAATAAGAAAAGCCATTCCATCATAAATGATATCTCAGATCATATATTTCAAAATTGTGTAAAAATAAAAAAAGAATAGGAACAGATTCACATTCTACACTCTCCATCCAATTTCCTTCATAGATTAAGAACGATGTAATCCACACACTTAATTGGTCATTTAAATATTGCACAATACTACACATTGGTCAGCCAAAAACTTTCTCTTTTTCGCTTCCTTACTTACCAATGTCAATCCGATTCCACACCTCAGTTCAACTATAAACTATCTATGTACAATTTACATGAAATAAGGTTTAACAGTAATACAAGATAACACACACTCACAATGTAGAACTTCCGTAGGCCACTTTCCAATTGTTTTTGTTTTATATATAGAAAATTTTGAACTGCAAAAGTGCACACATCTGTAGAGCTAGAATAAATGTTCTTGCTGACTGACATGTTGTTAATATGATCTGAAGCCACTTGATACGTACATGTTTGTGTATTTATATAGATATCCCTTACTTACAATCATCAAAACCCACCCTTCCTGACTGACTCTTCTCCAAACTGCATATAATCCATCTTCCCTGAGCATATCTTATATCACATCCAATCCTGCCTTCATCACAATTCATTAGGAAACAATCTCTTTACATGATGAGAATAGATGCTATTTGTAACATCCATACCTTCAAACGTACCAAACTTTAAACCTTAGTAATCAATAACATTCTTTTCTCTTTCTCTCTTTCTTCTGTAGACAGAAAAAATATAAACTTCATCATGATGTCAAATGTAAAGACAATTCAAAATAAAAGGTAAGAGGGTATGTATGTATCATGTATTAATATAACAAAATGAATTTCAGATATAATACTAGAATATCATCAGAACACTGGTACTCACACTCTCACGACTGTTCCTGGCTTCCTTACTCACACTCATCATTATAGTCCAACAAATAAACAACATTCAGATAATATTGTAGGTCTTCACTAAATCTCTAGCAATTCACTCAAACATACCCAAACTGAGATCACATGGAGACATTTTTTAAACAATTCTCCAAGACTTTTGAATTGTGTCTTTCCCCATGACACAGAATAAGCTTTAAAGTGCATTTAAAAACCAGATTGTTTTACTATTTGAGTATCAATTCATTAGCAGTCACTTCTGTGAAATCATCCAATGTAAGATGCTGCCAATTCAGTCAAAACTTGTCTTCCATCGTAGTTTCTAAAATACATCTGTTGATTTAAATAACATTTCAGCATCAGTAAAGAAAGTGTAAGTACATTGCCATTGATGGTTTTGATTTGAAGATGTTCTGTGAATTATAAACACAACTACACAAAGTTTAGATAAGACACCGACAGTTATAACTAGGTAATATCTAACAAATCTCAAAAACATGTATACTGGTACCACCAAACGTTATAAAGATGTTTGAAAAGAAATCTGAGACCTTGAGTTAAGAAATAAATAACAAAATGAAAAGAAAAAGGAAAGCTATAGAAATATTATGTAAATTCATTGTATTTGTGAGCCAGCGGAAGTGTTGATTTTTGTTATGTGCATACAAACAAGAAAATGTGCCTTTTGAATGTATAATTGTGCTTCTCTGTAACACCCTAACAAAGTCCAATTTCTTCCTTCATTATTGTATTCTTTATCTTAGATATTTCTTGCTCCGAACAGGCACTTGCTCTTTGACATGAAAATTTGAGGAACCTTGAACTTGTTGACTACGAGGACAAAGATATCTTGACATGATATCTGTGGAAAATGCATGTTATACCAAAATCAAATAGTATCCTACTTGTTAAGACTGGTTGCATGGATATACATGATCAAATTGCAGTAATCCCTACAGTTTTTATGTAAGTTAAACTGTAATCTTATGTCAAGTTGACAACAATGAAAATTGACAACAATTAATATCAAGAAATGTAAAAATGGAAGTGAAATACACCTGGATGCCTGCTAAACAAATTTGATAGAAATTAATACTAGTTGAGAAATGAGCAAAAAAATATCACGTCCTTAAGAACTTAAGGTAAAAATGCTCTATTTCAATTAATTTCAATTTCATACAAAAATAATTGTATTACCATGTAACAATTAAGCAATCATCCAATTGAAGTATTTCCCACCCAAATATTCTGACCGGCTTCACCCTGTAAGTCCAAGCAACCAACTTCAGCATACTACACTTTTGGTATAACATCCAATATTATCCTTGTAAGTGCACATCAGACCTCTCTTTATAATAGATCGACTGGTCCTTCATTTCTACTCTCATTTCAACACATAAAGGAGTATGAGCGTAAAGGAGTATGAGCGTAAAGGAGCACTCTATTTTATTTATCAAGATGCTATCCCCTTATGTAAGAATTTAAATAGACCATGTTTGCCTAAAGCCAAATTTTACAAAGGACTGTCCTGGTTACATACAGTTTACTATGTTAAGACAATACAGTGAGTCAAACATTTAACTTTTCATCTGATCTGAGAGAATCCTTTTTTAATCAATCTCCCTGAAAGGGCATAATACTGAAATGTGTATCAGAATACTGTAAGACATCTCAATGGTCATATAAGATCATCCATATTTATACAGAAGACTTGTGAGACTAGAATGGATAATGCCAGTTTCACTTCTAAATGGATTTCTAGAGCATAGGCATTCACAGAATTGCTTGATGATTAGTTTAAATAAGCAATTTGTGGTTTAATTTTTTTGTTCAAGTATGACTCTTTTGAGTTACCATACAAATGTTGCAGGGGTAATTGTTGATTTTGTGCAGAAATAGCAACATCTATTATCTGTTCATCAATATTAATGCTTTTCAATTAATAAAAATTGACAAAAAGCAAGAGTTAAAGATGGGGGCTGCTTTACTGAATTGACTTCCAAATTTAGGCATGGTAACAGCATCAGAACTAGCTTTTTAAATCCAGAAATGTCCAACACTGGAACTAAACAGAAGGGTTGAAGGGTAGCCCAGAACAAGGTTGATGTCACCTGGAGTTCCTAATTTCTACCGGAACCTCTCAGTGCATGCTATATTTGACTACTAGTTTGGAGAAGATCTTTATATTTCACCTTACTTATTCCAGTTTATCATTATTTAATTATCAAAGTTCCTATTTCATTCCATTGCACTTAAATCTAGTTTGGCAAAGTCTTGGTCTATTCCATTATTCACTCTACATACCATCTCCCTCTGATCTACTTGATATCTATTTTACAAAACTGGGAGCAGTGTTTCCATTCTCATTACCCTACAGAATTCATTTCCCTTTTTCTTCATTAAAAATCAGAAGAAACACATTTTATTTCTTGCAAATCATCTGATAAAGAGAGTGAAATATATAATATAATAGATATTTCATGTTTTTTTCTTTCTAAAGATGTCTACATAAAATCATATATAATATAAAGAGTTCATTCTCTTAAGATATGACACCCTTTACTTTCCTTCCTACAGTCGATTGTTCCTGATCAACATCATGAGTTCCAACATGCAACGAGTGAAAGAAACAGAGGAAATCTACATTTCATATAGTATATCTATCTCAATCATATCAACACTTCCAGAAGAACTTTTCAAGCCCAGTACACGTGAAAATATGAGGCATCTCTCCCATCTTGTCCACTGAGTATTGTCATGTTTACAGCTGCTACACCACAAGTCCTCCCTCATGACATGGAGTTTATTTCTTCACACACATTCACTACTATCCTTCTCCACTTCCAGCCTGACACTACACATAGTCCTTTTCTATCTTGACCGTCGTCGACTCTCAGGCTCGCATAGCTTTAGTTCGACATGTCATCATCCTCTTCCTCCTCGGACGACATCATCCCCTCATCATCCTCCAGGCCATCGTCATCACCTTCCATGTCTTCCTCCTCATCGTCCTCCTCCTCATCATCTTCTTCACTACTAGAGCAACTCCTGCTTTCATGTTCCATGTAGTGATTGAACATCTGTTGCTCCTTGCCTCCACCAAACCCCATCCCAACCTTCTTGTCAGCTGCATGGTGATTCTTCATGTGGGTATTCCGGCTCTGGATTTTGTCAAAGGTCCTGAAATAACATGATACACAAAATAAATAACAAGAATTGGCCAAACAACATTTTTTTTCCTCACATTTTTGGTTTTAAATCAGTTAAATAAGTCTCACCTTCAGTGGCAAAAATACAAACACAATTGTAGGTATAATGACATATTCTCACAATGACTATTGTGATAGTGTGATGTAAGAAAGCAAGGACGTTAATTATCAATATCCACGCATCAATTTATTTTTCTTAGATTTATGATGTCATAACTCACAGTTGAATGAATGAATGAATGGATGGTATATAATGGTTACACATACACTATCTGTCATGTAGTTAAATTTGGGATTGAATTGTGTTCACTTACTTGTGGCACATCTTGCATGGAAAATGAGGTTGGTGATCATCCTCACTGGTCATCCCATCCTCGTCATTCTCCGTAAGCTCTCTGGATGATCCCTCATCACTCTCCTCTTCATCTTCATCATCGTCTTCCTCTTCATTTGACATTTCATCTGAAGATGACTCCGGGGGCATCTGCTTTGTGTTCTGACCGACCCCGCCCCCTCCTCGGTATGAGGATGATGTTGTTGATGAGGCAGACGAGGATGTGTTTGTTCTAGACTGAATGTTGGTAGTAGCATTGGATGTAGCTGTATTGGATGTAGCTGCGTTGGGTTTGTAGCTGCCCCCGTGTACCCGTATATGTCCATTCAGAGCTTGCCGTGACTTGAATGACTGTTTAAAAACAATGGTGGGAAAAGATGCATGAAGTAATTTTACTCTGGCAAATACTAAAGGTCAAAGAGGTGAAGTATATTAGTATCTATATTCCTAGCTAACTTTGTGGTGTTATCTGGAGGAAATAGGTCAACTTCCTTTCCCAGTGTATGAGCAGGTGATAAATCATCTGGTAGTATTTAATAATTGGCTGGTCTAAATAGACATATCACCTGCTAGGAGCCAGAAGAGTGTTAACTCAAAGCATTTAACATAGAGTAAACGCCCTTCCAACTCACAAGAGACAATATTATGACCTTCCTCTCAAAACCAGGAATAGGTCAAACAAAAGTCACACAACAGGCTACTTATTCACTGACCTACATTTACATTTACCCAAGTGTACTTTAAAAGCATTCAATCCTGTCCCAATTGGAAACCAAGTCACTGAAAACACCTGCAAATATCTTCACCAGCTGATCAAATGTGGCATTCGTTTAAACTCTGTTCACTTTTTAATGAATTTTCTACCTGTCATTTTAATGGGCAATTTGAGAAGATATTCAACAATTGCTATCACTTTTAATGTTGCAGCCAGTAACATTGTCAAGCACAATCATCCTGTGAAATTTGTTAAGTCATACAATGTTGTTATGATCCGACCATTTTCAAGACAATATCATTATCAAATCCAATGCTAAAGTTTTAAACTTTTTTCTGAACTTTTAGATTTGCTCTGTTGAAATTTCAACCAAAGAGAACACTAGTGAAGAGTAATCTGTTATATCCTTGGTCCTAAATTACCCATTGATGAGAATGAAAGAGGACTACTCACGGCATCACAGTGTGGATAGTTGCATACAAACGATCCCTGCTGAGCAGCTGGTTTGTCCTCCTGATTAGTGGAGGAAGGTTTCACACTATTATTGTTCTTGGGATTAGAAGTCCCTCCCCTATAGTACTTATCATGCCTGTACTCTTTGAGAGGCACGTAATCTAGGAAAGTCTCACCGGGGTATAGGTCCTGTGCGCAGAAGAGAGGAGGGAGAAGAAGCAGAGGGATCACCCCATGGGAAATGCATTGGTTAGTCAAGTGAACAAGTATGGCACCACAATGAGAGTATAATCGCACAGCAAATGGAGCGACTAGTAAGCTCTGCATGAATTACTGACTACTCTAGAATACTTTGCCATTCAAAGTTAATTGGCACAGCACACCTAATACTTGGAGTGATATATAAAATTCAATATACATTACCTAAATATAAAATACATGTGATTGCATTGTGGATGCTTGAATAAAAATGTGATGTTAATTCCCAAGAAAATGTATATATTGTTTTGGGTGCTTATAGAGATATATTTCACATCTGTTTGACAAACACAATTGTTTATCTACTAATTGAATCGTTTCAGTATAATGGTTCATTTATGTTTATCTATATTGCTCTCCATAGAATGGGACTAATTCTGAAAAAAGGCCATGAAAGGTCAAAAGGTCATTTAACATTTTAAGATTAAATGTATACCTCTGGCATTTAATTTATATAATAAGCAATCACTGATCCACTTAAAATTAACTATTTAACCAGAATGTTAAGCAACTTATATATTCATCATCATGACAAATGACTTCAAATCTTTAAACCTTGCATGAATGTGATACCACTGCTATAATCATGAGTAATTTACTCACGCCACACATAATTCAAACACAACAAAGTAAAAGTGATATACATAGCAATAGCATGAATCTCCTAAATTATTCTGTTTACAGCCACCATAATGCCAGCTATGAAAATAAAATATACTTCCATGAGGAAAACACCACCAATACAATTAGGAAATTTCTTAATGTATATTCACATCAAACTCAAGAATGCAACAGTTAGTGCACTTTTCACAGCATGAAGTGCATGAATTGGGAAATATCTAGCGGGGAAGTCTTGGGACTTATTGTTATGAACCGAAACAGAACTGAGCCCTTAAATTCTTATTCAATATCTTGTGCAAAGTTGTCATAAAATAATCTAGGACACACATTAATTCATAACATGGAACAGTGTCAAAGTGTTGACTTTCAATTATGAGGTTGAGAGTTGGAATCTTATTCAAACGAGACAGCTGCCCATTTCAGAAAGGCCAAAGTGGATAACATGATATGTTTGCCTACTACATGTTGGCTGCTCTGCTATAACTGGAGTAAAAATATAACAGTACCAGGCCAGAGAATGTCACCAAATGATGGATAAGAGCTGTAGACAAGAAGCTCCTCCTATTATAATCATCACTACCAAGAGTCACAATACTCTGGGAATGTTTAGAAGAAAAACAATTAATTGTTGTTCGGTTTTTTCTAAAGTCATTAATGGAACTTACACACTCATTCTTGCGATTCTCTTCACTGGGGTTTGCTCCACTATGATGGCAGTATTTCTGCATGTCATGATTATACGGATATAGCTTCTTCCACAAGTAGTAGTACTCTACACAGTCTCTGACAGTCTTGGACGGGATCTGAAAAAGAGGGTGAAAATGATATGGAAGATAGAAAGTCATCTTCATGCATCTAAGTATGTGGATTTCTATATGCAAATTGGAAATTGATCACTCTATTACTACATGAAGAAAAAATAAAGAAAAACTGAAACAGAGTTGGATACTATGACAAAGTATTGGCATTCTGGAAGTCTCTGTCACAAATGAACACATTTAAACAAGACACCAAGAAAATACAGGTAAGTTTTGTTTATACCACTGAAAATAGCCAATGAACCATACTAAAAAGTGTATAAGTTACCATGATTTTTTTAATTTGTTGATGCTATTGTAATGTCAAATATGGAAAAGCATACTTGGATGATAAGATTTAATGATATTCTTTGAACTCTTTTTTTAAATTCTGTTTTATTTTCACGCTGACTTACCCCTTTTGCTATTTCATGGAAGTCCTTTCCCTTGGTCTTGTACATGTCTCGGTAGAGCTTTCTTTCTGCAACCGTCCATTCATGTGAAACTGTTCCAAACAAGATACACAGATATTTGTAAACATGCATTGATAAATGAGAAAATATACATATGAGGAAAACTGGATTCAAACTGATTATTCACAACTATGTGAGGAAAAAAACACATGTTAATACTAGAAATCCAAGAAGGAAACCAGAATATTACTGACAACTATACTGATAGTAAAATAGTGACAGGTGTGTCCAATATTATAAATTATGTAAAGCATGACATATAAGAAGGAGGAAAAAAAAACATGGGAAAAAGAGATAATGATCACACAAACAATGCTCCACAAAACTACATTTCCTGGGTAGGAACAACTTCCCTCCCTTTTACATGGTTTGAAGTGTATTCTTTCTTTCCCTTGGGGAGGGGGGGGGGGGGGGACCTGTTAATATCAAGCACAGCCATACTGTGCCATCATGATTTTACTCACAGTCATATTTGTAGTCAGCCATGTGCACAAACTCATCTGGGACCATAGCATTCCCATTCAATAGCATCAGTAATGCCATCTGAAAAGAGATAAAGATGGAATTAGAATGGCAAAAGAAATTTTTAAAAGGTTGATAATCTTCATGCACAACACTTCACTTACATGAATGAAAAGTGTCTCTTGAATATTCAAATATTAAAGGTACTAAGAATTTTTTTTACAAGTCTTTAGCGAAGTTGAAATGTGCATGAATGTATTTGAAACCATTTGGGATTCATCAACTAAAAACATAAAAATTCAGTATTGTAGAAGATATTGGTGACCACATTTTTACTATGTCTTATGTCCTTTCCTCTTAGCAAAGACAATTTGAAAGACAAGGTAGTACTTGTATAATCGTCTAATTATTATACTTTAAAAGAAATGTTTAAGTTGGCACACATTGCTATTTTGCTGCCAAACCATTTCCTCTCCTTGTTCAGAAGTCTCCTAATTGTCCCGGGTTCATTACACCCACAGGTACTGAACAAACTGTTGTCACAAAGACCCTCTTGGATCATTGCATCACAATCTAAGAACCAAGGAGGTGTAGGTAAAAGGTCACATGACTAGGCACCTGACCTGGCGTCCTGCCAACTGACAACACAAAGAGCTCAGCTCACGGAGGACAGGGTTCTTACCTCGATGTCTCCCTTGGCTCTATAGAGGCAGTGATGGGCATACTCAATGTTCCTGGCCCCTGCAGGTAGGCCTGGTGTAGTGGCTAACTTCAGGAAACTTGTCACTATAAACAAAGACACAGGCATGCATGTATATTGAAAAGAAGGAAATTACATGTATTTGGTCTAGTCTGAAACCTTCACTGTCTCTTTCAAGCATGAGCAACCCTTCTTGTCCTAAGTTCCTGTTCAGACTGCATGGATGATATGATATCAGTCAGTGACAGGAAACATGTTTTTCGTTGTTATGCTTGATCAGTCTGTATTTGTGAGCAAACACTGGACTAATAATGCTTCTAATGAAACTTACTGAAAAAACGCACAATTCCATAGATTCTGTAACTCCCCTAGTTCAAACAGATAAAATGTCTCAATTTTGCTTTGTTTTTTGTCTGGATAACTACATATTATCTAGGAAGTAAGTTCTTTCTCAGTTTAGTCATCATTTATTCAAGAACAAAGGAAAAGTGTTTTGAACTTTTGTATCATATTCACTATATCATCTGTTTGGAGCCAGAAGGTCATTAATGCTGTGTAAAGTGAAATGAGTTAACACCCTTAACACCCTTCTGGCTCTAAACAGAACATTTCTTGTTTTCCTTCACACACGATACTTCTAAAACTATGCCATCCCAGGTCAAAAATAAAATAAATAAATCCCTCCACCGGCAATGGAAAGAAAAGAAATAATACACACTCCTTCATGGAAGGGTTACTCTAGAGAGACACCCCCTAAAACAGGGTAAGTCTGAACTAAAGTAAGCATACTGTATGCCACACAAGCCTACTTGCATGACTAGGTGGGCCGAGTGAGTTTACACTGCAAGTTCATTGCCAGGCCATGTCACGCTTCCTTATCATCATCGACCTTGGGTATTTCCCTTTCACAATCCAGCAGTCAGTACAAAGCATTATCTTGTCATTGCATCAATTGTTGGAGTAATCAAGCCACACCAGTCACAGAGGGAGGGGGGGGGTATAGTATTTTCCAGCCTTCAAACTCAGCCTTGTGTATAATTCAGTTGATCTCTTTGAAATACTGATCCCCTTTTTTTATTTCAGTTTTTATTTAATTATTGTTTTTGCTGCAGAATAAAGAAAATGTTGTGGCAGATAGATAATATTCATATAAACATTATGTATGAAACTGGACTATCTTGGCTGACAGAAAACAGTTTGAATAATTACAGTAGAAATACGACCTAGGCAGTTCCCTATCCAGGGCAATACAGTATGAGTGGGCGTGTTCCGTTCATACATGGCTTAACATGACTTGTCGTAAGGCCTCATCGAATGTTATACTTACATTCTCCTTCAGAGTACCCCTTTTCTATTGCAGGATCCCAAACTAGCTTTCCTTCTCTCCAATCTGCTGCTTCCAATACCTCTTCTTTGTTCTTTACTGCAATTAAAAAAATAACAAATAATCACATCAAAATCATTTGAAGAACAATTTTTTAAATAGTATTCTTATGCAATGGTAATCATTCAATTGCAAGAAACCCTGCCTTACCAGGGTCCAACTAATGTATTATGTTTGGATTGACATTTGTTACCAGGCATGTTTTACCAGGTCCCCTTTCCCATTATACTTGCTCTGATTAGAAAATGTAGAATGCTACATTAACATACATGTTTGCAAGATACGTTTAAACAAACACAGAGAAATGTTGCATATCAATCTTTGTTCCGTATGAAGATAACAATTGATATAAACTGGGTTCAAGGTGTGATGACCCATGTTTTCTTTCGTCACAATCCTGGTTTTATGGCAGTGTATTTTAGTACCATTTGTGTTTTCTTTCATCACATTTAAGCATACCATATTTCTCACAGCTGAAAAAGTGAAGCAACATTTACAAACAAAACTCCTATATCTTTAGCTCTACAAACCCCCCAATCAAGCCCAAACCACTAAATGTTAGAGAAGAAGCTTTATTAAAGACTACAAGCTCTCATGGGTCCCATTAGAACATACTCTCACGTAACAACTGTGGGTGTGCCTCTCTCTTTAGGACCTAATGTTGGATTTTCTTCTTCACTGATCAACAAACAAATTGAAAACATATCATGACACCTGGCTTTAAGAGTACAATGTAGAACTGTCAGATCTACATGAAAGACAGTGATACTACAAAATTGTTTGTGATACTCAATTATAATGAATATATGTTATACAAACTTACCAAGCTCAGGAACTGCTGCTTGATAATCGCCGCCAACATTGATGTGTCTAGAAAATGAAGAGGAGAGATGAAAATTTCATAATCCACAAGGTTTCTACAGTCATAATTCATGAAAATCATTCATTTTGGGCAAATTCAACTTGAAAAGAATAATTTCCATCTGCAAATTTAACAAAGTATTTATTGTAATGTATTCATATCCAATTCATATCATAAAAACTTATATGCATTACATACACACATACTATTTTATATATGACACAGGGGCCATAAATAGTGAATCCCTTGATAGCCAATTCAGCCTTGTGATCATAACTTTGAAAGTCCAGTTGCATTATGATGCAGGAACCTTATTTTAGTTGGCAGTAAGGTCAGATATAAGAAAATCTATTTTTAATCTCCATTTTGCAGATAAAAAGGCCTCTCTAAACTTTGAAGTGACATTTCCAAGGACTTATTGTTAAGGAACCACAAGTCTGTCTTTTTAAGATTTGGACTTAGAAATATCTGGGCAGCTGTAAGATGCATCATATGTGGATTGTAAAAGAGTTACCATAATCAAAAATAAAACTTAGTCATAATATACATGTTATGTACAGTATGTGAGCCTATGCTACTCCTATCCCTTTCCTGAATGAACTTAAAGAAGTTTTTATTCATTTTACTTGTGCCAATGGGGGAATATAAAACAAACAATGACTGCTTATTTTTCGGGTCACATTTGATACTGTAACTATAGCTACTCTGTGATCTCCAGGACTGCACTATGCCAATCGACCTTCTCTTTAAAAAAAAAAAATATATGACTATGTACATGTATGTCACCAATTTGAGGTACAGAGTATGTTAATCACAAACCTATGTGGAAATCAACAATATTTGTATCAGAAAGTAAAATGACCCCCACCCCTCCCTCTCTCTCTCTCTCTCTCTCTCACTCTCTCTCTCAATATACACACACAGACCCATACACATTCATGTATTTCAAAGAATTTAAGTCAACCATTTACCTTTGTTCTAGGTAAGGAAAAGTAGATCACTTCCTAACTTTCAGGAAATGGCACAAAGATTAAAATTCTAGAAAAAGTATAGGGAAATCCACTGCATTGTAGTAGTTTATTATGAAATGATTATTCTTTCTTTTTTTAAAGCCTCATTACTGTAGGGTTGGAGTAACTACAGTAACACTTATCTTTGTGAGAAATGCTCTTAATAATTTCTACAACCTCTGATTGATTAACATGTTTCTACATGAATGCAGCATGTATGTACATGTACGGTATGCAATGTTTCTGATAAAGATTCTTTACACCCAAACTCTGGCCATGATCTATCTTTTTATTGGTTAGAATTAATATGTGAAATCTTTAGGGAATTTGCTGTGCTTGTCAAGGTAACAAGAACAATATAAACATCGACATAATTTTTTAAATGATAACAAATAAAGATAAACATATAAAAGCAATACCTTAGTAATTGAATATATGCTGCGTGTGCAACCCCACAGCTCCCCCCCCCCCCCCAAACATACACAAACTGCATTACCCTCAAAAAATGTATTCCCAAATGCTACATGCATCTAGCTTGCATCTTTATAACAGTAATGGTGCAATCAAGGTCTTTTTGGTGTCAAATTAATTTCATAGAAATTTCTCTGGAACATCATAATCTTTTGATACAAAAATCTCATGAGGCCTTTCCTTGTTTTTAACAAGTCAAACATATTTCCTGAGGTTTGTGGGTACAATCCCTTGCAGTGTCACTCTTGCACAACACAAGGAAAGGAACTGTCTGATCTATTACGCAATGTGGATATTTCTTGGCTCACTCTCATCCATGCAATGACGTTCTGACCCACCATTAAGCCAAACACAAGTGTTTACCTCGTTGGCAAACCAGGAAGCTATGTATTACCTACTGGTCACGGAAAGGTCTGAAGCAGGAAAGGATTGATTTTTAGTGTGACCCTGACTTTTCCCTGAATAATACAATAGGGAGGAAGTAGACTCCCAATGACGTAATTCCTTCCTCATTCACTTCCCTACAAAGGGTTTATTACAAGGCAATCACATTATATCCCTGTGAACCATTGATCTGGCTTCTGCTTTTTACAGAGTGCCATCAAACTTCATTAATATATATCTATAAATGAACCAAGAGATTCATGAAGGGCATGATCCCAAGCTAATAAGATATGTCAGGTTATTCCTATAAGATATGTTGAATTTCGATCTTCAATTTACCTATCAAGATCAAAATGTCATAATTTCATAATGTCAAAAATCACTATAATATAGTTATATTTGTACTACCATCAGTATTATTTAATAGTCTGGAAAAGGAACTACTTTATCTGTATATTTGTAAAGCACTAAAAGACATTTGTATTAAGCGCTATATAAAAATTAAATATTATTATTATTATTTATCTCAACAGCATTTATGATATGGAAAAAAATATGAAACAAAGCCTATCTGCATTGATGTTGCATGATAACAACTCTTCTAAAACCTACCATCATGCTACAAAATAACATTAGCAATGACATTTCAATCATGAAACATGTATCTATATTCAAGCCTATCCTCAACAGAAAGTGAAAGACTGTAAAAAGAATATTCAATATTGTCTAGGATACTAGGTTGCCTTGTGTTTGATGTATGGGTGCGTGGGAGGTTAATTTGAAAAGCATCTTGTGAGGAGGCGTGTGGGCGGAATTATCAAGGAAGCTGCAATGAGGAAGCTTTACTCTAAGATAACAATACAAGAATAAGAAGTGTCTGCACAGGTCCTTCAAATCTGAGATCCGTTCTCACATTTCACTCCCTTTCCCTCCCTCATTCTTCTTGTTCTCTCTCTCTCTCTCTTTCTCTCTCTCTCTCTCTCGCCTTGATTTCCTATCATGACTGCTACCCTGGATAAGGCACAACATGTCTTCCCTTGACTTCATACGTTTCACACTTGCCTCCAAAACAGAAAAAAATATTTACTTTTTTTGTTTGCCTCATGCTGTAAAAGCATAAATAATTCAGACTTCTACACCGTTGGGTGGCAAGGGGTTATAAAGCTACATCAATACAAAGATACTGATTACAGTAGTAAGAATTATGACAAACATTTGAAATATATCAAATAGCAAATTGCCTAACTTACGTATAATGGATAGCAATTGCCACATTTCATACATTCATGTATTACCAAGAGCATTTTTAAATTATCCCCATTTCCTCCCGTCGTTAATTTCAACTCTTTGGATAACACATTAAACATATAATTTTGAATTGCTCATGAAGAGGGATGCTCATCTATATAACAACATGTAGCTCTCCATGCTTTTGGTCTCAATGTGTTATTCTAAGCAACATTTCTTGATTTACTTGCTACTGAATATCAAATGGAAAAGCTGAACATAATCAGGCATTGATTCTATCCCAGGTCAATGGACATAACCCATATTTAGCAGCTCAGAGACGAGGCTTGGAAGGCTAGTTAACAATGGAAGTCATAGATTAGGATGTGTTTCACTTACGGTTCAGAAGGGAAGGCAAAATCAGATTCCTCAGTGCTTGCGCTGATGCTTCCTGTGGTGGTGGGAACGGGCCGGGTGAAGAGAAAGAAAGGATACAGAAAAAAGGTCACATTACATATGTGGGTGGAGGTCATGAAAGGGCAATAAACTTTTAACCACAATGGGTAACTGGCAAATTTGTAGTTTGTACAGTATTTGATCACCTTTTGTCTTGATGACAGCAATGTTAAGGGATTTATTAAAATGATTTTGCTCCCTTTCATGAACTGTCTGTTCAGCTGTTATCATATCTTTGTCATGTGAATTATGCATTTATCAGGATTTTTTCTTTCTTAAATGAATGTGATAAACTATAAAAAAATAACAAAAATAATAAAGACAAACGACGTACACAAAGTATGATGACTACAAAACTTTAAATAAGATTACATAATTGAGAAATAAAGTAGAAAATCATGTTAGGGTATGAAGTATTTTCACATTGAAAGAGCACCTGACAACTATGAAAACATTTTTAGCGGTTCTACCGGTATCTGCAATGCTAACAAATTAATTTACTTCACCAATTAATCTGTTCTGTGTAGGTTTATACATTCATTCACCCCCCCCTCGACCCCACCCCTATTGATGTGTTTATTGTTGCTTACCCCTTCTGTGCATCTGAAGCATGCTTGGAGTACTGGGTGGGAATGCAGACTTGGGAGTGACTGCTGCTGCTGCTGAGGCAGAGGCAGGCATACTGCTGCTTCCAACGCTGAAGTACAATCCAGAGCCACTCCGTATAGGACTCAGCATAGGAGGGGGTGTGTAGGGTGGTGGAGTGGTGCTACTGTTGCTTCGGTAGAAGACACCCATCTCCCTGGGAGACCTCATCTGACTAGGGTAGGAGCAAGGAGCGATTCCTCCAGGGGTGACGTTGCTTGCCCAAGATGGGATGAACAGTGATGGGGGCCGTGGCTTCTTCTTTGTTACAGTAGGTTGCACCGGAGGTGGGTCTCTGAAAACATTGTCTTTCAACCGGTCCACGTCTTTAGACTCAAGCTGTGGTGGGGTAGAATGCCCTGTTGGCGGCATCTCTTTGAATTGTTGTTCTTGAGCAATCTTGTACATATATTCCAGATGCGGAGGGCTGGGGGACCCCATAGAGGTGGGTGGTGGGTATGGCATGGGTTCCTCTTTAGGGATGATTTGTGTGACCTGATTGTTATGCATTTGTAAAGGTTTGCTTCCAATGGGCAGTCTGGAATTAAATGGGTGTACCGGTTGGATGCGATCCATTGGAAGGGGAGTGGTGTGATGTAACGGATGGTGCTGAGGTGGTTGGAGATGAGGCTGAGACATCTGTAATTGAGGCTTCTGCAAGGCTTGTGACTGTGCTGCCAACCCTACAGCAGTGTGGGCTAACGTTGTCAGTTCATCCTGTAACATGTTCAACGGGAGATTAGGAAGGTTGGGCAGGTATGCAGGTTTACCACCGCTCATGACGGTGTGCGGTCTTTGATGCCTGTAGTCAGGCCATGAAGGCACATGTGAGGTAGTCGTATTTGTGTACACGGATGACAGGTGCATTGTAGGAGGAGGAGGGGTAACAGATTGTCCAACCATTCTTAAAGGTCTATGTTGTCCCATTGCCTGTGAACTCTGTACTTGGGAAAGCTGTGCATGTGTGTTCAATGTAGGATTCATATTAGACGGATGAGCCAGTGACCTGGCCTGACCAAGACTCGGTGCGGTTGGCAGTGGGGGCTTCTCTTCTGATTTGGAAGGTGAAACCTTCTGTGATCCCTCTGCTCGTGCATTGTTATAACCTCCATGAAGTCTCATATGTCCATTTAAGGCTGGCATACTTTTAAAAGTTCTTTTGCATACTGTGCATTCCACCGTTATTCTTTCTTTCTCATGTCTGTTAGAAAAAAAGGATAAGACACAGATATAATGGTTACAAGAGTATTACACAAATAGAATACAGATAATACCTTTCAGGTCATCATTAATTTTACTGCCGTTGCAGAACCATTTACACTTGCATTTACAATGGAAGAGCAATGATGAGCTGGTAGAGTATTTGAAATAATTTGCCTTTGTAAGGCACGAGAGGATCAGCTACACTGTAGTTGAACACGCCACATTGTTCAGATTCTTTGTGGCTTACATGAAGGGCAACTAAAGTAATTACATCACAGCTGTCATTTTCATCTTTGATGAAGTTTATAATAGGTGCAACTGTAAACTTATGTAGGATTTTGAAATATGCAATAAATAATATACTGTATATCATCATTAACAAATTAATAGCAGAAATTCAAGAAATAAAAAATTATTCATTGCTCAGAGTAGAAAATCAAGAAAATATTACCCATGAAAGTGAGGTATTGCTTAGAACTTTTTGACTGGCTCTAAACTAATACTGAATATGGAACTACTGATAGATGCATAGGCAGTATATAGATAATGTTTAAAATGACAAAACTTGTATAGTTGTACAGTATAGCAGTCATTATATCGAGTCTCTGTCTTTTTCATCCAAAAACCTTCAAGGTTGCAGAGTCGATATTCTTATATATTCTGACATCCCTGCATTATGACAGTCGCCCTTACCATCAAAGCCATAAATAAGCTAAGTACAACTATCATCTTTTTTTTTGGAAGCTAAAAAAAGGCCATGAAAATTGATCAATATATTCTACATAATTTCCCACATTGTATGTGGGAGAAGTTTACTTACGTTCTATGGCTGTTTTTTGAAGAGCTCTTAGGACTTATACCGAGATCCGGACCGGGCTGGCTGGAGTACCTGTTTGAACCAGGAGACTGATGGGAGAGCATACCATTCCCACTCATACCATTTCCACTCATTCCAACCCCTCCTGATGAGAGACTCAAACCCTGGAATTTAGGGTTGGGCACTTGAATGGACAGTTCTCTTGGTCCACCTACAGGGATGGAGGTGGACATTCCTCCAGGGACTCCTCCAGTCAGGACAGATGGAGCCATACCAGGAAGGTTACCACCAAACATCTGTGTGGTGTACGAGTCCAGACGGTAAATGGTAGACATGTCTTGGGAGGAGAGTTGACCCTGACTCGGGGAAGGATCCGGTGTGTTCTGTACCCTCTGTGCAGCAAGGGCAAGGGACTGTAGCGCTGCACTAGAGCTGGAACCAGGACTGTCATTGGCATCCTGGCTGGAGCCTGACTGATTGAGATCTTGGGGATTCCCCAATCCTAGCGAGAAGTCAGCCCCTGGAGATCCTCTCATCATGACTTGGCTATGTCTGTTGGCCTGTACTGCAGCTGCTTCTGCTGCCATTAGTTCTGGATCCTTCTCATCACCAGTGTAGTTCATGTTGTCTTCCATTACAAGGCCTGGATGCTGGGACTCAAAATGCCTTCGCAGAGAGCGAATGTCACAGTATGACTTGCCACAGTTATCCACTGCACACTCGTAAGGCTTCTTGCTGCGATGCGTCAACATATGACCAGTTCTGTAAAAGAGCATATTGAGAAACAGATGTTCTTTTTAGATGTTGCAAAATAGATTGACAATATAAATCATTTTATAGTTGCCAACATGGGACATCAAGGAAATGTAGATAGCAAATCAATTATTGAACTTTCATATTCTTTAATAAAAGTTAATTATATCACTTGGTATTGGTATCCTGTTGCACATTCATCTATTGATGCAACAATGATGGGTCATTTACACAGAATTTGAAAAAGAAAAGAAAAGAAAATAGTGGTAATAGCAAACCTAAAATCAGTAATGCAATATTTGTTAGTGTATTTGATATTTATATATTAATTTGATGTATTTTAAAACAGTTGTTTAAATGTTCAATCTTCCAATACAAATAACTGTTATTATTAAACTACAGTACATCTGCATCACCCTTACTGCCTACATGTACATTTCAACATCGAACTGTTAATTTGCAAGGTGTGATATGAAAGAAGGTCATGGTCAGATTCAATAGCAGAATGCTGAATGATAACAGTCAAAGTGACACACACACACACACACACACACACACACCCTGACTGACACACTACCAAAACAGACTCATTGCTTAGTAATCCAGGATTAAAAACACAGCTATGACTGGTTATACATGAACCAGCTTCTGTTGAGACAATAGCTACCATCCACCAATTATAAAACCTGCCATCAGTAGGTACAAGCCAAAGGTCGTTGGGTCTATTTTTGTCTTCAACACCACTTTGCTTCTTCACATTCCATGCAAATAAGGCCCATCTTTTCAGTCCAGTAGGCACTACCAGGTTATTGTTTACAAACAATAGAGTTGGTAGGGTAGGGTAGGGGGCATTCCTGGGTTATATCCCAGGGTCCACTCTCCCAGGTTGGTAGGCAGGCAGGCAGGTAGACAGACAGGCAGACAGACAGGATGGTGTAACACTTTGTATGGGGACCTAACAACACCACCAGGCAACACTACGAATCCAGTGAATTAATGACAGGATCAAGAAAAATTATTCTTCCTTAGATGTATATGTGTAAATATGTAAATGAATATCAAACAGACCTGAAATGATGAAATTAGTACCATAGACATTTCATTCAAACTTGTTGTTAATAATGGTTTGGTTTGGTTTGGTAATGTAAATTTTAAATTATAAACTAGAGACTAGAATTGAGACATGTATATTTAACTTCTTTGTTAATTATAAGATTTTCAATATTGAATAATGAGCATTTTAAATCCTAATTTTAACTCTTGGAGGAAAAATCAAAACACACATTACAGCCTTCATTACTAATAGTTGTAGGCAGGCACCCAAATAGAATTCATGTATAACCAGATCAATCTAACTTAGTATGGGATGTATAAAATATGAAAATTACATTGTTGAAATCGTGTACTCCTGCAATCAATATCCACAAATTATTGAAATGAAGTTGTATTCTTCATAAATCAATTTTACAGCCTCCAATATCTTAGTTGTAGACAGGATCCTACTGTGAGATTCCTAGGGATACATTGTAGCTAGTGAGAAATCCCAGGGTTGTGTGAACTATTCCAATCTGGGACAGGAACTCAGCAGCATCCATTTGGCTGCTAAGGTTTCACAAAGGGCTCCACTCGTTCTCCCACAATTGCATTGTCATTATTATAACTCTTAATTTCCATCATTTCTCTAAAAATTGCAAATAGCCCAAAACAAGATCAGAATAGTTAATTCTGACACACCTGTTTTCTATGTTCAGGGAGGAAAGGATAGACAGTGTATGAATGTGATGTATTCTAGTTGACATCTATTTCATAACTCACATTCAAACATTAACAATCCGGCTTATAAATTTTCAAACATGAAGTGGTGATAAGTCCTGCAGTTTCCACTTTTTAACTTAATACTAGCATGAGTACGCCCCCAGAATATCTTAATTAAAAGCTATTGAAGCAATCACTCTCCCAGAATGAATACATATGCCCTGATGAAATTACTCTTTATCCCTTGATCAAATCATATGTCTCCTAGTGCTCCTGTCAACATAGAATTGATGGAGTGTTATTACCGGTATGTATTATTCATAGTACATGGATTGCATAGAAGAGAGAAAAGTCAGAGTGAGTAAAACCCTTTCTTGGTTGGTTGAGGAATCTTGCTTATGATGATATTATTGTTGTATGTATCTGACTGAGCTACCCTTCAAACTGGATGCATGGTTGCTTGCTGCCTGCCTGCCTGCCTGCCTGGGTGCCATATCCAGGTCAAATCCCAGGCACCAGCTCTGCACCAGCTCTGCTCCAGTCCAGCTCAGCTACATCTACTACCCTGCTGGATTGATTCATCATGCAATATTTAGTTCTCTCTCTCTCTCCTGCTCTCTCTCCAGCTAGCTAGCCAGACTAAAGAATGCATACTGTGTAGGAGAGGTCAAGATCAGACTTCTCATAGCCACTCTTCTTTCCCACAGTTCACAGACTCCATTTCTAAATCAAATAAACGCAGCTCAGCTCATGAAAGGCAGTCAAACTCAAAGCACAGGAGTGAGAGAGCTAGGGGCTCCAGCCACCTTTCGGGAGTCAAAAGTTCAGTCCTTGCGGTCCTTGCAATATTCATCTATGTACACCAAATATAAAGCTAACAAATAGCCATTACTATGATTTATACATCAGTTGCATTTGTACAGTACCTACAATATTGTTTTTAATAAAATGCATGAATATCAATAATTTGTAGAAAATAAATAATGTTTTCTTAGATGTCCATTTTAAATGATTTAGCATCAATCAAGAAGTCAGAAAATAGAAAAGAAACATTAATAAAAAAACAACACCATTGTGAATTTCTCCAACTTTTCAACAGATGTTTTTTCTTCTTCATTGTTCACAATCAGCGTATTATTATCATAGTTTACATGTAATATTTGTTGTTGTTAATATGTTGTGTCATTGTTTTTGTTTATGTCTAAGCCTATTTGGTTTCCTTTACAAAGAACAAGATTAGTTGCAGATCAAACAAAATCATATCAGTACAATTGAACATCCTCTGCAGCCTGGTACGTAGGTAAAACAAAACAAAACAACCCCCTGGCCTGGCATGACAATATTGTCTGACTGCAGCAAATACTCAGACAATGAACCTCAGACAACTTCCTGTACTCACTTGGTGCTAAAATGAATTGTTCCCGTGTTACAATTGTTTCTCATAATCTGGGATGTTGGGATTGGTGGGTGAAGAAGTATTGTTTCTTGATAGTCTGATGTCATTGATGTATTACTCTATCCTCAAGCTGAGTTTCATTCTAGTAGTTCAAATGAATCTGCTTCCATATAATATGAACGGAGGTATACTGAAATCAGAAATACATATTAAACTCCTTTCATACACCTTTACAAGTGAATAATCGCAATATTATAAACGATGTTGATAAATCCAAATGGACGCCTCTTCCACTAAATGGTCATATACATGTATGTGTATGTACATGTATACATGCATTTATTTAGGTTTCCTTCAAAGTAAAAGGACCTTTCATATACCGTAAATCTCTGTGTATAAGGCGCACCCCTATTTCGGGGGGGAAAAAAAAAATTGTTTTGTTGCCGAAAACCCACGCGGGGAAGGACCTTCATTTTACATCGAGGTGCAGTTGAAGTTGTGAACTTGTCACAAATAATAGTAACAACAGTCTAAGGCTTCATGATATCAAGTGTCCCACACCAGCCTCATCACATCACCTAGCAGAAGCACTGTGTTCTATGCCAAACATCAAAAGTCATGCATGATATGAATAGCATCCTCTATCTTTCTAATAATGGAGTACCTAGGATAGAACCTTGTGGTACACCATTTGTTATAGAAAACATAGGATACATTGCCAGGCATAGCGCCATAAATCGAAACTAAAAAAAAAAAAAAAAAAAAAAAAAAAAAAAAAAATCTGTACCTGTGTATAAGACGCACCCCCGACTTTCAAATTTTTTCGGCGGCAAAAAAGTGCACCTTATACACGGAGATTTACGGTACATCATTCCAGCATTCTCTTGTAATTAAAGGGAAGAGTTCTTGTAGATATTCTAAAGACAATCGACAGGGTACCTAACACACATCTAGTCAATGACTCAATAGTTGCAAAGTCATACCAGAATGAGTTTAGATTGCCACACCTTCATCTAGGGAAGGCTGTACAGGTAATATGATAAATGTGTATCCTTAAGATTGTACTCATTCCACTTATATATCTTTCATGTGATAGCATATGAAAGAGGTATTTTAATCTTTAAAAAATAACACATACATGTAGTACTCAAACAATTACAATGCCACAATAGCTTGTTTTTAATAATCTGACATTTGAAGGATAATATTATTTTATTTTTAAAACACAAACTACTGAAAATTGATTTCAAAGAGTGAATGACACTTTTGCATCATGATTACAAGCAATATTTACTGTTTTTTGTAAAAAAAAATAAAAAGTTGTGTCATATTGTTAATCAAATTTTTTTGTGGAAAATCTGTCATTTAATATACATGTATTTTGCACTTAAATTTCTGGGAAATATTATTGCATTATACTTTTCATTATTTCTTTTTTTGAAAAATCACATATGTGTGTGTGTGTAAATGTACCTCCTGATCTATACGTTCATACTACTTGCATTTAGTGCAGGTCTCTTTGTGGAAAAAAAAATTACATGTACTTTGGGTACATAATTGGAACACTTCCTTGCCAAAATGTTCAAGGCTTGAAATTAAAATAGGAAAAAAGGTAGTTCTTATTATGATTTCTTTCCCTTCCGAACAAAGATCAAAGATATAAAATAAGAAAGAATTCTTGCCAAGATTCTCAGTGTGCACACACACCTTTCATATCATAACCTACATGTACATGTAGCACAAGAACAATATGGAGCATTATACATTCATAAAGGAAGGGAATGGTTTTGAGGTCTTTAGACTAAGAAAGCCTCAATTACACATTTCAAACATCTTATTATGTAATATAATTATAATAATAGATACTTATAAAGTGCACCTATCTAATATATCTTACTCAAGGCGCTATACAAAACAGTTAGTTTCAGTTGGGAAGTTAAGGCAAGTTTAGTGAGCTCTCCAAACCAGACATGATACGAAAAGACCCATTGTACTTGGCTCCAGCCCAAAGAGATACGTCTTTTAAATGCACAGCATGAATGTCACAAAGCTGAGTGTATGACTGGTATACCAACTAGGTTGTTTACCTCTACTGAACTATGCATGGTGAATTCAGTCTGGTATGTAAGCAAGAAGCTGCCATTGGGATTGCATAATAGTGCTGTATCAAGAGGACCACTGAATAAAAATAGCTCAGTGAAAATCAGAACATAATCAGGTACAATCCTGAATAAAAAAGACAAAATGTAACAGAAGATGTGAGGGTACCTGCATGCAGGAGAAAGATGTTGGATATTATAACTAAAAGCTACAGGTACGTACATGTACATATCTACATGTACATGTACATGTATACACTGTACCTCCCGATGTCTCTGATTTACAGGAAATGATTAACATATTATCCAGATACATAATTACCATTAAGAGGTCTTGGGCAGTTGTAATCAAAGAAGCAGGATGCAATGTAAGGGCTACATGTAAAGCTAGATTCCAATTGTATAGTAATAATCCTTATTGATCACAATGTGCACCTGCACATCAAGTACATACCTACTACATCGTGGAATATATTGTCTGATAACAGATGCCATCCTGGTTATCAACAGACTATATCATTATCCTTTACTATGAATGTGAAACTACATGTGGGAAATTCCATGGAAAATATTCACTAGCCAACAATCATGAAACTGGTACCGGTAATAACCCCAGAAATTTAGCCTCGAACAAAAGAGCTCAACAGGCTCTTCATTTTGAGTACCACAGTATAACAACTCTTGTCCATTATGGTTGTAAAGAGTCCATTTTCTAGAAACTATTCAGTGGAATACTGTGAAATGTACTATGTATGTAACTGACAATCTAATGGTTTGAATCACTGACTGAAATATGTTTTATATTGCTCCATGCATATTGCTACATGCATATGTTGCTATCGTTATATTGTGGAAATGACTTCATTCTTGATGAAGTAGCTGGAAAGTTGTTAAATGATAGAATCTGAATAAGATCTTAGTTTGACTTGGGTCAAATACATGACAGGAAGGAAAGAACAACGACAAAGAAAGAAGAAGAGGATGTTGGATTCTTCCATGTCCTGCAAGTTACCTGCAGTGAAACAATTTGTCTAGACCTACTATGATACACAGTCCCACACATGTACTTACATGTTATAAAGAAGGTCTCTGAAAATGACAAGCTACAGTAGCGTCTATTAGTATTGGCAGGAAAGCCATGCCCATTATTCATGATGGTTTTATGAAAGGTTAGAAGATTGGTAGATGACCAGCTCCATGTATGAGTGATACGTATGTCCTATACTATAGGACATGAATTCCCATTGGCTTCATCTGTAATCAGCATGAGTCACTAAAGGTGACATCATACTGGGATATTTAGGTTGGGTTTACTTACATGAATCATCAGAGAATGGAAAACAAGGAATACATGCAAAATGTAGCAAAATAAAACAATGAAGACAAGAATGATAAATAGGAAATGAAATGAAAAGAATGAAAGAGATTTGAAAAGTTAAGATAACACTAAAAAGATAATAGAAACGCACACCTACAGACACATGAATATGCTAACAATTTAAAATTCAGTTAATATTTTGGGATAATTCTAAGGAAAGGTCATTGGGAAGCAAAATACAAGAACATCTTATCAGATGAGGGCCAGAAGGGTATTCCTTCACATCACTCAAACTAGAATTAATGCCTTTCTTGCTCCAAGCATACAATACGATTGCTATGTATGTGGCCAAAACACAAGCACTTACAACAAAATACAATACAGCTCTAGAGCAAGCCTTCAAACTTTCATTTCAAACTAATTTCTTTTGAAGATGCTCGAACTACACATGTATTCAAATCCCTACAGTAGCTTCCATACCTTCTTTGTTTATGATGCCCATTTTAACAATATAAATCTACTATATTTCTCTGGTCTGTAGCTGGGAGTTCCAAATTTCACACCAGTTCTATACAATCCCAATTCAGTAACTCACCATAGCAATGACATGGAAACCCCTTCTCAGGTTCAAGAAAAGTTTCTAGACAAGTCAGCCATCTGTTTCCCTGTTTCTTCAAGTTGAACTTCAAAAAGTACTTGGTACTAGTACTATTTATATAGGACAGTTCATTGGACTTCCAGGCCCTGGAAACACCTTGGTCGTCTTCGGACAAACTTCCATTGACCCCTTGCTAAGGCATTTTGCGTAGAGCCAATGAAAAGAGCTTCAACAATTGCAAGGCAGCTCAATAATTCAGAAAATCAATATGGCGAGTGTCGTGGGAAGTGCTACAAGTTGGCCTACAATCACTTTGCCGACGTTTGTCAATCACACAGCAGCTTAGACCTGTGGAATCATATCTCCTTGCCTTATCCGTAAAGACCCTATTTCCTTTATTTTAGAACCGGATTTAAGCTAGGTGACCTCACATGCTTATTCTGGGGATCCCATAGAGAAGAAGAGCCATAACGGTTATTAAGTATATACATGTATGCAATGTATCTTTACTGCTATATTTTAGTTTAAAATATGTGTAAGCCTTAATATTTCCTTAAACTGATAAATTGTCTAGATGAAATCTTAATTGTTTTTTATCTCTTTCAATTTATTTTGTGTCTAAGCAAATACAACCTTTTTACCACACTGTAATTTCATGGTAATACACTACGCCATATTCAGGCCAGCCAGTATGATCTACAAATAAAATTTAAAGTATAACAAAATACACACAAAAAAGGGTATTCAAATGGAGACCTATGAACAAAAAAAAAAAAAAATCTCTCAAGTGAATATAGGGGGACTGATGCATAAAGTCAATGAATGAGTTGGAAATGAGCAACAGCCCAACCATCCATTTCTCAGACATTTATTTTGGACACTAGATTTCTAGATTTTATTATCTTTGACCCCTTCATCTCTTTCTGTTCCTTTTAAGACAGACCCTTTTTGTTTCTCTCTTTCTTGGAAGTGTTAAAGACATGCACCTCTCTGTTTCCATTTGTATTTGTGTCATACTTTGCAAACACCAAACTTTTTGTTCACTGCTATTTATCTTGAAATAGGTGGAGTGTGCAGGCAGTACATTATGTAATGCCTGTCAATCATATCAGTAAAGTCCACTCTCTGTAATTGGATAACATCTGTTATTATGATATTACAATATCATCATCATATCACAAATTTTACGATGCGTTGCATAGCCATTACCAAGCCTCAGCAGTCTAGGTCTGACAAAATCAAGGTAAAGCTCAAGGAATCTTGCATCTCATATAGTACACACGAATGATTATGCCTGGAAGCAGCCTAAACTAATCCACATCAATAATGAACAAGCTAGGCTAGCTTTAACTGGTCAGTCAACCTCTCAAGCATACAAAAAGAAGGGTTCCTTCCTTACTAATCAGCTACCAGATGCTTGATCAAAGCCCAGGGAAACAAGCTCAAAGATTCTTTGCATCACATTCTCAATGCAGAATGGATGGATATGCTTCACCAGCTTTTCGTTCTCCCTCATCCAGGGTTCTTAACCTCTATTGTTACTGTGCTGAAAAGATGTTATGTAATATCTTCTGAGATCCAGGCATTCTCTGATCCAGGTCTATGCAGAGCATGTATTAAAGCCTACATGCAGCCAAGCATCAGGGGGTATGGAGGCCAGAATACACTGCCAGCACACATTTTAATTACTAATCTAAAAATCAAAAGCATATTTATTCTTCACAATAACAAAATGAATTTCACATGCAACTCAAGATAGTATACATGTACATGTAAGATACATATCTATGAAAAATTGAATATTTACATCATATAAAGCCATGATTCATTGAAAAGGTGACCCAATAAAACTCATGAACATGTTGACTCAAGTTTACTTCGATTTCGTTTCTCTCTTTATTCTAATGACTATTTAGATCAAAAGTAGATCACTCCCTGACTGGCCAGCCCATGCAAGTAGATCACTGTTGTTTAGGTAATATGATTTTGATACTCATTTCACCACTTGCTGCCACTGCTTCATAGTCCACTCCTTGACCACATGAATTTGTCCTTGTCTGGGATTGCAGCCCAGCAGGACTTATGACACAAAAGAAAAGAGCCTTCCCTGCCAGCAAGCGAGCGAGAGAGCCAGCCTGAATGACCTGGGTCAAGCTGAATACAATCCCAGCATGTACATGTAAGCAGTAGGGTGGTGTTTGGTTCCCTGATTGACCCACTTATGACCTGCTTTTTGACCAGAGGACCAATAGTCATTATGCCATTGCAAATACAGACTATATATAGGGCCTGTGTTTCTTCATCATTTGCACCAGATGTTATCAACAACAAATATGTTGTCTATTTTAAGTCAATAAAATGTAGTGTATACTGGTAACGGTAGAAAGAATTGTATCATCCACATACAACATTAGCCTTATGTGCAGCATACAGTCTGTTTGCCCAACAATGAACAATGCAATACCGGAGGAAAGAAACCCTACAAAAAAAAATTCTTCCTGTTTTAAAGGAATGAATTATGGATTTGGATATTGTAGGGGATGCAATATATAACAAGATACTTTACTTAGAACAGAATAAAAGTATTCTATAGTCATGTACATGTAAGCCCTTAGCATATCTTTTTCATTAAGCAGATTAATTATAAAAATGAACTTTACCCAAAGGGCCCGCAATTGCCTCTCAAGTGCCAAATAACCTATAATTTGTAAAAAGTGGGTCAGTGCAACAAACTAACAAACTGTAGTAAATTGTATTTGTTGTGGTTCATGTAATATTACCAAAATAATGAAGGGTGGAGTGTACTTACAAGTGATCCTGTCGCTTGAAACTCTTGGCACATAGGATACACTTATGCCTGCGTTCATTGCTGTGGATGAGTTTGTGCTTGGCCAGGGCACTGGAGCTACCAAAGACCTTGCCACATGTGGGACACGGCTGCTGGTAGCGATGACCTGGTGCTCCAGTCACCTTAGGTCTACCCTTCCTGGAACGTGGCTGACCTGAGGCTATGGTCGGAGCATCACCCAGTGGCCCATTATTGTTGCCTGGCTGGGGTGGACCTGCCACATCCAGACCTGCACAGGAATGCAATAAAGGAAGGAAGGCTACATTAAACATGAGCATACATGTACATAATAATTAAATGACTCTAGGACTCCAGGACAAATGAATAACATCCTGGAAACTGTTCTATCCCAGGCCTACAGTCAATCATGTAGCATCTAATGAACAATCTCTGTAGTAGGAACATCCAGTTTCCAACTTACATCTCATTTTTCTTGTAAGTCCACCAAGACACCTTGAATTCAACAACAAAAACTACAAAGCTTAGTAAACTCGATAGTTATAAAGATAATTTAATGTTGTAACACGTGCTTGGTGACTTGGTTTTGATTTATGCATTGGGGAATAAACATAATTTGACAAACAACAATTCGTTATAAAATTCATTTCCCAACAGAAATAGATTAAATAGAATGACAATTTCATGTCCGAGCAAGTTCAGTATCAAAGTCAAATATTTAGGCTGAGTTTGGCTAGAAACCAAGAAGAAGAATTTGCATACAAACAGTACGTGATCTTCTATCACATGGACCTTGGATTTCCCAGAATATAGATTTCAACTTCAAAAATACATGTACATGTATGTTCATTCTCAACCTTGACACTCAGTAAACCAAGGTTACCTCCTGATCAGTCATTCAGTAATAAAAAACAATGAAATTATATACAGTGCGTCAAAAAAAAACGAAACCGAGAATTATCGATGTTTTATCATAACTTAATCACAATTATAATTAATAAATGACACATATTTGGAAAGCTTAGATCCTCCTCTTTCATTACATGCAACTCATATGATTCATATCTCACGCATGAGTGATTAAAGGCAATTTGAGGAGAGGAAACCAAAAAGTCATTTGGCGGGCGGTGTCTGAATTTTAAAAAGAAAATCATATTTCTAGAAAGTTCAATTTCTGCCCTTTCTGATTGAGGTGTCATATGAAAGAGCAGAAATTGAACTTTCTAGAAATATGATTTTCTCCTTGAAATTTAGATACCGCCCGCCAAATGACTTTTTGGTTTCCTCTCTTCAAATTGCTTTTAATCACTCATGCGTGAAATATGCATCATATGAGTTGCATCAAAAGAGGATATAAGCTTTCCAAATGTGTGTCATTTATTAATTATAATTGTGATTAAGTTATGATAAAACATTAATAGTTCTCGGTTTCGTTTTTTCTGGGATGCAATGTATAAATGAGCGGAATCAATCCTGGAATAGCTTTTAGATTGTAATATATACAAACAAAACTGATCATTATAGAACAAAAAAATACGACCTTGACCCACAATAACTAAGAATTGAGCTACAGGGTGAGCTACAAGTATCAGCCTTTATACAGTACGTCCTTTTACCAATTTGATCAATTATATAACTTGAACCTGCCTCATATATTGAAGAAGAAAAAAAAGGTTTTTATGGAAGCTGTCTCCAAAATATGATATAAAAGAGTTAATTATTAAGAATTTGTGAAAACAATTAAATGATATATATATATATATATCATATAAATTACGCAGCGAGATTTTGTGATATACACATCCCAGGTCAGCCTAATAATATCAGCAAATATGTGCAATTATTATCTCTCATATTGATTATTGATCACAAGTTGAAAAGCAATTATTTGATCAATAATTAAATTGATTTAGGTACATCATCACTGTAGAGTCAGTCTAAGAGGCATTGCAATGTCTGGAGATACATGTAGGATTATTCCATGTCATAATAGGTCAAGATGAAATTGTAGTTGTCTCAGTAGCCGTTTATCCTGAGATGGGGTCTAATATTTGGGGGAAAATACATCGATTCTTGGGTGTCATTTATTTTGTAATGCTATTAACAGTCATCAAATTTGATTGAAATCCACTGAAATTTGTGGTTTCAAACTCATACACCCTCCTCCCCCTCATTTGATATGTGAAGATTTAATTAAAGGGCATGAGAAAAAATCTGTCATTAGCAAAGGCAATTCTTCTCTGTTGACTATTGTCCCTAATGGGTACATGCAGGGAAGAGTATGAGGCAACTAAACAAAGGCATCTACAAACGACCTTTATCTTCATGCACACTGCTCACATACATTGTACATGTACATTTTAATTCATGAAGTTCTGCATAAAAATATGGAGCCCTTGCACTCATTTTGCTAACAAGCATGCACCTTGCCATTTGCCACGCCTACGCCTACGACTTTGTCTGGCCTTTTGTTTGATATTGCAACTTTTCCCAGGCCAGCTCCATTTGGTTTCTACTTCAAGCAGATAATTTGCTGCCTGTGGACAGAACAAATGCACATGACATGGAAGAAAATACTAGCCATCAAACGCAGTGGATGACTGGCTACCTGTAACAAACACCCTTCTGTTGGTCTTGTATTATGTACATGTATTAGGAAGACAGGAAATTACACCATATTGTATTAAATCAGAAAACCTTATCCTAGCAGATATTACATAATGGATAACGTCCAAAGTAAAGATTGTGGGAAGTTCAAGCAAAAGTTGAAGTGATTTCATATCCTGGAACAAACTTATTCGGAAAAGCATTGATCCCCATTCCCATAAGATAGGCCCTTCTTCTTGCTAACCCACAAGCATGTTCTACTTTCTTAGCAGTAGATTAAAGATAAATCATCAAATAATCTTGATAATCAAAATAGGCACTTTTTTGTGAGTAGATTGCCATTAAATATTAGTATTTGGCAATAAACAGCTGATCTTTTATCTCAAATAAATTGCCAATTGATTGGTTCATAATATGGTTTGGAAGTTACATAATTAATCTTTGTTGAAAACAATAGTGAAAGTCTAAGCATGAGACATTGACATAAGATCATAAAATAGGCATGTTAATATTCAGGTGCCTGGTGCCTAGTTATGTATATTTCTTGCAATATTTAGTTCAATATCTCATATGAAGTCCCTTTTTAAGTCTTACCATGCATATATATATAACATTCACTTTTTCACAGATTGACATAAAAAAGAAAGGGGAAAAAAAATTGTCCCTGACATTGCATTACATAAATCAAGGTTCTAACAAGGGAAACGCTCTCGGCGGTCTCGCCTGCATCACGCAATTCGATATGATGAAAATTGAGGTTGGATATTATTTATTGGCAGGGTGGCCCATTAGCAGGCCCCCAAAATTGAAATCCTCTGTCCATAATCAGCATTTTGAAGTGAATATTTACAGAGAATCATCCAAAAAATTATTTACTATCATTTCTATCAAGATTGATAACTTTCATGAAATATAAAAAAATTAATAAAAAAATTATTAATTCTCATCTTAAGTTGTGAAAACATAATCCAAGTCTACTGACCTTTGACCTTGTGACCTGGAATTTGTGGCATATGATTTGTGATACTTGATAACCCTTGGGTACAAGTTTCATGGAATTAAAACAATCGATTTTGAAAATATGCTAAAAAATTCGAAATCTTGATGTTGATTCCACAACAAACTTAGTCTAAGTTTGTTGACCTTAAATGACCTTTGACCTTATCTTAGTGACCTGAAATACTACTCACATGATTGGAGATACTTGATAACCCTATAGTCCAAGTTTCATTGACTAAGGACTTTAACTTTCAAAATTATATCAAAAACTTAACCTTAGGTTAAGTTTTCGATGTTCGATGTTTCGGAAAAGAGGCACATATGTCTCGCTTTTTTGCTACGCAAGCGAGACAAAAATGGCATAAACACTGTATAACATTCCTAGCGCGGTGTCAGGAAATTAGTTACCAAAATACCAGCAAATATGTAATGAAGGCTTTTGCATTATTTTGTTATTCACTTTTGTTCATTTGGAAAGTGTGGCATGAATAAGGACATTAAACATGTAAATCTAAACAATGTCATTTTTTGAAAGGTTTCATGTCGGACATGTTTCAATGCTTTTCTATGCTTTTGTAAGATGCCATGGTTAATGCTAATTAGGTTAGCACCTCGTAGCCAGAACGTTATACATACACCCAATAATACTGAGCATAGTAGTCAACACATGAGAGGCACACATTCGATGCACCCTTTATGATATTCACCCTAGTCATGAGTCATGACCTTTCAGGGAAACACCTACACGTACAACGGTTGACCAATGCACTGAAGAGATTTCCCAATAATGTATTATTTTGAATACTCTCCATGTTCCAGTTCTTCAGCTGATCATTATGACCATGCCAATCTTTGTTTGATGAAGAATTTTGAGAATACTTTCCAGAATGCTAGCTAGTGCACATGAGGCTGAAGTTGAGAAACCAGCACACTCTAGCTGCATTGCCCTGGAGATGACCTCCACAATACTCCCTATGCCTATGCTATAGAGCACTTGTACGTCTACATGCATGTACATTGTACAAAGAAGTCCAAAAAAATATTGAATGGATATGGGTACTGCCATATGTATATCAGTCTAGGCTAGATTTTGTAAGCAAATGAGTCATCTCTTACACATTTATTATGTTCAAATGGATGTCAGCATACTGTTCTATAATGACTGTGAGGCACTGACACAAAATGTTAGAGCTATACAAATTGATGGACAGATGTCCAATACAAGTTAATTTTCTTTCTCTTGAATATAAAGAATTCAAATACATATTGCGGATATCTTTTACAGCATATTTCTTGTATATTAAAGATACCTATATAATAACATTGAAACCTTATCTACACTGATAAACAGGAGTGCTAACTGAGGTTTGGTTCATTTCATTACTATCATTTATAATTTATTAAAAAAACGTATTTGAGTTTGTGTATATAATTCCGATATTTCATTTGGTAGCATATACATGTACATGTACATTCAGGGCCTATTGTATTCCTGTGTTATCTTGCTATCCCCAACTATTTAGACTGATTTTGCACTATATTATTTATGGTTCTACATGGTACAAAATGAAATTAATTACATCTTTCATCTTTTGAGGATTACTTGGAATTCATTACTTTTTTAAATAAGCAGGTGTAAACTAACGTGGCCAATTAGGAGCAATTATTTAACAGATGCTGCCATATGAATAGAGTAAAGCCAAGAAAGAATGCTGTAAACCTGACTTGAATAGAAAGTGAAAGTAAACGAAACCTTCCATTTCTTGTGACAAAAGAATGCGTAGCAGCTAGCTAGCTAGGGGAAGAGATCAATGATCTGACTGCTCCCATCCAAGACTGTACTACCCATGCAAGGAGGTCACAATTTGATGCCTGCCCCTGCCCCTGCCCCTGCCCCACTTGTCTACCCATTATGTTTGATGTAGAGGAGGGGGAAAGGAGGGGTCAATCTAAGGTGAAACCAAGTTCATTGTACACGTATGTCAGCTATGCATACAGCCACTTCAATTACACAGCCCCGACTTCCAATATTCACATAAAAAATCCCAGGGTAAGTACCATGTGCTAGCTAGTGTGTGTACATGCACATGCAAGCTTGCGCACTGCTTCTACATATGAACGTGTATGAGGGAGACGTTCCCCCGACACTGAATTATGTATGTATGGCAAGGCGAGCAAGCATGTGGCCTATAGATTGAGCATTGTTGGACTGACTCATCAGTTTCTTGGAAAAGGGAGATATGTACAAGGATGGGACAAAGAGTAAGCATATTCATGATGATATCCCTCCCTATCCAATCATAAAATCATCATAAAATCATCTTTCTATTTATCACATCATGGCAAGTTTGTCAAAATATTGTCAATTCATTTTTTAGAGGGGAAAAAAACATATAGCCCTGTAACAATACATCTCCTTGGAGATTTGGAAAGCAACTCTCCAGGGTGGATTGTATTGTGGCAGGGAGGGCGTTACACCCTGGTTTTACCCTGGTTTTACCACACAGCAGGATTGGCCGGGGTCACACTTTGTGAACACAATGGAAAGAATGCAAACAGTTGAATCTAGGTTTGAGAATGAGCAGCCAGCCAGCCAAGCCAGGCACCCAACTTAACTACCCAATTGGCTGCTCCACCAGGTACCGACCTACTTTGTTTCTCTTTGTATGTTTGATAACACAAGAAATTCCATCACTTGTCTTCAATGTGACCTACCACACACACACACACTACTAGGCTTCCTAAACTTTTCTCACAATTATTTTCTTTCTTGGTATCAACATGTACCAACATTTCCATCCCGTCCATTTTGAACTGCACACCAAATTTAGCTTGGATTTTATTGATTGTTTGATAGGGTGACTAATCGATTGAACTCATTAAACTACTGTACACCTCCAAAATATTATATACTGTAGATATTTATTTAACTACGGAATTTACAAAATAGCATTCACTACTTAATAACTTGTTTAATTTAAGGGCCTATTCATGAGTTGGATTTCTTCATAAAAGCAATGTCCAAGAAATACAATAGATGAACATTTTATAAAGAACCTGTAGTATAAAGGCCAACAATGTAAAAAAAAAATGTACATGTGGTACAGTGGTAGACTGCCCTTCCACGACAAAACAACATAACTGACATTTTAGTGTTTTTGAGATATAGGAAGAAACATGCATTTTCATTTGCTATTAAAAGTGTTTTAATGTTTTTATTCAGTGTTGACTTATCAAAATAAATAATTACAGTATTTTTAAAAACTTAAATTTTAGTTAAACATGTGTAACTTGATGTTCTGAGTCACCCACACTAAATTACTCAATTTTGCACAAAAAAAATCAGTTAAGCCATTTTGTCATGGAAGGGCATTGGGGATGTACTGTTGTAAAATTACATGATCATATAATGAGAAGGCATGTACTCTGTACATAAAGAAGCATGTGACTGAGCTTTTAATAATTACACAAAAGCTTTAAACAACCAAAGCATTCCTTTACACAATAAAAGCAAGATTTAGGCTGGTTTTGTGGAATAAAGTCAAAGAGAACAAAGAATTAGTGAAAAGGAAAGGCAGGTTGCATTCCTTTCTTGGTTCCAATAATTGCTCTGTGTGAGGCAAAATGGACTGTACACGGTAAAGAAAAGACAACAAAAGACATTGGAATGTGGGCTATTGCACTGTAATGAGTCATCTCCAAAATGGAAGTTGGCAGCTAACAAAGAAAGGTGCTCTGCCAAAAGATAGGAAACCATGCTTGTTATATGATCCCCTGTTACAAGTACAGAGATTATGTGATAATCTATGCTAATTAATCTGCATACAGTCATCGAGCAATTCCTAGGCAATGTTAGTGTACATACATGTAATGTAAAAGCTCAAATACAAGGTCAGCTAGCTAGCTAGCTATTGTTATTTGTTTACCTCGGCCTCGGGGCTGTATTCCATATAAAACTTCCATGCATAGGTATGAGTCCCTGAGCACTCAAAAAGAAAGACACTAGATAATGCCAGCAAACTAATCACTATTTCCAATAGTCTCCACAATATGTCCAGTCTTTGTAAATATAAGGCACAAAAGATGTTACACATACATGTGTGTATCATTGGTGTTGAAGATGAAGTGAGATAACGAGCTACATCATGCTGAGAATCCAATGTTTACATGATGACAGGGTCTCCTGCTAGGCTAGGCCTGCTAGGCCGGTGTGATCATGGTGGATAAGAAGAGGTTTGTCTGACTGGCTGGCTGCCTGGTAGTGATGAGGCTAATATTTACAGGATGACCAGTTGCCAAGATGGTAGCGTAGGTAAAGAACTGGGTTGTGCGCTTGGACAATTCCAGAGAAATAAAAAAATTCCCACCAGCAGGAACCAAACCGACACGAAACACTATCTCAGCTCCAGCGTGAACTTGCATGCAAATCCGGGAAGTGTTGTTAGCAGGTCATGTAAACATCACCAAGGGTATACTAGCTTGCAGTACCTGACACAGCTAGTCTGCGAGCAAGCATGTGTGCTGGCTGGCTAGCTCTGGTGTGTATGTGTGTGTGTGTGTGTGTGTGTTCAAGCAAGGAGTTGGTTCAAGAGTATTGGCTAATGAGTGGCACATATCTACCCGGCCAGCCCAGTGTGCCTATGAATGCTGCTGACACAAAAGTGCGTGGGAGGGCAGGCAGGCATGCGAGCAGGCCGAGGCATTGGCTGTCAGACTCACCCAATGACGACATGGGTGAGTGCTCCTGTAAACACAGCCAGCTAGCTCAGCTAAGCTGCGTGAGTGAACTGGCAGCTCTACAACACATACATGTATATCAAAAAAGGAAGTACACCTATATACCCTTGATCATGTATCCAAATAAGAAAAAGAGAGACAATTGTTGCTTCCTAAAATCTTAGATATTCAAAATGTTGACGAGAGTCATAATATATGTATGATAAAGACAATCTATGGATTTCAGGGTCAATGAGTAAATTATTCAACAGTATGCGACAGACAAGCCTAGGTCAGCCATAAAGGCCCCTGGGTTTCAGGGCTAGCCAGGCATGGCAACACAGGCACGTATACACAACAACTCACAGCTCCCCTCAACCTGACTCTACAACCTAGTTGAATGTCTCCCTCTTGTGGTGCAATATTATATAATGTTCAGTCTCTAGCAAGCAGCTATCAATGAGACAGCATTCTTACATGCATGTAAATGTACAAATTTATGTAAAAAAAAACAAACTTTACATCAATCACTTCAGACTTTTGTATGATTATATTCCTGGATAACTTCACCTACCGTAACAAATCAAGGATATAGATACTACTTGTTGATCTTCACTGTCTAAATAACCAGCTTTTCATCTTTTGAAAGTTTAAAGTTACATAACAGATTTACATACTGGTAATAAAAAGGGGTATGACTACAAAATGATTGGCCAATGCGTTGCCAATTTGAAGATTTCCATGATTATTCTTCAAATATTCCTAGCTTCAAATAAAATTTGGTGATCATATGGATTAGAACTGGGCATAAAGTGCCAAAGTTTTGCTCTGTCTGCCCGTATAGTACATGTAGTATATTTTTAGGATTATGAATCAAATACATGTGCCAAACCACAGAATGAAATCCTGAAGCAATGGGTAAAAAACAGGTCTAAATGTATATGATTAGGTATGTGGAAATGATCAACTATCCTTAATCCTTCAAAACCACTCAGTATAAATTCTACAATTAACCACATATATAATAGGCTTTCTTTTAAAAGGGAACTTACAATATCTGTATTCTGAATTCAGACTAATTCCATACCGCTTTCAGTATCACAGTCATTTTATCACGGGGTGTATGGTATCAAGTATTTCAGACAAAAAAAAGCTTGTATTTCTTCTTTGAATTTATGACAGGTTTTAAAACATGTGAAGTTAGATATTGGAAAATGTTTCGTAACAAGATAAACAATTCAAAACCAGTGCAATAAAACTTTATTTCACCAAAAATATTTGTTAAAAGCTAGTAAACTACATGGCACTTTACTGAGAAAAGTGACAGTGTAAATTTGACCTTCGTTCTATTATAGAGCTGCCATGAACAAACACAATATATGAATAGCAGTATGTATTCTATACTGTTCAACACAAGAGGGGGACAGATTACTCAGTTGGTTTATAATGATTGTAGTACATCTTTCTTCTCCAAATTTCCATTGAGATTGCAGAATTGACAAGGACATTCAAACCATACAAATAAATTCATCATTGCTTTTTTATATATATTTAAACAATTTTGCTGGAAAAACAAAATCTATTTTAAAACTTGACTAAATGAAGCCTTATACATACATGTATGTGGTACGTTAGTGTTTTCACTGCTGATAATCTATGCTTCATTCTACTTTTCAAATGAATTGAAGTTAATGGTCACAATTTCAGCTTTCAGTTTAAACTAGAAAGAAAATGTGCTCTATTCGTGGCATTAAACTTTTATTTGGCATAGCACATAGGTTAATTGCATCCATTAGAACACAGCATAAGAAATTCACCCATGTACTTGTATTAATCTTTCTTCCTTTTGAAACTTAAACAATCACCAAAACTTGGGGAACAGCATTTTATATGTGTGAAATCTGTATCACATCTTACAACAGATTACTTTTCGTCTGAGAATCTGTCCACCTAGGGAATCTGATGCTCTTAGGAAATAAAGTATTTTTTTCTAATTCTGTGAGAAACTAAGAAATTACAACAGAAACTGTGTGTTGCAGCAAAGGTCATAATGAATCTGTTATACTCTTCCTTATTAAGCACATCCATTTTCTTTATCCCCTTGTATTAAGATAGAGAGAGAGAAGCTAAAACACTGCTAAAAAACCAATTTGTATGGAGATTTCATGTTGAGCCGATTCTGATGGGATGCATTCACCTGGGAATATCCCAGGGTGGTGGAAAAGAATCCCCACCCCACCCTCCTTGTCCCATCTCATTCCTTAAACTTTCATTTCTTTCTTTTTCTCTTATGCAAGTGTTGAATGTTTTCAGGTGCCTTTCCTTCATTGTGTCTTCATCTCCATTGGATTCTCCAATTGTGCACCTCGTATTCTCACTAATTCATCTCTTCCTTCCAGTTAAAGGTAAAGACCAGTATTGGAAACGCCCCAATTTCAAAAAATGAAATGGAAGCTCTCATTACCAATCATGTGAAAGAATATGTTTTGACTAATACATGATAATAAAAAATTTGCCGGGAAACCGCCTACTAATTCATATATTTGGTAAATTTGTTTCTCTCATGGTCTGTGAGAGATATAGGGTAGTCCCATATACATCTTTCTGTGTATAGTGCTTGTAACTTTACGAAGAATGGGCCAAATTTCTTATCATTTTGATGATTCCAGAACCTTGCAGATGCTAGAAGCTAGATGATCAACCTTTTCTGATCGATTCCACAACGTTTCTTTCACAATGCAATCGCATGACCATAACTGGTCTTTACCTTTAAGAGTACCGGTATGCTTACTTGTATTCTCTCCCTCTCTCTCTCTTTATCTTTGTCTTGAAATTAAGTTCAAACTTCAATCACCCGTTTACTCTGCATTATAAAAGTAAGTACAGTCTAAGTTTTTAATCAAGGATAGATAGAGCTGGAGATTATCATTATCTAATGATTATACATTTCAAGCTTGATATTATAGAGAAGTGCAATCATTTTTCTTCTGCAATCACTGTCATTCATTCAAAATGGTAATATTTAGTGTAGTAAAAGAGGAGATGTAGCATGATCTACAGGAGGTATGTTATCTACTCTCGCGGACTCGTAATCGAGTAACTGTGAATGCAATCCAACCCTAAGGAGATATGTTTCCTGGAGTCATTTTACTAGGAAAGGATGGGGAGGGGATCGAGAGGGGGTTAAGGGGAAACAAGGGGGAATGTTGTTAGGTTCTGTTCTTGTCAGGGCCGGCCGGCCGGGAAGCAGACTAATAGTGAACATCAACACAGTCACACTCACCACAGGGATTAATCACTCGTCCTGTTTGAGCTAGCGTAAAGGGGAAAAAGTTTGTTTTCAACCCTGTACTATGAACACACATATAAGCCTGCCAAATGATACATGCACCAGAGGAGGAGGGTGACATCACTAATTTAGGCGTGAGGTCAGATAGGGGGCAGTGTAAAAGACAAAAGAATTTAACAAGGGTACAAAAGATCATGATAAACTACATGGAAAAACTAAGGCACAGACTACATCTTTCCACACACACAAAAACGCCAGAAGAACATAGCTGTCCCACCTTAAAATTTATCAATGCAAAACATGTGCACATTGCAAACATGTTTTATGTTAGCTTTATCTTTGAAAGTAAATGTAGGTAGGCCTATGCATTAATGATGTCCCTCCCCGTTATAAGGACAGAACATGAATGCAGATTAGCACTAGCAGTGGAGGGCATATATCACACCCTTTTACTGTTAGCTTTGAAATGCTCACTCAAAATGATCCACTTTAACCCACATACATTGCAACAGGAGATATGCCCTGGAATACATCCATGAACTTTTGCTTGAAAACAAGACTACCGAAACACTGGCCGGATTGGAACATCTCTGCAAGACCTAATTGACACCTTAACAGGTTGTCATGTGTTGTCATGGTAACACCAGTAGTCCCACTGATGGAGCAAGAAACATGAGAGGTAGAACAACACTGACACACAGTTCTGATGCACTTTGATAAATAGGCACAATGTGGGGGTGCTCTCTCTCTCTCATCCAGTATGTTTGCAATCCAAACAGTAGGCTGTCACCATTTAAACAGTGATGCACAAGTTTAATGATCAGATGATCCCTTTCTCTACAAACCTTTAGCTGTCATCCAGTGGTCGGACCCCTCAATTGAGCATCACAAATCTGGCATATAAGTGCAACTCGATCTTGTTACAAAAAGTACTCTCCATTTGAAAATGTTTGGAGCATCATCCTGTTCTGTCACTTCATGTACCGTCTGTTGAGAGCCAGGGTAGAGCTAACTCAATAAACAGAGTTAACATTCTTTCTAGCACTTTTAAACAGACAATACAATAGTTTTCTGTGTCTTTTATGTTTGCTTCCATTGTATAGAATTAATTGCAAGGAACTTATTAATATTGTCTGAAAGACGAAAACAAATATTTCCACGTCATGTGCTATTATGTGGTGAACAAATTTAGCACTTGAAAATAATCCAAATAACATTTACTAGCTAAATAAGCCTGTAACTCCGGGAAAATTTAATAAATGAGGTTTACCGGTATACATTTTTGTAAATTTGGCATGCAAAGGGCCATGCACCCATGAAATGGACACGGTTGATACGTGATAGAAATGGTTTTACTCATGAGTGGATCGATACCTACAGTAAATCGGATGAAATTAGAACTCTCTGCAGACTCTGCTCAGATTTCTAAACTCCTACAATGTAGTGGGTGTTTAATTTGAGTAATTATGCATTCAAGTCTCCTTTATAAATAGTCTAGCATCATGCATATCTTTGATCATTATGGAGTAATATATATCACTGACTGAACCAGATCAAAATGCTTTTGCTGATGGACATTCTATAAAAAAATTAATTGTTTTCATGGGCACTTTCTACAACTGTCATATGAAAATGAAAATCCAGAGCTATTTCAAAGGTTCCAGGGACATATTTATGGGGTTTAAAGAGCCATGTCACTCATAATAAATAAAAGGAAACTAGAAATCATTCAACATGCTATAGGCATAATTTAATTAAGATATAGGCCTAGGATTAGGGGTGGAGTCACCATTGGGTCTTTGATAAGGGTTAAAATTACGATTAGGATATATTTACTTCAGTAGAATCTCAGATTGAAGATATTCCACTTAGCTGTAGAGCAATTATCACTGGAGCATGTAAATATAATGCTGTATAATTGTAATAAGACTTAATGTAACTGAATCAACATTGCCATACAGCCCCATCAATGTAGAGGTGTCGTGGACGAGTGGATATGTCACCGGACTGTGGATCATAAGGTTCGCGGTTCAAGTCCCACCGCGGCACTAATGTCCTTTGGCAAGACATTGATCTACATTTGCCACTCTCCACCCAGGTGTTAAATGGGTACCCGGTAGGATGCGAAAGCTAATGTGGTTAGATTAGCAAGTGTGCGCTCGTAAAAAAGACGCCTGGCTGGAATGCTCCCCAGGGAGTGGAGAATGTGCATACATTGTGTGCGGGTAAGCCTGAATCCTATGACCGGGGTAATAATATATATATCTGTAAAGCGCTTTGAGAGGGCCTTCGGTCTTGAAAAGCGCTATATAAGAACTAGCTATTATTATTATTATCATTATCTCCCCCCCCCCCCTCCCATCATCTTATACCTATCCCAGATCAAACTCCAGTTTACCGATCGCTGAGTGTCAATGTGATATACATTTCCCATCCTTATCAGAGAAATGTATTTTGTGCCTTTAAATCATAGGTACACTGGGGCTGACTGACATCATTGCAATCATCAGTGCGATAACATGAAAGGCCTGTGGGGTTCTCTTTTGCTATCTGATCTCTTCACATCTAGTATTGCCCATCCTACACAGACGCATGCTCTATATGACAGACACCAATACACATCCAATACATTCATTATAATCATGCACTCAAATACACATCCGTCTTAATGGAATTAATAAATGCACTTCTGTTATTGGATTTAATATATATGCAATGTACCGTTAAATATCAGGCAAATATGTCAATCCCACATAGCTCATGGAGCTCATTTCTTTTGTGAATGTCGCTTACTTGTGATCAATACATCAATACAGCTGTCATGCTAAAACTAGTTTCTTTGCACATTTTTAATATTTTTTTTTACAATGTTGTAATCTAGACTATACACCTCTTTTGCTATACAAAATTACAATAATTCTTAAATTCAAAATGAATGAGTTTTGTATTATGATTACCTGTGGTCTAAAGTACAGGCTATTAGATACTGCAAGGTAAACCTACTTCGGGTTTGATTTTCAAGCAGAGGTTTCAATCATTGGTTTCAGTACTTCAATATAATAACAGCTACAGTTCCCTTCTTTAATGTAGGAAAGATACTTGACAGCAGAAATGTAAAAAGTCATTTACTGTAGTATACAAGCTGATCACACAACCACTTCAGGAAGATTTGTAGCTCTCTTGCTTGGTTTCTTGCAAAGAAATTTATTTTCACTTCGTAATGGATTTGCTTGGTACTCTGCTGTGCATTGCAATTCTACATTTACTGTCCTTCAGATATGTTTACGTAAACTCAATGCTCCTATTAAAAGACAGCTAGTTATAATTTCTACTTTATATTAAAATCAAATCAGTTACTAGCTATAGATTCCGAAAGTAATTACATACTACTACCACACAAAACATTGCTGTTTCCAATTGCTGCCAACTCAATAAGAAAAAAAATCCTTCTTTCCAGAATTAAGCAAAAAATAATAGACTTCAATATCAAAATTGTATAATAAGAAAAATAAGAAGCAGACAAGAATAAATTACCCTGAAATCATTATGAAAATAACCATATTTTGTGGCACTTGATTAAAAAGAAGAATTATTTAGGACAGCTCATCTACAGCAATGATCTAAACTTGTCAGACTGCAATTATTTTCATGTGTATAACCATGTGATGTTAATAGGCATGATACTATCAATCTCAAATGCAATTTCAATAACATTTACTCCTACCTGAAGAACGACACTAGCAATGCATACAAATTTATGTCTAACATAATACCCACCCACATCTCCCCCTCTTATTTGTTAATGTATAACTAAATCTGGATCAAGTTTGATGATGCATTTCTGAGTTCTTCTCTCTTCTTTTTCAAGTGCTGTCAAGGAGACCGCATACCTGTATATCATGCCATTATTATCATTCACTGCTCCCTCTCCCTTTCTTCCACGCAATTTCAATGAGCTAGCTCCACTCCTATCACCTAGCAACATATGAAGAAAAGATAAAACCTGCGCTTGGCTACCTAAACCCCAGGCTTCCTTCACATCTTGTGCTATAGATTGCTTCAAATATCATTTGATGTCATCATTCAATTAAATTAGATATCATCATATAGATGTGAGCATAAGGGTGTGAAACAGTCCACTGAACACAATCATCACCAGCAGTGAACTCTTGCTCCCTGTAACTTTCCCGTCTCCACACACAACACTTTCCGTGATTAGGGCTGATTAGTTATACCGTTTCGGGATAGTTATACGATGAAATTGTGTGTGTGGACGCTTACTAACGATACGTCGTATAACAAAAAGTGGGTTCGGGCATCGTTTTGAACGAGACCTCAATAAAGAATCACGCCTAATCATGCTAATCACGGAATGTGTTGTGTGTGGACGTAACTAGTATAACTAGTCGAACTATAACGGTATAACTGGGCGGGGCTTAACGTGACTTCGCGCGAAAGGAGACCTGACCTCTCATTTCCGCTTCCATTCCAAGACCGCAGTAGCAAACTGCGCACCTATACAACATTTTGCTGTAGAGTTTCGGGATTACTTTCTTGTGTGTGTGGACACCCTGGAATTTATACAATAATACTTTATACGATGTTTTCGTTATAGAGTTTCGGGATAAATTGTTTTATGTGTGGACACGCTGTATAGGGACATGTACACAACCCCAAAACCAGCTTCAAAAAAAAGTTTTTTGTTTTAGTTTGTTTGTAACTGCCATTTACACTACTGGAAAAACCCCTAAGAAACCATGATCAGCGTTTGATCATTCTGTTTTGTGGTGAGTTGTGGATAATTCACTAGTGTTTAGAGAGCGAGTATTTACACTGCAAAAAACAGAGACAAAAAACCACTCCATGCAGAGAGGGTTATTCATTGTGTTTATGGGTAGCTGCCTAACAACTTCCCCTAGTTGAAACTTCTGATGAAACAACCACATTTTCGATTGCAGTGTAAATATAGCTAATTAGCTATAGGGAATTTCTATTTAGTTTTGGTTGAAAAGAGCTTGAAGCTGGCAAGAGTAACTAAACAAACAACATGCAAAATACTTTGTTATCAAACTCTGAAGCACATTTTGTGTACTTTGTGTGTGTACATTTACAATTACAGACAGGTGCAAATGATGTACCATCATAATGTCCTTGTATCACATTCTCCATGTACTTGTAATATTTATGATCATTATTCACAATCAAATAAAATTGATGGTCATACATTATCATCATCCAATACATGTATGTACGTTTAGACATACATGTAAGTATGAAGAGGTTTATAGGTTCTTTTTTTAATTGAAGTAGATATACGGGATATATTCAGCACCTGGATCTGATTTTGAAACAACATGTTTCAAGTACATGTAAGTATTAATTCTTAAATAAATATTATCACTTTGATTTCCACTATGGGGGGATATGCACTACAGTATATGTCAGCCTGGATGTAACCCTAGCACACAAAGTACGGATGAACTTGGGATTTCCCCCTACCTTTTTAATATAACATCAGGAATGATACTTATACTTCAAAGTGAAACTAGATACCAAATAAATAAAACAAATACCATAAATTTATTACTCTTTATGAATATTTACCCATGTCTGTCACAAGATTGTTTGCCTACTCAGAATTATTTTTGTTTTATTTTCACATTATATTTTTTCCTCAGAACTGAATTGATCACTGCTCCTAAGTGTCTTTGTTTTATCACATTCTACATACCGGTAATACAAAATCTCAAATAAAGCCAATAAAAATCTCTTTTTAGGAAAAAAAAGGATAAATGAAATCATTTATTTATATATTTTTTTAATCAATTAAAAATGTCAAATGTTTATGACTGCGGTAGGCCTGAGTCAAACCGTTTAACCGACGGTTATCCGACCGCATTCATCAAAACCGTTTAGCATTTCTCGCTCCGGTTAACCGTTATTTGCATACATTTTGGAATGTGCTAATAGCCGATGATAAAGATAATCAAAGAAACCGCGGTGTAATATTACACCCTGGCCGCTGCGCGCTAGCTTTCTGGCAGCAGTAATCCCCATGAATGAATTTGTAAACAATAAAACAACCAGCCCCCTTCTCTCTAATTCTCACCCTCTTTATTCCCTTCTCTCTGCAATGTGTTCATCGCTCATGTACCTTTTCTTATTACTGCACTCTCAGCTCACAACTTTCTAAATGTTTACACATTCGATGGTCAGTTCCTCTCACATCCCTTCTCCCCCGAGTCTCTCTCTCTCTCTCTCTCTCAATATTAATATCCATCCCTTGCCGACTCGCCCCCTAAAATAATGTTCATATATAAATAAAATACAAAAATATTGATAACAATAATAATTGAAGTTTTAGAAATATCAATCAACAAAGTCTTGGATATTATTTGTGAGTAATTTCAGTTTTTGATCATTCTTCAATTCAGCCGATTAACACAGCCACCCTTTCTTACTTCGATCTTCACTCATGTCCCTGCCTCGTCCATTCAGGGACATGCAGGGACATGCTAGCCCATATGCATGCTCTCTCAGTCACACACACATGTACACACAAACCTCCGGCGCCCAAATACACTGTACATGCACACAGATGGAGAGCTCATGCTTGTCACATGCACACATGTGGGCGTGGCTTCTTGACCTCCCACTGAACTGGGTACGGTGAAAGCACGCGCGGTCACCAACCTGTAATTTATGCTGGTATCAAACTCCACCCACATAGCTAGAGAACCTTCCTGATTGGTCACTAACTTGGATCAGCTCATTGCAGGGTGTGTCTTGGGTGTGTGTGATACACACTTCCACATAATTTCATATGGCAATGATACATGCAGGGAGCTCTCTCCCTGACCATGTGCAAACATTGCATTGCAAAGGCATATATAAACACGTCACAGATCAGCTAACTTCACAGAGTAACTTTGCAAGGTTAATCATGATATCAAATTCAGATGAGGAATAATAAGACATGTTTTATGTTGTTTATTACTGGTCTCTGTTTATCAGGATGACCCAATTTGTGCATAGTCCGGGGCTGGGAATGCTCAGCCCGACAGTCTGAAGACCAGCAGGGTTCCGAGCTACAGCACTATTAAAAATACTGTATTTTCACTTTTTCAGATTATTATTAAACGGTTAAACGAAACCGCCCGTATACTTTTAACGGTTAACCGTTTAGCACAAAAACCGTAATGACTCAGGCTTAGACTGCGGTGAATATTGTGCTTTTGAAGAAACGAACATTTTTTTTAAATTCACTTCATGAATAATGAACCTTAGATAGGATCAATTGGTCTTGGCAATTTCAAACTGGGGATAACATTTCAATTGCGTTAAGAATAGATGACAAAGTGCAAAGTGTATCACAAACAAAGAATATTGCATGCTCCAGCATTTAATAAAACAAAATAAATGGATCAACAAATTCAGAATTTCACTGAGGCTGCAGGCCGACGTTGAAATATGATGGAACGAGGGGAATTCTGAATGTATTTGGTTGATAAGAAGAGGTTACATAATGCAGTTTGAGTGTGAATTGTCAATCTCACCGTGCGCAGTAGCTTCAAGAAGACAAATAAGACAGATTAGCAGAGAGTAAGTCCTTACATTTTGATGTTTTACAATAATTTTCAATGTTATTTTTTATAGTTCATAAAAATGGGATCTACTATCTTTCCAGTCATCATTTTTCTAAATCAAACTGTTAAGTTAAGATAAAGCGAAAATCGACTAGTTAATCGGCGTGCAGCAAGGGATACCGTCTTTATATGGGGGAGGTTGACAACTGTCAGTTTTATTAAATAAGTCCCTGTACCAGATGGTTATTTCTGTCTACCAATAGGATGCTCTCCTATTTTATATTAAGACAAATGTCCCTTTGTGCAAACTTATTAATTTCTCCTTGATATTGTCAACAAGGCATTTATATTTCATATAACATGATGGCTGTTTTAATAAATATTACACAATAGGCCTGTTTTCATCAGCTCGAGATTGCTGAATAGCTCGAGATTGCCAAATAGCTCGAGATTGCCAAATAGCTCGAGATTCGACCTCGAAACTTGAAACTCGACCTTCAGAAATTAGCTTGAGATATTTTGCTCAGCGTTCGCGCATAGTGCGAGTCTTCGGGCTGGTGAAGACACACCGGACAAATAGCGGGATATTTTGCAAACTATCCCAAGATATTTTGGGATGATTATCCTGACCAAATATCCCGCTAATTAGGCGCGTCTTCATCATCTCGAGATTGCAAAATAGCCCGCTATTTCTGATTTGGGAAATAATCCAGAAGTTACAAATTGCGTCTTCATCAGCTCGAGATTCAACCTCGAAACTTGAAACTCAACCTTGAGAAATTAGCTCGAGATATTTTGCTCAGCATTAGCGCATAGCGCGAGTCTTCGGTCTGGTGATGACGCAACGGACAAATAGCTGGATATTTCGCCAAATAGTGGGATATACGTTGGGATGACAATCCCGACCAAATATCGCGCTAATTGCTACTTAGGTCTGATGATGGCGCAAATTAGCTGGATCGTTTGTGATCGGGATAGTCCAAATAGCTAGATATTTGGCAATCTCAAGATAGTGAGGACAGGCCTATTGCAACTTCTGGCTGATGAAGACGCGAACTAGCTGGATAATTTGCGATCGGGATAGTTGAAATAGCGGTATATTTGGCAATCTCGAGCTGATGAAAACAGGCCTAATGAGAGGATGGAGATACCCTGGAGCAATATCCTTCATCAGGCTGATCTTGAGGTCTAGGGTGAGAGAAGGGGATTCCCCTGTGCAGACCTGTACATATTTCTTTGCATGTACATGTACTTACTCCTTTAAAGACACACAACTGATATTTCTGCTAACAATATGAATGCTACACAGTACCGCCTACACTAACGATTCTTGAAGTATGCATTATAGATAATGTGTACATTATCCTGAGTCTTTCATATTTCCAAGTATTGGGTGATAACTGATAAGTTATTGTTTGATTAATTAGCACAGACAAACCATCGATGTGAAACCAAAACAGTGATGATATATCTAATGTACTAGTTGCCAGAGAAAAACTATGTTCAACTGTCTCAAAACAATATTGAACATTGGATATTTTGAGCGACAGCATAAAATACATGCTGAAGGGGGGTAGGGTTGATATGAACCCCTCAAAAAAAAACAAAAAAAACATCATTATTAAAACTAAAAGAAGGATTAAAAAAAGAAATCTGTCATTGTTTTGTAATCCATCAAATGACAGACCGCAATACTCTGATTTAAAATTGCTTTAATGTAAATACAAATTTGATAATTTACCCTTATGTGAGGTTTCTCAATATTGAAATCAATTTCTGTTTTACTTCACTTTTGGAAAAGATGAACCTATTTCAGTTATAATGCATTAAAATAACAGGACTTTCTCACAGATCATTTTTCAATCGTTAACACAAATAAATCCCAATTCTTGAGTTATCCTATATTCAGTTTATCTGCGGAAACCACACAAGGTATTTCAATACTCCTTCAGGGGAGGAATTAACCATGAGGATACAAAATCTGGGGCATGTTTATCCTACAGCAAGTTTCTGGTCACTGGAGTGCACACAACATTGGCATGCATACGAAATAGAGGAGTTCTAGCTTGCATGAAATGCTATGAAGAGATGCTCTATCGAGAGCTATTCATTAGATCCTGTTGTAATTTTGCCTCACAGAAGCTCACATCACATTATGATTAGGAGGCAAGCGTATTTAGTCCATGCAACCTTATTAGCTTCAATAAAGATATCTGTTGTGTGAAAGACTTCCCTAATGTACATGAGGGCCTGGGCATCAGAGGTGATCATAATGTCCATGCCGGGATGGAGTCTATGCTACAGACACTCTGCCATCTCTTTTCCCTGCAGTGCTACTGTAGCTAGAAAATATTGCCAATTCTAAGAACATTTACCATCAATTTAAGAATAAAATTCAACAGGCCAGCAACATTTATGTAAAACCTTAAGATGTTTACAGGCATGTTTCCCCTAATCAAGTATGATTTCCAAATGTATGGGTTGAGATATAAAAATATTATATTATAGAGCATTGTTTACATCATCTTGTTAAACATTAAATTCTGATGAGAACTTTGCACAAAACAGACCATCAACTGAGATTACTTGACATAGTTTTCAGAAAACCAGCATCCTGCCTGGCCTGCCCTAAAGCAATAGCTGACCTACTTGTTGATCCAAGTAAGAAAATTGTGTTTATTCATAGCTACTCCAAGCTGAAAGAACACAGGTCTTTCCATAATTCAAGAAGAACTTGTTGTAGCTAGGCAATGATACGTTTAGCAGGTATAGCTATATCCTGGATTGAGGTGGTATTCAATCTCCTATGGGAATTGAATTCTCATCGTATACATTACACAGGATGCCATGTGCAGTTTCAGATAATAATAATAATAATCTGGATCTATAAGGCGCTTAATGCGGAATATCGTCTCTAAATGCTTTACAGATACATATAGCATCACCCTGGTCATTGGATTCATTCATATACAATATGCACCATCTCCACTCCCTGGGGAGTATTCTAACACAAAGGCTTTCATCATCCTATCAGGTCCCCATTTCTCTCCTGGGTATGGTGTGGCAAATGTAGATTATTGCATTGCCAAAGTACATCAGTGCTGTCACTGCTGTGTCAGGGATCGAACCATCGAATGCAAAGAAAGTCTGATCTCAGGGCAATATGAACTGTTATCCAAACTAATCTTTTTAAACTCACTAATTTACAGAATGACATTTCCAGAGAACTTTCAATTAAAACAAAATAAAATTGTTTTTTAATCTACAAATCAATGATATGACATAAACTTATAAGAGGCAATTTCACAACAGTTGAGTTTCCCATCAACCATTTATCAAAAAACATGAAGATTTGTATTAAATTCATAAAACAATTAAAATTTAAAGTTATTTGTTATGCCAATGACCAGAAACAGCCTCTCATGTCATTCCGTAAACAAACCCATATAAATGTTGATAGAAAACCAAATGTTTTTAAAGTACATGCAACTCATTTCAATTAGTGCATATTAATTTGTGTAGATAGTGATGAAAAGGTATATAATTTTATTTATTCAAAATTCTCTGTAAATGTTATTCATTCACGTTTGGAATTGACACAGGTGTTAACAACCCTACTATAGCCACCTTTCACCTAAATTAAGGAAAGCAAATCAACACAATAGCTTGAGAAAGATTCAGTTACGATCTGCTCATTAAAGATTCAAAGCCACTAACAAAAATTGTTTTTATTGAAATGTCATAGTACAGCAAACAAATCCCTAACCAATGAATTAGGACACCCAATTATAGGCCTTCACAAACCTGGGAAGTGAAACAAAATATACCAATGCAATGACCTTTGGACTTCAGACCATGCTGCCTTCAGTCAGATCTACAGCATACATATTAGATTGAAGCTAAAAGACATCAAATGCATTGGTTTCTATGTTTCAATTGAAACTGGACTCCACTTGTAGTTTTGTCATTTGAACCATCATGCTCAAAGGGGTAGTAGTTCACTTTATTTACCTTTAACAAATGCATTCTGAAATCCATGAAAAAGACATGCATAATTGATATGTATTTAAAAAGAAACACAAACAAGATGTAAGAGATATTACAAATTGATTTTTTTTCTAACTGCTGAATTAAGAGGTAGGCCCCTACACATGTATAACAGATATCATGTTTCAATACTATTATGCCTCGTGTGGTAATCCGCCAGGGCAAAGTAAGCATAGCCAGGCACTTCACATTTCTGTAAATATGACACACATACATACATGTACTACACCGGTATATGTGTATGTGTAAGGCCTATAGTAGCTCATTTTTGTTTCATCCTCACTTGCCATTTATTTTCATGTTTAAAATAATGTTGTGGTTTACCATGCAAGAACCCCTTCTAGAGGTCTCTCATCAATCCAATACAAAATGGATTCACAACTTCAGATTTATAAACATAATTCATTGATGAATTTATTGATTAATAATTTCATATTCTAAGCAAAACTTTGAAAAACAAATCAACAGATTTGCTTTTCGGCTCAAATTTTGAATGGTTTTGATGGTCAACTGCTCGCTCAGATACTGGATTATCTTGCTATTTATGAAGAAATAAATTCTGCTGAATTGCTTCCTGGGCTTTCCAAAATGGGCTTTAAAATGTAAATCCTGAAATACAAGTTTGTGTACTCTGTATAGAGTGCTTGAGCCCAGGTACATGTATGTGTCAGTACAACAATTCTCAAGTTATACAACCAGGGAGGGGGGGGGGGGATGCCTGTGCCAAACAAAATCATGTGTACCACTAGATTGCTGACAAAATCACTGCTTTCTAAGCATTTATTTTTAATATTTGATCAGGTAATCTAAAATAAATTAAAGTAAGAGAGCCAGTCACATGATAGCAGACAATAAATTTGACCATGACCACTGATTCTATATACTACCCAACATACGTTCCATACATGCAGTGAGTCGAAGGTTAAGGCAAAGCAAGTCTTGGTTGATGTCATGGAATTGGTGTAGTACTAATTTGGTAAAAAAATTATTTCCAGTTGCAGATCATTCTAATTTTTCCTAGTTATTAACATAAATTAAACTTGAACTATTTGGGCATGATTACATCAGATAATTGCCATTAGAGATTAGCCAGATCAACTGTAACATGGGATACTTATCTGGTATATAATACATTTTAAAAATTGGGGCAAGTTCTGAATTCATAGGTGTATAATAAATCCAAAAAAATTAGAGAAATATTTTATTAGAAATCTCCCCCACCCCCTTCAACTTTCACAAATAATGAGTATTACCATTAACCTTGCCTAACAGCTAGGACCTCACACATTGCAATATCCTATGGGAGTCCATCAGGATACACTGTTTTACAGCAACCTTGTTACATCTGTTTGACAGGCCAGAAGTCTGACATGATCTGCAATCTTAATTACAACCAAGATGCTTTCATATTGCTTATCAAAGACAGTCACTACACGGATGGGTGGCTATGGGCTATGGCAGCAGGGTGTGAGTGACTAGCTACGTAAGCTACCCAACAGACCAAAACCGATACTTCCAATAAAAATGACTTTGTGCACGATATTACAAACAGGAAAGCAGGAAGAGATCAGTCAATCTGTGTAATAATGTAAACCAATGTAATAATCTGCACCAACATGATAATTGACACACAACAGTATGTAGTATCAAACTAGTGAATGCTACAGACTAGAATTGCATGAGGCAATCACTTGGGTCTGTAGAAGCAGACCAGCAGTGATCGAGACAGTAAACATCAACCTGTGTGTGGATAATGAGATCAGGACAGAGTTAACTGTAAACTAATGATTGCATCACAAGTCAGGATCAATCAAACTGGTTTGAACATACAGCAATGACTCAAAACCTTACGTTGCATGGTCAGACAATCTGCATATTCATCAAATTTTGAAGAAAAAAATCAATGGAATTCTTGTTGCATAATTTTTTTAAATGGGTATTTAATAAAGATGCAGGCCGGGCTTAATTACACTATCTTCTCCTTTTTAAAAGGATTGGGTATCTTTAGGCCATTAAAAAAAAATATACATGTTGAGCATCCCTGCCCGCTTCCTTTTTGAAGGCCGCCTACTATTTTTTTTTGGATTTTTTTTGGATTTTTTTTTTTTTAAAGAAAAAAAAGAAGAAAAACACTGCTAAAATAGATCTATTTCTGATTTTATAAAATTTGAAAATGTCGACGGCCATCTTGAAAAATAGCCCGACTGTCAGGGAAAATGTACAAAGCGGCCATTTTAAAAGAAAAAAAAGAGAAAAAAAAGGGCCTCCTCCTTCCTATTTTTCAAAAAAACAGGACGCTAAACATGTTTGTTTTTTTATTTGGCCTTACCTCAGATTTCTCAACAAAATCCTGGATTTAGCTCATGCTGCAATCATAATCATAAACCTTTAGATCAGTCAAGAATCCCATGACTTTTTCAAGCCGTCTGATTATCAAAATATTTATGATTGGAATTAGAAATGTCAAAAACCATTTGACAAACGGGTTTGAACAGTTTACAAGTCTATTGAGGAAAATGAGTATGGTAACCGGACACTCAAGGATTTTCAAATTTTTGAAGCACAATTTTTGTAGGGCTTCAATATTACACCATATCACAGACACTGATAACATGTAGGGCCATGCATCTCAGATTTGTAAAACTGGAAACATTTTTAAACAATGTCTTTACATGTATTAAAATGTGTACATGTATCCTTGTAGTTTCTTTCTTCTCAGAGAATTTTACAGAGAATGATAAGTTCTGAAAAAGGTAAACAAATATTTTTTGAGCTTCCAAGTTTCATTGACCAAGAACTTATACTTTCAAAATTATATCAAAAATTCAAAAACTTAACCTTAGGTTAAAGGTACTATGTCCCTTTTGCAGCCAACCTCAAATTCTGTAGAACTTTGCAGGAATTATGAATATGTCATGTACAGTGTATGTCCTATCTGTGAAATTTAAACGTTAGAAGTGTCCTCATATTCAAATTATGCAAGGAAACCCATTTACTTGGTAGACTTCACTGTCAGACACTATTGAGTGACTGACTGGCTTTTTTTCTTCTTTGGTAATAACATACATGAAAAGAGTTGTCAAGGGTACATGAGCATTTATCTACATCAATAACCCACTTCTTATGATGGCCAAGATTAAACTGATTGAATCTTTGCGCAGCATTAAACGTATGACCATTCGGTACAAAATGTCTGAAAATCAAGACTATTACTTTTGGGCTCTATAGCCCTAAAGTCGATTTGACAACTAATAGTCGTTATTTTCCCACTTGAAGACATTTTCAAGCCCCACCTTTTTTAGGGAAGTTCTAAATTAGTATTATCTTTCAAATGCAGTTGGAATTTAACTTTTTCATTTTTTTGACCTGCAAATGGGACATAGTACCTTTAAGTTTTCGATGATGATGCTACAACATAGTCCAAGTCTGTTGACCTGAAATGATCTTTGACCTTGACTTTGTGATCTGAAATTCTACTCACATGATTGGGGATACTTGATTACCCTATAGTCAAAGTTTCATTGACTAAGAACTTATACTTTCAAAATTATATCAAAAATTCAAAAACTTAACCTTAGGTTAAGTTTTTGATGTTGACGCTGCCGTCGCCGCCGTCACCAGAAAAGTGACGCCTATGTCTCGCTTTTTGCTACGCAGGCGAGACAAAAATGACAAGTACATTTAATAGCTAAAGGTTGTAGACCACATTTTCCATGCAATGTTGTTTACTGGTAGTGCCATATACTTCCCATAAACTTCTGGCAAGATTAGGCCAATTTCTTATCATTTGATATTAATTACTAAAACCTCGCAATATACAGCGATACTTCAACATGATCAACCATTTCCAATCCCTTAGCTTTCACACAGTTCCTTTCACAAGCAATCCATTCCACACTCTCTAATGTATTTCAATTAATATTTGATAATTTAAAGCCAGATATATGCCTTGCTGAATGAGTCCAAGTATTATAGTTGACAGCATGAAGTCTAAGACTCACCTATATGTTTGATTGTTTGTCTGGTTTGTGATCAGAGTAAGCAAGCAAGAGAGAGGGAGAGGGAGGGGAAAATCAAAACAGTTTTCATCCATTCATGCTTCATCAGTCTCATGAAAACATCCCAAGCTCAATAGCAGAATAACCCGTATACAGAATGAGCACCCACCGCTAAACTGCATTGATTCACGCGGCAGGCAGGCGGAAGCTGCTATTGGTTGACTATTCAAGAATCAGAGAAATAGTGATAATTATCAAACCTGACGTTTCTGGCTCGTTAGACCCTTACAACTACGCCTGCCTGCCTTCTCTATCCCTGAACTGGATTAGCTTGAAATGTAGTTGTTTTTGAGTGAGTCACTATTCATGGAAAAGACCATTTCAATTTTGCTTTTGCACCAATACTTTGACTAATTCCCTTTCTTTGGGATGGGAGACATGAGGTGTGACATCTAAGACTCTGCATGATGTTAAAAAGGAAACAAAGATGTTAAGTTTCAAGAAAATGAAATGTAAATTCTCTCTGAACCTCTGCATTTAAAGCCAAAATTACATGCATATTTCAATAAAACAGCATGCATTAGCTTCATGAATCCTTCATCAAATAACTGTTGTACTCTAATACTATTTTCACACTGATTTTGCTTAACCCCGTACTTTGCTTAGCCCGTACTATCCTTAACCCCGGACTTTTTTTTTGGCTTTTCACACACGTTGTTTTTAGTCTCGTACTAGCGCCTATTCCGGAATAAGAAAATTCACACTGTTCTCACTGCAATTCTTTAGCCCCGGATATCTTGAATGTTATGATTGGACAGTGGGCTCCTTACTTCGCATCTGGCCAGCTGCGATACGCTCCATTGCGTAGAACCGGACTATTTTTCGTTTCTGTTCTCATTCATTTGCTTGGCACCGCAATTGCGGGGTTAGCAGGAGTTAGCACCACAATTGCGGGGTTAGCCCTGCTATTTTGCAGGGTTAGTTAACCCCGTACTATAGGCGGGGCTAGCCCACTTTGGTAAATATGAGTCTGAACAGAAAGTGGAATAGGCTACCCGGACTATATAGGTGGGGCTAAGACCCCCCCTTAACCCCACCTGTAGTACGGGGTTAAGCAAAATTTTGCCAGTGTCAAAACAGTATAATTTTGTTAGAGTTGTACTGTTATACATAAAATCCACTGAAACATTGAAACATTACCTGCAAACAATAGTCTCTAAAAAATGCCATATAAACCATTATAATTTATTGATATCTTGTGGGGGAAAAGCGATTCAGAAGTGGCCTTACAGTGTATGTCGATATTTCATCTCTGAAATACACATACAGTTAGTTATACATGTATGCAAGTATAGAAAAAAGAAATAAAAAAATTAAAGCTAGACCAATGTGATCATTATTAAAGGAAACCTTTCCCAAACGAATTATTGTAGGTATTCTTAAAAAATAAGACAATTCCCGCTCTTTGATGTACAACATTCTTTACAAAAATGTACAAGGGATATAAATGAGGATATTCTTGGCATGATGCAGGCACGGCGGAGCACCCCAATTTGCATATCATTAGCGCCCCGTTCTATTTGAATAACCAACGGACATCTGCGTGAATCCGAACATGTGTGTGCTAGAATGTCAAATCTTAAAATTCGCGTTGCGCCTTTATTACTGCCAATATCGCTATGAAACTTTCCATACTAACTAAAATTATTATGAATTTGATGTCATTGAAATAAATACGAAATTCCATGGAATAAAACTCGAGATATTAATGTGTTTTGAGCTTCGCCCCTCGAAAAACACGACGTCTACTTTTTAAGTTTGTGACCCTATCAAGCAATGCACGAAGAAGAGACTTGGTATGAATATTCATTAGGGTTGAATCCATACATGGGCGAAATTTTCGCTTCTCCGCTGTATTTTTTTTGGTTATAACGTTCTTTTTCATGGGGCTTCATTTTTAAAAGTTGTAGTCAGCGAACTCATTGAACATGACGTCATCGATCTCAGCGATGTACTGCGCATGCGTCTTAGGCCCGGTGCAGGCCAGATCGAAACAGCTGAGCCATTAGCGTGCACGTGTGCAGTCGGCTGGCAAGACATGTATAGCCAACGCACACGCGAGGTTCAGACATGACACACATTTGAATGTATGGGACTGGTCAAACAATTTTGCGACAACGAAGGATTATTTTTGTTCGATGAGATTCGGACATTGGGGTCTGTTTTTCTCTGTTGCGACCCTATCAAGCAACTATGAAAAGAGATATTTCACAAGGATTGAGATTATTAAATTTTCTTTCTGTTCATACGAGGCAATTCTTTCTCGCACTAAAAGAAATGGTGAATTTTACGGTGATTTTGTATCTCATTTTTTTCGTTTTTGTTCGTCAAAACTATCCCTTAAATTTCACATTTTCTGTGCATCAATAACTCTTTTTATACACATGAGTGTCTTGCAAATTTATTCAATACTCGATTGAGTAGCTTTGATTGGTGATATTCATCACATTAATGAAGAATTTGTCTTCGAAATTTGTTTACTTTTTTTCGCATCGATCGGTACACAATTGTTGATTTTATGCAAATGATGTTTACTGGACGAGAGTCGATCGCACGGTAATTGGGGTGCTCCACTGTGCCTGGATGTAATGCCTTTAGCATGACATGGGAGCAGCCATTGTCTTGAGAATGTGACGTACCAGTTGAAGTTGTACATGTTTCATGCTTTAGTTGGAAAGACTTTTTAAATCATTAACAAAAACTTTACTTTTCAATAAGGAAAAATCCATAGGTGAAAAGATGGGAATTATATTTGGTGAAAAATATGAAACAGGAGAACAATTTAACTTATTCATTTAAAAATGCTAAAATATAGCAGTTGACAAATCTATTTCATTTATGAGAAACTGTCAACCCAGAAGAGCACCAACTTATTTATGCATTTTGCGTTCAGGCAATTGTAGAACAAAGGATTAATAGCTCTATATTTGGGCAACGAGGTACCAGAATATCCTTTTCGACACTGAGGTGCCCAAATATACATATATCTTATATCTTTTATTTCAAAATTACATTTTGACCACGCTCGTTCGCTTTACTCACTTGCAACATTTAGAAACGGGCTAATTCTGGGCAACGAGATGCCCAATCATATCCTCATATAAATTTAGTGTATTGAGGAGACCAAAATAATTATATTCGGCGGCAAGGTGCCCGCCTACATTATTTTTTATCTTATCTAGTGTGTTGATTATAATTTGTTATATATCAAAAATGTTCTTTTTGGCCACCTCGCAAAATTTAGAAAGAAATGTGTGTGTGTGTATATGGCACTTGACGAATGCCAGAGTGATGCAAAATGAATCTTCTATGATGTATTTGGGATCGGGTGACGCAACATTTTTTATTTCTTTTAAGGGTGTCTTGACTAAGAAAAGTTTGAAAAGGGCTGTTATAGGTAATAATGATAACGGACGATAGTCGTTTAGTTTGTTTCCCACAGCTAGACCTGGATTTGTATCATTTCATCACACATGTGGGTGGTGACAGATTTTTAATACATAGATACCAAGTTCAATGCTAGAATTGATTTGTCTGTCAAGTAACAATCTACGTGTACACAGCTGGGGTCTGCATTATCACACACCGGTCAGGCTATTGACAGTATACATAGGTGCAGTAGAAAGGTCACATTGCTTTCAATACAGTGTCAACACATGGTGTCATCACATGCATATTTTATTCAAGAAACTTCTGGTAAAGTTCAGGTATACTCATGAAATTGGAGTGAAAATTGAGGTAATACAATGGACAGGTTAAAAAGTGTAGCACATGTACTGTACATCAGCCTAAGCAACAAGGGAAATTGTCATCCGACATCTGATCTCTTGCAAAAAAAAGGTGTCTAGAGTGAATTTAAGTCTAGGCTCTGTTGAAAGGGAAAGTTGTAAATATGAAATTGAAGAAATTAGAAGAAAAAAAGTAGAAAGTTACAGAAACAATTAATAAAGGATTAAAAGATTTATTCCATATGATATAATTTGGCACATGAACATTACATCTCCTTTCTTCTTTAAAAAAAGGAGTAATTTATGAAATAAGAGGAGAGTGACTTGCATATTTGAATTCAATGGAGTTCCTGATTTGTAATTTGATCTTTGAAAGTCCATAATTTCATATTAACTTTCTTATTTTTTCAGTACTTTCTCATAAATCTGTATAAATTATTGTTTGGAATATAACCAGATATAATAGATGAATTCACCTTTAGATTTTAACTCCACAATGAAAATCTCCCGCTGGCATTCAGAGGAGATTGCAGAATGCATTTAAAACAACACTGAGGGATTTTAGTTTCCTGTCTACTGTTTATACAACCCAAACTGCATAAGAAATTTACAGGGGACTGCAAGGAATGGTTATTTTTAAAGACCCATTCAGTATTAGTCATACCCAGCTTGGAACAGTGACACAAATAATTATTGTGAATGACAGCTTAGACTTCAATAAGATCTTAATCATAACTACTGTACTCTTGTGTGGAATTGTGCACATTGAGATCAAGGTCAAACACTTAATGAATTTCACTCAGCTACAATTCTAACAAACACTATGCATATCGTATTTACATGTACAGGTATTGCCATAGCTTCATTATAGAAAATACTTCTGAATTGTATCAAATTGAATGATTGTAAATGACACTTAATATTCAGCCTTCAGAGCAATTGCAAAGCTTATATATGCCAATAACTTTTCTGTTTAGTTGCACAAATTATATTGCATAGCGTATTATATGCACATACTTTAAAATAATCCCTCACAGTTGGTGCTAAAAGTAAAGGCTAGTAAACTGCAATGGAATGAGCTTGAAATACATACATGTACATGTACGTGTACGTTTGAAATATATAAATTTGCTTTATATCTTAATCTGAATAACTAAAAAGTAAAATCTAGTTGCATCATATTCTCTCTCTCTCTCTCTCTCTCTCCACACTGGTAAATAATGTTACATGTACAGTACTGTACATGTACATCTCTTTCTATTAACACATGGCCTATATCAGTATACACTGTATGCAGCCTTTTACATTTGAAAAACTATGGCAGGATAACCTCATGCACCTTTTCTTTTGTGTTCATAATCCCATCACACATCTTCTCTAGCTCCTACCCATGAAAGTCACGTTTTAGCCGCTAACCATAACTAGTTGAGCGATGATGAGAAAGTAGCGTCCACCAACATAAGCAATGCATTGCATCACCCCCTCTCCGGACTTCACATCCAATGTATCCATCCATAAAGCCCTCCACAGTCACAAGCTCTCTCTCTCTCTCTCCAGATCAATATTACCCTGGACTTTCCCTAGGCACAGGAGAGCAGACAAGATGTACTCCTGAAGTAGCCATGCACATCTTGCGTTACAGATGCACTCATTATGCTAGATCCCGCCACAAATGGAGTGCCCCCAATAGCACTCTCTCAACCGTGACTAAACTGATGAAACATCAAACATTTCTCTGATTGCATGGTGTATAAAACTTGGCCAGTGATGCACCTTTGCAGACACATTGAATTGCCCTTTATGAATTCTTGAGACAACCAATGCAATAAGCTAGTACAGCGGGGAAAAAAAGCATCTAATGCATTTTCATTGTTTCAAACAAAATTCTGTGCATAATGTATACTGATTGTGCATTTAATTCATGTGAAGTCTTGATACCACTTGAAATATTTGACATAAGTATCCACTGATGTACAATATAGGTAGTCTTAATATCAAAATTCAAGAGTAAATAATAAAACAGTGAGTAAGCACTCAGTCTGGTTAAATTCCAAAAATGAATTCTAAAAATCCATACATTACACAATATTCAGGAAGAAATTTCTTGTTGACTGGAAATGCTCAATAGGTTTTGTTGCACTGCCTAAACAACACTTTTTTTAAGTGAAACAAAAGAAACCGTTTTTAATTTTTCAATCCACAAACCTTTCACCAAAATTTCATCTTGGAAGAAATTTATCAATTTTATAATTTTTCATGATTGCATTTGATATCATAATATCTTTAATAAGTATAACAATTATCATTCCCCCAACCTCCCCATCCTTCTTCTTAATTTTTTTTCTATCATTGATTGAATCTCTTTTTGCTTACCTCTAGAAAGAGCTGCAGACATACCAGTTTGACTGAGAGGCCTTGGATTGCCATGACCTGGTTGAATGCCATGAGGTAGTCCCTGATTAGAGTCATCCATATTCAAAGACTGAGGTGAGATGGAATCAGTGATGTAGTTCTGATCATCAACATCCCCACTGCCTTCAAACAAGTCAAAGCCTTCCATCTTGACACTGGGTGGGTTAGAATCAAGCCCTGTCAGGTTGGTAGCATCACTCAGTCTGGCAGCAGAGTTAGAGCTGATGATCATGTTGCTGTTGAGAAAATTCTCATCCAGCGTGCTTGGAACAGGGCTATTGGACATGAGCCCTGTGTCAGATAGGAGATGATCTTCATGGTAGTTAATCATACTGAGTGTCTGATCAGCTGCTGGTTTAAGGAGTGCAGGACTGTTGCTCTGTTGCGAGAACGAGGGACTGTCCTGGCTAGGTTCTGAAAATGCGACGGATACACTCACTGACAAGGGCATCATATTTTTCTCAGCTATGTTACTGGTTGAACCATCTGACATGGCCTGGATGTTAGGTGATGATTTATCATTGTTATTTTCAACATGGTCCATTGGAACTTGTAGTAATCGTGTCCCATCTTTAGGAGACTGACGGCCCACTTCTTCCTTGATAAAGGCATGCTGCCTGGCAAACACCGACAAGGGCATATGAGGCTTCTGAAGATTAGGATTCATTGCACCTGCCATACTATAACGGATGCCTTCAGCACTTGTCCCTACTCCATACGAATCAATCCCTCTTCCTGCAAAAGCAGGATTGAATGAAGGAGGCATTTGGCCAATGGCAGGAGGCAACATAGATGGTGGAAATCCTAGGCGTGGCTCATTTGGGCGGATACTGTATCTGGCTGCCTGTTGGAAGTTGGGCCAGTCAAGTGGGAGTTCATCTCTTCCAACTTGGACTTGACGTCCAGCAAAGTTAGCCACCCTAGGGATGTGAGAGGGTAAGCCTTGACTAAGAATCTGTCTAACCTCTGCTGTCTGGCTTAGGTTCAGGGGCTGTGAATTTTCCTGCAGGTGAGTTGCTTGCTGTAGTTGAGATTGGGTGAAAATTCTATACTGAGATGCCTGCATATAATCTGAAAATGGTACATTATTCATGTTACTGCTGTTGGATACTACATTACTGATACTTATAGAGTTGCATGTACTACTGCTATCACTAATTCTGTTGTTGAGGTTGTGCTGATGGTGTGTTTGCTGAGGTGCAGGCTGTTGTTGATCTTGTGCATCTTGCCGTCGTTGTTGCTGCTGCTGCTGTTGCTGCAGAGAGTGCTGTCCTACATTTGTGACCATCATTTGTTCATTTTCTCTTTCAGTCAGTTGTGCTAAGATTTCCGCAGTCATTTCCTGGCTGGCATCTAGAAGGGGTAGGCTGCGGCTTCGTTGTACGGGACACGCTTGAGGAGGGGATGATAAGGAGTTGTGTAATTCAGGTATGCCAGCCAAAGATTGTTGTGGCTGCCGTAGGTGATCAGTTGCATTATTATTTGCCATAGGAGCTGGCTGAGCTGGGGGTGGCATGCTGTCCAAAGAGGTGCTTCGTTGCACCCCTGCTGGCATCTGTTGGGGCATCTCACGTTTTAGCATCTCCAACTCTTGCAGATTGACTGCAAGGTGGCTCCCTGTCGCCATCGTGACAACACTGGAAAATAAAAGAGAAGAAAACATCAATGTTTAATTCCTGTAAACTGCACCTAAAAGCCATCCTTTGTCACGCAAATATTTTCTTTACAAATATTATTTTGTTATACCGGTATTCATAACCTAGCTTGCCTCAGCCAATCAAACCATAACAATTTTTTATAGAAATAGAACAGAAGCTCTGGGCATCAATACCCTTCCCTTTTCTGTATTTCGCTTTCGGGACAGGAGTAAACTCCAGATAAATAAAATACTTCAGTAGACAACTTGACATTGTGCATGCTTACCGTACTGCAATTGAAATGAAACCTTACAGAATTTCTGTAGAGATTGAAACATGATACATGTACATATTTACATAGAAAAAATATGTGCAGATATTAGAACACTTCTCAATATTCTCCAAGTAGAGTTAATTTCCGCCCGCAGACAATTATTTATATCACCATCATGCATGCATGGAAACGTATAAAAATGACAAAGGAAGACAAAGATAATGGTAACATTTTATAGATCTGGAAAGAGATTAAGATGCTCAAAAAATGAGAGTTGGAGCATCAATCACACGACACAACCATCTAAAATGTTGTATGTCACAATAATATGAGGGGCATGCATGTATGCGCTTACAGCTACATGCAGGCACTGCACAATGTATGCCAACTCTTCTCATCTGATTAAGGTTTACATGCATGTACCCTCATATCCTCTTTTAATCATGTAAGAAATTTTCAGCAAGTTGTAACGTTTTTAATCTCAACAGATCTACCTAAGAGTAAGTTGATAGTTAAAGCAAAAAGTAATGTGACAGAATTTTGTTTGTTTAAACCAGAAATACAAGTACATCAGCATATGTACATGTAAACAACCCCTTCATGCACATTGCCTTATTTGATTTGGGTCAAAAATTGTTTCTCAAAGGAATAGAAATTTCTCCAGCAGTGAAAATAATGAACTTTGTGGCCTTAGCTCAAACTGGTGGGATTTCCTGCCACGGAAGCTGCCAGCCCGTCCTGCAGAGTGACACACAAACGAGCGCGTCACTCATACGCAATTATCAGCTGCAAGTAGGCTGATATGGGCTGGCTATATACAAGGGCCAGACCAGACTGTTTGTAACTGATTACTCTAAAGTGAATCATGCATGATCTTTACTATCAGCCAAGAGTGCTTGTTACAGATTTGAGACGATACTCCAGATAGATCTTTTAGGAATTCTTCCTATTTGTGTACATCTTTCAGACTTCCTTGAGCTACAAATATGCAAATCAAGTTGATAGTACAGAGTTTAAACTAGTTTAAACCACTGATTATTTGTAAATTTTCATGTAAGTATAGGACTACCTTAGTATCCTAGAGTATATCAAACAAGATACCCGAATGGAGCTTACCCCTATCTGAATAATACTACAGTGTATGTTTTTCAAAAGAAACTGAATTTTCTGCTAATATTGTATGCACGGCAAGATTCATAAATCTGGATGCATATTTTGAGAATAAGCTCAAATAATTAACTTTGCATTACAAGCTTTTTCAAAATAATGAGGTACACCTTCATGTTAACAGTTAGCGCCATGAGCGTCCCTGGGCGGTGTGTGCGCTCTATAAGTTTACACTATTATTATTATTATTATTAACGGTATATCATTATAACTGTGACTCTGTGAGACAATTAAACACTATTCTGGCTTGTGGGTGCTGGGAGTATCATCTTACAATTCAAATAATTCTAAAGAACATGAGCACTGTCAACTGTAGCAAGGCAGGCAACACACAGAAGGCATTATTCACCTCTAAGCATGATTAATGATAGTTGCATCAGGCGCGGGCTAGGGTGCAATTAAAACCCCAAAAAGTTGTAAAAGCTTTTAAATTTGTAACGGCTATCGAGGCTCTGTTTAAAGAGAGTCCAGAGCAAAATTCATCCAAAATTCGCCTTGACATATCTCCCTTATTTTAGCACCAAAGATCATGAAAATTTTATAACACAAATAGAATGATAATACTATTCTTCACTAAATTTTCATTAAAAACTGCTTGGTATTATTAAAGATATTGTTATTTTTCTGTTTCAGAGGTAGGTGAAAAGAGACTTCGTTTTTATCCAGACATACACTGTGGGTGGTGGTGGTGGTGGTGGTTATTTTACCTGACTGCTAAGAAAGCATAAATGCTTGTAAGTAAGCAACCAGACGGTCGACGGCATTAGGTCCTCTCCGAGGGACCTGGTAATGAGGATTAATGCCTTACCAAAGGGCACTAGCGCATTGCCTTGGTTTCTGGAACAATATGCCAACAATTAACATTTTACTAGACTTTAAACTCCAGTCTCGCTCTCTGCGAAGTTTTGTGTTTGCGCAGTTAGTAGTTTTGTGTGAAACTGCTTTCTAAGCTATGGGAAGATTCATGAAAAGACTGGAAACTAAAATCTATATCGGAGGTGTGCTCATGAGCTGGTTGCGTCACCCGCCTTGCATGCATACATGTACATGCAAAATAGCTCATCGATAAGCTGTTTTTATGCTGTGGCTGCTGCAGTCCAGTAAACTTGATAGTTACAATTGCATCAACTCGACCATATCGTCACAGTACCCTGACCAATTCTTTTGTTAAGTCATTGTTTTGCTCAAACTTGATCAAACATCAGCATATTTTACTTGCGACATTCAGAAGACCAAGCCCCCGATGCTCCATACGCACCAAGTCCAGCGCAAACAGTCCTGCACGTATAACGGTCCTCGAGAGGTAACCATCCTTCACATACCCCTATACATGTAGATGGGACTACACTTAAGCTTCCGAAAATGTGTCGCCATCGATATAATGAGGAGAGCTTTGATATACTATGATTTATAATTTTTTGCATGATAAAATATGATTTAACAACTTACTGCGATATTTATCAGTTAGAACAAATCTTCTCCTTTAATTTGTTGCCTTTCAATCATTTCACTTGGTGGTTTCTTAAGTGAAATTTTATAGTTTAGCTGAGACTCTTTTTAGCGGTTTAGCGTAAACAAGTTGTTTGTAAATGTACCCTAGCCCGCACCTGGTATAATGAAGTGTATGCACACGATTATCAAATCCTGATAGGAATTATAATGTCATGACATATAATAATATGATTCCAGGGCCCTCAGGGAGAACGGTAATAATACTGATGAGGCTACTCTGGGTTATAAAGGCATATTATTATTCATTTTATTATCATTATTATTATTATGATATAACTGAGGAGAGGAGTGCGTACTTTTCATGACATACATTATGTTTTGAGTTTTAACAATATTTGCCTACAGACCTCAAATCACAGTGCTTCTCAGCCTACATGTAGATTATATGCTCCTTCAGAAATCATGTATTTAAATTTCTAACTAAAAAAAAATACTTTCATAATGACCCTGGGACCACAAAAGAAAAGTACTTCTTTACTTTGTCAACTAACAAAATAAATAATAGTGGGTTCTGGGTTCTTGATTAGTCATTTTTTACACTCCTGGCGCTCCATATTTTTTAGCTTTAGCATGGCCATTATGGCGCTCTAGCATTTCAAGGAATTAATTCCTGCTAGGTATCCATTTACCTCACTCGGGTGGAGTGTGGCAAATTTAACCCAATGTATTGCAAAAAGACTTTAGCGCCACGGCGGAACTGCTACACAACATGCAACACAATAACTATATTGAACTTGACTTCTGTTTAAAAGTTAAACAGCTCACTTACTACATATGGATAAGGAGAGATAGCTCTTCATGAAATACAGAATTAAATGATAATCACTCCATCATCTCACAAGTTAAGCTGGTCATACATTTACAATATGACTCTTACTTTAGTACATAAAAGAAGTTCTCTTCTTTTTTGCCTATCCAGCTATAATTCAGAGCCTGTGTAAGGCTAATTAATCTAATCTTCTCCTGTAAACCTACCAAAACGTTTGGATGGCTATATGTATACTTTTCAAATTCCTCAATTAATAACATAAGAATGCATCTATAGATATGAATGAATTTAATAAAGTGCCTTTTATATTTTCTTTTACTTTATTGCTTTTGTACCCACCCCATACCAATAATGATAACTTTAAATCAGCACTTACACCATAAAGAATGTTTAAGGGGTCTAACCTCTCCGACTTGAACTATCCCGATCGCAAACTATCCAGCTACATGTAATTTGCGTCTTCATCAGACTGAAGTAGCAATTAGCAGGATATTTGGTCGGGGTTGTCGTCCCAAGATATCTTAGGATAGTTTGCAAAATATCCTGCTATTTGTCCGGTGCGTCTTCACCAGACCGAAGATTCGCAATATGCGCTAACGCTGAGCAAAATATCTCAAGGTCGAGTTTCAAGTTTGGAGGTTGAATCTCGAGCTGATGAAGACACGATTTGTTACTTCGGGATTTTTTCCCAAATCAGAAATAGCGGGCTATTTGGCAATCTCGAGATGATGAAGACGCACCTAATAAGCATTGCCCACATGGCATACAACGCCATAGGGCATACTGCTGGGGAGCTAACATCATATCAAAGGAGTGAAATAATTAGTAGATGACTAGATGTTATTGGTGGAATCTTTCCATTGAAGGCTCCCTAATATAAATCAGGGAGACCTGCAACACTGACATCCAATACTTTTCCCCCATGAACTAGAGACTTGTTTTTTCAAAAGAAATTGGGTAAGGGGGGGGGGGGGGGGGTGACTGTTGCCCTCTAAGTAGTAAATGTACACAGGCTTATGTACAGTACCTCATGTATGACAATTTTTAAACAGAGATTGGACATTTGCACATTTTGCACACCGTCATGAAAACCCAACAGGAAACTTCAGGTCAATTGGTTGCTGGAAATTTTAGAGTTAATTTGATGACTAACCCCCATGTCAAATCATGTAGAAGAGAGGAAAGAAGCCCTCTTATGATACTGCCACTCATGTCTAATTATTAAAAACAGAGTATCTACATGTACACTAGTTGTAATGTTTCACTTTCAGTTTATGCTTCATTCCATGCTATTCCATTTCAATCATATTGTATTCAACTTTTGACTACAATACTTCCTCAAAGCCTAATAATCAATCTAGTGCTTATTCTATCATTCTTTTATCATTTTACCTGTACCTGTATTAAAAAGTCTTCTGTGTCCTTTTTCTCTAATAGTGAAGGCTATAAATACAGGTCAATATGCCTACACATGCACTAAAACTTCAAGTTTCTATTACTCAATTACATAGTTTGGATGACAGGCTCAATTTATATTTTCTACCTCATTGGTTTGGCAAATACAGGCATGACTTTTTGGTTGTAATGTACATTCTGGGTTTGGTTTAAGTCCTTGAAATCTTCTTTCATGTCACTGCCAGAGTCTCAGATTGCTTCCAAACTTCCAAAGGGGGACTACCAAAAACAAAAACAAAAAGTAGTTTGAAAATTGATGACATTAGTTACCCCCCCCCCCCCCCCCCCCCCCCCAAACAAAAAATAAAAAATATCATAACAGTATAATAATTTTTTCTATAGATCTATCAATTTGCTTATTTTATTGTTTACACTGCAAACACTTTCAAGAAATGATCAAGGATGTAGAGTTATGGCCTGGTTTTACTTTACAGTTCTGTCTTAGGTTGGGGTTAAAGATAAAGACTAGTAATGGTCATGCGATTGCACTGTGAAAGAAACATTGTGGAATCGATCAGAAAAGGTTGATCATCTAGCATATAAGTATTGGTGTGTACTGCAAGGTTCTGGAATCATCAAAATGATAAGAAATTTGGCAAAGTCTTCATAAAGTTAGAATCACTGCACACAGAATGATGTATATGGGACTACACACACACGTGCATTTGTATCTCTCAACAGGCGAGAGATACACTAATTTACCAAATATATCAATTAGTAGGCGGTTTCCCGTCAACATTTTTATCATCATGTATTATTCAAAACATATTCTTTCACATGATTGGTAATAAGAGCTTTCATTTCATTATTTGAAATTGGGGCGTTTCCAATACTGGTCTTTACCTTTAAGTCACACATGAAGGGAAATATCATCACAACTCTTTTTCCTACACGGACATATGTTGGGACCAACCATTTCTTGTGCAAAGAAAGAAAATAATAATATCAATTAAAGTGGCTCCACACACACACACACAATAAAACATTTGCTGAACTGAGCACCCAAAAGGCTAATAGTCGAAAGACCCAGATCTGCATCAAGTCCAAATCAAACATAAATAGACCTTGACAGAGCAAACTAGGTCTTATGATTGGGTGACAATGGCCCAGCATGACGTAAACCACAGAAAGGCCTCAGTGGTGGGGTTCTCTACTACAAGCTCCCTTCACTGAACCTTTTGTGCTGTGGTGTGAATGGTTTCCACCCAGACTAGACCAACAATAGGATTAACTTTAAAGAAACGGTCATTATAGCAGATTATTTTCCTAATATACTCTAGCAATTTATAGACTAATTAAGACTTGTAGACCACATGTTCCATTCTGTACTGTAAAGTTAACCAATAACTGCGTTGCTGCTCACACATTTTCTTGTGGTAATTGTATCTCTTATTTTGTTTTTATGGATGCCAATCTCATGGACTGTAAGGGAAATTGGCATCAATTCAAATTACCCCACCACAATTATTTCCTTATAACTGAAAAAAAGATTTACCAGTACTCTAAAAGTTGGAAAAAACATAAATGTAAAAAGAGTTCCTTTGACATTGACTATATAATAATTAAAGCTCTGGCCTGTAACAAAATATACTTTATTTTTTTACATTTACAGGTGGAAATTATGATTTTTTTTTTCTTTCTGGAGTGATTACATGCATCTGAGATAGAGATTAAAATTCATTTTAAGATTCATGCATTTCATTTACTGATGGGTATGTAAAAATTAATAATAATTTAAGGAAATATGTTGGGACACAGAGTATTTCTTTAAAAATATGTACACTGTACACACATTCTTTCTTAAAAATGCAAAGTTATACATGTAGGTTAACAAAGATATGGGACTTTTGTTTTTCCATGTTATTTCAATCACTTGTCCTTCAAAGACTATGTATGTACAATGTAAAAATTGTATTCTATTTCTTTTCCCTAATATAGTAAATATTTATTTAAGAAAAAACTATTCGAAATCTACTTCATTGGAGTAAAGTAGGATAAAAAAAAGTTGAATATTCTGATTTCCAAAAGACATTTAATCTATATAGAAACATTTGAACTTTGAGTTAGGTCAGAATATCTATGCATATATATGTGATTGACTGTAATGGTCCACCTACATTTCGTCTATGCTCAATTTCTACCACTTGTTGATCTGCCTTTTTTTTATGATCACTAGGCTCAAAATTATACTCAAAGTCTCAAACAAAAGTTTATCTATAGGCCCATTTGCACAGCCCGAACACCATTTTCACAAATCTTTGATTTTTTGGACCGCCATTTACATGATTGAGAAAGATTTTTTTTTTTTTTAAGTTGGTGTTAGATCATTCCAAATTTTGTTGGTGAGTAGTAGACATGTGCAGCTTTTGGCTGCTCTGCATGCAATCGCACAGAAGTGAGGAGAGTCACCTGACCAAAAAACAGAATAATTCACTGATGTTTCGAGCGCTGGCATTTACACTGCAATTTTTAAAATTTTTGTTGTGTTAGCCGGTACGGATAGATGCTTAGCAACTTCTAACGAAACACCGGAATGTGAGAAAAATCTACCATTTTTGCTTGCAGTCTAAATGCAGCTTGTGTTCTCGACAGCTATCCAGAGGGAATGGTAAAAACAGAAACTCAAAAGTTTTTAAAATGCAACATGAGAGATATCTGATCAACGAAACCATGTTGGAGTATGATACACCAGTATTAAGCAGTTTCCGTGCAGCATGCTTCACATAAGTTTGCTTACATCGGATATCTCAGTCAAAACATGTCATGTACATGTATGTAGACACAGCAAAGCTTACATGTATGGCCAATCTGGATATGCATGTAGTTTGGGACTTGCCTAACCTATGAGAGGTGAAGAGCAATAAGTCATGGATCAGGTGAGGACTTTCCTTATGGGGCAGTTCTTTTGGAGTTGGTTGCAGTCATAGTTCAGGTGAGGACTTTATGATGATAATTGTTCCTTATTATGGGACAGTTCTTCTGAGGTTGGAAGAGGATGAGAGCATTACATAATACTTGATACTGATAGTCATAAAGTACTTTCAAGTGAAGATCACTTTTGGTGATTGATAGCATCCCTTATCGGTTAGATACATAAATAGTCCAACATTCCCCATGCAAATCAACAATCGTAAGTCTTTATTATTGTGTTTTCCGGCCTTTCAAAACATAAGGTCTTAATATTCTGACTTCATTTCTAAATCTTTCCAACCGAGGGGGTTTGTCTGTATCAATACTCGGCCCGACAATGGCATAACGATCATTCCTTATGTGACTTAACTCCAACCTAAGACAGAACTGTAAACCAGACCATAAATCTACATCCTTGATCAAATAAAATGTTTTTTTAGTGTCCAAGCCATTATTGCAAAAGATGTCTGATTGTCTAATGTCTATCATAGTGATTCAAAACGAAACATCAATACATGATAAGCATGATACGTAGTAGGCATTTAAACAATCACCAGATGTACTTCAGTAGAACATTAAGCTATAAATTCAGGACTGTAATATGATTTATGATCCCTACTTCCTTGCTTTGTTGTTCTAATTCTAACTCTTCCTGGTCATTCCAGTGTTGAGCAGGTAGCCTATATATGTAGCAAACAATATGTACATTTTAGGCCTACATGTACATATCAATGGCCTACAATAGTACATTCCCATATTAAACAATTCTGAATAATCAGGTACACAAACATCTATCTATTTGCATTGGCTAAATCTTAGAATGTGATCAAACTCATCAAAGCATAAGAACTCAAAGGCACTTGTATAAATATTCAGTAGCTGCATTCTGTATTCTGTTACAGTATGTGCACAAGCGCCACTGTGCCAAAAGAATAGTGAATTCCTGTCTCAAAATAAAGATATTTAATTGTAGCTTTGTTCCCATGGCTACATATATAAACTATAAGTTATGCTTCTTCCTCATATCTACCCTCAAACCTTTCAAAAGATTATACTGGCTTGATTTTTTCCTCAAGATTTCTCTCATTATTAGGTTTCAGTATTTCAAAAGAAAGATACAATATCACAGCTGTATGTGTTAACTTTAAAGGGATCGTTTTTAGGCCTGAGTCATGTCGGGATTTTCATAAACCGGGTCCCGACGGCCTTGCACCGGTCGGGACCCGGTGTCCCGAAATCAGCTCGCAGGATTTGTCACTTGCCTCTATAAAAAGCGCATATCATCAGTATGTCCCTTAAAAGTGACATTTTTATCAGTCAAATAAATCAACACATGCATACCTCGGCACAGATTGGTATATTCTTCCATTTGACATTATATTCATCCATGATTGGCGATGTTTAGTGCCATTATCGTGCCTCTAAAAGTAAAAAAAACTCGAGCAAAAATATAAAGACTACAATCGAGCCGCCATTTTGATTTATGCAGGTTGAATAAATCTGGTCAAAAAATATGAATGTTAGAATAATAAAACAGCTTTCTAAAAAATTCTTCTGTACAATATACCGATCATATAATATTTTAAAGACAAAAATAAATATTTATCTCTTATTTTAAACATCGCATGCTTTTTTTTAAAAGCTGAAAATTACTTGGTAATCACAAGAAGTTTCGATACGAATAGCTGTTGCAAGGCAAGTTCAGACTAGTCTCGGAAAAATGCGCAGTGCTCCTCGTTATCTGTAATGCGTGCCAGAACGAACCCAAACAAAGACGTGATCGTAACGAGAAAAAAATCATTAAAAACTACGAGAGCACAATTGGAAAGATATACTGCTCAAAATTACCATAATCAGATACATAACTTGGACAAAGAATTCAATAATCGCCCAAGAAATGCCACAGAAATTGTGATAATCGAGGAGTAACTGGGTACATTTTTATCGCAAGGGGCCTGCTGCAAATACTCGAATCCTTTGTTATACTGCTTTTTACCGTAGAGGGCGGTATTTGCCTCGTGTTCAATTTAAACACGTTTAGATATATTGCAGCAGGCCCTTCCGATAATGATTGTACCTATAGTAACTCATTAAATATCACTATTTATGTGGCTTTTCTTGGACAACTATTGTATTCTTCCTCCAAGTTATGTATCTGCTTACGATAATTTTGAGTAGTTGTCTTTCCAATTGTGCTCTCGTAGTTTTTAATGATTTTTTTTCTCGTTACGATCACGTCTTTGTTTGGGTTCGTTCTGGCACGCATTATAGCTAACAAGGAGCACTGCGCATTTTTCCGAGACTAGTCTGAACTTGCATTGCAACAGCTATCCGTATCGAAACTTCTTGTGATTACCAAGTCATTTTCAGCTTTTAAAAGAAGCATGCGGTGTTCAAAATCAAAGAAAAAATATATATTTTGTCTTTTAAAAATTATTCGATCGGTATGTTGTAAAGAAGTACTTTTTAGAAAGTCGTTTTATTATTCAAACATTATTGTTTCTTTCAACCTGATTTATTAATTCTGCCGAGAGATCCGGCCAGTACAGAAGCTAGCTAGCAGCTGGCAACAACAACCCCATGGGGCGAACTGCTTTGCAACCCATATTTATATCAGCGGTTCGGATTGATTCTGGATGAGCTAGAATACGATTGGTAACAATTAAATACTTAAGTTTTAGGGTGGATTGATTTTAGTGGTGTGCAAAACTGCAATTTCTTACATATTTCATTATTTTTTTCGGAGCGCCGGTTCTCAAAAAACGAAACCGGGACCCGACGGCAACGGTCGGGTCCCGGTGTGATCGACCGTACCGACTCAAGCCTAATCGTTTTAATAACAATGTTAAACCCGAGATGCACGGCCCAACGTGTTATCAGTGTCTGTGATATTGTGTTATTTTGAAGCCCTAAAACAATTGCGCTCCAAAATGATCAAGAAGTGCCTCAAAAAAGTAAAAACCTTTGAGTGACCGGTTTTACCATACTCGTTTTCCCCAATAGACTGTAGTGTTATGAAAACCGTTTGGCAAACGCAAAATTTGATTTCGATTTTCAATCATAAATATCTTGATAATCAGACAGGAGATCAGCTTATAAAAGTCATGGGGTTCCTGACTGACCTAAAGGTTTATAATTATCATTGCAGCATGAGCTAAATCAAGGATTTTTTTAAAGGATCTAAGACAAAGTTATCGGATCCCTTTAAGAATAGTGTCGGTCATACTTTCTACAATTGTATTATAATATTACAGTGTATATCTCATTAATTTTATCTTTGAATTTATTTTTGCAATCTTAATAACTGTTTTAAGATTGCAATTTATTTCATTTGCTTTTAGTTTTATTGTAATCTGAGTGTAATTGCAGCCCTCAGGTTGCCATTTTCAGTATTCTCTTTTCTCAATAAACCATCCAATTCAAATCACGATAATAGATATTTTTATATTTTAAATGGTTGAAAACTGTACATTTTCATAACCTACATGTAAGCAATCAGAGACAAAATCAAAGTGTGCATTCATGTTAGAGTATCAAACTAAATACTGACTAGATGATTGCATCAGTGACTTTCTCTTCAATCATACTCATACTCATAGACCATTATTAGTTGTAACAATTGAGAAGTTTAAACATAGATCTTAGTAGTAGTAGTACATTAAGTTCACCCAAAGTACTTAATTACATCTGATTTTGTTGTTAGGCACAAGTATGTTAGCTTGTTGCAAACATGTAGCTTATAATAACCCCCCCTTCCTCTTCACCATCAAACTAAGAGGTAGTCTAGTCAATAAATAACGTTGGACTGCAATGAATAGACTGCAATGAATATACATGTAGTGCTTCAACGGTTGATCCCGATTCTAATAAACATTAAGTTTCCCTTTTTTCTTCTATGAAACTTCAAAGTGCTATACAGCGTATCCAGAGATCTGTATAGGAAGAGTATATACATGCGGGCACACTAAACACCGGGTTTACACCAGCTCTTTGCGAAAAGTGTAGCGTGTTAACGTGCATACATGTACTACTACTGGTGTGACTCTCCTACATGCGGGTCTCCACTCAATGTTCTGGCTGAGGAACAGAGTGTTCTCTCCTGCACCAGAGCCTGCATCGAGATCAAGAAGGAGGGGGAGGGGTGTGCTTACCCCCAGGGTGGCAACAACTATTTTTTTGCACTGGACTCGAACCCATGGGCATAACATGGTCACAAGAGTCAGACCGCCAATTTGATTGTGCCACACCCACTGCTTAAATATGAGTTTGAATATGATCTAGCAAACAGTTAGCTAATTAATGATAGTTGGCTTTGTCTCTGGTTTGACCTGGCAGTGTCACAACAACATTGTAACACTGGTTTGTTTTGGGATTCCTTCTGCGAGCAGAGCTGGCCAAGAGTGCCCCTCCTCCTCCCTGAACAGAGCTCCCTGGCTGTATCACGCTCATGCTCGACTACTAATACACACGCGTGCGCGTTCAATTCACAGCTGCTCGGGCTTAGCCTAGCTAGCCTAGCCTAGCATTGCCATTGATTCATTACATGCTGGCGAATACATTCAAAAACACACACACAGTACACACACACATTCAACGTACTAGCTTGCCCAAATTTTGAAAAACTGCCCGAGTGCGACACTGGCAGTCCCTAGAACAACCACTTCCTTGTTTTAGCACCTACACATAAATGACATCCTGCAAAAATCTCAGAAATAATAGCATAAATTTCTTAGATTCATATGCACTATGCATGCAGCTGCTACAACAATGCTTACCGATGCTTTTATGTGAAATTCCACACCTTTTCAAAGACTTCGACATGCATCCGAGCACGGAAATCGAACGTACCATTTATTTCCAGTGTGTGTGCGTGTGTATGGCTCTCATCTCATTACTATGCAACAAATGGCCTTTCGACATGTAAAATACATTATCCATCCGCGGTGACGTAAATAAATAAGTTCCTGTAGGATTATGTGCACAATCATATGATAAGCTGTAAAAGACCATTTTAGTGATATGAATACTCTCTTAAAATGTTTTCTCATAGAGGCTTGATATTCATATTTTATAAGTGATGATCTGTCAATATTTCATTCACATCACATTCACCATATGCGTGATGCGGCTGGCCTGTTCACTTTGTGAGGCCAGCTCGCTGTATGTAAATTACCAGATTGACGTGACGTCATGATTGATTATGATTATGATACAGTATTTACGACTTGTACTTCCGTTCCAATAAATAGCTTTTAAGGATATATACTACAAGATATAGAGAATTTTGAAGAGGAGAAGTGTACAATCTGACACATTTCAATTGAAAAATATACAAGAAGCCATGGAGCATTTGGTATACGATATTCATCGGACCGTTACATTATAATTTTCTTCCTCTCCGGATCCCAGGCGCGCGAGCGCCCGGAAGCATCCAAAGAATTGTTTTTATTGTCATGCGGTTAAAACTAAATCCTCTTTCTTCCAATCTCTTCCAATTTGTCCCTTCTACGAAATTTTTGAAAGGAGTGTTCCTCTTGTCCTCTAGTGGTGTCACACTTCCGCGGTTCTCAGAATTATGACAAATCAAGTCTGCAAACAAGGCAGAATGCTAATATGTGTCTGAGTGTCTCCTTCCATTGGAAAGCGGTATGGGAACAACGCCCACGCACCCTTTGACTCCATTCAAGCTTTTGTAAAAACGGCACGTGGTAATTCACGCCAGGGCTTTTCAACTCTTTCAAACCACAAATGGATGCTTGTATTCACCGATGACTTATTTTTGTTTACGATATTCAGGCATTTATCATTAACCGTTTGGCCTAAATAAGAATTATGATTTGTAAGTTATATAGTCCTATCTAATAAAAGTTAAATTAAAATGTTATGACAATAATAATAATAGTAATAGTAATAAAAAATAGAGACTTCGGTGGTAAGCGCTGTAACAAACAAAATAGACTGATAAACATTTAAATATTAAACAAAACAAAAAAGTGCAAATAACCCTACAAATTACAATACATATGGAATACACATATGTGCAGAGTTAGTTAATCATCAAAAGCAAATTTGAATAAATGTGTCAAGACAAATTATGTATTGGTTAACAGTTTGACAGTATTTTACATTGAAAGGTAGTCTGTTCCAAAGTTCAGCAACAACAACAAAATAACTCCTACTTCTACTACTTCTACTACTTCTACTACTACTACTACTACTACTACTACTACTACTACTACTGCTACTACTACTACTATACTACTACTACTACTACTACTACTACTACTATACTACTACTACTACTACTACTACTGCTGCTGCTGCTCCTACTCCTGCTACTCTACTAGTATAGTAGTACCTCAGCAACTAAATAGCTGCTATCACTACTGCTACTTCTACTACTACTACTACTACTACTACTACTACTACTACTACTACTATACTACTACTACTACTACTACTGCTCCTACTCTACTGCTACTTTACTAGTATAGTAGTACCTCAGCAACTTGAAATTTCGGATATCACTACTGCTACTACTACTGCTTCTAATGATAATAATAATAATAATAATAATATTGATAACAATGAAAATGATAATATGATAATACACTGTTCTCAAACGAAAATAGGGCCTAAAATAAAAACTTGTTGTATTGCCCTTTGCGACCGACCCAAAAATCTGAAAATCTACGGTCGGTTTTTTTTAAACCGTTTTTTTTTAGATTTATTGTTTTATTAATGAATAACAAAATATGTATTTTGTTTGTTTAAATGGAATATAAATGCATAAAATAAAATCATTCCAAAATTCTCACTCGTTTTCGGCCCTAGTTTCAAAATCCTACTAGCGTAAATATCTCGATCAACAAAACATTGCAAACCATGAATTACTATGAGGTGAAAAAGATATGAATGGAATGATGACGCTGAAACACATGTATTAAAGCAATAACAACTGAGAAATATCAGCCAAAAGAGGGCAGGAAAAAAACAAAAACAAAACCAAACAAACAAACATTAAAAACTGAAAAATATCGGCCCAAAGAGGGCAACAAAAAAAGTTTTTAAAAAAAAAATCCGACCGACCGACCCATGTTTTGGCACCTAAAGGGCAATACAACAAGTTTTATTTTTAGGCCTAGCAGTGTGCCTAGGGGCTAGAGTAAGCCCCTGGCAAGCGTTTGTATGGGCATTGCTTCAGGAAATATGTAGATAATTTGTAAACGTGTCGATTCAATTAAAACGGGGGGGGGGGGAGTAGAGGAAGAAAAAAGGAGGAAACTAGAATAATTGGAAAAAAGGAGGAGGAGGAGGAAAGAGAGGAGCAGGCATGTAGCCACGGGGGGGGGGGGGGGGGGGGGGCACGTGCCCCCAAAAAATTTCCAAGATCGGTTGAACTTTTTTAGACCCCTTTTTTTGGACCTCGATCGATTACAATGTGCCCCCCAAACATCAAACTCTGGCTACGTGCCTGGGGAGGAGGAGTAACATGGCCGGAGGAGAAGGGGGAGCCAGGAAAGGAGAAGAAAGGTTATACAACTCAAATGTTAAATGTATGCTCTCATAATATTATGTAACTACCTGCAGCCTCTTTTTATTTCGATCCGCTTTCCTCTCCAGAGTATGTTAAGTTGGTTAAACTTTGAGCAAGTCGTATCTTTACTCATGACATTAATTATTATTATATAATTATATAAATATATATTTTTTTTTGGAGGGGGGGGGGTGTCGAAGGCTATCAAGTAATTCAGTCATGCTGCATCACAGGTCTATGCTACACTTTTAATGGATCTTAGTTTATCTAGGCCGGGATGTGTTTCGATTTTTTTTTTTAAACAGAAGGGGGACATCGGGAGGGCGGGGACATGTTACTGTATTTAAAATTTTGTAAGAAAGAATGAAAAATGGGTTCTACGGACGCAAAGTTTAGGGCGGACCCTAGCTGATGTCTATCGTAAGAGAATACGAAGTTGAGGGGGTATGGACGGGGAAGGAGGGTGCGTTTGGGCTTTTTCGTTCAATACTATACCTATACCAGGGGGTTGTGGGTAAGAGGCATCTCTATACTTAGGCAAATAAGAATGCAAATTGGGTCTTGGGAACAGTTATTTATTTATTATTAATTTTAGTCTTTTAAAACCAGTGTAGCCCTTTGCTATAACGAATATTGCTCTTCCAAGAAGCCCTCTGCAGGGGCGTAAATCCCGGGGGGGGTGGGGGCTGCATCCCCCCTGGCTTGAAGTAGGGGGATGGCTGTACAATCATCCCCCCTGATATTACAAAAAAGAGAGAAAAAAAGGAAGAAGAAGTTGAAGAAGAAGAAGAAAATGTGATTGTTTCAATTTTAGCATAATACATGAGAAATGAGTTATTTTTTTTTAATGTAAGTATAACTGTATAGCCTACACGGATATAGTATGTCACGATCATTAAGAGTAGTTACGCGACGTGCGCGAACAAGCACTTCATAAACTTTAGAATAATTTTTCGTTATTTTGCAAGGTATTATTATAGCCCAGACGTAAAGTGCGCCAGCGCGCGAGCGCTTAAAAAGTGCAATCATGTACAGTAGATGCCCGGCTCCCCCCACTTAGCATTATTTAGGGTACGGGTACGCTCGTTCCCGACCTTTGAAAGCACCCCCCTCCCACCCTATCTCAGGACTGCCAACATTTCTGAATCCCCCTTTTGCCGGCTTTTCGCTGGCTTTTCCTACCTTGGAGACCCCCCCCCCCCAAATCCGGAACACTGCTAAATGTACAACCCCCCCCCCCCCCCCAATTTCAGTTGAGCTCTAGTCGATCGAGGGGGACTGGGGGCCAATGCTTTTACTTTTCAAAATGAAATAATCCTGAATGAGCTTTCAAAGCTAGCAGGAATTTCAGGAATTTGATCCCGGGATTTGATCAATTTTTCTATGATATTCAAGATATTTTATAACCTCCTTTTTACATTTCTCAGGAGTCCAAAGAGAGAGAGAAAAAAACCCACCCCCTTTTTAAAGAAATTTAGATTCGATAATGTTACAACGAATCGTCTTCTTTCTCTAATGATTTAATGAAACGTAAAAACTTCCACGCGCGGGGGGGGGGGGGGGGGGGAGGGGGGAGGGGGAAGGGAAAAACTGAATTCAGATGAGGATTAAAAGTCAAGAACGGTACAACGAATCGTCTTCTTTCTCTAACTATTTAATGAAACGTAAAAGCTTCCGCGCTTCGCGCGGGAGGGAAAGGGGGGGGGGGGGGGAAGGGAAAAACTGAATTCAGATGAGGATTAAAAGTCGAGAACGGTACAACGAATCATCTTCTTTCTCTAATTATTTAATGAAACGTAAAAGCTTAGGTGCTTCGCGCGGGAGGGGAGGGGGAACTGAATTCAGACGAGGATTAAGAGTCGAGAACGGAACAACGAATCGTCTTCTTTCTCTAATGATTTAATGAAACGTAAAAGCTTCCGCGCTTCGCGCGGGAGGGGGGGGGGGACGGAATTCAGACGAGGATTAAAAGTCGAGAACGGTACAACGAATCGTCTTCTTTCTCCAATGATTTTATGAAACGTAAAAGCTTACGCGCTTCGCGCAGGAGGGGGGAAGGGAAAAACTGAATTCAGATGAGGATTAAAAGTCGAGAACGGTACAACGAATCGTCTTCTTTCCCTAATGATTTAATGAAACGTAAAAGCTTCCGCGCTTCGCGTGGGAGGGAAGGAGGGAACTGAATTCAGACGAGGATTAAGAGTCGAGAACGGTACAACGAATCGTCTTCTTTCTCTAATGATTTCATGAAACGTAAAAGCTTAGGCGCTTCGCGCGGGAGGGGAGGCGGGAACTGAATTCAGACGAGGATTAAGAGTCGAGAACGGAACAACGAATCGTCTTCTTTCTCTAATGATTTAATGAAACGTAAAAGCTTCCGCGCTTCGCGCGGGAGGGGGGGGGGGGAATGAATTCAGACGAGGATTAAAAGTCGAGAACGGTACAACGAATCGTCTTCTTTCTCCAATGATTTTATGAAACGTAAAAGCTTCCGCGCTTCGCGCAGGAGGGGGGAAGGAAAAACTGAATTCAGATGAGGATTAAAAGTCGAGAACGATACAACGAATCGTCTTCTTTCCCTAATGATTTAATGAAACGTAAAAGCTTCCGCGCTTCGCGTGGGAGGGAAGGGGGGAACTGAATTCAGACGAGGATTAAGAGTCGAGAACGGTACAACGAATCGTCTTCTTTCTCTAATGATTTCATGAAACGTAAAAGCTTCCGCGCTTCGCGCGGGAGGGGGGGGGGGAATGAATTCAGACGAGGATTAAGAGTCGAGAACGGTACAACGAATCGTCTTCTTTCTCTAATGATTTCATTAAACGTAAAAGCTTCCGCGCTTCGCGCGGGAGGGGGGGGGGGAATGAATTCAGACGAGGATTAAAAGTCGAGAACGGTACAACGAATCGTCTTCTTTCTCCAATGATTTTATGAAACGTAAAAGCTTCCGCGCTTCGCGCAGGAGGGGGGAAGGGAAAAAACTGAATTCAGGGGGTTAAACCCCCCTTGAGTATTTGTTATGTGTATGCTTTGTGTAAATTTTTTGGGAAAACCCCCACACCCCTTTTGAGTTTTTTTTTTTCTAATAAAAAAATAAAAAATAAATAAATTAAAAAAATCCTTATAGATGACCTAAAAAGATAACCTTACCCCCCCCCCCCCCAACGGAACGGAATGTCGATGGGTCAAAATTTCAAATTTCGGAACCCCCCCCCCCCCCCCCCCCCCCCCCCCCCCCCCCCCCCCAAAAAAAAAAAAAAAAAAAAAAAATATATATATATATATATATATATATATATATAAAATGTCCTCTTAAAAACCTATATAGTCACCGAACCGTCACCGAATCGTCTTCGATATTATTACGTAACATTATAGTCATTAACATCAATCAAAACGCTACTTTTTGGATGTGTAGTGGACGAAAGCCAGATTGCATGCAGAGGACTCAATAGAGCATTGTCCGTAAATATTCTAGAATTGAGAGTGTATAGCTTTTTCAAGTAGTTTCATTATTATGCGGGAGAACCGATGTAGGTCTATGTTGTAATTTCTTGTTTACCACCACTTTTAAAGAGAGTAGTAACTCGTGCCCCCTTTCCGATCTTTCGGAATGCAAACCGCTCGAAGGACCGTATTGGAGTTGTGAGTGATTACATCACAAACAAAAGGAAAACCCTCTTTCAAAAGAGATGGGGGCATGGAGTCAAGACCCGGTGCTTTCTATGTTTATTTAATTCTTTAAACACGTAATTAGCTGTGACCAGGCGCGTACGCAGGATTTTTTCAAGGGGGGGGGGTTAACATTTTTAAATCGGGCCGAAAAATTTCGCAACACTTTTTTTTTTTTTTTTTTTTGGTCACCAAAAAATCGCAACGACTCAGCCGGCCGCTGAATAAGCGGGGGGGGGGGGGGGGGGGGGGGGGGGGGGGGGGAGGAGGGACACTTTTTTTCGGGGGGGGGGGTCTCGAAATGTTTGAAAATTTGACCTTTTGCTCCTCCGTTGGGGGGGGGGGGGTAAAGTCACCTTTTTTAGGTCAGCCATGGGAATAATTTAAAAAAAAATATTATTATTAAAAAAACAAAACAAACAAACAAACAAAAACAAGGGGGGTTTAGGGGGTCTATACACATAAAAAATACCAAAGGGGGGAGTTTACCCCCCAAACACCCCCCTGCGTACGCGCCTGGCTGTGACATACTCATACTTGAAACGATTCAGAGGTAAACTAATTCTCATCGATATCTTTACTTTGATTGTCATCGCTATGTGGTGTAAAATGAACTATACAATGTTTAAATCATTGATTAGACATTGACTTTTATCAACACAAGAAGAAAATTCTCTTAATAATCCTTTTTCATTTTTTTAAACAATTCCAGTTATTCAATATTTATGTCTAATAACTTGAAAACGTTTCCAAAATAGATATCATCTTTATCTTCATCAGCATGTTTACCATCGAATCGTAAACATCGAAGTATTGATCTGTTATCCAAGGGGAACGTTTATGCCGTTGCCTGACAGAAAAAACGGTAAGTTGATCACAAAGTTTTACAAACACATTTTTAGATATAATCCATTTATCATCATTGATATCATTATCATGCCAGTCTATAGATCACGTTATTCCATGAAAACATCACGGTTAATATCATGAACGAATGAATAAACAGAATCGTTTGATAGAAGGGGCAACAGGGGCCTTTTAAACTTTGATGTCAACAATATTATGACTGAATATGATTATAAGGATTGATCACCGCGTCCAGTTGATACCATATCGTAATGGAATTGTCCTTCTCCAAGGGAAGTAAATTCAGATCAATGCATATTCTGCTATTATTTGGTATCTATAGTTGGTTCGTTAACTATATTTGATTTAGTTGCAGGTACGTGTACATATTTTTCAATTTTAATGACAACGTGTTCCCAGTGAGAATATTACAATTGAAATCTCCAAGGCCAATAGCAATAAATGTCGAATGTAAAGCTTTTTACACATTGGAGTTCTGCTTTAGAAAAGAAGTCGGTGGAAGAATTAGAAGGTCAGTAAACAACAACGGTAAACTATACAGTTGTAAAAGGTTTAAATTTCTACTTCCAGCCGTAAATCAAATTCGAATTAATATAACAAGCAACACCACCACCTGATAAAGTTATAGCTCTCTTCTTTCAAGCTCAGAGTCTGTGATTACTCAAACCAAGCTTCCGATAAACCTAGTATATCAAAAAAGATTATTAAACAACAGATCTTTGTTGTCAGATTTGTCCCAATACTACGTATGATTATATTGAGCTATTGTAAAACTTTTTTTTTTTTTTTTACGAACTCCAATTTTCTTAATTGGCAAACCATTTTTATTTACATCGTTTAGTTTGTCATTATCATAAAAAGTAAGTAGTGTTCCTACCCAAATACAATTTTCTAAATAAACAAGTGTCCCATATCCAATCAGCATCTGACTGAAAAAATTGATGTCAACAGAAGAACACTGTTAATGAATCCACCTATTAATATAATATCGCATTCTGATTGTTATACTGATTTTGAACATTTTATACAGGTATACTTCTTACCCATGACAACAGTCTGCGTTGCTCTTCTCAAAGAGGACATATAGAGAGTTTCAATGTCATTATCACAGTGGAATGTTACTTCCTATCGTCCTTCGAGAGAGCCTTCACTCTAGCATCTAATGTCCATGTTTTCGTCTTTACGTTGTTATGTTTCCAAGTTTTGTACAGAAGATGTGATTTTTTCGCGGTCGAGTCACCTTGGAGGTAGGTTTTCGAATGACGAAACTTCGATTGTGCACGGCACACGATACAAAGTTTGGGATGGATCCTATAGCCGATCGACGTCTATCGAGAGAGAATTATGAAGTTGATTGTGTGTGGACGGGAAGAGGTTGGGACGTGGTTTTGGGCGTTTCATATACCGTGGAGTTTTTGGGAAGGAGCAGTGGCGTAATGAGGAAAACAACTTTTTTTTTCTTGGGGGGGGGGGGGGTGCACACACATAACAAATCTGTATCATCACTAGGTGGCATAATGGACCAATGTTTTGTTGTTCTTTTCTTATGGGGAGAATGCGGATATTGACGATAGCGGTCAAGATGTGGGCCTACAAACTACGTTTTAGCTATGGCGTACTGGTTTTTGTTATGTTGATTATTGAGGCTAGACTACTTTGCATCTACCCACTATAACAAATTTAATGTTCTTCGCACTTTGAGAAATGAGATTATAAGTTAATATCCCACCCATTATCCAGGGGCGGTGGAGCGTCTTACAAAGTGGGGGGGGGGGGGGGGACCTACAAAAAGGGGCAATTTCCGTAAAAAGGGGCATCTACAAAGGGAAACCTCAAAGTGAAAATATGTCATTTTTAGACATATACCACCTCATTGTAATTACATTATCAGGGATGATTTCAATGTTTGATTCTCTCTTTACATGGTGCAGGATTAAAGATAAAGTTGAGTTCTGGTCATGCAATCGTATTATGAAAGAGCGGTGTGGAATCGATCAGGAAAAGTTGATCATGTAGCATATAAGTATTGATGTGTAATGCAAGGTTCTCGAACTATAATAAATTTGGCCCAATCTTGGTAAGTAACAAGCACTGCATACATCATACTTTGCAGTTGGGTGTGATCGTGAATATATTTATTTGCGAGCGAGCAAACTGTTCAGATTTGTGAGGTCATAGTGCAAAAAAAAAATACATCTAATAAACAGGGGAAATAAAAATTATGATGGGGTTCTAAGCACAATCTAATCACGAAAGACTGAAAATATATTTTATAAGAAACATAATTATATCACTTTAAATGCGAGCGAGCAAACTTTGGATGAAATTAATGAAAAAATTACTCTTAGTTGCTATAAATTATGAGCACATTTTATGGTGAAAGGAAAAAAGAGCACATATCAAAAGGGAAAATGACACTTATTAGAAAAGAAAAAGAGTCATGTCAAAGTAAAAAGGGGAATTATCAGAGGTGGAAAATGGGGCACTTTGCACCCGATAAGGGGCACTCACCAGAGATGAAAAAGGGCACTTATGCGAACAGAAAAGGGGCACTTCCTAAAAAGAAGCTGACATCTATCGAGTGTGAGGCGTGAGGGCGGGGGGGGGGGGGCAACGTGTGATGGGGCCAGACCCAAAGCCCTCCCCCCCTCCAGCTACGAAGTCTGAATAATCATATTGTTGTCCTAATGTTGTAGGCCTCATAGCTTATCATGTCAAAACTGAACACAAGATGGAGCTACGCAAGTCTCATTGTTTAGAAACTTATCAACTGTAATAATACTAAAAATGTATTTATATATTGGTATGTGTCAGTAATGGTGTGCGATCATCATGTTGTTATTTTTCTCGAGTATTATACCTTAATGTTTGATACTATCAGATACACAGTGTAGACCCTGTATAACAAAAAATACATATTGTTTTGCTGAGGAGCAATTCGTATTGTTGGGGGATCGAATATAGTTCAAAGAGTGAGAAAAAAAATAGAAGAACATACAAGAAGAAGGATGGGAGAAAGAGAGAGAGAGAGAGAGAGAGAGAGAGAGAGAGAGAGAGAGAAGGGGAATAAATGGGGGGGGGGGGGGTAGTAGACAGAGACAATAGGTAGTGTTCCTTAGCATGGAAAATGACAGGAAAAATTGTTCAGGGTTTATTATTATACTTTAATATAGGCATCTACTTTTCATCCGTAATAAAGGTTTATTTCTCCATTATAATCGTACGTGCCTATGCCCTCATATAAAACTGAATGAAACAGAAGAAGCTCTACATGTATTGTTTTGAAAATAGGGAACGTCAAATGAGACTTGTTGCTGTATACGTCATGTGGCTATCTTTTCAACTTGACGTTAACAAAATCAAGAAGAAAAAAAACAGGCATGTAGTACAAGGACAGAACGATATTTATCGAGACGTGATGTAATACCTATAAATACATCAGGATGTTACGGACGTCATCGATCCAGAACATTATGAATGTAAGACGAAAGACTTTAGTGGTGGCGCTCTTTTACTCTTAACACTATAGTAACTACGCAGAGAGGTACCCGAGCGAACTTTACTTTTAGAGTAAAAAGAAAATCAATTATCTTTTATAAGCATCAATATTATATCAACTTTAGATGCGAGCAAGCGAGCTTTGGGTGAAATTCAAGAAAAAGTTGCTCTTAGTCGCTTTAAATTAGGAGCACATTTTCTAGGGAAAGGAACAGGGGGAAACACATCCAAAGGAAAGGAAAAGAGCACGTTTCAAAGTAGAATGGGGCATTTCTTGCACCTAGTAAGGGGCCCTCACCAGGGATGAAAAAGGGCACATATGAGAAAGGCACTTATTACAAAGGAAAAAGGGCAATTATCAAAAGGAAAATGGCACTAATTAGTAAGGATAAGGGGCACTTATCAGAGATGAAAAGGGGAATTTATTACAGAGTTAAAGTGGGCACCTCTCAAATTTGAATAAGCGCACTGATAAGGGATGAAAAGGGGCCCTTATACAAATGAAAAAGAGGGCATACAAAGGAAAAGGGGCACTTGTCAAAATATAAGGGACACCTCTCAGATTTGAAAAGAGGCAATTATTGGAGGTGAAGGGGCACTTCTTGTACCTGAAAAAGGGCTCTCACCCGAGATGAATAGGGGCACTTAGTACAAAGGAAAATGGGCACTTGTCGAAGGAAAAGGGGCACCTATGAGATTTTAATAGTGGCATCTATCAGAGGTGTTAAGGAGCATTTATTAGAAGGGGAAGTGGCTCTTAAAAAAAGGGAAGGGGCATTTATCAGAATAAAAAAGAGCACTTATTAGAAAGAAAAAGGGGCACTTATCAGAGGTGACAAGCAGCACTCTTCACAAATGAAAAGGGGCACTTATCAGAAAAGGAAGGGGCACTTGTTGAAGTAAAATGAGCACCTCTGGGATTTAAATTAAAAAAAAACTTTAAAAAATATATTAAGAAAGGGTCCCAATTTTCAGCTAACTTTATTTTTCAGTCAGAACTTATCTTGATTTTGCATTTTTGTTCTTGCTGTTAATAGCAATTTACTACTTACGCATCCTATTATAATTAATACATAAAGACATTGTGATTTGTCATTAATTTTCCTAGAACTTTTTCTCACCATCATTTTTATTTGTGACATCTTGTTTTGAAATCAACCTCGCTCATTTTAAGTTCTCTAAATTTTACTTCCCTCCTAGGGGTGAGTTAGCCCAGTTGGTTAAGCGTCTGCATGTCGAACCAAAGATTGTGGGTTCCAATCCAACCCAGGCAGACGTGTGTTAGTATGCCATCCCATTTCATAAACAGGCTTAAGTTACAGTGGAAAACACTCTGTCTCACAGCCAGGACGTTAAATGGATGCCTTGTGTAGAGTCACGTCACCACCCTTGCACGTTAAGAATCTACTGCACTATTTGTATAAGAGTAGGGGGAAATCCCAGTAGTAGTCCACCTGCACACCCCTAATCAGCTATAGGCCTACTGGGAGGAGACCCGAAGGTTACAATGATTCATCTCGCTTTTCACCTCCTAGGTTTAGGTGATGCCAAATACTTTAAGCTAATAATGTTCTTCCACATAACTAATTTCAGATAATCTGGAGACAAATAACTATTAGTTTTCTTTACATTTGCAACAAGTTTGTTGCAAATCTTAGTGACGATGATATATTTAAGCATGCACACATAATAATGTAGGTACGTTTATTCTCAGCACGAATACAAACACAAAGATACACCATCATTTTGTTCTGACAAATTTTGTCATTTTAATTCTCATCATTTTTTTAGGCCTTTACATACAAGGACAAAAAGAGGGGTTTGCACTGCTACACGTTGTCATCCTATCTGAGGTTTCCATGAGATTTCCATACAAACAAACAGAAAAAAAAGGTTGCAAAAATGTACACGTGACTAACTAGTAAGAGTAGGCAGCGTTCCATATCATATGTTTTTCATTCTCACTGAAATGTACAAGCTTCATATTATGCTGTCAACTCTCACACTGTCAGGAAGCCAAAATATTTCAAGAATCTTGAACTACATTCACTTCTGCATTTTATTGACTTTGTTAAAAAAAAATTGTGTGAACATATAGGAGAAAGTAAAAAAAGAAAGAATATGATTTACATTGAAATAGTTACCAGTAGTAATTTGACTGATTTTTTTAGTAATTCTGGTCCACATGAATGTGCTTTAGTCAAAAGGGACATGGGTATATGCACAACACAAACATGTGCTGTTGTTCACACAAGCATGCACACAAAACACGCACACACGTTATTAGATAACAAATGAAAAGAAAACAAACAAGATAGACACAGGAAAGGGACATAATATTATATGACAAGACATTTGAAAAACTTTGGCTTCCCTCTTACTTCAAGAAACAAACTAGGTTATGCCAGAGGCCAGACACAAGACTGGCATCTTCAAAGATTCATCTAAAGGTAAGACAATTGGAGAGATGAAGAACATTCTCATATCTAGAATGAATGAAACAATTAAAACAAGAGTATTGCCATTGGGTAAAACTTGGTTTCTAAACATGGTGCAAAACATTGCAAAGAGCATGGGAGGGCCATGGGGGAGGGCCATGGGGGAGGGCCATGGGGGAGCTACACTTTGGTGAATATGTTCACTCCAAGACTTTCAATATCTAGACACAACAGAATCAAATTTTAAAAATAAATAATTGTATAGACTTGATACACAACAGACATTGGATTGATTGTAACACATTCCGCAATGATTTCTCCTTCAAATTCAAAGAAGAAGTATATTTCCATGCAATTAACTACTTGTACCTAGCATATAAAAATAACACATCAATTTGTGCATACAAATGTCTATTAGTTACACACCATTTGTTTCCTTTTCTCACTCTGCTCAAATACTTACAGGCATTCAGTGTATGTGTGTGGAACAGCATCACAATGCAATCTCAGCATAAACACTGGAAATCATTACAATCCTGACTGTTTAAAAGATAAAGGATTCCAGTCCCATAGCTATATAGAGACTCAAGTAATGAATTGAACTCTTAACTCAATCCTTGTCAAATAAATAGCAATACGGTAGCAGCTACTGGCAAGCAACTAATCGATTCACTTTTCCTCCAATCATATTTGCAATTCTATTCTGGCAGTTTAGTTTTACATCGACCCATAATCATTTATGAATCTATCTAATTTTGGAAATATTCCACAATTAATCACATTCCGACATCGAGCACAGAGCTTGTTTTGGGATCAAATAAAAAAGGGAGAAAAAGAAAGAGAGAGTTGATCTCCAGTGTACATGGTCTGAAGCTTTTGAAATCCACATACACGCTTCCCCTCTTTACAATGTAGATGTTAATAATCAGTACTGATACAATTTTGACCAGCTGTTCAAACAAGGCAATAAACAATACCTTGCTATTTCAACAGCAGATGTATCGTATCTTTAAAGGGCTTAAAGTTTGTCCACATCTCTCTTATCCCTAACACTTTATTATTCAAAATTCAAGACATTGTTTTGGTCCCTATATGGAAATATCAATGTCAACAATTATCACACTACTGATACTCTCATACACCATTATAAGATACACCCATTATGTCAAAAAGATCAATTGGAATATTTTGATTCTCGAAATGCATCATATCAAGATATATTAGCGGAAGTGACTAAATAAATTGGTCTTTAATAGTGTGCATATTAAAAACTGCTTACATTTTGAAGATCTCATGTAGTCATGTTGCTAATATGTCTTAGCTTATATATACTGTGAAATGACCTGTGTGACCTGCGACCTTTGTTTCAACAACATGATTGATTTATGATGCATTCTGCTAATCGAAGTAAATAATTATTGAGACTATTAAAGAGGGGGATGGGATGGATGGACAGACAACACCCTGGGGAAGTATTTCATGTGGACTTTTTAATAATAATTGATGTGATCATTTTTCTTAGACTCACATTCTCGAATACAACCTTGAAATTGAATGACATTAAATTGTTTCTTCTTTATATACTTTCCTACCTTTATACCCAAACCCAATATATAATGCAAATTCCCACTCATTATGCCTTTCATAGTATGGAAGTCTTATCTCAAATAGCTTTCCCTAAATTCACTGATCTGTCTCTCTTTATATTCATTTTTGCATTGCACTATGAAGACTTGCTCATATGCAATGAAATGTACAGGATAAATTCATCAGCATCATCACTTTTTTTTTAAACACAATTTAAAAACATTACAAATTATGAAGGTGACCTAAATTTAAAGTAATATACATTCGCTGCAAGCATCTATTGACAACAAAAAATGATGAAATAAGTACTCAGTTTGCTATTTTTATTTCAATGTTGGAAGTGGACTCTATCTTATATAATAAACATACATGTATATTATCTGGTTGGAGCCCCAAAGTCATTATCTCATATACTTCAACACAGAGTTAATGCTCTTGAGGCTCCAAAGCCATGATTTAAATCACTGGCAAATCATAACCAAAGGATAAATTCTCTGATCACTTGTTTTCTTGCATTCACACACACTCCAAGAAGAGATTTCTATCGAACCTTCTTCACATTCTATCAAAGCTGTCCATTTGCTTTGGTTCATTGACAGTAATCAAGCTTTAGTCTTCTCCCAAACTATGGTCCAGTTAGTATATCTTTCTTTCAAATAAATAAAACGGCATTGTTATTATTACAATTACAGCAAAATACCCTGAACAAATAACTCTATATTTTGGAATAGTTAAAAAACATAAATTACACATTAAGACAATATTCTGGAATTGAGATGAACAAAATATGAGGCTAGTGGCTGATGAGAGGTTGATAGGGAGGATAAGGTACATTGAAAGTTGGCATGAGGAATAATGGCCTTTTGGATAATCTGAATAGCATAATGGTAGACTATAAAAACAGCAAACAAACAAATCTGTGATGTACCATTAGATGACTTATTTAAGTAACGCTTTGTGAAGCACATTATGAAGGAAACCATTGTTTGAAGGAGATGCTGACATCATTTCACTTGATGCTATGTTGTGATATACTGTAGGGATGCACAGTGAAGAGTATGATAATTCACTACCTGTGATTTCATAAGGAATTTGTGTGAAAAGAAACTTCACTTGGATGTCTGGACAAAACAATAAGCCACAATCAAATTTCTAGATGGAGAAGTCATATTGGATTAATCCTTCTATATTTCAATAACTTTCTCAACCCCTTGTTCAGCAATGATTAAATGGCACTTCTGATCGCACTTTAGAAATCTTGGGAGTAAATACTCTTTTCTATGAGTTAACTTTGGTGTAGCAGGCTAGAAGACGTGCAGCACTTGAAGAACCTAGCAACCATCCCAATCTTAAAACAAGACTCAAAATTAAAACACATTCAAGGTGACAGCTGAAGATGTACAGAATCAAAACAAACTACAATAAATAATAGTGATTAAAAAACAAAAACAAAAACAAATCAGGATTCCAGAAATCAGTCATTTGTTTTCATGTACAGTGCAACCCCTTTTTTCTCTACTGTCTTTCATAATTATTTTGTTTCTATGGTACAAGAACATATTCCACATATTTTTTTCTTCTACTTTACATGTTATGTACAGATACTTCACTTTTTTTTTCTTCATTACTTCCTGTTTTTATTCAATGAATAGTTTATTGTAGAACATAGTTAAACTGAGAGCAAGAATCCTAAGCATTCCGTGGCTAAATCACACATGTGCACTACACTGTGTACATCAACTATACCTGCAAGTTCAATCTTCATGTTTTTGCACTGCCACAAAATTTTGCCAAACACTTTTCTTCTTCGATGAAAGCACTGCTGTGTAACAGAAGTTAACTTCAATCGATTTAAAAAGAAAAGAAAAGGAAGCTATTGGGTGCAATAAGTTATAACATTTTACATTCTTTTCCTTCTTTTTCTGAGTGTTATTGCAATCATGTTGATAGCTGTGTAAAATTTGGTGGAGGATGTAACGCAGAGGATCTAGTGGCTCTTTGAGATGATACAGCTGTGGACATACACCATCCAATATGATACTGGGGACTCCAACTGCTCCAGACAACACAATGCAGCCCAGGAGTATGTATAAAATCTGCCATGGGTTCAACATTATGCTACAGTGCTTGGCAAAATTTGAAAGCAGTGACAAAACGCTGTGTAAAACTCACTCGTAGAAAGGCCATGTGACACAAAGGAGGTTCAACGTTAAAATGACCAAACATTCTTTTCTTACCTCCAACTCTCAACAATGAATAGCGCGAGTTAGGGATCTTTCTATATGAGTGAAGACTAAAGACCTCAATGGTCATGATGGACAAAATGCGTTTCTATACACCACATCATTTCTGAATGACATCACAAAGGGTTTTGGTCACATCAACCTTATTAATATACCAACCAGAACATCTACAAATTCAAAGAATCTTGTCAAAACAAAAACATTAGCAAATCAAATTTGATGAATAAATTAGGGGAAAATTAAAATAAAGGCTGTGAGTCTGAGGGGTATTGAATATGAAATGGAGAAGCTCTTTTAACCATCAATAAGCAAAAAATGACAAATAGAAAATGAAAATTTAGGGTTCAATTTGCATAAGTTTGATGTGAAATATCTGGTTAAACCTCCTTCATGAAAATGGCCAGAAACACAGATTTAAATGTGGCATAACTTAATAATACCTGGGACCTGGATAATGCTCTACGTTCAATCATCTTGCCTGCCTGATCATATAGTCTGCGTAATTTTACTGGAGCTGACATTAGACTGATTGGACTAGTATAAAAGTCTGAGGCCCAATTTACCGGACATTTATCGCTGAAATAACTGCTATAGAACATACAATGGTCAATTCTATCAAAATTACAAAAGTTACATACTTCCACAAAGTAGCAGTTATATTTGTATTGATGTAGGTTATTTTGTTTTTACATCAGTTAGTATATCAGACTGCATTATTTTCTTTCCTTCCAGATGAAATAATAAACAGTGAATGTTATTGAGCACTACGTATGACCCATGTTATTCTATGTTATAAGTATGCACACATTAAATCCTTGTGACTCGAGTCTTCAACTTCATTGACAAACCCCTAACATTCATTCATTCATTCTGAATGCGATATGTACTATAAACCCATATGAAAGGTTTATTCCATTAATCACCGATATTCACATAAATTAGCTTTTCTTTTCTGCATCACTTTGCACGAAGAAAAAAAAGAAGAAAAAAGTGATGCAGAAACACTCTTAGTTATAAGTCATATATCACTTGAATTACTATTTAAAAACAATTCCATTCCATCGATGCTTTCTCCTGTACCATGCTGGCTACTAAATGGCACTTATAGCCCAGGTACATCCCATCTTCCCCAGCTTGATGATTACATCATCAAACACAAGGGCTCCTTCTTTTGGCAGTTAAGACGCTTTTCCGTTTTGGTAAACGTAAAGCGAATAATGTTATGTGGAACCATTCAGCGTGGTCTTTGATGACAGTCTCATCATCACGATCCGAAGCCGACGAAGCAACGGTCAATCGTGGTAGGCCCTTCCTTCCTTCCTTCTGCTTGTTCTCATCTCAGACAAGCTAGCTAGGGCCTATAAACATGCAGCTACGACGGGTGAGGCAGTGGATTCAAAGAGATAACATACTTGATGAAAAGATCCTGAAAGAAGGTTACATACCCTGCTTGTCAATTACCCACATCACACATCCTAATAGATAAAGGGACATGGTCAAATAGATCAACATCTCACAGCAGATTGCATCTTCTTCTTCTGAGATTGGCCTAAGTTGAAAGGATCTTTTCTATGTTACCTCAATTTCAATTTGAGTTTTTTGCAAGAAACATTCTTACTCAGGTAAGACATGAGCAGAATCTGGAGATTTTACACTAGATTTGAATGTACTGTGCTTTGGTGTCTGCTTCATATTTCTTCCTTCTGATGATTCAAACAAAAACAGCAACACTGTAGAGTCTTGGGAATCTTCTGTGAGCTGGTGTAGATTTGAATCCTGAAGAACATCAAGAATGAGAGTGATTATCTTACATTGCATCTACTAGGTATAAGAGTTGGGTGAACATGGTGCGCAATCTGGTTTGTATTGCTACATTACAAATATGCGTACAGAAGAGTGCAGTTCTAGGAGCTTCTTCACAGATGATAAAAAGATGCTTCAAAGATCAAGATGCCATGATGTGATGTCATCTTGTTCACATACAAAGCAGACGGTATTATGAAAGTGTGGAGGATATGGATGGTAGTAGCAACCGCAAACACACGCTCTCCTTGAGCGTATGTCAGATACGGTGCTATCTAACCAAGTTGGACTTGAATCTCGTCGCAGCTGTCATGTTGCTGAATGGTTCCGGCATCACTTCACAAGCACAGTTCATTGGAAATCTTGGAGGCAATGTTCTTGAAGGCCATGGAGGTGCCTGATATCCGTTTAAAGCGCACCCCGTTGAGCGAGAGGCGTGGTAGCTTGCACACCTCCATCTCCCATTGGATGAGGTTATCTCCCCGCCCATCGCCATGTACACAAAACAATAGATAGCGCTCACGCTGTTCAAAGTCCACGCCGTTGGACTCAAGAACACGGCGGATCTCACCGATGATGGAGTCTGGCTCTTTGGAGCTAGTCGTCTTCATACTGAAGGTAAAGCGCAGTGACCTTGGCTTCACATACTCTGAAGGGGGTTCTGCCATTACTAGTGACCTGAAATCATGAAATGGGAATGAAATCAGTTATCAAAATATGAGATACATATTGGTTGTTTTGGTATTACCAGTGTTACACTACAAAGCAATGCCCCGTCCCCTGCAGTTTAAAAATGTCAATGGAATTGGCATTTGCGCTAATTCCTACATTGCAACAGCAACAGGAGAAATATCTGTTTAAGGACCTTATGACTTTGCTATCCAGTTCAGAGATTTCACACATTATAACACATTGACAGCTGATTTAAAAAGATAATTTCTGAAGCAAAAAATCTCAGGGCCCCATTTTAATTGTTTCTTGATTGACCAACCACCATAGATTAACACTAAATGTTTCCTACTATACCCACCTTCTGCTAAACTTGGAAGCAAACTTGCTGAATAAGGAGATGTTATGTGGGCCACCCATGTTCCTGGTAGATGTATCCTGTGAACTACCCTGGGCCGATGCAGGTCCATTGAACATGGGTCGCCTACCTGGTGCACCATGGATGGTAGCTCGGTTGACGGTACCTCTATGAAGATTAGAGCCTTGTACTGGTGGCCCCCTCACACTAGGTGAACCCCCTATTTGGTGTCTCTTGTTAGGTGCAGTACTGCAGAAGGAAGGGAAGTACATTTGACAAACACATTCAAATTAGATCATTTTCAAAGCATTTGATATTGAATTTTGATGCCTTTAACAATCTTAATGTGCATATATCTATCATGAATCCAAGTTTGATAAATTGAAAATATAAATTTTTTAAAATTTCGATAATATTTGAGCACATGCGGCCAAAAGAGTAAATAATAAAAATTAAAAACAAAATTTAGATATCTTTTCTTGTAAAAACAAATGTCAGAGAATAAATGTTAAGGATGAATAATATAAATTCCTGAATAAAGAAATGATAACAAAAGTGCATGAAGAATTGCATACTGGAATTAATTGCAACTCAAATGATGAATAACACATAAGCAATTTTTAATATTTAAAAAATGCAGTTAGAGAGGATACATAAACAAAGAAAACAAAAGAATGAACGTGAATGGTATACATTTCATACAAAAATAAAACCACACATGTTATGTTAGGGTGTCTGAAAACAACAAATGGTAATACTAAATCTAGAAGAAAGAGATGATATATATTTAGAAGGCAGTAACAGTGAATATAAATTATTATCTACTAGGTTTTACTGAGATATCACAAGAGCTCATCCAAAATAAGGAAAAAGAACGAGATAAGTTCAAAGTAGCATGATAGTCCTCATATAGTATGCCTTGATTCAAAACAGTACAGGTACAGGTCTAAAATCTGTCAACTTTTTCTTTAAAACATGCCAAAATATAAAGAAAAAGGATTAACTTTGCAATGAAAGTATGCTAAGACCAACTAGCGATTTGAAGGATATCCATTAGCAATTTCCAGGCAAATCAGTTCCAGGGAAAATATAGCTTAAGAGGCATTCAAGAATCCCCATTGGTAATTACTGCCATAGGCCTATCTAAAACAAAATATCTGAAATATTGATAAAATATCTCACATTATTATTTGAATTACATAGTGCACACATAAACGTTAGTGGAGAAAAGAGAATTCATTATTGTATTAAAGTAACAGCAACAGAATTCAGAGAAGACCAACACCGGGATGTTTTCCTTGAATCTAGAACAAACTGTACATTACTACAAACATACATTACAATACAACACATGATTACTACAACAAAAAGATATATTTCTTATTAAAAATACAAAAGCTAAACATGAACAAGTGAATCAAAATTGTTGGCAAGATAGAAGATTGAAAAATATCACAAATGATTATTGACACCTGTTAGTGAAAACAAATACATTGACATGAAGGCTTCATGAAACTACTACTAGCATCTTATAACCCCTTTTCATTTCATTCTTTATATGGTTGGAATGATTTCTTTATAAAAACCTATTCGAAGGATGAAATGTTGTTTAGAAGAAGTCAATGAATGTAATATGACCCCTGAAGAGCAATAACAAACACTTTTGTGAATTTATTAACGATGCACAAATGTTGAAGTAGATACAGATGACACACTAGAAAAAAAAGAATTAGATGTTTACAGTGTCTTCTCACGAAGTTCTTAGATTTCACACATTTTATATTAATGTATTATGTTTTGAATATATCAACATAAACTCCAATGCTAGATCATCTGCTTTCTATGTTTCTAGTACATCCATGTACAGTATTCTCAAAGTGCTATGGAGCATAATTTTCAACATTTCCCCACCTTAGATTCTATCTATCACTGAGTTTGAAAGAAATATTTTACAATGTTCATATCCATACGTATGGTGTTGTCTCTAGTATCTGTATACATAAATCAACCAACTGCTAAAGGGAATCACAATGAACACAAAACTTGTGTTACAAAAAACAAAGTCAATACATTTGCATTGAGGTGAGAAGTAGTAAACAATCTGGTGTGATTCCTACGCATGGTATTATTAAAGACAGGTGGTTTGTTAAGTGCAGCCATGGGTTTGAGGATGAAGGAGTAGGTAGGTAGGACAAAGGTTCTCACAATCATACTGGTCACACAAACATCAAAATACAACAACAAACCAGGGCTTTATCATAAAACAACTTTAAACCTGCCAAGCATAACCCCCTCCCAAATCTTCACAGTTAGCCAATTCTTTTTGATAGTCATAATTTTATTCTTTGATATATTTATGAATAACATTGAGGGGTAGAAAATTTGGGGCAATTTTTTTAAAGGGGGGTGGGAGTTGAGGGGGTGAATAAATCTTCATTGACCAGGTCCTTGATTTACCAGTGTAACCATTTGGGAGGGGGGGGGGGGGGGAGGGGAGGGGTAAGGGTGCATACTCCAACCAACCAACCGTGCCCCCTACAGCTATCTACTAGATGGGGGTACAACTAGAATAAAAGACAGGGACAAAGAGGGGAAGCAGGAGACATGTTGTTTTGAAAAGGCAGCTCTAGATGGAACCCAAGAGATTGGGAATTGGTTGGAAGGACAGGCTCACCTGGGCCGATTACTGGGGTCGTCAATGGGCGGGAGGAGTGCCCCTTTGACAGGATGACTGGACGTTGAGGAGGATTTCTGATGTCTTGTTGACCTAGAAACGTAAAATCAATCAGCATTGTAATTCAACGCCTCATGTTTCAAGGGCACATCTCACTTTCGATGTTTAATTCCGAAGTTGTCAGGATAATACCAATAAAGTTGTCTCTTTTTACCTATAGACTCCAAAGAGTAATAGGCACAGCCATAAATTTCTAGGTTTTCCTGACTTGGCACATTTAGGGCATACTAAAAAGGATTTAAGTGTTCAAATGTAACAATGTATCTTTTAGAAGAAAAAAACCTTATATGTGGTGTACTTTCAATGGAGCATAGCATTAAAACCCATGTCCAACTGTTGAAACCCACACTCAAGCCTAAATCCTCACTTTCTCTTTACAAGTCTTGCGGTACACGCAGTGATTACAATATATACAGGTGTAGGGGTTAAGGACATGAATGAGTCAGGGATAGAAAGACAAAACAAAAACAAAATCAATAAATAATATGGTGACTCAACTCAAAGGATGGTGGTAAATTATAGTTTGGATTATAGGTTGAATTGGAATAATAGGTGACATTGGTGTGGCTGCACTCTTCTTACCAACCTACTATTTGACACAATATGGGTAAAGTGAAAAGCTTAAGCACAATACCTGTAGATGTGTACACTACGCACATCAATTTTACCTTAGGTATTTATGTGTACCGGTAACACAAAATAACATGACTTACATGTTAATGAACTACAAAATAGACAAATAATTCTCCTTTTGTTGTAGCCATTTCTCAAAGGTAATTTCACTTTATTAAAATTAATAGACGTTTTCTTGTAGTTACACTTAAATAATAAAGCCATCATGATACTTCGTAGCCTTTCTCAGCAGCCATATGGGCCATGCATATGGCTATATATATATACAGAATTGGACGAAAGCAACCATTTTCTGGATAGCATAGTGAAAGACAGCTTTACTTTCACATCATTACGAGTGACTAAGTACATCTCTGTTGCTCTACACACTATTAGCAATACATAGAGGTGTATGCTATCTTCTATGCTGTACCTAAAGCATACTCATACAAATAGCAATAGATGAGTGAGCTGAGCTGCTAGATGGTAGTGATCAACAAAGCAACTCTGTATACTGCTGGTAGAGATAGTTAATATAACCTCCTTTTATTGTCGTGATGACATGTTCAACCTAGTTAAAGAGCGAGCCCAGATAAACCACTGCAACCATCTTATACAATCACTCCAGTACATATACACTACAACTCTACTTAAGTGAGGTCTGTAAGCAAGGAGAAGAGAAGATTGTTAGCTGGTTTCTTACCTTTCACTGCTGCCATTGGTTCTACTTGAGCCAGGGAAATCCCTCTCACCTGCGACATACGTGTTTCTCCTACTCATACCAGGAGGAGTCTAAAGGTATTTCAAAAACAACAAATCATCACAGCAATTTGTCAGAAAGATATATGGTTAGAATTAGATTTGTGGAAATGATAGGGGGCAAATAGCTCATAATTGAACCGCTTTCAATGAAACGGAAGTATAAGATTGAAATAACATATGTTTTACCCAACATGCTCAATCAAGTGCCAGAAACTGAAGTAAAGCATGAAAGTTACTTGTTAAAATGCAAATTCATTTTCATCATGAAGGGTTTGACATTCACCTCAAACTAAATACTATGTTGTAGAGCACATGTACAAGCTAATAAAAAAAAACCTTTCTTAAAACCTAGTATTGTTTCCAATCAATTCTTGTATGTTATTGATGTATTCGTGGAGATTACTAGATATATGATGAATATCTTGATTATATAATAAACTCAAGTTCAGTGTAACGCTCCCAATGTATAAAAAAAATGCTGCAAATGGAAAGTGTTTCATCTAAAATCTAAAGCAATAAAAACCCAATTAATGAAGTTCTTCTTCTTCCCAAAAAGTGCAGGCTTCATGAAATGAATATTAACGCACTGTTGCAACATGGTTACCTTTGTTGGCAGTTTGCTGGCGCTCTTTGGCGTAGATTTGGCTTTCCTGTCAGGTATATCTGACTGGTTGGGATTGTTGCTTGTGTTGGACTGTGAGCTGCTATCCTTAGACCCGATGGGACCGTGGCTAGAGCGTCCTCTGTCTCTATGTGGTGGATTGCCCATGTTCTCCTTCAAACTACTGTCCATGTGACGTTTATAGGAGTGCTGCCCTGTATTCACACGTGGTGGAAAAAGGAAGTTTTTGTTGAGTATTGTCATACAAAATGAAGATACTTGACATAGTGGCCCTTCCCGACTGCAGGCAAATGCATGCGTCTCAACTTTTGTCTTAGGGATGAGATGTCACACATCAAATAAAACGTAATACACTGCAAAATGGAAGTGCTCATAATTGATCACTAGTTCTCTTCCAATAGAGAACAACATGCTTTAACATTTCAGATATTAAATCACAAAGATCTTAGTCATTCTTTGGAATATTCAAATGTTGTACTGTACATAGATGAACATAGACTGGGATAAAGAGCATTACAAGGTCTCACAATCATTACTGATATGAAAATGCTTCAGGATTTAATACTTGGGTCAATACTTAATCATTTCTTTTCTACTCAATTATTGACCTCCAAATTTTGAATTACATTTCACCCCAAAATTAAATAATTGTTCACATTTATGTTTCCTATTTTTAACCGTCAAATTCAAACATATTTGGTGGTAGAATTGTTTTCTCTTTCAAAATTGCAATTAAATGCTTTATCAAGTTATATTATCTCCACTCTATATTCGGGTCTCTGCAAATTGTGACAACTTGGAGAGGCACATTTACCCAATATCACTAGTTCTTTTATTTAAAAAAAAAAAAAAAAAAATAGGTTTAACAAAAAATGTACTGTAAGTGCTTTAAATAGTTGTTTTTTAGAAGTCTTCAACCTGTTACTTAGGTAACTTTATTTCAAAACGATATTCCTCAATAAATATATATAAATGGGCAACAAACTTTCTAGTATTAAAATATATTTTTATCAAAATCCATTGATAGCACATAACAAGACTAAGAATGATAAAAGAGATTATGATAACAAGATTTGATGGGATAGTTTCTATGATGGCTTTATAATAGATGGATCTAATGACTAAGGACATAAACTATCTATGACTTTATTCACTCACAGAAAACATGACATAATAAATTATTAGTAAGGGGAAAAAATGACATAATGGGCAATGACTCTCAACATGTATTTGCATACAACAAGTTGCGATATGATTAATGAAATCTTGAGCAAATTTACAGATGTAATCCTGTTATAAACATGAAGAGAAGAACTGATGAATGGTTTCAAGCAAAAAGAATGTTTAGTGGCCAGATAAATTAAACACGCATATTACACATTAACATGTTTCTAGCACTGGATTCAGCATATAAGTATTAAATCATACTCTTTACAACTTATACTATTCGGACTTGTTAGATACACAATCAAGATACATACTCTACACAATATATGTTATCTATTAAATATATTTTTACTTTTGATAATATCAAAATAGTGTATGCCATGCAAACCATGAACAAATAAATACATGCTTCATATTACTGTATACAATATTTTTTGTTCCTTGAGGTGTTCTTGTAAACAAAACATTAACAAAATTGTTTTCATGAAGTCATTTTGAATAGGCTAATTTGATATTCTCTGTAATTCCTACAAATTTGGCTTTGACTTTTTGTTTTTGCTTTTAGTGGAGAACCAATAAATAGCTGCTGTAGAAATAGTTCAGAAACACATCTACCCTGGGATTTTGCAAAAGTATGGCAATTTAAGATAAATTTACCACTATTTACCATATATATATTAAATATTACATTTTCTTTATCAAATGAATTTCCATGATATCCATTGAGTTGCTGTGGCATTTTGTTCGAATAATTTCTTCTCTTCTTGCATTACGATTTAAACAAACAATCTAAAAATGTGTGAGTGCATCTCAAAGTGCAGACTGAGATAACTCTTTATTCTATGACATGCATAAATGTGAAATAACATGCAAAGCACATGCACATGTCTTCTAACTTGAATTCTTTGGGATGTACTGACTTATACACAACATATTGTTTTGTCAGTCAAATAAATAAGAATGCTGATCAAATAAACAAAGATATTTTAAAACCAAGGCAATCAATTTAGAAATGAGAATGCTGGTCAATTAAAAATAAAGACATTGTAACATTGATATATTAAACATATGAAAGTAAATAGTCCTTTGCAGTTGGTGTAACTGAAGACTATCTGGAAAGAAAACTGTAAACAATCATGAATTAAACAAAACTGAAATGAAGCAAAATGAGAGTTATGATTTCAGAAGAAATCAAACCACCATCTGATTTCTGATGTTTTTGTGCTGTTGGTAATAATTATTTTTAAAAAGGTTGGTTGAATTTGAGAAATCACTCACTTTCTTTAATGAGAACAATTAATCATCCAGAAATGGCATTCATTTAACAAACAAGCTAGGTTGCAAACAAGACAAGAAGCTAAGAGGACAGAAACATGTACAGATCCAGTATGGACTTCTCATCTCTGCATTATGTTCATTTAAAATTTATAATCATAACAGTTTTATCGCCTAAATGTCCTTAATTCAATGGTTTAATTGGTCAGAGCTACAAGCTTATGCAAAATGATTGAGGAATTGCAAGAACATTTTCAATATTTTTTGTGGTAATAGTGGAAATGCCTATCGTTCATACAATCACCTGTAGGTGAATACATTTACTTATCTCTTCACTTTTTTTCTTTCTTTCTAGTGTTAAATTTTTCAAGTGTTAATTCTCAGTATTCCTTTGTTTGCATCACATGAAATTCATCTAATTATTTTTTTCTTTCTTTCTATCACATATTCCTGGATGTTCCAAATAGCTACCTAAACTTTCTAGTAATCAGCCATGAATTAAATTATCTTCTCACAAGGCTGCCTATAATAAATGTTCACAGAAGTTGATTGAAGACCTTAATGCATAATCTTTATCTCTTGATTATCGAATCAAATCAAATCTGTTAGCAAATCTAAGAACATAAAGACAGGCAGAGAAGTGCGAATCACACAAAATTAAAGAGGACACATTGAATAAAATGTGATGCCTTTAGAAAGACAGAATAGCGATGTATTATAAGGAAATAAACTGGAAAATTGTGACATGGGCTGTGATATCATTCCACACAGAAAGACATATAGCAGAGGAAAACCCTTTAGTTCTAAACACAGGTGTGGTAACTTAACAAATGGGTCAGTTGAACATGTCCAATATGGAATGGACTTTCCAGTCATTTTGATAAGATACAATACTGCAACAGACACATTGCACCTGCTTAGCTCTAGCAGTTCTGGAGGTTACTATTACTACTGTATATTTCCGTTCTTCCTCATTTATTATAACTTATATAAATAATATTCCTCAGTCTTGACAGCTCTGTGTTCACTACTGATGCTAGCCTACTATGATGTTCTCATTATCATATTATTCTTTAAGTCATTATATATTGACTATGCTTCCATGTACCTAATGTTCCTGTCTTTTCAAATCTTATGTTGATGTAGACAGTATCCTATGCAAGGAGTGCCTTCCTATGCTACAGTATCCAGCAATGTAGGTTACATCAATACTATCATAATAAAATTCACAACTGGAGATATTACAGCAATTAACAAATATTGAATGATTTCATTGACTGTTTATCACAGTGTATATTAATGTGTATGGTAGTTGCCCTGCAACAGGCATAACTACCATGTATTGTAGAGCAAGCAGGCATTGATTGGATGAGTTAATTCTTCACATGAAGGCTGATGGAGCGCAATGGAATTGTTAGGGCAGCAGTAACAACATAATAACCTCTACAGCTCATCTAGACATGGCTGAAAGTGCTCTATTAAATTGACTGTTCAAATCAATGGATATTACTAGTCAACTGAGGGGAAAGGTCCTAGTGGATATAGACGTACCTCCTAAGATAATCCACACAAAACCCCAATGCCTTAATGTCAAGAAATTCAGTGATAAAGTTAAACACCTGTTCCCAATTCAAATACAGAGTTTTGTAATAGGAGTTTATTGCTGCAGCTGTCAATTAACAAGAGTTCTTCTAGATACATGAAGTCTGTGTATGTGTATATTCAGGGGTTTGTGACCCCTTTCTGTTTATTTGCTTCTTTTTGTGATTATTAAGGCACTTTTCACTGTAATGTGACAGCCGATGTTGAATTCTCCAACGAATGAAAGCTTAAATGAATTGTGTATCTTTAATCAACCGTTTATAAATATACAAAATAAAAAGAAAATGTCCTTCAAATTGCACCTACAGGAGGCACAGACAACTGTAAAAGAAAAATTGAAGAGGAAAAAAAGGAAGCACATACATAATATAATGATAATCATTGTAAGCATTATCATAGAGGTAAAGAAAGAAAAGAATAGATATTTCTCAGAAGATACATCGAGGCGGAGATGAGATAATCAAGATTTACTGAATGAAATAAAGAAGAAGTCAAGATTTTACAAAGAAAGGAAAAACAGAAATACACAAGAAACAGGAATCATTAGGAAAGCTACCCAAGTAGACTAAACAGATTCATGAGGGATGGGGGGGGGGACGGAGAGGCAAGAAAGGAGAAAGGTAAAAAGATAAAGGAATGGATAAATATATAGGAAGAAAAAGTAATAAAAGAGAGAGAGGGAGAAGGGAGAAGGGAGAAGGGGAGGGAGGGAGGGAGGGAGGGAGGGAGGGAGGGAGACAGACAGAGGGGGAGAGACCGAGAGAGATAGAGAGAGATAGAGAGAGAGAGAGAGAGAGAGAGAGAGAGAGAGAGAGAGAGAGAGAGAGAGAGAGAGAGAGAGAGAGAGAGAGAGCAATCAAGCAATAAAAACGATACACAGGATGAAGAGGTAAGCAGAAAAAAATGTTTTCTTTTCTTTTCACTCACCCTTTGAGCTCCACACATCTTCAAGACACAATGTTACCCTTTGCATGATAAAATGAGTGCAAAGCACTAACGATAATGATGTTGTTAACTCTGCTGCAATATGATCAGAAGAGCATATTTAGTACCAAGCTGAACGGGAGAATTACGGTCATTGTGGGTACTTATATGAATATGATACCTCCATGTAAAAGCAGGCATTATGATGCGCAAATTCACCCTTTTTGGCATTAATTTTAGCTACCGCCAAAGCACCTCCACCACCATCACCATTAATTAATACAATACAATGATTTAATGTTATAGCATATGCTTGGCATGATAAATGTATTAGCAGGGCTCCACACTAACTTTGTTCAGAGGGGGTCTGGTTTGAATGGTTCAGTATTACATGTATTTCTTTGTGTATGGGGAGGGAGAGGAGGGGGGAGGGGGCTGTTCAAAGCTTTTTTTTTTGGGGGGGGGGGGGTGGGGAGTGTTGTGGACCCTGTTAGTGTCAAACCCTTGTATTAGGATCCAAAGCACAAGCTTAAAGAGAAGGTTGAGTTCTGGGAAGAGGTGAAAAATAATTTGTGAGCATTACTCATTCTTATTATGCAAGTGTGGAAGAACATCAGTTAAGACATGTTCCCTGAAAAGCATGGCTCTTCAAATGCCTTCATATTCTAAATATGCATGTAACATCGTAAAGATCGGGGGGCCGGCTTTTTACGCCACTTGTTCGTGTAGTCCCATATACATCTTTCTGTGCAAGTGTTTGTAACTTTACCAAGACTTGGCCAAATTTCTTATCATTTTGATGATTCCAGAACCTTGCAATACACACAAATTCTTATATGCTAGATGCTCAACCTTTTCTGGTCGGTTCCACACCGCTTCATTCACAATGCAATCGCATGACCAGAACTCAACTTCATCTTTAAGCTGGCAGAATATGATGTAAACATGGTTAGACTGCTAACAGCAGGTTAGTATTATTTTTTTCTTTTAGCATCTCAAACTAGAAAGCAGGAATAGTATAAATGATAGCTATTGTTGGAGCTAAAGGACCCTCACAGCAAGGTTTGATACACATGCAGCAAAAGCGTAGTCATGCCTAAGCATAAATTACTTTGTCTTTCTTCTTTAGCACAGCTCTCTATCACTGTACTTTTATTCTCCTTTGAATGATGTAGAAGCAGGTTGGAATCAAATGATCTATCATTTACAGCCACCAAAATTTGAATTTGATAAGACTAATTTGAAAATGTAATAGCTAATTTCATCATCACTTACTTGGCCTTGTTATGACTAGTTCAGGGAGGAAAAAATCAAAGACACAAGTATCAATATTTCTCTGTCTTTTCAATTTGCTTGTTTTTCTATCAATTCATCTTTTTTTACACAAATTGTCCTTCTTTCAATTAATTTTATAACTAATGTCTCTAGCTGCAGTGTACAAAGTGATTTTTTTAAATACTAAAATATCTCAATATTTTTAATTTATGTAGTTGGGGAAGGAGAAATGGGTGTTCAAACATCTGTTTGTTCTATAGTCTAAATCATCTGCTATTGCAAAGCTCATCAAGTTTGATACATTTTTTCATAATTTTTATAATTGACACTTGCAATCATGTTGTTTTGCTCAAATATTTCCCTACTTAAGTTAATGGCTCTACAAATAGCTGCTTTTATTGGACTGTAATTTGTTTTAGATTTTTGATTTTTCACAATTTATCGCATTAATTTACAAACTGTCGCTACATGATTTTTCTCTGGTATCTGTTTGTCAAGGCTATCAGTAAAGACAGTCTTCACAATAGCAAATGAGAAGTTGTAGAAATAAAAATAAATGTAGAATGAGAAATACCATACCACGTAACTACATGATCTATCCTAAAGTAAATTTCTCATGCTAATCAAATTATCACTGTATATTTGAGGCAATGAAGGGAAATTGTTAAAAGCATTTACTTTTTTAAATTCAAAAATTAATTGCATGTCTGGTTAATACAGAGGGTGCATTTATTTTTGCGGCTCCATAAAGCGTCCATTTTTTTTTACATTCACAGTGTCAGTACTTTTCTTAAAATCTAACATGCAAAAAGTGTCAGAAAGGATGGTCTCATCTGAATGAAAGATATCTAATCCTGGGAGATACCAGTACATGTGCATGTATTCTATCTCTTATTTTTGTGTTTAATTCACTAGTAAGAGCAAATGATTTGTATTTATGATGCAAGAACAGTCTAAAATGGTAATACAGCACATAAATCTAATGTTTACAAATGTTGACAAAAAACATGTGTTATTTCATGTGTGGTTTTGTGAAAATCTATTTACAGTCATGCTTATCTGTCCATCTTTACTATATAACCAAATGTTAAAGAAATCTACAGTCAAGTCCTAATACAGTAGAAACAGCTCACAGAGAATGACAGCACCAACAACCAAGTTACGACACACGCTTAAACAAAGAAAACAAAACACACATGGGGAAGTATACAATCCAGAAAATAAGTATAAAGAAAAAGAATTAAGAGCTGGTTACATGACTAATTAGAATACATTTGATGAGTAACTGTACAATAGACAGTTGCTAAACATATGGTATAAAGGTGGATGCTTGAGAAAATATAGGAACTTAAAGACAGAGAGAGGATTTTAAAAACATTCAAATCTAAGAAGAATAAAAGAGTGAAAGTAGCTATCAAGAGCCAGAAACTAAAGAGGTTAAGGGATACATAGAAAGATCCAAAGACAAGCAGGCTCACCAAAAATGACTGACTAGAAATTGAAGCACCAGACAAGAGTTACAGTAAGTAATAGCTATGATACTACAGGCAGGCATTCATCACAATAGAATTGCTTGATGAAGAGTTATAAGAATAAAAAAAGAATGAGATTTATTAAAAAGTAGAAATTCTGGCATTTCTGATGGATTTCATTACCTCTTTTCCTGACGACTAGAAGAGAGTAGGTGAGATGAAGGTATATATGGAAAGAGACCAGAAGAATGCATTTGTGGATGAGACATGGTTCTCTCAATAACACTCATTATACAATCTTAGATTTCCAAAAATATAACCTCAATTGAATTAGAATATCGGTCAGTTGATGGTCAGTTTACCGGACATGTTTCCATGAAGTAGTAGATAGTGATTAACTTCCAATGAAATATAACTAACTGTCATTCTTCACCAATGAAGTGCACAAACAAGAAACATGAGATACTGCAAGGGTGGGTGCGCCCATAATAGCACATTATTTAGTAATAAATATAATGACTCGGATGTATATATAGTTAGGTTAGGACTGTTACTAAGGATGAATTTTTGATATGGGGTACACCCAGATGATTATCAGAGTAAATCTAGTTATGGTTGATATGTGTATTTGATTGAATAGTATTGAGCACTCACGTATATAGAGATAAATGTGAATGTTACATAATATGAACACACACTCTGATATTTGATTGAGGAGGAGGGGAGGGGGGGGGGGGGGTGGGTAATGCCAATATCAAGTCATTGCAGTGGTTCAGCGCAAAGCCCCAGCAGAATCTCATGATTCAAGTTTCCTTTGGCAAAAGCATTGCGTGCAAATAAAGTAAAAAAAGATGGAGAAAAAAACCCAAATAACTTTTTGAAAAAAGGGTAATAAATTGTTGAAATAATACAATAGAACTGCTTGCATGCCCTTTGACAGGCCAAGGTGCTTAGGTGTACATGTCTTTTCACAAGAATAATCTTGGGTAAAATGCACGAAAGATAACAGTGGAGATGAAGTGTCCAACCAAACACAAAATGACATGCCAACCAAAACTGACCGTAATTCTCCCCGCCATGACTAAATCGTCTCTCTTTCTGATTGGATGGGATGCTGCGCTGTTTCTTACCCTGGGAGGACGGTGATTGTGTGATGGAGGAGCTCAGATCACTCACGGTGCGCTGGGGTAGTGATAGACAGCTGCCTGACGTAGAGTCTGCATCTTCAGCCTGCTGATAGATACAGGAGGGGTGTATGAGATGGGACATGAACAGTTTGAAGAACAAATTTGAAAAGGTTAAAATCAAAATTAAGATTTATTAACTTGGCAAGTTGAGGTTAATTTCATCCAATTCTATTATGTAGATGGTTTCAAGAGCTTTATCTTGTCCAAAGCACAAAGCTAAAGCTAACAATGCCACAAATAATTGATCCATTTCGTCACTTATGTGGCATTGTTTATTTACCTGACTGTTGAGAAAGCCAGTGTATGCTTATAGGTCGGCAAACAGGGAATCAACAGATTGTAGTCCTCTCAATTTTTTCAACCCACTACAACACCAGTAACAACCCCTCCCATTTCAGAAATCATTTGGACTATCACAGAGGAACCGAGGTTGCTATTAGATATTCATCCGGATCTTCATCCCCTAACTATATCATCAAACTCTCCCTAAAATTATGGAATAAAGACATTGCCCTCTCACAAGCTATTCGTGACAAGATATCTTCTACTCTCTCTTGCATGCAACGCCCACGTACATACACCCTGCCTGCCTGTCTGACTTACATCACTATGCCGCCTTCCAAGGAGGAGGTAGGTGGCGTAGTGCTCATCATACTTATGATTCCTGAGTGAGTCTTCAATCTCCTTCCTCTTGAAGCCCATACCAGTCATGGTTTCTATCCTTCTCTCATCATAGAAGTCCTCCTGGTTGTCTTGATGAGGTTTCAGCTCATGCTCCTCAAACCCAGCATTCATCCACTTGTCCTTCATTATCGTCTACAGACAGTCACGAGTCACAAGACAAGAGAAAAGTGAGAATGTTAATAATAATAATAATAAAAATTATTACCCTGGTTTTAGCCTAGCTGCCATTACAGCGCTTCAGCATTTCAAGGAATTAATTCCTGCCCGGTACCCATTTACCTCACCTGGATCGAATGTGGCAAATGAAGATTAATGTCTTCCAAAGGACATTAATGCTGTGTCGGGGATCGAACCATGACCTTTGAATTTCAAGTCAAGTGCTTAAACCACTCCACTACGACACTTCTATGTTGTTTATGTCAATATTTATATGAATGCTGTGACTTTAGCATTTAGATTATTCCTTGTAAATTCATCCTGATTCAGCACAATGACTCCTTATCTATCTATAAATCATCTACTCCTCTCAGTAAAATAGATGGACGTGTAAGAAGCTTTGCTGGGGACGGGGTGTGAATTCGAGAGGTGTTTTCATCCTAGTAACCAGGAATGCCATGCAGGGCTTGATATTTACAGGACCCCTGTGCACAAGGACCTGTAAAATCTAACTAGACTTCATAGCTAAAATCACTAAAAATCAGTTACTAAGTATTCAGCAAACACATTTGAACGGTCTTGAACAATGTTGGATATCAAAACAATTCACTCCCTGGTAAAAGGGTGAATGCACTGTTGTGAAAAGACTAATGAGTTTCAGTGCAAGATATTTTTGAAAGCACAATATTAGTCAATTTATATTCAATATTTCAGGGATATAATCGTATGTTAAAAATACAGCAGTTGACCACAGCATATCTGAACAAGGCTTAAAATCTTTTCATTTTGCTGCAGCAGTTTCTTTGTAATAGATTGGTTGCTGTGTGATGTCTGTACATGCGTACATACCTCTAACATGGCTCTCTTGGCTGGATTCAACATTAGAAACCTCTTGAGTAGATTCTCACAGTCTGTTGACATGTAGAATGGTATCCTATACTTCCCTCGTAATACTCGCTCTCTCAGTTCCTGTCAGGTGCAAGGAGGTGAAGTGAAAAACAAACAAAATGTGAAGAATTAGAAAGAAGCTTATCATCATTTCAATAGGAATGGAAACTGAATAGGGTGCTAATACTACTGTCTTGTATATTTCATCACATCAAAAGGCAAACAAACTTTCCCATTATTCTGATTCTGATTCTGTTGTTTTGTGAGTAACTTACTGAATTAGTATTTTAAGATTTGAATTAAATTATAACATTTAATGAGTATTTAGTCAATTTACTTCAACTCAATAATGGAGTTTAATACCACTGATGAGAATTCCTGCTTCGTCTTATTTAGCAATGAAGCATGAAAAAGGGGGAAATGTGAACTGAAGTTGCGGATAATACAGCGATCTCTACATAAGATAAGTTTTACATGAATATGAGCACATTAAAGAAATGCTGTTATTATAATTACCATTATTTCCTAATATACAAATAAGAAGTGTACTTTCAATAGAAGTATAAATGAAACTGAACTAAAAAGTAATGAGCTTTCATAACATTCAAGTACATGAGCATTCCTCTCCTGGTAATAGTCTAAATAATGTGTGATCATTAGACAGACATTTTTGAAATACACTGAGATTAATGCTCTCCAAATTTGCTTGTATGTTTGAGTAAACAATTGAGATTGGGACTGGTTACTGAATTAATTAGAAATACGTATTATACACCACAATGTTCACCATGTTTTGGTTTCGACAGACACATGTTGTACAGCTATTTCAGGAAATAAGTATACAATTAAGTTCCCTACTTTGAGTTTAATTAAAGTATCTAATCAAAGACCCTGAAAAATGGCTCAGTTAAAGATTTCAAAATGTAGAAAAGGAGTATATGTTTCTACTGAAGAATGATTTCTTTCAATGTCTGTCAAATGTTCTATACTCTACATCTGTCTCTTCATCTATACTTTGTATCTATCATTACTTATTTCATTGCTATGACTACTGTAACTAACACTGGTGGGTATTACATAATGCTGCTACAAACAGAATCACTGATACTTTTGGTATTTCTACAGCAATCTCTACCCCCTCAAACATCTTACTACTAAAACTCCTATCAAACACTTTCCTAATATTACTGCTGCTACAAATTAATGTTTTTTAAAGAAATCTGCTATTGATACTACAGATACTCTATCACATGATTGGTATAAATATAAAGAGTTTTCTTCCATGCTGTCAGTCACTAGAATACTTACCTTGAGATTTTGTCCATCAAAGGGTAATGACCCACTGACCAGCGTGTAGAGGATGACCCCTAAACTCCAGACGTCCACCTCGGGTCCATCATATTTCTTGCCTTGAAACAATTCCGGAGCTGCATAGGGTGGACTGCCACAGAAGGTATCTAACTTACAGCCAATCGTGAACTCGTTGCTGAAGCCAAAATCTGCTATCTTGATATTTAGGTCTTTGTCAAGTAGTAAATTTTCTGCCTGTTATTTAGGACAAATGGAAAAGGATGAAGAGATATTTAAAATAATCTTGCAATTAAAAACAAAAAATACTAGCACGATCCGTGATAGTTTATATACCTTATGAAATATTAGCTGATATCAATAGTGAAGTAAGAGGCAAAAAAGACATCCTTCAATAATACGGCGAGCAAGTATCCATAATTTGCTTAGACTAAGGTATATTTCAAGGATAAAAAGTGACCATCTGGGAAAAATGGTGATAATTTAAACTTGAAGAAATAAAATAGGACGCACTCTAAGAATGAGGAAGGCAAGAAAGGTGAATAGAGATGAAATAAGACCGAGTTAAAAAAAAAAGGGGGGGGGGGAGCACAAGAGAGTTTTCGCACTAAAAAAATTGCACATATAATCCAAGACTGCCAACGTTATCATATCTTGCACATCTCTTGAACGATTTCACTTGTAGAGATTTCCTCATGTTACAAGGTAAAAATTGCCTCTTCTTTCTTGTGAACATGATGATGTGCATCAGGTTGCATCAATCAACATAGAGCACCGGACTGATGTTGTCTTTCTCAAAACGTGCAAACTAACTGTCTCCAGCGCGCCTAATCATCTCCCTCCCAGACTGCGCTTTACCAGACTCAGCAAGCAAAGCAGGACAGTGCAAATCACTCCACTATAAAGGGATTCTATGATTATCTACATGTGTGAAAACCTGACCATTACACTAAGTAGGGAGCTGCGGTGGTGTGGAAGAGTCGTTTAAACCTTAAATTAATGACTTTCCTATTCCAAAACAGATAGCAAGGTTCTAATACAGAATGTATGCTGTGAGACAAAAAGTAAGTCATTATGTTAATGAAGACAGCCATCAAACTGCTGGGGATTTCAAGAACCATAGCCGTCATTTTCTTAATAAGAACGCTAGAACAACTGGAGAGGAGGGGAAAAACACAGGTTGAAAACAGGATAGCAGGTTGGGATGGAAGGAGTAGAGGGAAGACTGAGATCAGCTAAGTAAAGTGTTCTAACCAAGGTTGGGCTTTGCACAAGATGAAATTCAGGGAAAGTCTAAAGTAGTGACATAAACTTGTCATCCACTTTATTAGGTTGATGAACACACTGTGACTCGGTTAATTGCTACAGGAGGGTGGTAGGATTTAGGGTTGTTTATGGACCTATTCTTCCCACTCAAGATGATCAATGGGAAATGTCAAAAGGGAACCGAGGAGGATAGGAAGACTGAAGGTAATGGTGGTAGGAGGTGCAGGAATATTAATTAAGTGCTTGAGTGCCCAAGAGAGGGAGAGGGTGGGGGGGGGGGGGGGGGGGGGGGGGGAGGGGGGGGGAGAGGGGGGGGGGGGAGGGTGGGGGAGAGTGATGTCAACACAGTAACTTATTGGATGACAGGGGTCGAAAAAGCAAAAACAGAAAAAAGGAGATAATGTAACAGACATAGAAAAGAAGAGAAAAGAGGATAGAGATAGAGGAGAGAGATCACGGTGAAGAGACTGGTCAGAGTAGAAAGGACACATGGGATTCAAATTTTTATTCTTAAAGATAATCTTTCTTATTATAATGTACATTCAATAGAGCAGCATTTCAAGGTGGCTTGAAGTTTCTCCAAAATTTAGTTAAAAAGTTGCTTTGACAAGAAAAGATAAACATTTCTTTGCAGGCTTGTTGAAAAAGAAAAACTAACAAACATATCTTTGGGACTACATGTTCTCTTCAACAAAACTATTTTTGTATATTTCTTTGTTGATGAGCTCCTTTAGGGATATCATTTTACAGATGCCTTGAACATGCAGCATACATTTTTGTTTCACGTTTCATATTTCCTTATATTCAGAACAAAGGACTATCTCTAAAGCGGGTCATTGTCTGAAGAGGGTTCAAAGTCTCCTGAGGACTGATGAATAGACTTGTAAGAGACAGCAATTAAAGCAAAATGGTAAGGAGAAGAGACTAGCGATGATCGGTAATGGGTTCTCCACACTGTGACCTAGATGTTGGGTGTGGATGTGAGTAGGGTAGGGTGTTACCCCCAAGGTTAGCATAGTCCTGCAGCTAGGGCCCGGTGAGGGTGACTGATGAGATACAGGGCTAAATCATTAACCTCTTCCTTTAAAAGCAATCCTCATTGCCCCATGGCTGAGCGGTTTGTTTATCTGTTTGCAGTCAAGGCCTTCCAGTCTTCATGTAGAACCACACGTACAACTCCCAGAGATACTACAAACCTACTATAAATGTACCAGATGATTGATCCTGGATAACTATTCATAAGTATTTATTATTGTTTTTATTGTTTTTCTTTCTAACTTAACTCTCTCTCTACATCGTTCTCTACCTAACCTTTTCTCTCCCTTTCGGTAATTTATGTATTGTATATTGTGTAGCTTTATAGACATTCAATGTGCATTACGGTTCGAAATTAAACAAATCTTCAGTACTTACTTGTTATAACTCAATTAATCAGCCTCAATTTCTATTTAAAATATGAATATTCCTCACTTAACAATGATTACAGAAATAATAATAATGCCGAATCTATTCTATTTGTATCATCAATTTGTTTGCAAGTAGGGAATATGTAATTAGTTATGATCTACCCGATTGTGTATTACGTGTACTTGTCTATATCTAAGTTTTGTTGAAATGCTTTTTAATACTGGTAAAACTTGCAATGTAATTTAGCTTTCGGGCTACCATTTTGAAGTTGTCTAATAAAAATCATTCTACTACTACCATTCTATTTATATACCACTTACATTTTGTTCAGGAAGAATAAGTTATTGAAATTCTTACGACTGAATTATTTTAATTTGAAGTAGCTATGAAAACTGTTGGCTATTTCAGTTTGGGCTTTACCTTGCCCTACTTCACATTATTTCCCTCATCCTTTTATAAACAAGTGCACTTCTAAAGGCTAAGATGAATATATATCGTTTTCCTATGTAACTTACATTTCCACAAACAAAAAGGATAAACCTGAAAGCCCATGATGGGGAATGAGTTTTCTCAGTAGAAATTAACCATCCAAGAGTAACATGAAAACAACACATTGTGTAATCAAGGTTTGAAAATAAAAGGCCTTCATTTAGGCATCATTAGAGAGGAGTAAGAAAGGACAAACAATATTATCAAATGTACTGTAAACAACACAATACAAGAGAATACACATGAAAAAGGGGAAAAAAACACCCTGAAATGAGCAGTCTGAAAATTTGTTAAGGGAAAGATTACTGAAGAAATGGAGTATGAAACGGTCTTAGGGTGTTCAAGCATAAGATGAAAGAAAGTGAATGAAACATCAACTTACCTTTAAGTCTCTATGGACTACTCGTTTTTGATGACAGTACTGTACAGCAGACACAATCTACAAAAAAAGGAAACAATGTTTTTGTTGAAAATTTAACAATTGTTTTAATACCTGCTTTAATGAAGTTATATTGGTTGTCATTAAGGCATAGAATTGCATTAAAGATACTTTTGCTTGTTTACAAGGCTTTTCAATACCGGTAGTCAAACTCCAAATTGTTTTTGTGAATTATTATCTTCTCATTACAGCATATTATCTAGAATATAATAAGTAGTTCAATAACATAAATCAGGAGGCCAATGAAAAACAAAAGTACTCTGGAGTGATTAAACATCAGGAGGCATCGGGTTTCCGATTCTGTCAAACGTGCATGCATTTATTTCTGAAAGCAATACTTTTCTTGCTGTGAAATATTGTGAAATTCACATTTCAATTCAATTGACAAGCGAAAAGGGAATGAGCATAGACAATGTATGTACATGGCCTCAGGACTCTTGGTTATTACATCTCCATAGTCTTAAAGGGATAGTCTACCCTACTCTACCTAGGTTTAGATGTAGGCCTCTATATATATTTTGGTTTTAAAGATTACTACTACATGACCAAGTTTCCAACAGTAATTCAGTCCAAGTCATTGATTTAAAACAAACAATCAACACTGATTTGTACTCTGTAAGTTCGGAGTATAGATTAATCATTTGCAAGCTATTTCCAAAAATTGAGACAAACAGAAGTTCTCTTTATTGTAATTTTAATGAGACAGAATTGAATAAGGTAACCAGTGTATTATTAGTCTACTTTATGATTCAAATTATTGGAAATTTTGCTCTTTAAATTAATGCACAAGTAACAAAAAAGTATTGTGTAAGTGTAATGAATGCTAATAAACTGCACATGTTCCAATTATTGGAAGGTTATCAGATTTTGCAAATTTACTCAACTTCAGCATGGATTCAGAGGGTTATTTACCCTAACTTTTGTACTTGAGAAAATTTGTTTTCACCAATAAGCACTCAATATTTCCGAGGGGGACTTTTCCTTTAAAATGGAAAATATGATGAGCTTGAGAGGAATGTCAATATGCATTAATGGAAGAGGTCTCTTCCTTGTAGCCACTACTTGTGACTGTATCAGACACTGAGCCTAAACAACATCTTTGTACGCCGTGTAATTCAATATCCAAAAAGCTTTAGAGACGAAACAAGAAATTATGAAATCCAACAGCATCATTCTATCCAAACCCCATCTTAAATTGCTTGATGAAACCGAGTCTCTTGACGTCACATCTCCCTGCCAAGGCTGGTCTCTCAATAATGCTAGAATAAGCAGCTTTCGAGGCCGCAATATATCTTTTCACTTAAACGATCACAATTGCCAGCGGAATAGAATTGAATGAAATAAGGATGCTTGAAAGTGCATCCATGACACTGAAATGATTTCACCTTGGGAAGCATTAAGGCATCACAGTTATGACTGAGTTTACACTCCCATTTCCGTATGCAATATATAGTCTGTTATATCCAAAAGCCTATTAAACAAAGCTCATTTTTCATCATAACATTTACCCAGGGGAATGAAAATAATCCAGTAATTGGTCATGTCATAAATGAGTTGTCAATTGAAACTACTTGAAATTTCTGAAAAATATGAAAATAAATTACTTTCCATCGATCATAACAATCACTCACATTTTCACTGCACTGGTGTCTCTCTCCCTAATATTGACCAATCACACTAATCACTACTATACACGTATAATTAGGATACAAGGATCCTAGTATCACATGTAAGTATTATTGACAAGGTATGTGTGCCAGAATAGTTCACTAGCTCCAGCCTGAAGTGTCCTTGTCATACAAGTACCAAGTATCAACTTGGTAATTGATATAGGAGCATATATACAATGTAGCATTACATAATGCATGATTGCTATTTTGATGCGAAAGAAAATCATGCTTCCTTGATGATTGGAAAATTGTGGTGTATTCAGTTCGCTATAATTTCTATGTTACAAAGTGTCTGGGCCCAAATGATTCTGAAACTTGCCACTTCATTTGCAATTATCATAATTTAGTTTATATCCCATAAAGTCCTGCTATTGTCTACTAATTGACAATTACCAATATGTAATTCAATATAACACTATTTAATATCTACATACGAGACTATAAACAGTTTGTGTATATACACATCACTCCCATCTCCCCCAAAAAAACAAAATACATAAAATTATCAAACAAGGAAAATCCCATAAATAAATACAATGAGTTCATTTGATGAAGCCAATAGCAACTGATACCATTGTGCATTGAAATATAAGTGCTAGTCTATAAATCCCTATTTTTCATATTAATTATTTTCTTGTGAAGCATTATAAGAAGGGGAAAAAAGATGGTCATACTTGTCTGAACTTGGCCCTGGCTTCTTTCTCCTTCATCCTTCCATGTGCTACAAGATAGTCAAAGACTTCACCTCCGCTGGCATACTCCATTGCAAGGTATAACGTCTTGTCCGTCTCTATCACCTCAAACAATTTCACTGCAATGTACAAAAAAAGAAAAATACAATTCAAATATTTTTCAAAAACGAAAACTGGAACAGGGAATGAAACAGAGATTGAAAAAAGTAATCTGAAAATAAGAGAAGTTCACCAACATAAGAACAGGATGAGGGATAGACTTGGTAAATGGAGGAGATGATGTGAGGTAGATACTATTCATTACCTCAATCCAATTGGACTGTTTACATCTAGTTTCACTCTAGTCACTGTCATCATCGAGCAGATAAATCATCTAAACTCAAAACATTAGTTGGAAAATGACATTATAACTGCTCAGCTCGCACGCTTTAACAACATCCAGCAGACACAGCCGGAAGTTGGCAAATATACATGACGTACATCACACACTGAAAACCTGGTATATGATGGTTTCACAAATAAATTGTAGGAATTGTATGTACTCTATATTTGCCTTCTGACGCAAGGACCTGATTTCTAAATTGAAGGAAATTGAAGAGCTCTTCATCACTCTGTTCCACGGGTTGGAAACTTGATAACAAGTCTCTTCAATGTAACACGAAACTTATAATCAAATAAAAATCTAAAGATGACTTGATTCCTTCTATTTATTCTTTTTTTTAGCCCTGAATAAAACAACTGTTCAATGTATATTTTGGAAAATGAGATACGACTGTCTCTGCTTCACAAGAGCAATCTTTAACCATTCAGACAGCTCCTGGACAAAAATAAAGGTAATTGAAGGAAGTAAATTCTGAAGGCATGTTTCTAAAATCAGAATTCCTAATTCCTAATTCCTAATTCACCTAGTTTGGATGAAAGATACACAAGCTAATTATGCCAAGTAGACATCTAATATAATAACATCCACCTATGGAACTAGTACTGAGAATTGTGAAGTGTAGTACAGGGAAAATGGCCCATTGGATCAATGTACCAGAGGAGGCCACTGGGAAGGAATAAAAATACCCAGCATTGGAGCTGTGCTCAATCATGCGACATTGAATGGCTGTTATTCCAATTAACCACAGTCTAACCGCTATCTTCAGTAACAATTGCATCCATTTCAAGGAATATGCTTAGAGGGAAGGGGGGGGGGGTTCATCTCTAATGAATGTATGTTGTGTCACTGCTGAGTAATGAATTCTCTTTCAATCGATGTTTTGCATATACCTTTCAATAATTACAATCATTTTCTACTTCCACCATATGTTCATCATCAAGCATCAACTTTTGAAGTAATTTTGTCTTTAATATAACAATGTTTGTGAGATTTAATTGAAGGGTAGTCTCAAAGTAAATGGGAAACATTGTCCCTTTTTTCCTTCAAATTCAACAATACTGTCATCAACGTTCATAACGGTAGGAAAAATGAACATCTTTCAAAATTCTTTTTTTCATTATCAAATCAAATTAAATCCATTTTTTTCGCAGGAAATTTTCATTCACTTATTTTCAATTTATTGCCATCTGAACCAATGATTACTAGCTTGATCTTGAAGCAAAGTAACATTGAGTGAGATTGGGCCAGTCATCTTTCCAATGATCATCTACACAATAGCACATCTCATACTGCTTTCTATGAATCCAGACGATAATGAGAATGCAATGAGCATATGGGTAGTTCCTATCGGTGGTAATCAATGGTCAATTTGAGATGACGTCAGCTTGCTCAGAAAATGACGCTCGTGGTATTATTGGAATTCTAAGCATACATGTAACTACATGTATACTATGCTTCATGTAGGCCTATAATGTCACTAAGGTATACATACATGCATGCAAGGACAATTATCACACAATGCTCACATAGACTTGCCAATCTGTAAACAAATAACATACTCTATTGAAGCTAACAATACTGTACATACATGTACAGGTATGTGAGTCCCCATCTACATGTATATGTTTTTTAATGAGTATTACTTTCACAATTTTGATTGACGTCTCAATAGGAAAGTCTTGAGAATAACAATATTGGATTCATATTAACAATGGAGGGTAAAAGAAACAAAATTTGATTCTGAAACATCTCAATATTTATTTTTCTTGCAGATAATGGAAATATGAATAAGGATTTATGAAATCAGGAGAAAAAAATATGACAGTAATGAGAACTGGAGAGAGGAAAGATACAGAGAAAGAGGGAGAGATAGGGGAGAGGTGATCAAGAAAGAGGAAGACATGGAGGAAAAGTAAGGGGTAGAAAGACAAAGAGAGAGGGGAGAAAGAAAAAGAGAGGGAATATAATCTAGGCGCACAGTAAAGTGTGTTGTGGCGCCTTGTCTCCATCCAATCTCCCTCTTTTGCATGGCCCATGCAAGCTTCATTGAGCATTGGTAGAAGATAACAGGCATAGCTCCATCCTCTGACTGACCCTGAGGCAGGTGATGCGCTCCTTGGTAAATAGAGGTGGTATTTGAACATCCCCAATTCCTCCTATAACCCATCACCACTCACAAAGTGTAGCAGAAGCTTTTTAAGTTGCTTCCTACAGGACCTTAGGGACTATATACTAGTTGTCACAGCAAGATAGTACGGAGGACTCTATCATGACGATACACTATCAAAATGTATTACACTATTCTCAAATATTCCTGTACCTCATGCGCATTATTGATCAGAGGCCACCATGGATATAGCAGGCAAATATTGAAACAGGGGTTTAACACAACATACTTGGCTACCAAGCGTGCTATGTCAGCTGATGTGATACAAGAAATAACTGTTATGTAAATATTTCCATCAAAATTACAAAATAAAAAATACTGTTCATTAAGAACAGGATCCTTTATATAAATGTTTGTCTTTTCGATCACATTTTCATTTTCTTTAAAAGGACAAAAAAATACTACATGAATTTACAACACGGAAATAGCAACTATTACTGTGCAATAATATCAGTACATCAAAGAATCAAGATTCTCGGCCTTTGTATCACATAATATCTTTTAAACTTATAATTTTAAGTCAAAATGGAAGAATCATAAAAAACTAATTCTTATCTTCTTAAGATGTGAAAGGAGTACACTATACAAATCAAGTTACAATACAAATTACCCATTTAGTATACAATGTATCCAATAAAGCTTGAAGACAAACTTGCATTTATGGTTAGATATCTTACATTTGTACTAGATTCAACATAATCATAATATCTATAATCTTAAATTAATAAAAACAATTAAAAAAAACTCTTTCAATTTTCAACTTTCACAAAGCACAACCAGCTGCATAAAATATGTGATGTAGTGGGGGACAACTTTCCGATTTGTTGCAACATACAAAATAACTAAAATTCAGGAGGATCTTTTCTCTTTAGAGGACTTATAGTAATATGCTATCCATAGGATATTTTGATTGGTGCCCAAAGGAAGAAGGCGCTTAGTAGAAAAACAGAAATTAATATTTGTGTACAAGACAGTTGGAGGAATTATCTGCGACTATGTCACAATCCCCTGATCAAACTGCCAATATGAGATTCGCAAAGACTCATTGATCTCATATTTTACAAATTCATAAATCTCTTATCATCGGTTTGATTTATTTCAAAGTTTTGCAAATGTTCTGCTTTCATATAAATGAGCTTATTACAAGGATTGGATTTATCTTTGAATACATGACTACTATGAGACATGTATGAAGTCAATAAATCCTTTTACACTTGCAATATACTGGAAGAATGTGTAGGGATTATCAGTAAAGAGATACTCCCAGGCAAGAACATTACATAATTATGATTCTCAACATTTTTATCAAAGCTCTATCCAATTTTGCATAAACTTTAATAAATTCATACTTGGAGTGGAAATTTTCCTGTTTTATCCTCTATGGATACAATATACTGATCTTAATTCTCTCTGAGACTGGCTTAAAGAAATCCATATGTGTACTATCATCTGATCACCATCCTAAATATCATCACCCACACAACAGTTTCAGGCTGTGGACAATCTCTACATTATTCTCTTTGTATATTATATGTAACTTTATCCTACTCCAAAGGCGATTTATAGTGATGGTCCCAAATAAATTCAGCATGCTTGTGTTGATTAACTTCTACAGCTACATATTTACTTGAAATCCACTGCTTACCCATTTTACAGGGATGAAAAGACAAAGAGATTCAATATGTGCTGTGTACTTGTTAAAGTGACTCAACTTTTTGAAAATAGAATAATTCCATCTTTTATGATTTTTTAAAAATACAAATATTGCATTATACAACAACTAATAGCGAAAATAACAATTATGTTATTATCATTTTTTGAAAACCAGATGGGTGATTTGTAAATAACATGATAGCTTGAAGTTCTATCTAATATTAAACTCATGTTTGCCAAAAATTAAATTCTATTTTTTTTAAAATAAATTCCTATCAACAATCATCTGAAATACAGGCAATAACATGTTATGGCATCCAGAATGCTTTTGAGTTATATTTTATTACATGCAGAGAAGAACATCCATGAGGATGAAGAATGACTTGATTAGTTTATACCAAGCCCTTTTTAGATGTTGTATTTTAGATGTTGCATTTGATAAATTGGAAGCAGTACTAGAGCTTGAGAAAAGAGAGTTATAAATAAAATGGCACTCTTTGAAATTATGGTAACGATTGAAAACTATTTATGGATAGAAAAACAATTAATCATGAAAGGTGAGCTAAGAGAAGAATGAAGGAGAGAAGAATGAAGGAGAGGAGAAAATCCAGCTAACAAACAGCACCAAAAGTCCTTAGGGTACATTAAGTTTGTTTCTAACCGATCAATGACTAATCACTAATCTTACTGTAACCATGGTGAGATGATGCCTTGGTAATGGCTAAGCTTGGTTACCATGGAGACAATATGGAGGTGATGTCATCACCTTAATAAACCATGATGGTAACTCATTTAGATGGGATCCTCAAATAACCATGGTGCTTCCTGCATACTAGATTTCATAATAATAGATGTGATCAAGCTTTATGCATGGATTAGATAGGGACAAGCTTATTTGTGAGGTAAGTTAACTGCACATTATTATTTCCAATCTCCAGTTGAGAAGGAAATTGATTGACACTATACTGTTAAAAAGAGTTGGTACCTTTCTGGCTCTCATGATAGAAGTGAAGAGAGGAAATAAACTCCTTCAATACTAACTTGAGAGCACAATGATTCTATCGGTTGACAGTGTATGATACATCAAACAGTAACTATCTCTAATGCATGAACATTATGCAATGAATATCGTTATCGAGACAGTAGGAATTTTATGTACTTACCTATATTTGGATGGTCTAGTAATTTCATAATTTTAACTTCTCTGTACACCTGTTGAGATACAAAAGGAAAATGAAATTAGTCAGTTTTTCAAGCTATGAATACAGCAAATAGGAGAAAATAACACTGCCATGAATGAAATTAACATATTTTCTGTTATGCATTACTTTGTGATTTGGTTAGTTATTGATACTGCTTCTACTTATCAGTATTTCTGTGTAAGTACCTGTAATTTTACCAGTCTTTCACATTTCTGATTGACATATACTTACCTTTATCAACTTATGATAGTGTATCTTAAATATGCATAAAATATTGCAATATTCTAATGTAGACTATTATGAAAACTTAATAAATAAATCAATCAATAAAGCACTTGCACTTGGAAAGAAACTGGCAATTCTGGCATGAATATAATAATCCTGTGATTATGCCTATAACCCAAAGTCAATCAAGTGCCTAGTAGTACTAATGCACTATGGACTTAAAGTGATTTATCAAAGGGTCGATTTCACCTGGAGATGTAATATCCTAATGATAAAGGCACTAAAGCTTTATAGTCTCAACCAATGACCTTTTGATCTCATCAGGTCAGATGCTGTGGCAAGGTAATCAAAAGGCATGTACCAGCATATGCTCTAACCATAGAGCGATTAAAACAACTTCAAGAAGACAATAACACCTCAAATCAATCAAATGTAATTATCCCTGCGTACTTCATTTATCATTTACTTTCACTAATTCTCCCTGCATGGTCTGGATCCCCTGCCTTCTTTTCAAAGTGAAAGGGTTAACAAATTCTGGATATGAATCTGAAAGACAGGAAAACAAAGTCGACAGCAGGGTATCATACATCCCCAGTGATCTCTGTATCGATTATGCCCTGAATGTTCATGCTTCAAAGGTGATCGAATCTCTGGGTGATTGAAACGGCCCGGGAGGCAGAAACAAGACCTCAGTAAGATTTAGAGCAATCAATGAAGAACACTTGACAAAATATTGCATATGTGCCATGCTCTGCAATTGCTTTATTTCTCATCTCAGGAATTTGAAGACATGTCCTTTAACATGCCATGAGAAATGACAGTGTGTTACTATACTCCCAATGCTTCTACTCATATTCATGAGATTTCGAATCGATGCGAATGAAATTCTAAATTCTCTACCGGAGTTTCTATATGTCAAGCATAATTGGACAGTTGCCCTTCATTGAGAATGATGGTTGCTCATATTACTGTGATATGTTCTGTATCTTGGTATTTTCATCAAACTTTCATTCCATTCAGACATATCTCATGGCATTTTCCTGACCTTTTGACTGTCAAACTTTGAGGGTCTGCCAACATACAACAGAAAATCATATGCGTAGGCTTTAGAGAAAATCTGCACAATTTCTTTAATCATCCAATGGACTGAATGTGCTAATACATTTGAGGTAAAAGATTTCATTCATGTCCTCTACCCCTTTCCCTGAGGGATAGGCCTCAGCTCTAGCATGACTCATCATCTTAAATCAGTAAGGTGAGCAAAGGGTTTCCCCTCTCATATTTTGTCTTTTCCCCTTCCCCCCTGAATTTCTGATATGTGGCACGAGGTCTACGAAGAGCGTGTGTTTACTGCATATTCTTGGCTTGATTCAATGCTTAAAAACAAGTGACCAAGCAGGCTATGATAACTTCTCTTTTATGTGAATGAAGAGATGATTTGCACCATTTTGACACTTTTGGCAAGAAACAGAATTTCTATCCTTCTGAGAATGAGCTTACCACAATGAAATTAAAACACATTAAACCTTGGTCCTAAAAAAACAAAAAAAGATTGTTCATATTTCGTATTTTGTGAAAATCTCAAGGCATAATTGGTTTTCTAGCTGTAGGCTATGATTAGAATATGTTTAATCCTGCTATCATTTTTGACACCATATTCCAAAGTTCTGATTTGACCACTAAGTTTACATCTAAAAGACACTTCTCAAGTTCTTTTTAAAAAATATTTCCTTGTGTATAAAACACAAACATGAAATTTTGAAGTGACAATGAAAAAACATTAAAGAGCGGTGAGCAATTTAGCCCTAGAAAGCTCTGAAAGATGTCTGGAAACTTGAAACAAAATCAACCAAAATTGTAGCATCTACTACAGAAATCCTAAAAGAACTGTGTGTTCTAGTTCTAGTAGCATTGGAAGAATAAGATGAATGAGGGGAGATTCATTGAAATCTTAAGTGTCTTATTGAAAGAAAGCCTGTGTCCAAAATTCATAAGTACAATGTGGCTTCAGTATTGCAGGGTGACGGTCTGAACAGGAATATACCCACACCCATGAAACATCGGTTCGTCAAACTGCTGTAGGTTGTGTGTAGAGAATAGTAATGACAGATGATGTACATACCCACAGCCCACACGACATGTAGGTGTGATGGGCCATTTATGTGACTCATTGTCAATAACAATGAGATCGAGCCCTTTGACCTCTTCACTGCCAATTGTATGTCAACAGACTCATTTAGACCAAGGCAAATCAAATACAATTATACTACAGGGCAGTCAATAGTATCCATATTCCTATGTCATTACATACATATACTATGGTCCTCATAGCGTTAATTGATCCAATTTTAATTCAACGTGGTCCCCTAGGGAATTGATTAAATGCTTTTGCGCCTTTATAATTACGGCCGGCACACACACATACATAGCTTTGTAGTGCATGGTAGGAAATTCACAGATGCATGATAATGAAGTGGGTCATGTTTAGGTAAATAGTGGACTTTAGTGGTACAATTTGAATTCACACCTCTTTACTATTAGATGATATTATTATGCATGGCAGTTACACATGCCCTGATTCATTTCAAACAGATTCCCTTGTAATGTATACCGGTAATGAGAATTTAACAGAGTGGACTTTAAACAATTCAAACCAGGCAGAAATGTACGCTAGAACCAGAATCCTATTTCTAAAATGTCCAGGTGTTTGTTTCATGTTATTCAGACATAAAATGCTAATACTAGCAATATGGGCAGTTTCCAATAGGCATGTGCACATTGTACATTATACATGCATATACATAATTAAACAAGCAAACCTCATAATAATAAAAGGACAAATTAATTGGCTGTCAATAATCATCAGACACACACAAGTGAAGAATTACCACTCAAAACATGTGGTTGAACGAGCAAGTGTGCTTACAAAATGGCGACTGGCTGGAATGGAATACATAAAAGATTAAATAAAACTCAAGGCAAACATATGAATAAGTCCAAAGAAAATTATGTAATTAGTATAATAAGTAATCTTATTGAAATAATAGAGGCCCAGCTCTTTCAATGCATATTAGGTGATCCAACTTTTAAAATCTATCCCTTTTCTTTCAATAATTTCTACAGCAAATGGGAAAAACCTAGAAATTATATAAAATATTGATTGTTTACTTTAAAATCACACCCTTTGAATTCATGGATATAACATTGTTTTGATGTCTGAAGGAAACTTGGCATTACCACATTCATTGAACAGTTTAAAAATCTTTGTTCAAGAGGGAATAGTGGTTTTCATAAATCCCTTTCAAGATTGTAACCTTGCACTTTAGTCTTTTCAGTCCACTGCAGATATTTATCTTGAACATACTGAACAAATATGCATTTATTGAAGAAGCAAACTACACCAAACATAGAGGACTAAATATCATTTGGTAATTAATCATTCATTTTCATTCAAATGCATTGATTGTGAAGTTGGTAGGCACTTGGCACAAACAATTCCATACAAAGTATATCATGCAAATAGACATTGTTACGTGGGAAATCTTTTGCAGATTGTTGATGCATGTAAGAATGATTTCATTTTCATCACTGACAGACATGCAGTCCTTGAAATCATGTTTACACATAAAATTCAGGAACAAAATTGCAAATCTTTAGTAATAACTACGTTTTGTACAAAGATATGCCTTAACCAGATAAAAAAGAAAAGGATCTCAGAAGCTATGTTATAATTCAAAGTTGACATTGATTATTTTATAGCACCTTGCTAGGAAAGGATGGAGAAGATTAGGTAGAGTGTAATCACGGAGGAGCATTAAAATGAAAACTGTGCATGTAAAGATGCCGTAATCTCATCTAATAGCAGAGTAAAAATGATGACATGGGCCTTGCCTAATATCAATCTGCCTAAGATGAGATTTAAGCGCTACCAAATGTCAACATGCCTATTAGCTCATAGGTACATTCATCTTGCAGTCAGTACACAAGATCTAGACGTCACTCGCCAGCCAGATGAATGCAGGCAGGCCAGGGTGGCCTTTCAGTCTCTTGGTTTGCCTGTCTGTAGGCAGGAGGGGGTGTCCTTCATCAGGAACATCTCTCATCAAATTAGCATTGAAATAATTATATAATATATATGAGTAATCTATCATTAATCATTGCAGCAGTTTTGACAACATTCTAAACAAAATCAACAAATTCTCAAGAAACCATCGCTAACTACCTATAAAAAGTAGCTTATGAAATATATCTATCTACATGTACAAGTATTGTACACGTAGCTGTAGAAAATTGATACTTTATAGGACTATAATCTAATTAATGGTAATTTGCAATTTTTCTTTTATTTTAACAACAAATCATTATCTACTCCGTCTTGGACATGAACTACAGTTTTTGTTTTGATGATTTAAACATACCATGATCATAATTCTTTTCATTCCTGCAGTAAACAATACTAATGCTAGAACATGTTGGGCTTTTCCTGTTGCAGCAACATGTTTAATGTTAGCAATTGTTAGGGAATTCATTGCCAAATTATGCATGTCACTCAGCCCAGTGCTCTTCTACCCTCCTTATAGTGATACTTGCTGTCTACAAATAAGACGGAGGGATGCCGGAATTGCCGATCAAAAACAAATTTCAGGCGACCCTCTGCAAATTTGCAGAGGGCACAGTTCACATGAAAGCACACACAATTTTGGGCAAATGTCATTTGTACTTCAACACATGGCTACGAGGCATGCATAAATATGCCCCTCTACAATTCCCTGCTACATATAACATACCATACCTGGCTCTATCGCTCGTAGTACATGGATTCTACATCACCCATATGGTTCAATGTGTTGCACCGACTGCATTAATACAGCGCATGAGATATACGCCTACAAACAAGTACATGTACATGTATATATATGTAGTGTTATGTCTTGATAGTGTTCTGGAGAGGTGCACTTCTTCCTCATGAATTACTAATAAATAGGTCCTTTGGTTCAAATTAATAAGTTTTGTTTGTCCTTGAATTGCATGACTTCAAAATAGTTGTCAGAATGGAAAAATTTAACTATTGACTATTTTCTTGTAATATTAGAATAAATGTAATGTTCTCAATATTGTACTAATGATTCAGAATGGGACAAAAATTTGAAGTCAATCATGCAGCTCACAAGATATTTGTAATTTCGACATTTTCACTATCTCCTTATGATATAGAGTTTGAGTAAATTGTACAATGTTGGAAGAATATCGACAGATTACTGCTCAACAAAGCTGAATGTCAGAACTGCCTACTAGTTTTTTCCTTGGTTTATGTTTGCCAGAAAGAAGTTAGTAACCAGGCAGGACAATTATTGTAATTACCTCCAAATTTCATTTTGTGGTTGCACAATTTAGTTGGCGTTTGGTTTCTTGATTGCCTGGTAGCCATGATGATGAATATGTCACTTTAGAATGCTGAATGCTATTGCCTTTATTACCAGAACTAGTATGTAATTTGCTCATGCTTTCATGTCTGATGGATGGCTGGCTTTAATTGAGTCATTTTTCTTTTAGTAAAACACAAGAGAATATTTTGACTGTTGAGAGCTAAAAGGGTGGTAGCTCTGTGTTAATGTATATGAGTTAACACTATTCTGACTCTTAACAGACAATTTCATGAAAGTCTGTTTCAGTTCAATTTGACTGACAAATGGAAGATATCAGGAATGTCAAAAACAAATGTATCTTACAAATGTATTCATAATAAGTGCTAGCTGCATGTAAACATGTTTACCAACCCCCCCCCCCCCCCAGGAAAACAAAAACAGATCAAGCTCCGATTCAACTAGATATATGATTAATGGTTGCATTGTTGCATGTCCACCTACATACCTTCCACAGCAATGAATCATAACTTCATGTATAGGGTTTCAGGGAATTCCCTGGTACACTTTGTTTTGTTGTTTAGTTGGTTGACATTAATGTTTTTGTGTTAATTCACTGAATTCTACATAAGTAAATAGTTTTAAATGATCAAATATTGGAATTGCAAGTGCAATAATAAGCATATAATATATGACTTTGTTGTTGTTAGGGGAAGGGGGGGGGGTGGATATTCTAAATTTCTAATCTATTACATGGAAGTTGTTCCTATTCATCATCCCAATCTCCAAGCTCCATACTATAGGCCTTCACGTAGGCCAACTTATGCGTTCATTTTTGAGGTCACAGAATTTCTGATTCACCAAGTTTTTAATATATATATGAAACCCTTTTCTGCAGACTTTTTTTCTTCACATTTCCATTGTAAATGATCAACAAACCTTGTTTTGACTGGCTCTCATGAGCAACAAAGGCTATGTGTCCTCCATGGCTGACACAAATAAGCTTCCTTCAGAAATGATAAAGGCCGACCATTCAAAGTGTTCACCACACAATGTCAGAAGTGACAACAAACTTGCAACAGAAATGGGCTACAAAAACACAGGCCAGCCAGCCTCCCATAGTCTTCACAAAGTTGCAATGCTATGACCAGAGCCAGAGCTAGCTACATTTAAAATCTCTTCATTCCAGAAATATATGGGTTAAGTGAGGTGAAATGTAGCAACAGCTGGCGGTGTGGTCATTTCTTGGATGGGAGGAGCTCTGAGTGAGGGAAATGAAGTAGAAGAGCAATGAATGAAGGAGGAAAATGTTGCGATGGGGATAAATCACTCCCATCTCCATTCCTCTGCATCCCTTGAGATGGGCTAAGAATGAGTGGAAAATATGCAGACATAAATGTATGTACCCATACAAATAACCAACCTTTAAAGCACTTTTTAAAGCCAGGAAACAATTTAAACATTAACGAAATTAATAAAAAACTCATGAACAAAACATGAATGAGCTTAGAGAGGGTGTAACTCAGGCCTCCACACTCAAGGAGGTTCCAAGGTGATTACATGTATAGCCAGCAAGCCATCTCATATTCACAATGACCAATAACAATACTAAAAAAGTATAAAATGCCCCCCCCCCCTTGTAGTGTCTATTCATTTTTTACTGCAGTGGATGTCAAGAGAATATAGGCCTACACAATCAATGGGACAGCTAATAGACAGGTAACTTGAAAACGTATGCATGACATGAATACTACAACTGTCTGATTTATAAATGAAGAGCTCAGGTAAGGAACTGTTCTGAGGTAGACCACATCCTGTTATTGAGTGACGGAAAAGATATGGACATCTGACCTACTTCTACCTACGACACTTTCACATATAAAAAATTAACTTACAGAAGAAATTAAGTCGGTTCAAAAACGTAAGTATGTACTGTAATTAGAGTGACATGTCATCCGAATAAAAACAGCACTGACTTAGCACAGTTATCCTAATGAACTACGCCCCCATCCCCCCATCGGTTAGTGCACAGGGATAAAATTATACGACTATGTTCAGCTAACTCATATGAGATACCTAACATTCACAGGGCAAAAATTTGTACAACTTTCTCAAAGATGCCTAGAATAGAATCTCATTAGAGGGACATTGTACAAAATCACCTTGCTCCCCTCTACTCCTACGCTGCCTGCCTGCCTGCAAGTCTTTCTCCTTAATTTTGTGCATGAGTGACAGTCACATCAAACAGTGGCAAGAAGGGAGCCATCTGACAGTCAAGTACAAGCACAAAAGTCGGTCTGCTCTGACGTCAAACTAGTCACATGGGACTGAAAACATTCACTCCTTTACCCAGACTGTTTGGGAATGACTCAAGCTTGTACCCCTGGTAATTTTCTTTATCAATTTCGAAGATGATACTCCCATGCGTCACAATACCGTGTTAAAAGTTCAAAGGCAGAGTCATTGGTATGAAGGTAATTTTTCAAATGAAGATTCAATATGTATGTCCACTTTCAATGTCAATGGAAATAAAACCATTGTGAGGCAGGGGTTACTATATAGGAAGGTGATATTTCCCACTCAAATTTTTGTTGATAAACTTGCATTTTCTTCTGTTTCTTTAATTGTTTTGGCTACTTTGTTGGGTAATTAAGTCTTGACATCTCATTCACATTGTTTGCTTTTCATGTTTTATTGAATCTTCTTGCTAAATTGTCTGTACATTAGTTTGACCCCCCCCCCCTCCCCCTTTCAAAGTACCTGTTGTCGAGCAACCAGTTTCTTCTTGACAAAATATGCAAAAAGGGCTTTCTTTCATTTTTGAAAATAACCAACATCTTAGTTACAATACCCTCTTTTGGTGGAATATATATATAGATATACTATTTGTGTCGAGAGTTGCCAGTAGGAGTGCAAATTACATGAACAAATCAGGCTGAATAATTGCTTTTATGTTGAATGTTTCCACCTACTGACTGATACACTAATACTGTTTATGGTATCACATTGGATTTGAATAGATATTGGGGTTGAATATAGAACTAAAAGAAAAACTGCAAAGATTCTTGAGGGCGGCCATGTACACCCACTCTTTAATCCTTTTACTCACTTGACATTTGTATTTTTCTGACATTTAAATCAGCCAATGAACTGTTTATTAGTGGAAGTGATAGCAATCTTGAATATTGTCTGTCACTTTGATCCATGCCATTTTTTACCTAAGTTTTTATACAGGTTGCTGAAAAGCCTACACAAACTTCCAACCAATCCAACTTGAACTGTACAACTATATAGATAGACTGCGTGATTCTGATACACATGGAGCAATCTGATCTAATGTTAAGGACAAAGAATTTATCCACTACCTACATGTACTTCTTTAGCTCACTTTATAAACAATTTAAGAAATTTTGAAAATTGCTTGAGAAGTACTGCTGCAATTACTTTGTCCATTTGAAGCTTAAAGATGAAGTTGAGTTGTGGTCATGCGATTGCATTATGAAAGAAACGGTGTGGAACCGACCAGAAAAGGTTGATCATCTAGCATCTATAAGAATGTGTGTGTATGTGTGTGTGTGTGTGAAATCCTTTTACTCACTTGACATTTGTATTTTTCTGACATTTAAATCAGCCAATGAACTGTTTATTAGTGGAAGTGATAGCAATCTTGAATATTGTCTGTCACTTTGATCCATGCCATTTTTTACCTAAGTTTTTATACAGGTTGCTGAAAAGCCTACACAAACTTCCAACCAATCCAACTTGAACTGTACAACTATATAGATAGACTGCGTGATTCTGATACACATGGAGCAATCTGATCTAATGTTAAGGACAAAGAATTTATCCACTACCTACATGTACTTCTTTAGCTCACTTTATAAACAATTTAAGAAATTTTGAAAATTGCTTGAGAAGTACTGCTGCAATTACTTTGTCCATTTGAAGCTTAAAGATGAAGTTGAGTTGTGGTCATGCGATTGCATTATGAAAGAAACGGTGTGGAACCGACCAGAAAAGGTTGATCATCTAGCATCTATAAGAATGTGTGTGTATTGCAAGGTTCTGGAATCATCAAAATGATAAGAAATTTGGCCAAGTCTTGGTAAAGTTACAAACACTTGCACAGAAAGATGTATATGGACTACACGAACACGTGGCGTAAAAAGCCGGCCCCCGATTTTTACGATGTTACATGCATATTTAGAATATGAAGGCATTTGAAGAGCCATGCTTTTCAGGGAACATGTCTTAACTGATGTTCATCCGCACTTGCATAATAAGAATGAGTAATGCTCACAAATTATTTTTCACCTCTTCCCAGAACTCAACCTTCTCTTTAACTTCTAAATGTCACATAAAACACAGCTAGGTCTGTATTTTCAATTCTGTTTTCCACAACAAATTATAGAAAACAAACTGACCAATATTAAACAAGTAATGAAATACCACGATCCTAACTGTGCATTAAAGAAAGGATTGGGAAATATTCTTGAAAAAAAGAGAAACAAAAATGGAAATCACAAATTATAAATAGTATTTAGACACAACATTGTTGAGGACTGGAAGAAAACAAATTCTCACCTTTTGTAAACTACTAGGATTCAGTTGTGTTTTGTCGATGATCTTGATTGCAACCTGTAAAATAAAAGTAAGAAATAAGAGATATTAATGCATGAATTGATATTTCTTAAAAAAGAAAAGTTATTCACTAAGTTTGAACTATATAAAGCATTAGGAAAGATTGTATGATTTGTAGAAATAAAGAGATGAGACCGAAATTTCTAAGATGAAATAAAAGAAAGTTCAAGAGAGAAAATAAACTACATGTAGCGATCACATCACACCAATCTACAGTAAGCAAAAGGGTCATACTGAATTTTGTTTATGAATTTAATAAAGTCTTGCCGCAAACAGAAATAATCATTCCTAGGTTTGATCTAATATAGTTCAAGTGCTTGTGGCACAAATGGATCACTTTCTTGCTTCGGTTATATTCTTTTTACCTTGACCAATGAAACACAACCAAACAGCATGGGTTATACTAAGAAAAGGCACAGATTGACTTATGCACTTTATTCAGGCTGAGATGCCAGCTGATTGCCTTAAGGTTATATAGAAGGGTCATTGCATGAATTCAAAGGAGAAATATGCAACAAACAAACTTAAATGTCATGATAGAGACCAAAAGTATCACAAAACCATAAAAATCACAAGAGAAAGTAGTCAAATAAAATGTCTTCCAACATGGATATGTGGATATGTAATATTACATGGACATGTTCATGTATCAAACATGCACAGATGGCAGTTTTCACTAGATCCAGAGGTAAGGGGGGAAATGTCTGATTTAAAAATCACTCATTCATAATAGCTAGTATTAGCTACATGTAGAACAAATCATGTGTCCACTAGCAATTTACAAGTATAAATGTTATTGATCATGTAATTCTCAAGTCTTCATATAAAACACACACACCCATACACACACCCTACATTTTGCCTTCACTGTAATCATGCCCTTGTAATAGACCCTTTCACACCAACGTAATATCTATGAAACCAATAGATAATGGCTAATAAATAACATTGCACAAGTGGCATACATGACAAGACAGTTCCTCAATGTAACCTGCTTCAGATTGCATTCAAATGACCAGTCAATTATTGATCAAATGGGAAAGCCCTTGCAGAACATGGGTTTTTTGTTTTTCTAATTTCTTCCCTAGATACACCCGGCAGAAGCGTCATTGTAGTTATTAAGTTTTGAGGACAGCAAAATATGGATTTGTCTGCAAATGTCAGAGGCCAAGTATAGCTTCATTCTAAGATAACTTGTTTTGCTCAATGTGAGGGGGTGTTAATATAGTCTACCATAGATTAAGTGCAGAAGACAGAGAATTGTTAATATCTGAGATAGGAAACCAAGACAGGTATGGGGGCATGTTGAAATGATAGAGGAATACTAATGAAAATAAAAGAAAAGGTCATCAGTATAACAGTTTATTCATGTCAAAAATTCAAAAGGGACAGGCAAGCCTTCCTAAATATATTTAATTGACGATAAACAAAGTACATTTGTGCAAATTTGAAGGAAGACAAAAAAACTTTTTATATAGAAGTTAACAAATTTCATAACCTGCATGTATCCAAGAATTAGGAAAGCGCTATGTGTAAGGCCCATGCTTTCAATGTTGTATGTTCATGTAGTATATTCTGTGCTCTTAAAATATGGAAAGGGTCGTTCACTTTGAGCACAAAGAACAATGTTTTTCTTCATATCATATAAAAACACCTCTTACAGTATGTTAACACATAGCCTTGCCAATTTTGCTTTGGCAAGAGATAAGATTCTGATTTACAGAAGTTTAGAATAGCTTGAGAGCTTTTGACATAGCTACTGCACAGCTATTCACACCATTGAACAATTTCCAATTCAGAGGTGTCCTTTCCCTTTAAAAGTAATTACAATGCTCAGGTAACCTGCAGCCTCGATCCTTTGCCTTAGCTACGGTACTGAACAACGCTGAACAAGCGAACCTTTACCGGCCATAAATGTACCTGATAGGTCAACCTGCTCAACGTTTCAAGCACTGGTCCAATGGCCTAGGCATACAAGCATGTCCAACACTACAACATTACTAATGCCTGATGCATCTATCTTGCCCATGACGTTGTTCAAGTGTGGCGTGCGGAGGATTCACAGACTCTGAGCTAGCACTGCGGAACAAGAGGAGTCTAGCTAGCTGCGCATACCTATGCAGTGATGTACCCTAGCAAGCATTTGCACGTCAAATGCACACAAACACAGACATACATTAATGTCTGTAGGTAATGAAGCTTCATGTACCGGTCCTGAAATTTTGTCTGGTCTGAATTTTCATACATTTTTAATAAGTTTGAAATTATTCATGAGGGTCTATATGACTATAACCTGGTGAATCTAAATAAAGTGTTATATAAAAGTGACTACATATAGCAGTGTAATACACAAGACATGACAAGAAAGTGAAAATTAAGAAAATGAAAGATAATTAATATAACTTGAATGAAGTCTACAAGTCCTTCATATTTTAAAATTAATATTGTCCCACTGCAGTAGGCATAGAGTCAACTATATTCTAGATCTCATAATATGAACACTCCAGTGCAGTAAGTTTCTGTTAATTCTAAATGGAGAATTAATTATCTAAAGAATCACAATGATAAAAAGTCATGTTTCCAGACACACAAGAAGGCTTAAATATAAGCCAAAACCTCGTCTTAGTCCATATAAAGGTCAGAACCCAAATAACATGGCCACTGTCTAACACCAAAAGATAATCACATCGTCTATCCATCTGGCCTTACTCATCCATTCCAAATATTGAGAATGCAGTCAGTGTCTGGAGAATGAGGCTAGATATGCGGCTATCTATATTGACAGTACTGCCGTGTATGATTCATGTATGAGGGGCATGATTGATTGAATAACTCGGGTTCAATATTGATTGCATTGTTGTCATCCCCTCCTATCACAACCATAATGAGACATCCAGGAACGGAAAAACAAATTTTATACGAATGATAATTACACAGCAGCTTCTGATGTGCCTTCTCCTCTCATCACAATGAATGTTACAAGGACAACATGAAGATTACATCACATTCTGACAATGCCTAGTCATAATCACATGTTCTAACACTTGATTCAACTTTGTTTGGCAACTTAATTTTACTGGGGGAGAAAAAAATTCATCAAGAAAATTATAGACCTAACCAGGGAAATTTGTTTTCATTTTGTCATGTACAAGTACATAACAAATAACAATAACAAGTATTTGAATGAGATTGAAATACTGCTACGGCAAAATCAAATGATTACATGAAATAAATGGCAAACATGTACGAGTATGCTGAATAACTCATCTTCTTGTCTTTTAAAATTACCATATTTATTTTTTTGTTTAATCCAATAGGAATTTACACCCAGGTCTTTACAAATAATTAAACTGCCCCTTCAATTGTATTTTATTTAACCCTTAAAAATGAACAATAAGGACAAAAACTAAAAAACATATATTTCATACGGTTTAAGTAGTGTATTACAGATAAAATGTTTCTTAGACATGAAAACTATCATTTCTTAAATCAAACTTTCCAATGAGATTTTTGATTAAAATTAATTAAGCACCACCAAGATTTACAATGTGTCAACTTACAATGAGTGATTTCATTACAAGTCTAATTTACAAGAGAAAATCAATCACAATTGATATATTAAATTTGTTATTAATTTTGGTTTCAATGCATTTCTCATGTGACTATCAGTCACATCAACATCCTTTCAAAAGTACAAAGGTTATTATCAATGTTGGGACAATGTACTTTGGAGTTTGGACAAAAGAAAGTTCAGCTCCATTTTATAATGACAATTTACAGAACAGGTGACTTGGCAAGCTAAGCAAACATGGCCTATTCTGGTTAAAAAGCTTCAGAGCCACTATTAAAGCACACCTATCTTCTCTCTACATAGGTATTGATATACAAAGCATTACTCACTCATTTTTCTTACAAAATCACTGCCATGAAATTTCAATTCCAATGAAAACAGATAGCTTGTAGCATGAACCTTCATTCAACCTTAACTCATTATACTCCAAATTCATCTTCCAAAAAATCAATTCCAAAAATGATGAAAAGTCATCTAAAACTTTTATGAGCTATATTGTCAAGCAGGTGGTGGTGCACTTGACCTTTAACCTGTCATGCAGAGAAGTAAATGTGACAATGAGATAGGGTAATAATACATGCATGTCTCAACAAAAGAAACAAATATTGAATCATAAGGTACAGTTGATCGTGCTTTCTTCTTTAAATGCAGCCTGTTCCTATGAACTTAACCTGACCTGCATATTGGTGAGAAAACCTACATGTACCCTGAAAATTCTTTGAAAACATTTAAAGTTTGAGGTTTTGATATCCCTTAGTTTTAATATTCAGACCTTGCCTTTGATACTCATTACAATTACAAATCCCTAAAAAAAAAAATCTTTAATTAGTAACCTCACTTCAGAAATGCTGCTGCACTTCATGAGCAAAGTAGTATTTTCTAATAGTTATTTCTGATAAATATGTTCAATTTTACCCCCTTAAATTTCCACTAATTCAAACTTCATGTCTATTTAATCTAATAGGTGAATTCATTTGATAATGCAAAAAGTACAATTATAATTAATATATTTTGGTTCATATGAAATATAATTGAAGCCAGATCTTTCCCTTTCCTTACTTTATGCATCCCCCTCTTGTTGTACAAGATGCTAGAATTATTCATTTGTAATAGAAGTTAATTAAAAGACCCTTCACAAAAAGTACATGAAAACAAGCACAGTAGTTTATTTTTGATTGCAGTCGATTTGCCTATCATCAAATAAACATGTAGAAATGCTGTGTGCAATATCAATCACTGCCTAATAAATGGCCAACACAGCCTAGGCAGCTAGCTCTATCATAAATCAAATGGGAACCTATTCAGTCTGCACACTGAAGCAGACTGAAACAGAGTGCATGCACCAATGCAAGAGTAAGCAGCAGGAAAAGAGGGGTAGGTGCATTAACCAATACCGTGGATGTTTTCAATTATAAATACCCTGCGGACAATGTGATAGTAATTTGGAAGTGAGGTTGGGGTGTTGAAGATAGCACTAGCGTAGAAACCATGGGAATCAGGATGGAAATAAATCAAAGTTGACACATGCCTTTGACCTTCCCTTGACACCGGTCACAATCAACATGATAGTAATAGCCTAGTATATGGATATAACTTTCTAGAGAAAACATTGGGAGGTAGCAATAATTATACATGTCCACTATCACTACATACAGTAAACCTACACACAATGCAGCATTATAGTTCATTGCACAATATCAGCTCTCCAACCACAGGAAAAGTCTGCACTTTAGTTGTGAAAATCACTGTGCAAAGTAACTGTAGATATTCATCTTTAAAACTTAAATATGACCAGTGAAAGTTATGAAACCTTTGTATTTCTGACAGGCATGGGATTGTGCCTACATATCAGGCAAGGCTGTAGACTACATACACGTACACAAGAACCTAGAAAGCCAATCAGATATGTACATGTTGGCTTGTCAAAAAACATATTAAAAGCTCAATCTGCCCTTAATTACACATTTCAAAATGCAAAAATAATGTAACCAGAAATGGATTGTGAAGACTGTTTCTTTGAAATGGAAAGCATTGAGAGATTCTACACTAAATGACTATTGCACTTGAACTTGTCACAGCTAGCATTGATTTACAATCCCCAAAGTGCTCTTACACTATCTCCTACGATGACTCTTCAGCAATTGCAGTTGACATTGCAAATGTACATGTATGTGCTAGCTCTCATGTGCTTTTTTACAAGCCTTATGTGTAAAACAGCAGGCCTGAGTTACATGTAGCAGGCTTGATTTGCATACTAAGTGGAAACCTGGAGCCAGCCATGCACCTCCAGGATGAATGCTTACATTTGTGTACACTGTTTAACATTACTGTCACTACTTGATGCAGGGCGCGACAAACCCGCTTGCCCGACGTCCCGGGGCAACCAAATTGAGCCGTCGGGCAAGTAAATCAAATTATCACTTGCCCGATTCGGGCAAGTGATACTTTTACAGTAATTTCCTAGTGTCCAAGAACTCTACCATTCACCCGTCAACTTCTTACCCGTCGTCAAAATCCAGAAGCAAAAAAGCGATCGTTACGATTTCGAAAAAACTTCACAGACAGCTAGCCAGCTCAGCTAGCTCAGCGCGCATGCAACAGTGACACTTCAAGCCATGAATGCCGCTCCGCCTCCACGCACGGCCGGCCGTGAGCTAGCTAGAGACAGCTAGCGCGATCGTACCAGCTGCGAGCTTATTCGCGCTCTCTCTCTCTAGCTCTGCAGGCCGCACCGACAGGCCTTTGCTATTCTCTGATTGCCGATTGGTTGAATCACGCCAAATATGACGTCATTATTCTAGGGAAATGAACACGTGCGAATCGGAATGGAATAAACAACAGGGATTTTCTAGTAAGTACAAAAAGTCAAATGTTTGATATTTATTCATAATGACTGTTAATGATTGTGAACATATTATTTAAAACTCGCTGCTCATATAAATCAGATGAATGTTTTTGTCTCGTTTTCAATTTATTACTGCGGTCTCAAGATCCGACCGAGCGAGTCATTTTGATAATAGTATCGAGACCCCCAGAATATAAGCCGTTGTTGTTTTGTTTTCATGGTTTTAGCGACGTTGTTTAGTCTAGTTTTCGCATACTTATCCGAGATTTATCGTAAAATATCTTCAATATTATTATTTAGTAAGAATTTACACATTTTGGCATGATATTTATAGCAGTGAATGATGAAATAAAAATGTCCGTACTTTATTTAAAATAGTTGATTACCCATTATTTACATGACGTTTCTTGATGGAAGAGTTGACCCAAATTATTAACAGCTGAAAATTAGCCTACGTTTCCAAATGACAGCGGCTTGCACAGACACACATGTGATGTTGCACCATGGTACATGTGGCTACCATTAATGACATGTTTGTATCATATTTTTTACAACAGGGTCATTATGCTTTTTTACATGACTGAATATTAAAAACTTAAACCTGCTTGAACCATTCTACCTTGCCGAGATTCATGTGAATCTGATTATTTATGGAGAATCAATAAAATGCGTTTTTTAAACCTTCAACCATCCTTTGTTGACCATTTTCTTTGACATATTAGGTTATTATTCAGTACAGTTACACTGTACATGTATGTGCATTAATTTGCTATCTAAAACACTAACTTATCATTACGAGATAATAAATGCTTTAACCTCGAGTCCTTTTTCGCTTTAAAGTTTTGGGCAAGTGGAAATATTGTTTGGGCAAGTAAATTGAAAACCCACTTGCCCGACAGGGCAAGTGGTGAAAAAAATTCTTGTAGCACCCTGTTGATGGATACAAGCTTTGCATGTTCCTCCCTTCCACAAACACTGTGCAGAGAAATAGAAAATTTGGTTTGTAAAATGCATTCACCTATGCATAGATTGAATTTTATGAGAGCATTGCTCAATGTTTGAATATGTTCAGCCATTATGAGAGTTAACAAAATGATGTTTCTGAAGTAACATATAGGGCCTAAAACCAAAGGTTGCCTTACAATATCCAATCATGCAAAGTACATCAGGACCAACTTTACTCCCACATGTATAAGCAGAGACAGTACAGTTGGCACTTGGCAATATGACTGATTTTCCCCCGTTGCTCAATATTCTGTGCATACTGTAATATGAATTTAAGTTCTTGAAAAAGGATGGAAGTGTTGGTGACTACCATATGTTGATAATTGGGTTAATTGCTATTAAAGTGTGTAGAGAATTATGGAATGAAAATGACATGGATCATTTTAAATTCAGAAATACCCTGTTCATGTTTTAAGGGTATATGTCATTACCTGGATATTGGAACAACCACTGTCAATAGGCCCTGACATAATACCGATAATGTGCTAACAAATACCATGTTCTAAGCTTTGCATTTCAAGCAAATGTCACACATGCATGCAAATGTAATGTAGTTGAATACATGAGTAGAGTTCTCCAATCTCACTACAAAGCAAGCATGTGAAGGTTTTAGCCTAGATCTGAATGGCTGAAAGATAATGACAATACTTGACATGAATGCACTAACAGGGTATGAACTCCCTACCTAGAGCTTGAGCCATTGTAACCACCTCCTTTCACAGAATCACTATTGATAAGCTTCAACGCCTCATAATGGGTGTGTGTGTGTGCATCTATGGGGGAGCCTGTATAACGATGATCTAACCCCCTAGACTAGTATTGTTGAGCAAGGCACTTCATATCCTTTCTCCATTCCTTGGCTTTTTATCAACAGGATACAACGATTTAATCAATGCCGACTTCTACTACAGGTCTCTAATAGACCGACTAACAGCATGAACATGTATTGCTTTTAAAATAAAAAATATTTACATTTCTTGAAAAAGTGCAAATGCCTAAATATGCCTAGTAAACTGAAAGGATATTCTCTTAATAAAGTGTATGCCTACAATGTTTGAAATTAATATAATTATCTTGTTTTAAGTCCATTAAAATATTACTTCCAATGTGAGCAAATTATGTCCATGATATCAACATATTGACCCCTCCCCTCTCCCTGAAATCCTATGCTTTAATATTTTATCCTTTTCCAATATAAGAAGATTAAAGCAGTTGCAAACAGCACCTTCTCAATGAGATCTGGATACCCACAGACTAGCATTCAAGGACATAATCCAATTACAAGTATATTGATCAGGGTCAAAGAACTTTTGAGAGAATATAATGTGTAGGTTGGGGGTCACATGATTGGAAAAAAACAAGTTGCAATGGTCATGAACCATTTCCCACATCTACTGAACACAAATAACAAATCTTTATCTTACAATAAATGTCCCTGCCATCTCAAACGGTCAGTATTCACAGGATGTAAAAGCTGGAAAGTTACCCACTTCTATAAAATTAGGTTCCACCTTCTCCTGTTTTAAAAAGCTATATTGTAAATACTTGAGTATTCAAAACAATACATAGAAAATTGAATGGTTTTATGTTGATTACTTTGTAGAAATCCATGTACCAGGTAGGCAGTATTTTGTATGTGTGAGTATTGTGACTGCATCATTTTATTTAGATTAATTTGTTTTATAAGGGGGCTCCATATATAAGCAATTTGCTTTTTTTGTGGCCCTGACCATATATTTGATTTGTATTTTTTTCTTTTCTTTTTTTATGGTTCTATAAATTCAATACGATTCAAATATGAAAGTAGAAAAAATAATAAAATATATCCCTAATTATATTTTGGGAATTTTTCACAACTGTCACTGTGTCAAATCTCTTTAGTCAATAAAACCTGCTTTGAGTTTACTTTCAGTGTATGAAATCCCTAAAGAAATTGATTGGTTTAAACAAGAATAGAAATTCAGCTATATTACAGGAACAAAAATACATTAGGAAAAAAAACTTCATTAGGAAATCAAGAGGACGAGAGATTAACATCTGATACAACATCCACAGTCAGAAGATCATCACTTCAATCTGGGAAGTCTACAGCGACACCTTGATTTAAATTTCTCCTTACCCACAATGCATCAGCAGAACGACAGGCATGGGCATCCACCTAAATTCTATTTCTCATGAACTCATCACCAAATGAGATTAGATAGTGGCTGCCAGCTATACACCAGTAATTGAGTTAAGAGGTAGAGTCCCAGCCAGTGTGTAATTAGAGCAAATCATAATTAGCTTAGGATAGAATGCATATATTAACTGTGCCCTTTCAATTGAGTTCTTCAATGACATAGTCTTGATGAAGATCCTTCATTGTCAAACTACTATCCTTGTTTTCTCTCATGGTCATTTTCTAATCTTACTGATTGCATCAAACTTGTGCATACAACATTACAACTCATTAAGTCTCCTTTGCTATGAGCTCTTCAAGTTATGTCCTCCATGTCATACTCATTGTATATTATTAACAGATTTAGGATGTAATATATTCATTCAGATCTGACAAGAAATGCACTGTCTTGATGAAGTATGTGATAGATGGGTATGGTGACTGAATTATATCTAATTTAATTTTTTGTTTGTGGGGGCCCTATTTATAAGCAATTTGCTTCTTTGTGGTCCCGAATATATAATTGCCTTGTATGTTTTAAGTATTTTATTTTCTATTGTATGTTTGGCTTTTACATGTATATGGTTTAATAAATTAAATTCAAAATTCAATTTAAAAAATTCAATTCATTATCTGAATTCCTTCAAATAAAAAATAAACCATGACACAAATACCCCCAAAGGTCAGTAAACTGGGAAGAGTAACTAAATCAAATTTTACAACCGTTAAATATAGTGTTTATGGCAATCACAAGCCTTTTATCCTAAATGTTACATCATAGCAGGACAAAACTTAATGACCAAGAAATAAGAGGCTGGATCAATGCAACCCCTGTTATATATGTCTTTCTTCTACCTGCCATCTATCTTTGCCTTGAAATTTCATATAGTAAACATCATTAGGTCAATCAATCCTACATTATACATGATGAAACTGTTTTCTTACTCATCTCACTCAAGAACTATAACTGGTTGAAGCAAGCAGATGAAATACAGATCATCTAGAACTACACTGTTTACATGTAGAGATCTATTATCACTGTAACATAATCCGCGCTAATGGGGCTGACATTATGCGCAATTACATCTACACGTACTTGCATGTTTGTGTTGTGTGAATGTCTAAAGTGTAAAAGTTCATGTATGGAGAAATACCCCATACAAATACCATACTTCTGCAAAGACTATGTCCTGTCATATTTTGTTTTTAACTCGTTGGGTTTGAATTAAGCTGTTTAATTAATTTTAAATGCACCCACATAAAAATAGAAACTAACAAGTAAATGAAAATAATCACTGCATTGATAAAACCGTTAGATATATATATACATTGCTACATCATGAGATAACCCTAAAGCATCACTCTTCTCACAACAAATTGACAATGCTTTACAATACATGTAGCATCCATATTCAAATAGCAAAGTGGCTTTTCATTTTTGGAGATCAAACGTTTGTCCACGTACATGTACATATCTAAAATACAGACGGGATATAAGAAGAGAAACAGAGAAACAGAGAAACAGAGAGAGAGAGAGCAAGAGAGAGAGAGAGAGCAAGAACAAGGGAGAAAGAGAAAGAGACAGACAGACTAGACAGAAAAGGAGACAGAGAAATAAAATATGGACAGGGTTAGATGACCACATTATAAGTACAAGTTGTGAGGCACAGCATGTAATATACATGGAAAAGTAATTGCATGAAAGTTCCACACTGCTTACTTTTTAAAGGACCAGTCTACCTTATTGTGTTAATTTAGTCAAGAAACACTAAACTACTTAACACTGTAAGTAAACAATACCCATGGCATTCTGTTTAACAAAAACAAAAATAACTTTTGATAAGCATTCCCTGAACTGGTAAAATTATTGTCATATGAATTAGCCTCCTCTATGATACATAAAAGATTCATGCCATTGCAGATTTTCATGTAACATTTGATATACTTGTAAACTTGCAATATGGCACTAGCAACAATCTAAGTGGTAATTGTATTGTCACTGATTTTAATTTGGGATGAAACTAAATGTACGCTTCCACCTTCAAAACTACAAAATGTAGATCATTTGGCTGTTCAACATAAATTGCAATTTTGGATGTTGGGTTACTATTACCCTTAAAGATTTCTTGCGAGATTACTATCGACTCATGTCGGTACACTTATTTCCTATCCATCTGGAATAACATAATGGAGTACCACCATCCTTTGTGCAATGCAGATGCCCCCGTAGGCTGCTAGGTATGCTACTGTGACATAGTCTTGCATCGTGACCAGAACGCATGGTGTGTGACATTTCGGCTGCCAACATGTTATTCTCCAGACGAAATTGGATTTTCCATCCTTGTCGGAGATTCTTGGAGGAATTGACAGGAATTTGAAGGGGAATCCTGATGTATGAATAAATAGGTGTCTATGCTCGTATTTAAATGAGATGAGGCTTTGGATCAGGTATCTCCTTTCATTTGTTATTGGACAAGTGGGAGTCTGTATGTTAGGCATGCAACGTCAATGAACATGCAGGCTGCGATGCACTATTTTGTTACATGAATGATTGTTGTTAAAGAGACAAGATCACATTGTGGATATGTCACAATCCAATCAAAACTCTGTTTATAGTTACAGCATCTCGATGATCTGTCCTGCTTCATGGCATATTTTCCTGATAGAGATCAAGAATATGACCTGATTGGCTTACAGGATTTTTGTGGCATGTTTACCAAATAACAACCTGGACTAAAAAACTGACGCAATAGTTGCTATCATTACAAACAATAATGATACCGGTAATAATAATAATACTCATTATAATAATGTGCTTAACATGGAAAAATATAACAAAGCCATTGTAATTTCATCACAAGGTTATGAATATGATATAGCACAAAAAGGTTTTGTTTGCTTTTTATATTATATATCACAATAAATCATTATTGAATCATTATTCCTTTACAAAACCAGCACAGAATTAGAATTTCTTTCACCTTGCACCAATGATTTTAAAACTTGAAGTGCTTATGCAATGTAGAATAGATAATTAACTTATTAACTGTTGGCACAAAAGCATGAATGGGATGGGAGGGGGGGCAGGGGGGGGGGGGGGGAGACTGCTTTAATTCATTTGTATGCCTCCTTATAGTACTCAAGATCCAGCAATAACCCAAAGTGCAGTCCAGCTTGGATTGGATTGGACCCTGGTAATCTAGCCCACCACAATTTGCACAACAGGGCTGTGCAAATATGAACTCTTGACTCTAAACCAATAAACTTGTAGCACCAATGATCGCTGACCATAGTCCAATGTCCTTGTTTATTTTGTGTGTGTCTTGATGACCAATCTAGCTTAACTTTTGTGCTCTGACTGAATGACAAATATTTAGGCTAGGTTCAAATGTATCTGTTCTGTGAAAACATAACTGAGAGAGCCTCCAGGAAAGTAAAAATGTCTGGAAACAAACCCAAGATGTGCTGTGAAGAAATCCATTCATCGCCAAAAAACACTGTACAGCTACAACTTCCAAGTGAGTCAACACAAACAAAAACATTTTTATTTTCGCAACTACATGGAACATGAAGCAAACATTGAGCGAGTGACCACAAACTCATTAATTTCCATTCGGATTAAAAGCTTCCTATTAATACATCAAATTCCACAGCATAGCCATGATGGCATTAGGAAAACAAATCAGGCTACAACGCAAGTGGATCTTTATAATTGCTCTGATTGTCTCTTCTAGAGGAATTGAGAGAGAGAGAGATAGAGAGAGAGAGAGAGAGAGAGAGAGAGATGAAATGGGGATAGCGAGTAAGAAGTGGATTGAATAGTTGAAGTTCCAGCAATGAACATTCTTCAGGGCCTGAAAAGGGAAGTACGTCTCTAATTTGAGGCTAAAGACAGACATCAATCAGTATGCGGTCAAGAGAGCAACCTCAATCATGTGTTGTAGATCTATACACAGACTGATACCTTCATAAATCAACATGTACACATGTTATAATGAAACCAGAATTTATTGAGTTTGTTTTGTTTTTGTTTTGCTCAGAGTCAGAGATTAGGGAAGATAAGAGATTAGGGAAGATAAGAGATAATTGGACAAAAATGTTGTGCACATATCAAGTACATCTATGCATAAATTTAAGAAGTGATATAGAATAAATTGGAATTCACATGTACGTGAATTATTTGCCCTAGCTAAAGTCTTTTTTTTAAATTCTACAACAGAATACTCACCATTCTTCTGTCTTCAATAAGTATCCTGCCTATGTTTATATGCAAGATTCTTTCAACGCTCTATTTCTATATCATTAATTCTACTTACGGTTCATATGGTGCCCAATTAAAGCAAAAACTCCCTAATAAAATATGGAATGAAATAATAAACAACAACATCTTTCAAAAGTGGTGGTATGTCATCTTTGAGACAAGGAAAGAGAGTCCTAGAGTACATAAAGAAGTCTAGACTAAACTGAGAAACAAAACCAGACAGTATGATAGATGATGCTAGTTTACCTCCTTGCCAGTTGGGATGTGCTTTGCCAGCTTGACTTTGGCAAAATTTCCCTTGCCAATAGTCTTGATGAGACGGTATTTGCCAACATGGGGTTGGTCATCACCTGTTCTACCCCTACTCCTTGATGAGCCAGAATTGGTTGAATCATCTCCCTGTATTTAATAATCAAAGAGGAAAATGTGGTCAAGCCCATGTCACTTACCGGTATGTGGCTTCTGCTTGACAATAAAAAGGTATGATTGGAAAATGACCCTCTAAAAATCAGAAATATCTGATTTTGTAACATGACTCTTATGAAAGCTATAGCAAGATCCCTTTGTAAATGTAATTTGACTTATATACTGCCCCCCCCCCCCCCGGATAAACCTAATATAAGATTAGTAGAAAGCTAAATCTTCTACATGTACAAAATCAAATTGCGCTTAGCTAAATTACCATGCAAGTCCATTTTGAATATTTTCTTTTCAATTTAAATGTCTATGATACACATCATTTTTTTTCATGCATTCTCAGCCAATCAAGGATGGCAATATTCAATTTAAAGGTAAAGACCAGTATTGGAAACGCCCCAATTTCAAAAAATGAAATGGAAGCTCTCATTCTAATCATGTGAAAGAATATGTTTTGACTAATACATGATGATAAAAAATTTGCAGGGAAACCGCCTACTAATTCATATATTTGGTAAATTTGTTTCTTTCATGGACTGTGAGAGATATAGGGTAATCCCATATACATCTTTCTGTGTATAGTGCTTGTAACTTTACGAGGAATGGGCCAAATTTGTTATCATTTTGATGATTCCAGAACCTTGCAGATGCTAGATGCTAGATGATCAATCTTTTCTGATCGATTCCACAACGTTTCTTTCACAATGCAATCGCATGACCATAACTGGTGTTTACCTTTAAAAATGGCTTACTTAATCAGCCGTTCTTCCTCAACTTGACATATTAAGAACTAAAGAGTCCTGCAAGGAATCACTCAGCCTGAATAGTGAATAAGTGCATGTAACTTGAGGGGTAGGTAGGTAAGCATTACTTACATGTGACCGTGAGCTAACTCGAGAATGAGGGTGTCCACCATGGGAGTGGGACCCAGTCTCGTGGACTGTTGTCAGGTTGGGCATCCTGGACATCTCTTGTATACAATCACATTAAAAGGAAACCTGGAGAGATTGAAACAAAACAAGAAAGAAAAAGAAAACAAAAATTAGAAATTGGGTTTAATGCATACCGTATTTATAATACATGAAAGCTTTCAGAATGATCCTTAACAGTACTGTCTGCTGCGCCCGCAAATAAAGCCAAAGTATGATGTTGTATAAATATCTGAAAACCCCCTGATAATGTTTCGACCCAAGTCCTTTACATGTATCATCAAAATACATTTTTAAAAACTAATTGATAAATGGCAAAATACTAATAATTCTTAGCTGCTGCTAAGTATTTGACTCCATAAATGTAGGTAAAATGATATATACCTAAGACGTACCTGAAAAATAATTTACAATCTTGACCAGGATGTAAATTAGCATATATATGGGACAATTACGTGTAAAACCTATGCACAGCTGGTGTATGAATATCTTGCTAGGCCTACGCTGAATTTCTTTCCAATATATATATAAACTATAATCCATCAAAAATCTTGGAAACAATAACAATTTTTTGGCACACATGAATCTTTTGATACACATTGAATAATACATGACCTCATTTAACAGTTTCACTTTCATTTTTCATATTGTATATTTTGACACCAACACTCTCAATAGACTATAAATCATGTGGCAGATTTTTAAATTTCAAATCAAAGGTTATATTATTACATGTATACTGTACTTCACCAGAACTACTACAGTATACATGTACACTCCTTTTTTGCACTGAGCACAAAACAAAGACATGGCAATCTATCGCTTTGAGAGGTTTTACTGGTACACAGGCAAGAAATATAATACTCTGTTCACAATACAATCACATTATTTTAGCTACCTGAGATACAGTGTAAATAAAATATGCATTTTCCCCTTTTATTTCCTTTTATTTCATAAATAATCTATCCTTTCTTAAACCCCTATGATAATGCGTTGACATGTAGAAACCAAAGTGTTAATTGATAATCAACCGGCATTCAGTAGAAGACTGTTCTGTACATGTAGCTCACTGCATACACAGACCAAGAGGAAATATTTTTAAAATGAAACCATATCTTACAGGATTCATTAACTTTTACATGTATCTTCATATTATAACCACATATCTATACAATAACAATGGATGGACCCTACATGTTCATATAGAAGGTTTCGTGATTCATAGGATCCTTTATTCTATGTTCAATAGTCTGGGAGGGGAGAGAATTTCAATGTCAATAGATTCCTAATAAAGTATATATCTTAAAGCTGATACTCTAAGACAATCCCAAATACTGAGATAATTACATAAATAGAAAGCTTTTAACCCCCATAATAACACCAAATGGTGTCCACCCGACAAAACAAGTTTAGAATAATGAATTTATTCGAGTAAACTCTACCAAAATATATAAGTCTGAAACCCGGAAGTGCACGTAGAGTCGGGCCTCTATCCGTGACGTCACGAACGGGAGTCATGGGCTCAGTGAGAGTGAATGGCAGTGATATCCCTACGTAAATGCTATCCTGTCAGAGCTTAGATTTGTTGTTGTTAAGGAGTATATTTGATGGATTTTCTGTTTTCATTTGAATGAAGAATAACGAAGCAACATTTTCCAGTCGCTGATTTCTTTTTAAATCCTCATATTCACCTATTTGGTAGAGATTTAAGACGAGTTTACTGCTTAGGAATTAAAGTTAAATCGTGCACTTATGAATAGGCGGATGCATTATAAATTATTGTCATCAGATGTACATGAGCAGTTTTGTAAAACGAATAGGTCTAGAACTATGATAGTACTTATCATAGATGTGTGTGACTGCCTCAAAAAAGGATACAGTACCAGTTAAACATTTTATGTTGTAAAATATCAAACTTGAACGAGATCATGCAAGCACGCTTCCTCTATAATATTTTGGCGAGTGATGCGGCTCTTGCATGAACGTTCGTGGAGCGAGCAGAATCGGGAGGTAAGACCAAGCCGCTGCTCTAGGCGCTGCTTGCTTGTGATGGAACGTACGTGCGCTAGTTATATGTTTATCGGCAATTGCAAGAGAATGAAAGTGACGTTGCCAGCTAAGAAAAACAACTAACAAAGACTTGCTCCTGACTACCGGTGTCAGAATTGGTAGATGAAGGATGTTCAGGGCCAAGGAAGGCGAAAGACATGGGAAAAAGGAAGAAGAAACCATCGGGAGATCGCTGCAGTGTATGGTAATGAACTGTGCATGGGTAGACAGCTACTGTTCACTCCGTGCCTGGGCCGATTTCAACACCAAAACAAAAATTACATGGTGAAAATATCGACTAATAGCACATCGTTGGCATGTATATGTCATAATTTTTAAAAGGGGAATTGATATTAATACTATGAAGTACTAGGGGAAGGTAAAGAATTGTACATAGAATTATGATTTATTAGACTTTTCAGCCTTTGAAACAAAAATATGCAGAAAATCGTATCACTCTGCACATGTTTGCTATGGAACATCCGGGTACGTGAATATACTCTCTCCCGGACGTGAGGTCATAAATAGTAGACCAGCGTCGTGACTGATTTTCTATGCAAAGAGAGGCGGATATTTTAGACATTTCAATTGAGGATTTCGAGTAGACAGAATTTTTTTGTGATATACTAAGTAATTGAAAAACTTAAAAATAACATAATACTTGCCGTAGGTAACAAATTAAGGGACATTTATTTGCTTAGAGTATCAACTTTAAACGTTAAACCTTGCAATGCATCTTAATCACTAACCACAACCTTTATATGTACAAGTGCACTAGGTGTAGACATTGTGGCGAGTATGAATCATGTATTATTCATGAAGAACAAATATTGATCTAATCGCCATTATTACAAGCATGACAGAGGATGTCAATTTGAAGAAAAACATGGATGTCATTGTGATAAGAATTTACATGTTGTACCAGAATTCTTATCTTGAAAAGTCACGTCACACTAGTGTACATGATATGTACTCTCATGTACATGTATGTACACATGTATGTACACATGTACATGTAGGCCAATATATGAAATGCACACTAAATGTACATGTACATGTGAAAATATACAGTGGTAAGAGTGCATATTAGATCAAAATGCAAAATGGAATATGCTGTATGGATAGGGATTGCTAGAATGCAAGAGTGAGTAAAATTGTGAAATATATCATAGTGAGAATGTTTTCCCTGAAGCTTCATATTGAATAGACAGTGGCCTTCTATTTTGAATTCTGTACATGTACTCATACACATACTCTATGAACCATGAATAACGTATTAGAGAAGACCTTATGCACCATTGTAATATTCCCAATGCACTTGAGCTGATGAAAGGCCGACTGCACAATGTACAGGAACTAGTATTTGTGCCTGAGGTCAAGGTTCATTGAAGCGATAATATCCTCTCTTCTCTCCTCTCTCTAGTTCTCACTCTCTGGTGTACAGGTCCATGTACCCCATTGCAGACTGCAGTGTTTTCTCTAAGTCAACATCATTTTCTTATCATCATACAAGTCTCTCGCTTACTGTGTTTTCCTGTCTATCAGTAACAATAACTGTAATATTTTTTTTGCAATTCTCAGTCTTGAATCCTTGTCAATATTGTCCCTCATGTTATGCTCTCTTCTCTCCTGTCAGCTACATGTACATACATGTATACATGTATACAGACCCACTTGCACTGAACAGCTGTCAAATCTTAAAGGGAGTTTATTTCCATGAAAGCAGAAATCTATAATAATAATACGCTAAGGCTCCGCGGGGGGCGCGACGTCTCGGCGAGCCTTTGTATTCTATTGTTTTTTAATGAGATCGCCGACCGAAGTTGGTGCGGCTATCTCCTCCTGAACCCTCCCCTCGGGGTACCCGTGCCCTGTGCCATCGTCCGCGGGAGAGTCTACTCTGTGGAATTGGCTATACTCCGCCCGAGGTCCTCCTCCGTGTCGACGTCCAGGGCGAAAACAGACGCGACATGCATAATGCAGGATATGCGTGACGACAGAGATACCTCATGGATATTCAACATGACATCCGTAGACACACGACCGATGACCATCCACTCACATTAAGTTGCGTATTAAATGCACGACGCACAGGGTCGGGCTTACCCGAGTAAAGCATCTTTCTATAGGATATCCTTTGTATATAGTAGCTGCACGAGCCACAGAGATACACACGAAGCTTCCCGTCCACGTCCAAACTTAGGGACCTATTTCCATCATTATTGCCGCGATTTTTATATAATTTTCATGAATGGAGGTATGAAATGAAAGCTTATTTTGTGATTATTACGGCCATGCTACTAAATTTTGATTATCATTTTCTAAAGGAAATTTTTCACAAGAAAACCATCGGACTGACAATTCAATCGCAAGCTGCCTTCAGTCAACACAAAGTGCAGTGCTGATGTGTAGTGTGTGTGAGTTGCGATGAGCTTGCAGGAAGCTCCAACACCGCGCACCGTAGGCGTCCGACGCCTGCGGCGCCGGTGTTGAGCTTCGATCCTGGAGTTACGCTGCAGTGTGTGTGAGTTCACCTAAGCTTGAGTCGAAGAGATTTGACACTTTGAAATTGTTATCTGTTGGTTTGCATCATTATTGCCGCGATTTTAATATAGTTTCGTGAATAGATTTACGAAACCTGAGCTTAGAATTAGTAAAAGTATTACTAATGTCTACGTTTTTAAACGACTGTCTGATTTTCTTGTGAAAATTTTACTTTGAAAAATGATTATCGAAATTAATGGTCAGAAATAATCACAATCTAGGGTCTATTATGTTACAGTTCTTGCATCAAATGAAAACTTAGTTATTTATAACTAGAAAAATGTTTTTTTTTTTTAAATAGGCAATTATGAAGAAGGAAGCCTGAAACCTTAGCCTACTAAACAAATCTCAACAAAGTGTAGGCCTATCGTTTTTTATGAATTAATGAAAAAGTAGCCCCAGAAAAAAGAGCCCCCGAAAGTTGAAAAAGTAGCCCCCGAAAATTTCCCAAAAATTTGAAATGGAGCCCCCGAAATGAAAAACTTAAATTTTTGCCTGCGCCCCCCTCTAGAATCCCGCGGATTTCCACGGGTCCTGAGTTGCGTGTATATATAATATAGGCGTGGGGTCCACGGGTTTCAAGGGGCCATAAACCCCCAAAAGCTCGGAGGTTACGTTCTTCAAAGTTGGGGGGGGGGGGGGAGAGATCAGATCGCAGCGAGTTGAGTGTATATATAATATAGGCGTTGGGTCCACGGGTTTCAAGGGGCCATAAACCCCCGAAAGCTCGGGGGTTTTAGGCGTTTAATTAGGGTCAGATGAGCATATTTTTAATACTTTATTTGTGACACTTGCGGGTCACTAATTGGCGTGGGGTCAATACGTAGAGTTGCGTAGTGTTGCGTACCAACTACGCTGGCCTACGTTACTATATGCTGAGGGACGGAAAGGGGTACGTAAAGTGAACGAAAACAATTCAACATGTTTAATTTTTTTTTGCGTACTTTCGGCGTAGAAACTTGACGCAGAAATTACGCCTTTTTACGCAGAAAGTCTGCCTTTTTACGCAAAAGTATGCTACCCTACGCCAGATCGACTAAGCAGTAAAAGCTTTCCACACAGTAAGCAACCATAAGCAAACCTGTACGCCAGCCTACGCATAACCTACGCAGGGACTATTTTCCCATTAATACGCAGCCTAATTTCTGCGTAGTCGGTACGCCACACTACGGAACTCTACACAGTTCCAGTGGCTTAAAGAATAACTACCGGTACAGTTGGATTGTTTTTTTAAATTTAATATAAGGCCAAATTTTAAAAAAAACATGCTTATAGCGTCCTGTTTTTTGAAAAATGGGAAGGAGGAGGCGCTTTTTTTTTTTTTTTCTTAAAAAATGGCCGCTCCGTACATTTTCCCTAGCATTCGGGCTATTTTTCAAGATGGCGGCCGACAATTTTTTTTTTTTCTTTTTTAAAATCAGAAATACATTTTAGAAGTGCTTTTCATGTTTTTTTTCTTTCAAAAAAAAAAAAAAAAAAAAAAATAGGAGGCGGCCCCCAAAAAAGAAGCAGGCGGGGACGATGTTTTTTTTCTTAAAAAAAAAAAAAAAAAAAAAAAAAAAAAAAAAATCAAAAATCAAAAAAAAAAATAGGCAGCGGCCCCCAAAAAGGAAGCGGGCGGGGACGCTAAACATGTATATTTTTAATGGCCTGAATGGCAAATAACGTTCTTGGTGGTTTTAATTTAGATATTCTCTATATATCTAATTACACCCCCGCCCCCTCTAGAATCCCGCGGATTTCCGCGGGTCCTGCTAGTATAACATATAAACAGAATGGGGAAAGTTATGGATGTTTGAATATATGAGAACACTAAGTCAATGCGAATCTCAAATAGGCAGTTTGGTCAGTGGATTGTGAGGTAGTCGCGATTAACTCAACCGTTTGTCGTGTCCAAAAACATCTTTAACTTCTGTTTTTCTCCTTGGCGCCATCTCCCTCGGGGCACTGCTCAAAATGTGTTGTGCAAAGCATATTATTATAGATCTTCTAATAAGAAATGAATCTCCTGAGTCACACATTTTTGAAAATGTGAAATTTTAGTCGTTGTGTGTGTTGGAACAAATGTGAAAGTTGTGCGCCACTTCATCAGAGACATTACAGATTCTGCCAATTTGATGAGTCCATGCCTATATACAGATTATAACTTTCAAAAATTCATAACTTTTTCATATTTTCCTGATTTCATTCAATCTTTCACCAGTCTGCTTCTCAGATGTTTCAAGGTTTGAGAGCAAAATTTGAATAAGAAATGGTGCTAATTTCTTCATCTTATATTTCATATTTCAAGCCATGGAATTACAATTTAAGAAATAGCAATTTGTATTTTGTAAATGAAAACACTTGACCATGATTAGAGTTACTTTTGATGGATATCATGCTCTTGCATACTAAGGATGTGCACAACCATGTAATGAAGTACCCGAGTACACTCCCAGGCTTACAAGCAAATACTTGAATATTCGGACCCCATGTTTTTTTATTTATTTTTTAAAATTTTTTTGCCACCAACATGCCATGGGAGCAGTATCCCACGTACGTCTCTGAAACTCATGCAATTTTACTTCGAGTTGCAGTTCAAGGCGCCGATTTAATAATAATAAAAACAGTAAACAATGCTGTTTTAAAAACCAAAGATGGCAGAATAATCCATTTTCCTCAGAGTTCAAACAGAAATCTGGACATTTGGTCCCAGTTTCTGAGTGGTGAGTTTGACAGTGATTGAGTTTGGAAACATTTTACCAAAGGTACCATGCCAGCGGCAGGCCATAGACGTAATACAAATGGACTTTCGACGGCAAGAGTAGTAAAAGTAATGATAGCTACCACCTGTTCTTATGTCTTACTTTCCTCTATGTTTTAAGTCTGACCGCAACGCTGCGGGCATGTTTTGATAAGCTCCGATAAGGGTCCTTTGGTCCTATGAGATCCACCGGGATTTTGCCGCCCTCTATCAGCCAAGTCGCTTCGCACTTACCAATGCTTCCCACGATTTGCGCTTCTCATTTCATGAATGAATCGTGACAGGAGAGCCTTCTGCCCATGCGCAGCTAAATACTACGTCAATAGTGCCCCGGATGGAAACATGAGGTTTACGTCCTGTTCATGCTCGCCAATCTGTAAAAAAAGCTGTTGAAATCGGTGATTTCTTCGATTTTTTACGAATTTGTGTTAGTGTGTAGCAAACTCATCATATAAGCAAGGAAAGTCACCACAAGAGCTTACAAAATACAGTTTAAAAAGTGTTTTTTTCTCCTGTTTCTGTTAATTTCTCTGTGAAACCAACGACGTTGTGGTGATCACAAATCCTTCGTTTGTCGAATACAATCATTCGTTATTTGTTGCGTTTGCGTGCGTTTTTTTTTATAGGCATTGGAAGAATGGGGTTGTTTTCGTGAGTGCTCAGAAAATCTGTGGTAATGCGTGATTTCTTCGCATCATGACCACTAAATTGCCGTGCCTTTGTCTAATCCAAATTGCACACGTAGTCCCATTGATAGAGATCGGCGGGTGCATGTTTTTTTCAAGTTATATTTTGGACTTGTTAATCCGAGAGTGACTGCTTTTTTTTTTCTTCCCTCAGATTTTATCTTATTTTATCTTGATGTAGGCCTACTATATGTGTACGTTTTTTTTGAGAATCTAGGAATTAGGATAAATATCTGTGTCCGTAAATCTGGGAATTGACCATTGCAAAATATTCAACATTTCCGTCGTCTGCTATGTCGATATATGGACTGCCCATCATAATCATAAAGTTCTTCCTTATTTATGTCATCTAATGATAATCCTGCCCTTCTAATTACTTTATAAACAACACATGACTCATGAGTACGAGAAAAATATGTATTATGGAACAATACACACATCGAAATAAATAATAATTGTTAGTATAAATATAACGCTGAAAACAATAACAATAATATCGTCAGGCACAAAGACGAAAACATGTTCGCTACGACCGCATGGCGGAGAGCGCTCATACAATTTAACACTAGGTTCTCAACGATTTGAAGGAGCAGCGAACAACCCCAAATCGCGAGCTTGCTGTTGCGATTATGAAAGATTGCGCAAGTGATCGCATCCAGCTGTCGGGTTGCGGTGGGACCACCGCTGGGTTTTTGCATCGGCGCGAAATTTAAACCTTGCCGGTGGAACTCATAGGATCAAAGAAACTGCTTCGTCGATAGTCCATTCTATTACGTCTATGGGCAGGCGCTCTCCCTGGCACGGGTAAGCGTCGGCCTGGATAGGTGACCGGGATGATTTTTTTTTTTTTTGCGGCCGAATATTCGTACTCGAGTAGTTGTCAACAGTGCGGGTACTCGAGCATTCAACTACTCGTCGCAGCCCTACAATATACCTGTTAATGACATCTCTCTTTAATCATTTTGTCATTAGTTCTGATGACCAACTCCACTTTTTTGTTATACATCAGGCATACTAATGAAAACAACAACTGAGAGAGCTGACTAATCACACCAACATGCTATGAGGTAGTATTACCATTCTACCACAATGAATTGATCATGTACATTATGTATGAAGATGTGACTCACTCCACTCAAACACTGGTATTATACATTGATGCTTCACTCCCAACTCACTATTTTTAATTTGCTTATACAGTGTATATATCAAGGACATTAGTCTTTAGGCTTGTCGTCATCAGCTCGAGTTTGCCAAATAATGTGCTATCTTAACTAGCCTGATCTCAAATTGGCCAGTTAATTTGCGTCTTCATTAGCCCGCAGTTGCAAATTTGGTCAAGAAATATCCCAAGAAATCTTTGTCTTGTTTCCAAAATAGCCCACTATTTGCAAAATAGCACATTAATTTGCGCCCATTTTCATCAGACCGAAGTACAGAGTCATTTTCTTGATGCCCAACGATTTCCGGTTTACCGTTTTGTAAATAAACTGTACATGTGTGTACAATCGGACAGGTAGCACATGTGGTCCGCCATCGACGGCTGTATTTGTACACCTTTTTTACAATGCGGGTAAAATCATAAATCCGTGCACTGATCATACAGTCGGTCTCTGAAGTGCGCATGCGCCAATCTCTGGTTTATTTTCCGAGCTAGTTTGTGATGAGCGTATCAGTCTGGTGACGACGCAATTTTGAGCTTCAGAAAAAAATCCAGAGCCTGAAAATAGCGGGCTATTTGGCAAACTCAAGCTGATGAAGACAGGCCTTTAAGTTCTTGTTAAGCCACTTCTTTTGAAATCTATCACAGTCTGCATTTATAAGAAAAGATGTTCAATATTATACATGAACATGTAGGTCTAGGTTGAGAGCTTTAGTGAATCTACACCAATAATGAAATCATGAGCTCAAAGCAATCTACATGTAGTACAAATTACAAAACTAGTTCAATTTAAAAAGTTCATTCTCTTAAAATTTGATCAGTCTGATAGCAAGAGCACCTCCATGAAGTTGAAGTATTAGGTGACTGCTTAGTACAGTGGCATATATACATGGAGCTCATGAACTTGCAGGTGAAAATTAGAGAGCCGGACTTGAGCCACTCAAGCGGCAGAAATACCCTCAAGCCTAGCAATCATCCACTGCTACAGTCCTGAGGTAATAGATTTTGAATAACAGACCAAGGCACTAAATCCATATCAGAAATGCACATTCATAGTACATTTAAAATTAATTAAAAAAGAAAAAAGAGAAAATATACTTCTGTTTGTACGTATTGAAATATAATCCTAATGCACATAAAAAGTAATTGACATTACAAATTTATACAATAAAAATATTTTTTCTACCCACTGCTGAACGCAAACAAATAGAAATTTAAGAAAGCACAAGGATATTAGAATGTGTTGTCCAAGATTCACCCCCCCCCCCCCCAAAAAAAAAAAAAAAAAAAAAAAATATAAAGGGATAGTTGAGTTCTGTTACAGAGGGCGCCTACACAAAATAATTTTTTGTGGAGAAAAACTGAGTGTCAAATTTGAAAGAACATACAATTTAAATGACAAAGTCATCATTGTTTGGTCGGTTCAGAGACGGCTGAAATATCCATAAATATAACGATTTCTAATACTTGTGTACCACCACAAATATATGATAATTTGAAAAAGCCGTTGAAAAAACGAAATAGCGCCTTTTACAACGTATTTTAGCCAATGCCAATGTTGGCTTTTTTGTTGGCTTTTTTTGTGTTTGTTATTTTAAGCACAACCAGCCTGCCCATGTATTGTTATTTTTAATTAATTAATTAACGGTCACCATATATTTTTTAAAGTGGAACTGACTTGGTATGATCGCATTGGCTACATTTTACACATTTTTGGGGTCTAAAATTACCTTCATAGCAATTTGAAGTCCTAAAGGGGCACTAGAAATGTCATGGACAAGAATAAGAGCAATAACCATGCACTTTGAAGGCATTTGCGGTCTGAAAACAGTACTCAACTATCCCTTTAAAATAGGAAGATGAGGTCCAACTAGCATTAATTTCATTTGCCCCTCTAACAATAAATATCATTAAAAAAAACCTGGGAGATGAATAATTTCTGCACATGGCTTGCTATGTAAAGAAATTAATGTAATTAATCAATTATTGTCATTTCCAATGTGACTTTGGAATTGATGGAGTTTATGTAAATTTACTATTTACACACAAAATGTAGCTTTAAAAATATCTTTTAAAATAGATTTTGTATACATGATATCTCTAAATTCAATGGACTGATCCCTCAGCTCCCCTACATTAATATCCCTTTAAAACAGGACTCAACTAGACATTCAAATTGAATAAACCTAAAAGCATTCTTACTATCTGTGTACCTCTATCTATCCAAGGTACCTCACACACCTTTGCCTATGTACACAGAAGTGTAAGTTGCCACAAACCAGGGAGTACACCATACACTAAGGATTTACACTATCACAATCCTTGGATTTAGTTTCCTGCTTTTCTAACAAGCAATTATCATTGCAAAAACAAGAAAAACAAATGGGGATGTGGGGCTGTATGCATTTGCAAAGTGTAAAATTCAGCATTTGCTACTAAGTACAAAAGTACAGTGTACATGATTGGCTTGGTGAATTTTGTAAATGTACATGTATGAAAACAAATTTACAGAAGAAAAAAACTTACATAACATGTACATGTACATGCATGTATGGTTTGTTTGTTGATAAATTACATTTGTTGGAGGGGGCACTTGTACTCATTTGAGAAGAACACGTATGTAAATTGTACAAGTAAAGCAACACTTGTTATTGGTAAAGAGTAGAAAACTTGCAAAGGCATACATGGGATGTGGTGTAGAATTAGGAGAAGTGTAAACTCAACCCTGGACAGCTGAAAAGGTGGGCAAGGGAACAGGCATTATTGAATAACGAATCCTCATGTCTATAGCAGCTTAGACTTGGATTTTACCTGACCTGGGCTGGCTAGCTGGATGTGACACTAGAGTGATAGCTGACAAGAGCTACCATGAAACCAGGATGTCATAGGATATCCGCTGCATAATTGAACATCATCGATGCCCACAACACAAGAATATTTAAGAATAAAAATAAATTATTTCTTCCACATATACATTTCTGACAGCTTTCCCATTGATGGATAGCAGCACATTCTTTTGAACTTAGTGCACGAATCAGTATTTCATTGATGACAATTTTCACATAAAATGTTGTTATTACAATTCTCTTTTCACTAGTACATGATCATTTGATCATCAAACAGAGGTTTACACAATCAAATATACACATGCGCGTACAGGCTACATATAAAACCCTGTCTTAACTGGAAAATACAGATACCCCGTTCCTGTTAAGACGCGTCAATCGGGGTAACGTCCGGACAATATCGAGGTGACATCGAGGTAAATTTCACCCTAGTCGGGCCAAGGTGATATCGCGGTGATGCCGGACGTTGTCCGGATGACATCCTGATAAACGGCCTGTTAAGACGCGCGCGGAACTCTACCCGAGTAGATGACGTCATGGCCGTGAAAAAATGTATACATGTACACACCGCGCGCCAGCTGATCGCGATGAGGGAGGTGCGGTTGTTATGGTACCCTACCCGGGTGAGGTTTTTGCGGATGGCTGGTTAAGACGGTGTCAATTAGCCAGGCAAAAGCTCACCTTGGTTTTACGATCAGACCCCCCACTGATTTCCCATCCACATGTCGCTCGGGTGAGATCGAAAAAGTTCTATTAAGACGAGACTAAAGTATGTAACTTAGGTTGAGTTTATTGTTCAATTTTTTGCCTAGAATCAGCGTTTTCAAACGTCTTTCAGGCAAATTTTTAAGGCGATAAACGCAAAGCCTTTTTCAAACGTCTTTAGATTGTAATGCCAAAAAAAGTGCGTTTTGAATGTGACATACATGTACAGCCAGAATCACGTTTCTCAGACATGATAAACGCAAAGCTGTATTGAACCCCATATACAAATCAGGCCTCCCCATGCTAATCTGCTTCCCTGGTCAAATGGCGCAAAGCAGCTGCGCAGAGACAAGGCCTTTATTTTTAATCGCGAAGAGACGATAAATGCGACATCCCAAAAATCACGTTCGTATAGTGGCGTTCGATATGTACGTATCTGTGGCAAGACACGATAAAGGCACCCATGTAAACAGAGTCTTTGTGACATTTTATGGAAGTTACGATCATTAGAGACCAGTCTTAGGAGAGTCACAGTCAGGTAATTTATGAGCAGACAATCCCTTGCTGTCTAATCACTGATGTGCATTCCATGCTGAATAAAAACGAACCCTGAAATGCAGCCTCCCTCTTGCTGGAGGACAGGCTATATCATTTGAACTCCCTTCCCTCCAATGCAATGTACCAGCTTCAACTTAATGTCAATACACACCGGGGGGCTTCACATCAACTCGCTCAAATATAATCAAAGAAAGAAATTCCTGCTTGTACATAACGGTGTGTAGTGAATGTGATATTGCAGTCAAGGCATCAAATCTCTTAAGAACTGGATGTGAGTTGCAAAGCCTCATTATCATCAACTTAAAGCTGGAAATGTTCAGAATCAATAAAATACAGGAATCATAAGAATATACACTGTACATCATACATGTACCTATGAGTATTATAAATTAAATTTAGTTCAAGTCACGCAATCAAACTCCATCTCTTAACTATTCCTCTGTTGGGATTCCTCCACATGTTGGATAATCCTAAATGTGAAAACATACATTCTGCAGGGAAAACGCCCTGCACCTCCTGAGCTGAAGCACTTGCACTTCCCCCTTTTTTTAGTGGCACTGTCACAGAATAAATTCCTCTTTAATTGTGGTCAGCCATTTTGAAATTTGAGCAGAGTGCACTTGAATAAGGGCTATTTTATCCTTGAAATGATGGGAGCTGTGGACGTCATACAGACAACCCTCACCCTGTCCCACATTATGTTAAAGATGACATTTCAGACGGACGCATAGACAATTGATAACGAGATATGGGCATTATGAGCAGCTGATTGACTTGTATGATAAACTCCAAAATACACCTGCCACATCATATCAGAATTTGTCTAGATTCATTAGATAAATCTTAGATGAGTTACTTATAATAGACTGTTCCTGGCTTATTAAAACAAAATTTCTTTATCTTGGCCTGTTCATCAGTTTAATCACTATAAGCTTTACTCTGTGGCTCCTTTCATTTTGTTTTAAAAATAGATAAAAATCAAACAGAGTTTTAAATACATGTATAACATAGGAAAAGAGAGGGTAAGATAACGAGGGAGAACAGTATAAATGCTGATCAGGCTACCCTGGGTAAACAAGACATATTATTATTATTATTATGTAAGTGAAAAATTATGTGAATTCTCTATTATTCAAGCTAACTTCAAAGAAACATGTATAAAGGCTTGTTCAGATATGATGCGGCAAAACCACAGTGTTTATTTAAAATGATGACATTAAGTGCAATGTATGCTTCAACCAAGCTCAGTGAGTGTATGCTTCAACCAAGCTCAGTGAGTGAGTGTTGCATGCAGTTGCCATTCATTTACACCAACAACAAAAACTGTGATGAGTTCTTTGAGGCAGTTCACCATGCCTAAAATAACATCTGAACAAGCCTTAGTAATCAAGACAAAAAGTGTAATCATTTTTTTGTTTTTTGTTTGCTTGTGTTATGCTTTGTTTTAGAGATTATCTTGCTGCCCTTGTTAAATAATACTGTATTTGTATAAGTCGTTTTGAAGGCTGAATTCTACTTTTAACATTTGCGAAAGATAAACAGTCCTAAGTGTACTCTTTATCTCTGTCTGCTATGTGACACAGAAGTGTCAAATGTATTATGCCCGTCATGATCATTAAGTAAACACAGACAATTACATCTACAGTATAGGCATAAATGTACATGTATGAGTACTTCTAAACGATAGCATGAAACATGTTGACTTGTTAATGTGTAACTAATCATTTCACAAAATGAATATAGTTAACAGTTTTACACATGATGGTACAATGTACATGTTCATTGTGTCTCACATTCACAGTGTGTGTTCAGCATTTTACTACCTATGAATGCATATTACATGTACATGTATCTCCAATTGCTCAACACAGAATATAATTATGTATGTACACCCATTTATGACAGTTCCCAAAGTGATGCACTTGTACTCTGGAGCCTGGCACAGCTGACATTTAGTAACGAGATGAATACAATGCATGGTGATGAGTCACACCTTAGTTTGAATAGCCAGGATTCTATACATAAGGTCATTTATACATGTTACGGTATGCATTACACTGCATAACATAATTGTAATTTTATTTAGTCTGGGGAATACCTTGATAGGCCTGTTTGTTATTCCCACCATGCTATGAGTTGTATACACATGCTGATTGCATTAAAAAAAATAAACCAAAGGTGGAAATAAACTTGAATTAAGTTGAATGGAGTTTATCACTAACAATAGACACGATGTACATGTTGTATTCAAAGTAAAATTCTGATAATACATATTCATGATTTTAAAAATTATGATGGTTTCAATCCGTGCACAAAGAAAGTCACTTCATACATACATGTATACAGGTGTTATTGTGTTTGTATGTATGCAGAACTGTAGCAGAGCCTCTATACAGTTTCGCTTTAATTTAGAAATTATATAAAAAGATCAAAATCAAAGTTGAGCACTACAGATAAATACAGTACATGTACATCATAGGTATTTGTCGAATTCAGGGCCAGTGAGTCCTAGAAGAAAATATTGGAGATAGTTGAAAATCATTGTAGGGGAGATTGGGTAACAATAACCCTACATCATATAATAGAAGAGGGAGGTCACAAACTATGATTATATCTTCATTCAAATCCAGCATTTCCAGAATTAAAATCAATATTAATTTCATATCAAACATCAACGTTGGTTTCATTGTTTGTAGCATGTCAAAATGTATAGAAGCTATAGTAGCAAACAATGTGCAATGAATCACCCTTCTTGCTTTAATCTTCATGCTCGACTGTAATTTTGCAATCAATAGCAAATCAATAGTGCGCCCTTCAGGAAGATTTCAAAATTTCAGTTTCTTTAGTAAATTAAAATGATTAGGTCTCTACATTTGTTTACACCTGCAAACAACTAACTTTACAGTTGCAAGGAGTAGTTCCAAGTCAAACTAAATTGTGATCAAAGATACATGTATGATGTATCGCCTTTTATTCTTTATTCATTTTTTTTTCTTCTTCAGTTTAGGGGAAAATCACCTTCAGCCCCTATTCATTTTATCTGTGCTGGTCATGATGTATGAAGTAATGAAGGAATATGAATTTTGATTTGTATCGGTATGCTTCAAATTCAAGAAGATGAATATTCCAAAGTATAAACAGTTCTTTATGACCTATGCGACATCCCTATTTTGGTTATTTTTTCAATAAAAATAAAAGGGGGAAGAAAAGGGATTTCAGTGAATCTCCAATCAGGCAATTTTGCTAACAACTAAATGTCCTTGATATAACTCTGTATATGTAAGGAATTTTGATGTTCATAAGTCATTCTTAATGTAAATGCATACCGTATATGCTGGCGATAAGGCCGCAGCGCCGCATAGGCTGCACCCACCGATTTTGACATTAAAAAAAATCGGCCATCCCGACGCTGATGCTATTCCTTGAAACTTTCTCTTGTGTACATATTGCGCCATAGCTTTGCTCGCGCGAGCAAGAGGATTGAGGTTGCTTTAGCAGAGTTTGGTTGGTAAGTTATGAATTTTATTTACGAGATTGACTTAACTTTGCCCTTCATTTAAAAAATATAACACATAATTGTCGGTAAGACGTGTTAGTCTAGAAATGTCCATCACCTTTTATTGTTGTCCCATATGTACAAATTTGTGCTGTGTTTCATGGTTTTGACTTGTAATTTTTTTTATTTTTTTACTCTTTCGCCGCAAAGGCTGCACCCCGACTTTTTGATATTTTCTCTTCCAAAAATACTGCAGCCTTTACAACGGCAAATATGGTATTTAGGGTCTACTGTAATCTAAGGGGGCTGACTTAAAGTGTACCAATCAACTGAAAAAATAGTTTGTATACGCCTAGGTTGAATAAAATCAACCCAAAAAAACTTTACTCAGCTTTATGTGGAATAACGAATAATAATGAAGAAAATCTAGAATAACATTATATGCTGCGCACAGTACCCAATTCAAACTTTTGAACGTATGTGTACATGTACTGTACGTATGCGCCAATTAGTCTACTCACAATTCCCTCTTTTGTTCATCGAAAGTCTAATCGAAACAGTACTTGAACTTGAAATATCCCTTTATTGAATTAAACATTTAAAGCTCATATTTTTAATATATTGATGGAACTCCTGAAATACAGAGGAAATATTTTCTGGAGATTAGTCGATTGATTTGGACCAAGAGTGGCGAGTCATACAGTGAGTTCATCAAATCTTAAATGAGCCAAATACAACCAGGAGTTCAAGCACCACACAAAAGTAAATTTTCCACAGTGATCAGTAAGTGTACATAGACAGAGGCATGTCTGACCAGGTACACGCAGCAGCCCTATATTATTACATGCATAAACAGGAAGCTACGCAATTAGCAGGAGGAAAGAAAGACACGATGAACCTTCACCAGCACTCTTTCTGTCCCGATTCCAATACCTATGAATAGCATGTGAATCCATGATAAGATAGCACATGATCTTCTAACCTATCAGTGCAATTGTCCTCCTCTGCTTTAGAAAGAGGTAAATATGTAACTTCCTCATTAGGGTTCGCATCTTAATTTGTATTGCATTTGGTAACCAAGTCAATAAAAGTGATTTTTTGTTGTTCTCCAAACTTGACTGATGTCTCTAACCACTGAGCTATGTAAGCATGTTTACAACATTGAGCTCTCTCTTATAGCTCCATGGTTAGACTAGGTGTGAAATGGATCTATCAAGTATCATAAAATAAACACAACCTTGAAATTTGTGTTTAAATGCTGCAGTCGATACAAATAACAAAATTAACATAAATATTGCTATCGACCTCCAGTATCTATTCAAGCTCTCCTGGCTCCGCCTCACTATTCTAATGTCGCAAAATGAATTGGCTAAATTCCTTCAAATGCCCAAACTCATTTAGACAAAAATATCTACTATACAAATTTGACACTTTTTAGAAATGACGGATCGATTGATTATAGTCCCATTCGTAAGGAATTGATCCATGCCCTTGTTTTTTCGCTAGCCCCAAGGAATCATTAGTTATTATAGTTTGAAAATACCGTCCCCCCCCCCCCCATTTTTCGGATCAGCTAAGTAGGGACGCGTGAGCGCCACCGCGACCACCCAGCCCAAACCCATTGCGACGGCGTGTAAAATCTGTACATGCATATGCAATTAGGACTGCGTGTGACAGCGTGTGTGTGTGTTTGTGTAATGCAAATTGCGTAATGCAGCTGCTTTGCTAAATTTAGCAAAACAAAATAACTCTGCGTGTACGTCATTATCGTCGATTCTGACAAAAATTGGATGAATACTGCCTAGACTTTGAGGAGCTGTATCTTTTGATAGAAACAGCGGTGAGTCCTGAAATTTGAAAAGTATTATTCTAATTACTGGTAAATTTTTTCTTCAATTTTCCAACCATGATGGTGAAAAATGATCCCAAAAGGAAAATTGAAAAATCATTCAGACACCCTACATGTAGTAAGTAAAGAGTCCAAACACCCATCAGTGGGGAGGCTAGTCTGGGATTGAGGATCGTCCGCATAAACGAGGATGTTTTTTTCTTTGGCACTCTGCGGGTGTAGGGTTCCTGAACCGTGCGCTGACAATGCAAAAACAGATTCTGTGTAATAAAATACCTCCAGTTCACCGTCTACTTTTATGGGCTGTCCGTCTTCCCAACGATTTTTAGTTCATAACGTGAAAGTCTCTTTGCAAAGTAAGTGTGAAATGCATCAAAGAGCATCATCGCGGAATCCATTTTTTGCATCGCCAACAATCGCTGTACGATCGAAAATAAGAATCATCTGTGAAAATGCGGACGTTCCTTATTTTTTGGGAAGCGTCTGTATGCGTTTAAAGGTAAAGACCAGTATTGGAAACGCCCTAATTTCAAAAAATGAAATGGAAGCTCTCATTACCAATCATGTGAAAGAATATGTTTTGACTAATACATGATAAAAAATTTGCCGGGAAACCGCCTACTAATTCATATATTTGGTAAATTTGTTTCTCTCATGGTCTGTGAGAGATATTGGGTAGTCCCATATACATCTTTCTGTGTATAGTGCTTGAAACTTTACGAAGAATGGGCCAAACTTCTTATCATTTTGATGATTCCACAACCTTGCAGATGCTAGATGCTAGATGATCAACCTTTTCTGATCGATTCCACAACGTTTCTTTCACAATGCAATCGCATGACCGTAACTGGTCTTTAGTCTTTACCTTTAAGAAGACGTTTTAGAAGACGATCCTCGTTTATGCAGACGATCCTTCTTCTCGCACCAGCGCCCCACTGCCCATCCCACATCCTCATAAATCAACAACAGGCACTTATTTGCCAAGTGTAACATTTAATCCAGGTGGTCATGACTATGTGACAGTTGTGACACCATTCTGCATTCCCTGAAAAAAAGAAAATCAATGTCATGTCTAGGCCTACATCCCAAGAATCAAGATGTCAAACTCAAATTCAAAACAGTGCTAAAATTAAAATAACAACACGGTAGAACTAGAAGTTGTAGAAGGCTGGTAAATTTGAAGTCCACAAATATATAACTGGATGAAACTTGTATCTACAGATATTTAAAAAAAATCATAGTTCATAACCTGTGATTGTGAATGCGGTGTTCATTATATTACCGGTTCACCTCACTCAGCTCAGCTCAGCTCAGCTCAGCTCACCACACACACACACAGTACACAGTCAGTAGGGTACCGCACAGACTTTGGATCTACGCTACGCCTGTCAATGGATCAACGGGCCCTGTCGGGCTGCACTATACTAGAACTACGTGTAATGCGCCTATGCGACCCACATCTTCACCAACACCCATATTGAGAGCCAGAAATGAATTTACTTACGCAGTTCTCAACAACTGAATAAACTCTTCAAATTTCGCGAGAATAGCTATGAAGAAACGTAGCTTAGATCTACTTCAGTCTTCTGGATGTACATTTCCCAGATTAGTCCTAAATCGGTCCCAAAATGTCGAGTTCCCTCATGATCCACATCTGTTTGCGACAAGATGGCCGAAAGCAGATATAATTAGTTCGGATATGTTCGGAAGGCTTATAATTTCCGAAGCAAGAACCGAATAGTTTCGGAGACCATTTCGTCGCATGTTCGACTCACACGGTCGATGAGTAGCATAGAACAGTCATGTCGGCTCTAGATGGGGTTCATTCAGATTAGGAAATATGCTTCTTGATTAGATCTTACACAGAGTAGAACGGGGAAATAAAAGTGCGACTTTATCTCATTGTTGGATCAAAAAATGAGCATAGTTATTTGAGAATGGTCAGCCTTTCAATTCATTTATGTTTTAAAAAAATCATTGTGACCCTCAAACACATATATACGGTACATCATATTGAGCTTATATGCATTTAATTGGGAAGTTAAATGTGTAAAAAATTCAATACGATATAAGACAGACAAACACAAGGGGAATTATATTCAAATAACAAATCATAGGGAACCCCACAATTTGATAGCAAAGTTTCACTTAAAGTTTGCCATAATGTGAGAGGATGTCATTTAAAACACATTTCTGCAAGGATTTTCAAAACATTTGTGCACTGTTTGTTTGAAGTTGAATGAAGAAAGAATACATAAATTTGGTTTTCCGCGTGCCATAGAAAACCTAAATTATGTATTCTTTCATCAATATTTGTCTTCAAACAGTTTGTTTGTTGTTGTTGTTGTGTTTTGTTTTGTTTTTTGTTTTTTGTGGGGGGGGGGGGGATCTTTGCAGAAGTGTGTCTTAAATGACATCCTCTTTTACATTATACCATTTTGGTGAAATTTTGCCAATATTTTTTGGCAAATTTGAGGCACCCAACACTTTAGGAGCTTTGATAAGGAATGACTAGAATACAAGTTTTTAACTTTGACTTTCATAATCAATTCAAAATCTTAGTAGGTAAAAATTGGATTTATTAAAGGGACACTCACTAACTTTTGAATGTAAAATGGCACCTTGATAAAAAAAAAAACTGGCTTAATGTTCTCCTATATACTTCTCTTCTTCCATTCAATTGATCATTCTTCTGTGAGTTTGCATAATTAAATTTAGTTTTTTTTTCTTCTAACAAGTCAAGAACCAAATTTGGGGATAGTTGTTACTTGTTTTTTTAATGGATGTGGCATCATTTTGGTGACAGGGAAAATTAGCGGCACCAGTGTGTACAATTTGCACTGATTTTCATCAAATTAAGCTAATGAGCTATAAGTGGAATTATCATGATTACTCTTAAGTGAAAGTCAATTTATTTAATCAAAGGTTGAAAAGTGATTTGTAATAACTGTTTTGTAATAGTGACATTAATGTAAATATATATGAAATTCTAAAAAATCCCCTATCAAATCTACTCTACATTTTATATAAGTAATGGAAATGTTTGTATATCCATATACGGGAAAATTCAAGCTAGTTAGTCATTTGTTGTGCCATATGATAGTATGTATAATATAGATCTGAAAATAATTTGACACCAAATGTGTAATTTGAGTTCATATTTGGTCTGATCTAGTGCTTTATCAGACTTTTAACCAAAAAGAGACATCCACAATTATCCAATGTTGTCTGCAACATATGGGACAACGATTTGCTCAAACTGCTAAATTCCTAGATGAAAAAGCATAAAGAAAGTTTGAATGAAACTTTGTGGAATACTGATAATTTATTATCTGGACAACAGTAAATAAATTCAACTCACTAACACAAAACAAAATAGACTTTACAGAGTTGCATATCCTCTCAAAAAAACTTTCTCAGAGACACATCAAATTTCCTTTATCAGTCAAGACTTAGAAAACTTTGTAAGGTAATTATGACAAGATTGAAGAAAAAAACATTAATCCAATTTGTTATGACAGCTAACCCTTAAACACAAGTTGAGTGATCATGGCAAGGTTCATATCATTTTCTCTACATAAATACATATATATATATATATATATATTTTAGGGTGGGGTGAAAAAACAATGTCCAAGGAAAACGAAAGGGCTTAAAAAAATTCTAGTATTCATTTCTAGAGTTTTACACATTAAAATAAAACATACATAAAAGAATCTAAGAAACACAAATAAACAATCAGACAGACAAAATACTGGCAAATGCACAATTTGATCATAGATAAGACTTTAAAATGCTACATCATAATTTCAGAATGAAGATATTATTGTATTAATGAGCAAAATAAAATAAGAAAATATATGAAGAAGAACTAGGATTGATTGTTAATAAACTGGAAACTCTTTACAAAGACATTGATAAAATAGTCACAAGGCCCCTGGAAAATATTACTTCCATGGGTTTTGTAAAGTGACTTGGTACAAGGCCATACAGGCCACTAAAATATTGCCTCAATGCAGGACTACATTTGTAACACAAAATATACTTTATGGAGACACATAACAAAACATCTAAGCATTATGTACATGACTAATCAATAATTAAGGAAAGATTAAATCTTAATAATCTTAATTGTTTAAAAACACCAGAATGTTGCATTTATAATAATAGAACATACTTTTAAAATCGACAGATGTAACAGTTCAGGAATACCTACATCTTATTGGACTTGTACTATCATGGTTATCCAGGGACTGGGTTCTCTGTTCTGTAATCTTGTATTTCTTAAATGAATTACTTATGGATCATGTAGTGATGCAATTAATGGGGGTACAGACTTTCATCAAAAAATGGCTAAATATCTATCATCTTACATTGAAATGTGTTCTGAATCCTATTTTCACAAGGCAGTACTATCTAACCAGACATCCTCTAATTAGAGCAAATTCTTTGGCATACAAACAACATATAAATCATTATTTCTCATGTACCATAGTTCAGTCACGTTATTTCATCTTTCATTATTACATCTTTATTGTCACAAATACATTTCATAACAAATTTTTACAAAGTGGTACCAACCAATAGCCCACTGAAGAAATATGATGCTATTAGATCTTACCCTAAAATTGTAACCAGATTATGTAGATTTATCAAAAAGTGCAAAATTTGAAAAACAAAAGTTTCAGCAAAGTAGAAAGATCATTGCATTAACAGGGCATTCTGCATAAGAATTTTTTTGGGTATATTATTATTATCATTTTTCTTATACTGTACCATGTTTTGATTAGGTGAACTGGAAAGGTACACACACGAATATGGTGAGACATTCTTATTTAGGGAAGAGCTTTACAGAACCTTACAGAACATGTATGTTTTCTTGGATGCCTTGCTGCTGAACACATTTTTGAATAATATGCAAAATGCATGGCATCATTTAAAAAATGTTAAATAGTACCTTTAAGTAGTCTTTAACCCTATTCTGTGCTATCAAGCTGAAAATAAACTTCTAAACCATCTTTCATTGCTCAATTTGGCATAGATTATCTGTCATTGGAATAATCTCATAATTCCTACACCATCTTAAGTTTAAAAACAAAATAAATACCCATTCTTTTTATTACTACTATTAAGTATTCTGAATCATTTAATCACTATAACCCTTGAGTATCTCCTCCTTATACACGCTGGGGAGAGCAGATGGACCATCAGGGTTTTCCCCTACTATTTCATGAATATTACATTGGGTCTTAGTCCATATACCATCTCAAATTCTTTGGCATTGATTACCACTCGTAGCACTGAAGCGGATACGCTGAATTTGAAATGACAAACTCTCTATTCATCACGGATTCAATGTAGTCTTTTCACTCAATCTACATTTCATATCTAATCTTACCCCAACATATTTAAAAATCTAGTCATAATCTGTTGTACAGTTTTACTGGCTTTCAGGCACTTGATTTTATATCTCAACTACTGTCTGTTTCTCATATCTCTATAAGATGCTTTGCTCCTCAATAGATCACTGTAATCCTTTGACTCCATCAGCATCCACAATGTAGTAACACACCTCTTTGGGTAAATGAGGAGCAAATAGGATCTCAATCTGTCTGACAGGTATCTCTGCTTTCTGTTCACTTTCATGGCTACATTCTCCATTTACAGATCCTCTATCAGTTCTATTGTTTGTGGTATCCGATGGGGGCAGCCTGTAGGGTGTGCGACTTAGCATGAGTCGAACCTTGACAATATTAGACCAGGTGAGACCAAGGGCAGGCATCATTTCTGACTCCGTGGGATCCAGGGATGCTTCCATATTTGCTGTTACCTATCAACAAAAAGACAAAAGGAGATATTGTTACCATTACATATTTCAACAGAAAGTAAATGTTATTACATTAGCTCATATAATGGCATATCTTCTTTAAGTTTTCGATACAAAGATGGTATACAAGGATGTTATCAGGTGAAGCACCTACTGGTTCAAGAAAAGAAAAGAAAAGAAAAAGAGAAAATAAGTGATGACAAATTTGATCCCACATAGCATTATGAGTAATGTAAACTTAAACAAGATACAGCTTTTCCATTAAAATATATTTCTTTCAAAATGTTTACAATATGTGGACTTTCCTTTCAAAACCAACTTCTTCAACAAATATATATGAAATTATATTGCAAAATCTAAATGTATGTCTAGTAGAAATGAGAAACACCGGAGATGAACACTTTGTTTCCAACCACTATAATGATAATAACATATCATATTAATACTTATTGGTTGGAAACCATGATAAATTCAAGCTTATTACTCCTCTGTTTCGTAAAATAACTCACCTGGTTCACACACACTACAGCAACATTGAACTGGGAGCTGAGCCTATGTAGATGAGCGCCTACACGCTGCAGCTCCCTCGCTCGTCTAATTGTGTCCCGCAGCTCAAACTCACTCCTGAAAATAGCTGCCAGGGAGTCGACCACTGCTAGCTTCACCATACCTCTGGATAGCAGGAGGGGGAGACGTTTCTCCAGGCAATGCCACAGTTGATCCTAAGGAATAACATAAGGTCAAAGGTGAAAGCTGAGAGTGCAAATCATATAGAGCAGGATTCATCTTATGAGCTATGTCCACTTTCGCATTGCTGTACAGTTTTGGAGTATGGCAAATTAAAATTGTTTCATCATGAAACATATAGAATATAGGATATGTATTCTTAATAGAAATATCTCAAACAGGTGGCTAACAATATTTAGATTCAGCTACAGCTATGAATGCAAAGTGATTACTTTGGCATTAAGAGTTTTAAAAAAATGACTAAACAGGCAGCAAAGTCATCACAGACTAGCTTTAAAGAACATTAGTTTAAGAATCACGGTTCAGATGTTCATTTAAAGAAAAAAAATGTTTACTGCCTAAGTTACATGCATATCATTCTCTAAGATATCAGCACAGTTTGTTATGAACTAAGAATCCCATTCCTTTCAGACAAACAATGATATCTTAAAATGTACATCAAATACAATGGAGCCAGTTTTACCTTCTCTGCTGCATGTTCTACATAGATATGATCTCCTACAGCCAGCTGCTTAGCAAGAGCAGGCCCAATCCTCCTATTGAATGATGAGATCAGCTGCTGTAACCTCTTGCTAGGGAACACATCTTCAGTACAAATGTAGACCACACCTGTGAAGAAAAAGAAAAAAAATCAATAAGCCCTGTTAGCTAAGTTAATTTTCAATCCCTATTAGATTGAAGTTGTTTCAAACTGGATTTGTCAAACTCAACTGAAGACTTATTGTAGTGTTTGCTGGAGAAGACAAGACACTAATGGAACAGATAATGCTGAAATGCTGAATCCCTAGGAGCAACTTACTAAAATAATAATAATAATAAATGCAACCTATATAGCACCAAATCCACTCTGTGTATTGCTCAACGCAAATGTAGAAACAATTAAGAATTAAACAGAAGTGTTTTTATATGATTTTTAAAGGAATCAGAGATTATACACTTTTTGATGTCTTCTGGAAGACTATTCCATAAGTGAGAAAAGGATCTTTCCCCCAAGTTTTGCAACTTTAGGAATCACAAGGGAAATGGAAGTGGATGAGCATAAAGATCTTGCGGATGTGTAATTTTGGATTAAAGAAATATCATATTGGGGAGCAGAACCATGAATGCAGCGAAAAGTGAGCAACAAAATCTTTGAAATAATGCTATCTTTAACGGAGCCAGTGCAGCAACTGCAAAACATGGGTGATATGGGTAGGCTTGGTGGACAAAGTGACATGCAAGCCACAACGTTTTGAAGCTTCTGGAGCTTGGACAATAGATTCTGGAGTAATTGAACAGAAGGGCATTGCCAAAGTCAAGACGGGAGGAAATCAAGGCATGGACTATTTTTTCAGAGGCAGATTTGGACAACATTTTTTTAATAAAACCTATATTACGTAATTGGTAACTACTGATCTGCAAATAGTTGACTTTGATTAGACATTGTCATAATTATGCGAGTCAAACATGACATCGAGATTGCGACAAGTGTGTGTCAAATAAATTGTGTAGCCAGAAAAATAAATATTTCTGTGCATTTGAAGAAAAAAGTTAGCACTATGAAATGTCACATTCATGTGGAATTCAGTCTTTGCAGCTAAGTTTACAAAGATTCATATTTCAAAGAAACTATCTAGTCTTTCAAATAGACTTGAAAGCTTTAATAAGATACAAGTACGGTACAGTAGTTTCCAAGCTAACTTTGAATGGGTAGTGTTCCACTCTTGTGGCTGTATCAAACATTTTTTTTTAAGTGCAGGGGGGGGGGTGGGGGTTACCACTTTGATTTTGACCAACAATATCCATTAGTTTTAAACATTTCCTTAAAACAAAATTGAGTAACTGAGTTACTACTTCTAAACAGCTCACCATTAGCAAGTCCACCTTGCTGGACAGGCAGCTGTGCTGTAAGACAGAGCTGCAGACATAGCTGTGTTTTGCCTGCAGCACTCTGTCCTGCTATTTCTGTGATGCCCTTTACTAGGATTCCACCATGAAGGAATTCATCAAGGATTGGACATCCTGTGGTCAAGTGAGTAGGCTCTTTACGATCTTCTTGATGGCTTTGTTTGAAAAGAGTTAAGGCTGTAATAAAGGGAAAGGCAGAGAGAGAGAGAGAGAGAGAGAGAAAGAGAGAAAAAAATAATAACATACAGAGATGGCAAAAAAGGGTTAAAAAGGAAATGCAATGAGATAGATAATGATAGACAAATCAGATCCTCAAGAATCATTAAATTTTAATGTGAATACGGTTAGATTGATGTAATAAATATGTGCAATTAAGTTCAATATTAATTGAACATACACATTACTGATGTAACAATGTCTTGACTCAATAAGATTGATGTTTTGGAGAAACTTGAAAAGACATAGTTGGGGAATTTATGTACATAAATTTAGCTATAATGTATTTGAATTTTGAAATAGGCAAATTTAAATGATATGTACTAGTAATGATATATGGATAACCAAATTCATCCAAATTTTGAAAAAGGAATCTCACAGAATCTTGACAATACCCAGTTTGAGTGATATCATTTCATATAGAATTTGTATAGATCTACCTGTGATGTTTTTGATTTTGTAAACCTCCTCTGATACAGCCTTGAGGATGATGGAGACATCTCTTGAGGACAACTTAGTACATCTTCCCAGATCAGCAGGAGAAAGATGAAGTACAGATTCAAAGCTCCTAAGATTAGCTAAAAAGGAAGAAGACAAAAAGGATTTAAAAAATAAATAACCACAACTCATAATTGACAATATAACCATTTGCTGACCATTTGAAAGTGAGAGTGATTGATACCTTAACTACCACACTGCATATCTAGGCTATTTTTTTGCATCTGTTTGCAGACAACTGCAGGGAGATTTTGTGAACATACACACAAATAACAAACTTTCACATGGCCTTTAGCTTGAAAAAGTCCACATTCCTTTTCTTATACCGGTAATAGTAATACAGGCTGTTTTATAACCACTTGCCATCTTTGTTCCTTTTACAAAATTAGTAAGGATTATTGTTTGAAGATGTTAATAAAATTGACCACCAAAGATTAGTCCCTATGATGTGTTTCGACCTGTGAAAATTTAATGGGTTTTTACATATATGCCCGACATGGTAAGGTATGGATCGAGTTTGTTATGACTGAATTTTTGCATATATAGCTTAAGGGGCTTTCACACCGGGCCTTGCGTAGAGTTGCGTAGAGTTGCGTAGAGTACGCAACCCTACGCCTATCGTACGCAACCCTACGCAACTGTACGCGGAGGGACGCGAATGGGTACGCGAGATGAACGCAGAAAATTAAACATGTTTAATTTTTTTCGCGTACCTTCGGCGTAGACTTTACTACACAACTGTACGCCAAGCCTACGCAACTGTACGCCAAGCCTACGCAAATGTACGCCAAGCCTACGCAACAATACGCTACCCTACGCCAGTCCGACGAAGCATTAAAAACGTATGGTATAAAGATTTTTTTGGGGACCTGGATGTAAACTTGGCAGATATTGATCATTGATCATTCTTGCTTGTTATTCTGTTTGTACCACTACAAGGTATTTCAGACTGACATTTTTTGTTTTGTTATGGTTTATTAAATTTGTGATAATTGACATCTCAGGCTGTTGATATAATAAACAGAGATAAGATTCATAAGCTGATGCCTCATGCGAAAATTGTATTATGTTTTGTGGAAATCTGTATGTATTTGTGTCGGTTTGTTTGCTTGTGTGTACGTTTGTGGTCCTGTTTGTATGTTTGTAATATAATTTTGTTTAATTGAAATGAGCAAAGAAATATTTTTTTCTCACTCTGTTAATGAGACTGAGTGAGTGTGTATGTCAGAAGTATTTCTTTAAATTTAATAAATGACTAACATCTATATCATTACATTGTCACACACAAATACGCTACGGACCAAGGACAACAGATATCGTCTTCAAACTTTCAGGAAACTGTTATGGAATGATATATTACAAATGAGTGAAAAAAAGAGATATGGTCAACAAATATCGAAACTTCAGTCCACATTTATTCACAAATCAAAATAAGCGCTCTCTTTTGTTGGCGTTTTGAGTTATCAAATCACATCACGTGACCTTGCAATGTTTATCAAAAGAAAGTTCATATATTACCCTTTGCAATGATACATAGTACAATAATGTAGTACATCAACAAAAATGTCTGCATTTTTTGGAAAATAAAATCTTGAACAAATTAACATTACTGCAAAATAACCTCAGCAGTTGCTAATACCTACTAAAAAAACTGAAAATTTAACGGTCAAAAACGTGTACCAAATGCCACTTTTTACTAGTAAAACTTATGGCAGGTTTATAAATGTTATTTTCTGCACTCACTATTTTACGCAAATTGGCGTTTCAGCCCTATTTCACGCATGCAAAAGAGACCCACTGCCCCTTGGATGTCACAGTTTGTCAGAATGTTATGATTATACTAAGATCAAGTTATCTTCACATGTAATAACATGTACAATTCTTTGTACACTGCACAGTTCATTTATACAATAAATTGAACTGTCTTTTTAACATATTTTTTTATTATATATGTTTATAAAGCGCCAATGGCTATACTCGCGGCTCCTACGAGCGTCTATTGCATTTTTACATGGCATTTTCTCCCACAGTAATCAACCGTATGCAACCGTAAGCAACCCTACGCCAGGCCTACGCAACCGTAAGCAACCCTACGCCAGGCCTACGCAACCGTACGTAACCTTACGCCAATTGCCTACGCCGAAGGTACGCGGTGCCTACGCACAGGGTACGTAACTATACGCCGATCGTACGCAAGCCTACGCATAACCTACGCAGGGACTACGCCGAAGCATCAATTTATTCATGAGTAGGCAGCTTAACTTCGGTGTAGTCGGTACGCAACACTACGCAACTCTACGCAGATCCGGTGTGAAAGGGGCTTTACACAGAGAACTCGTAGCAACAAAGAAATGTACACAATGATCACAACATACCAATTTGCCAGAAGAAATTAGATTTCTGGTTATATTTTTCACAGGATATTTTGAAAGTTGAAACATTGGTGAATTGAATTTATTGTATTTCATTGATTTTTTGTAATTTGTTTATTTGTTTCATTTAGACAGAATAACTCACTCAGTATTAATACTGTTTTTCTGAGAGGCCCTGTACATAAAAAAATGATTACAAATACATGAAATAATTAACAAACAGTGTTAAAAGACGTGTGCATGATTTTATATATCAGGTGTTATCACTTGTCAGTACAATGTTAAGTGAATTTGGGTAAGTTTTGTACAGTGGTGTTTGAAAGTTAAATAGAGAAACTTTCCTCTGTCTCACTCAGTCATAGCATCACTATTTTGTGTATAAACCAGAGGGTCTAACTAAAAGTTAGGTGTTGCATCTCATAGCAGCAATAGTATAGTATTAATGACTGCTTTGAGAGAAATAGTTGTTTTTATACGCTCCGAGGGGAATAGCCCAATTGTAACCTTCCCTAGAGCGTATAAAAACAACTATTTCTCGAATATTAAAGCAGTCATTAATACTTTTATATGCCCCCCCCCCAAAAAACAAAAAACAAAAACAAAACAAAAAAAACCTTGCATATCAAAGGTGATGTAACTTAAGTCGGCACATTAAACCTCTCGGCCAGCGCGCTCTGTCACCATGCACAGTAGTTTTCTTTAATATATACATTAAAATGAATTGAAAACGGCTTCGCGTGGTCGATGCTTCGCCGCTGCTCCATTAAACGGGCCCTTCTTTTACTTTTGCAATGCAGATTGGCACGAACTTAGATCAAGATCTATCGGCAGATGTTGTTTTTTGTTTTTGGAAGTTCATTTTCGTCTTCATGTCAACAATAAAGATAAAAGATAAAATTGTCGGTAAGATCGATCAAGATTCAATTGTATTGAAATTACCGACCAATTCTTCGCACACGTACGGTATCCTCGATCGCTCAGACCATTTTTTAACATGTAAACCTATGGGGTAACCATGGAGACTGACCTATTTTCCCAATAACCATGGTTATCGGGATTTTGAACTGTTTTTTAACCATGGTTACCGGGAATTTTCGGGAACAGTTAAAGTTTATGAATGCAATTTCGACCAATCAGATTGCTGGATTACTTAAGTGAGGTATATAATATACTTTGTGTGTAATGAATAATGTTCAGACACCCTCTATTGTCCTCAATTCGATTCTAAAAATTATCAAACACCACCATCGATTATTTTCTGTAGACCTAGAGTCTACAATAGGTCTACTTACTACTTAGATCTAGTCAACATTAGTCGATACTCACCAGAATTCACTAAAAATCTGCGCTTTCGTGACAATTGACGACACCTAATTAATTAACATCGTATTTGAGGTAGGGTCAATTAACGCTAGGCGATATCAATATCATATTTCATACTTTCACCTCGCCCTTTAGGTTTTAGTCACACTCACACACGCACATCACATTTCACTTTCATGTTTTTTTTGTTCCTGCTATTGCTAACACTAACACGAACACATCAATAATATAATGTGGGACTGAATATAATTTCTGGTATAAAATTCAATTTTAAATTTGAGATTATTACCCTTTTTCAAGGATGCGAGTATCCGTGGATTCACAGACAGGTTTTCCATTAAATCTTTCAACGTTCATAAAATTCCAGTCATTTCATTGTTTGTAATTTTATATTTAATCTTCACTGCGACGCCGACGATGGTTGTTATTCACTTATTTGTCCTGCAATGTTAAATTTCCCCCGCATCTTGAATTGCGCGCACGTACGTTACGTTTGTCATTGCTGTGCTATAGTTCCATGCAGATATGCATTCATCTCATGAGATTTCATAGCGCAGATTTGCAAATTATATTGTAAACAAACTATTACTAGTTGGGGGATCGGGAGCGAAGATCGCGAGCGCGGAGTAGTAAAGTGCAGTGCAGTACTAGTGCAGTACACAGTGCTGTATGTACTATGTACACAGTCAATACTCCAATAGATCTAGTTGGCAGAAAACCAAAATTCAGCAAGCATATGATCCCAAATTGATTGATATTTTCTCAGTATGTCGTGTGTTTTAACAAATGTTGGATGCTTCTATGATATTGCTGCTGTTCAAAGATATCTGTTCCCTAACTGGAAGAAAGATGAAGGAGGAAAGGATACAGGTAAGTTTAGTTTTATTTTAAAATGATTTTTTCAATGACATCGTCGATGGTCAGCTCAGCTCAGGTTTAATTTTGTGACGTGGTATGCATTTTAAACTCAAGTCAATGAAGGGGATAGGAGAAGAGGGGGGGGGGGGGGGGGGGGGGTTGTAACTAAGAGTTAGACTTCATAAACACATATGAGTCCAGGCCCAGGGCATTGTTTTGGAACTTCATGTTTGCCAACATTTACAGAATCTCAAGGTAAATAATAGATCTAAAAAGTTAGAGACTAGATTTAGGGTGTCTGATCGCGCACCCAATGTTGTGTGCTAAAACCCTTCCCATAGATAGAGATTGTACGCTTCCCTATGTGGTCTACGTGCATTGCGCGACCATCCAAAATTGGTCAATGATTTTATGGAAAAATTTGAAATTCAAACCTTTATAACAAATGATCCTGAAGGTGAAACTCAATAAATGAGGTGTCATATGAAAGAGCAGGTTTTTCTCCATATTCCCCATAGGGGGCCACCCCCAGAATTCTAAAAATATCTTGGTCAAAACAGCAATTGAAATGTTGTTTGCATCCTAGCTCCAAAATTTGCCACTTTCCTGAGCTGCGCCCCCGCGGCTTAAGCAGGGCTAGACGTAAGGATAATATCCAGATGCTTTTTTTTTCGCTAGCCCCAAGGGATCATTTGTTATAACAGTTTGAAAATACCCTTCCCACATTTTTGGAATCAGCTAATTAGGGAGGCGTGAGCTCCGCTCAGTCCAAACCATGGTTACATCGTAACATGTGCGCTTATAGTGAATGAAAGTATGGGTGGCCGATTCTCGCCATAGAACCCGGAAGTGAATACACGTTGTAGTCAATGGCAATATCGCGGAGATTGTCTCCGCGATATTGCCATTGACTACAACGTGTATTCACTTCCGGGTTCTATAGCGGGAACGGCCACCCATACTAGTCAATGGCACATATCGCGGAGACAGCGTGGCTCAAGCTTGCAAGTCGCGCATTGGCTGAGCAACTTGCGTACGATATGCATACGCTTGCATATCGCGCGATACAGCTGTTTGGCTAAATTTAGCAAAACAACATAACTCTGCGTGTACGTCTTTTTCGTCGATTCTGAGCAAAATGCTATGAATATTTCAGCATTTTGAAGGGGCTGTATCTTTTGATAGAAACATCGGCGAGACTTGAAATTTGAAATGTATTATTCTGATTACATTTTTAATTCAAATATCAAACAAAAATGGTGAAAAACGATCCCAAATTGAAAATTGAAAAATCGTTCAGACACCCTACTAGATTCTAGAGTAGGGTAGCGTGCCCAGTATTCGGTCTATTCCCAGTATTCGGTCAGACAGCTGTTTCAACAGCTGTAACAATTTAAAAAATAATTTATGAGCCGCGAAACTTGCACAATTCAGGCAGCTGAACAACTTTTCTTAACTCTCAAAATTAAATCAGATTTAGGGCCCCGGAAAGATCTCCAACTTAGCTCCAAATTGGTCAGTGTCACACAACTTTCCGCACTTCCGTGTTCTCTTAGCACATGCGCTAACATGCATAGCCATATGTAGACCGAAAGCTTTAGTCTCTATACCATCGGTTGTTCCACTGAGACTACGTCTGGCTCCACTAGACCTCCGGTTACAGAGACAGAACGATCGCCTATGCCAGCCTATGTTGAAGATATCACGGCTAGACTTTAGCCGTGAGGCCCCTCCCACAAACATGAACAAACTTGCCACGGCCGTATTGTTATGCCCCCAAAATCCCCCAAAATGTCATTTTACCTCGTGCATATCCAATTTTACATTAGGCCTAGGCTATAATACATCGGTTCCACTTACTTACTTGATTGAAATAATCCGTTTAATGGTCCCTTTTAAGGAAATTATGGGTCAAAATCGACATCCATGTTGAAAATCTTGCAAGCCGTGTTAAACTCTCGCTGCCGTCAATCTCATCCCTTCTAGTCTACGCCGAAGGCAAAAATGATTATGAAGGAAAAACTGTGATAACGCCATTACGAACGTGTAGATGGCGCACAGTTTTTCCTTCATAATCATTTTGCCTTCGGCGTAGACTAGAAGGGATGAGATTGACGGCAGCGAGAGTTTAACACGGCTTGCAAGATTTTCAACATGGATGTCGATTTTGACCCATAATTTCCTTAAAAGGGACCATTAAACGGATTATTTCAATCAAGTAAGTAAGTGGAACCGATGTATTATAGCCTAGGCCTAATGTAAAATTGGATATGCACGAGGTAAAATGACATTTTGGGGGATTTTGGGGGCATAACAATACGGCCGTGGCAAGTTTGTTCATGTTTGTGGGAGGGGCCTAACGGCTAAAATCTAGCCGTGATATCTTCAACATAGGCTGGCATAGGCGATCGTTCTGTCTCTGTAACCGGAGGTCTAGTGGAGCCAGACGTAGTCTCAGTGGAACAACCGACGGTATAGAGACTGAAGCTTTCGGTCTAAGCCATATGTAGAAGTCTATTGCGAAACAACTACGTGTGCTGTCACAATGAATTTAGTATGTGTGTGAAGAGAATCACTTCCGTGTTCACTCCATTGCAGCGAATTTGCAAATGACGCACTTGCCGATGTGCAAGAGGTATTTATACGATACCCTTGCCATGCGGTATCGCTCAGCCAGTATTCGGTCAACGCATTGACATTCAGTGCTTTATCGCGCAATTGTGTGAAAATAGTGCGCAAATACGCTACGCTCCTTTGCAACGGAGATACCATGCACAAATCGCGTGACCGAATTCTAATCGGCGCGACCGAATTCTGGGCAGAAAAATGCTCCGTCTTCTTTCGGAAGTATTTTGCTTATCATTATTCTATATTTTAAGTGACTATAAAATCCTGTTAGAGGAATAAATTTCTTTTCTTTTGTTGGGTAGATTGCCAAATAAAAGAGGTAAGAATTCAAAATATTAGTGATTTCCCCTTAAGTGACCGAATACTGGGCACTCTACCCTAGAGGAAAAACTTGAGAATACCCCACCATGCGGATTTCGGATTTTTGGTCGACCAAACAGTTACCGGTACAGTAGGGGCGCTGGTCTGAGAATAAGGAAAATCTGCATAAATGAGGATCGTCTTCGTAAACGCAGATAGATCTAGACGAGTCTTAAAAAGTAAGGATTTTCACAGACAATTCTTAGACCTATTTCCAATCCGCGCGTTGGCGATGTGAAAAACGGATTCCGCGATGATGCTCAGGACTGGATGCATTTCATGTTGATTTTGCACAGAGACTTTCATTTTATGAATGATAAATCCTCGTGAAGATGGACAACCCATAAATGTAGATGGTGAACTGGGGGTATTTTATTAGGTGAAATCTGTTTTTCGCATTGCCAGCGCGCGGATCGGAAACCCTACACCCGCAGAGCGCCAAAGAAAACGAAACGTCAGCGAAAATGCAGACGTTCCTTATTTTTTAGGACGCTATTGGTCCGCGTTTTCAAGGATATCCTCGTTTACAGGGGAAAAACACACTTATAAAATTTCGGGGGCTACTTTTCAAGCTGTTTTGCATTGAACTCTATGCAATTTTTTTGTGGCTCTTTTATGACTTTCGGGGGCTCTTTTTGGCATTTCGAGGAATAATTTGCCCTGAACCCCCGTGTATTTTTTTTACTGCTCGTTTATGCGAACGATCTTCATTATCGGACCAGCGCCCCAACTGCCAACCTAACGCGCCAACCTATAGGGTCTTAGGGAGACATGAATGAATCTTGCCAACGCGCCAAAGTGCTGACCACCTGTATACAATAGACCAACATGGGAGTTGCTATGTCAGACGTGCTGTAGCAGCAGCAGGAAAAGAATGGTAATGTGGAAGTATCGTATGAAAGAATGCAATTCTTTTGTAAGTATGTGCTGAGCTTGGGGAAGTTACATACCACTGTCTCATGTTAGCTCACTAATAATGATTGACAGATGGTGTCACAATTCAGTTGAATGAGATCTGGAGCATTTTTTTTAGGGTGGAGCTTAGCAGGTCTGAGAAAATGTTGAATAATAAGATATGAGTTGTAAAACTTGTATGCAGCCCTGCACATCAACAGGAATCAACTTATATTTGGATGTCACTTGACCTTTAATTTAATTATCTTGATGAGGATCAACATCACTTTCAACAAAGCACTTAAAGAGGAAGTGTGCATGGGTAGTTTTGTAGAAGCTTTAGTTCAAGTAGTATTCTGTGTAAAAAAAAATAAAGAGTGTAATTTGAACCTTTTAGTATGTAAAAATCCCCTTGAAACATTTTGTTACTCCAGATGGTTGGGAGGATGCAGATTGGTCATGGTCAGGAGAGGAGAGTAACAGTGTGAGTCTTAATGTGAAAACATCACTAAATGCTGTTGCTTTTCAAAAAGTGAGTGTCATTTTAGTTTCTCCCTCTTTATTTTTCATTTAGCCTTTTAGATTTGCATGTTTTGCTGTCATTTTAATTGATATATAGTGGCATATTTCTCAGTTTCATGTTTTTTCACCCATTATAATATATGTGTGTTTAACTAAAATTTCATGTTTTATATCGTCAAATTTGTTCTGGAATAAATGTATAGACAGAAAGCAGAACAATATAGTGCAATGAATGTTGTTTACCTTTTTTATTTTGCAAATTATACCTGTGTTAACCCCCCCCCCCCCTCAATGGTAGAATGTTATAGTAGTAACATGTGCATCAAAATTTAATGAATGTTCCTTGCACAAGAACGATAAACACATGATGTGTTTTGCACTTGTGCTTCTGGTTGATATTTGTACATGTATTTGTATTTTTTTTCCTCATGTCTTTAAAATTGTAAATTAATGTTTCAGATGATATATCTTCATAGGGGAAGTTCTCCCATGCAAACTCAAAGTTTGTAAGAATTGTTCATTGCTAATCATTAAATTCTACCTCTTATCTTTACACAACCTTTCCTTTGGAATCCACAAAGTAAGAATATTTCCATGTGTGTTTTGATGACTGTAGCACATCACCAGATCAACATGCTAGGATACAGGAATGCTCTATAGCTCCCTCCACTACTAGTGAGCTTTATACATTTATGATCATTCCTTTGAACCAAAAGTATTATCTTTCAGTATTCACTAGTTATGATCATTGATGTCGACAAAGTAAGTGCTTCTATGTGTTTTTGATGATTAGGAAGGGAGTGAGGTTGAAGCGGGCCCTCCAGACCAGGATGCTTGGATGCAGGAATGTTCTATAGCTCTATCACCCACTAGTGAGCTAATGGTCATTGCCTTTGAACAAAAAGCTGTCTTCTTACAGCGTGAGTATTTATATCTGGATATCTCGTCTATTTCAAAAATATTTTTACTCATCACTCATTTCTATTTAAAAGAAAATGCCATCAGTCAGGTTGATAAAGATTTCTCATTGAAGAACCACTATTGACTTTCACTCCAAGCAAAAAGACATAGATCTGGAACCCTCTTGACATGGACAGTCATGCACCATGTATCAAAACTTTGATTTGAAGAAAAAATTGTCCTATTTATCCAGAATATTTTATTAAACTTAAGCATAAAACTATTGTTATTTTTAATGTTTAACCAGTCAAAGACAACTAAGTTTCAGGAGTACACAATTTAGCCAGTTAGATATGCAGAAGTGTTCCGTGAAATGTAGAAATATCTTTTTAAACATCCATATTCATTGATAGGAATTACAGATGGACATTCTTTTTAGTTCATTTTTCATGACAAGGTTTTTGTCTTCTATTTTGTAATACAGAAAAGTGGGATCCCGAGGAGAAGGATGGCGTAGATAACAAATATCACATCATTTACAAAGGAATGTTGAATCAGGAGGAGGGGTGAGTTATGGAACATTTTTGACAATAATATGTAGATTATTTTTTACATAGAAATATATTTTTGTCTAAAAATGTGTTTATAAAATATGTTTGTGAGATTGATGAAGCTGAAGTTATTATGAAATGATTCATTGTTTTTTGGAGGAATATGTCTACCCAATTCCATTTGAAAAAAGAGAATACATTTGTTGCCTGAGAATTCTTGTAGGGCACGACACACTCTTCTTGGAGGAAACCTGAATCCAGTGATTAAAATATAATTGTCCTTATTAGGAATGTGATGAAAGTATACTTTACCTGAATCTTGTATCATCTTTGTTGATGGTTGACTTGGTTTATTCTCTTGCTTCCAGGGAGTGCATCACATGTGCAATGTGTGTCCCTTTAGCCTCACAGAAGAGATCATCTCATGGAGCCCCAGACTGGACCTGTGTAGTTCTAGGTTTCACCTCAGGCTATGTTAGAATGTACACAGAGGTAAGGTTTCATAATTAAAGTGATATATTTCCATTATGAGGAAATAAGTTCATACAAATATGTTTGGTTGATATGGTGCACTTCTGTATTTAAACGCATTCCTGTTCTTTTAGTTTGACAACTTATTGTTCTGAGATGAGAATTATAAACAAAAAATGATTACCTGCATATTTGGTTTGTAGATTTAATCTATATTCTGTAAAACAATGAGTTATGGCACTTTAAATCTAGACAGATAGTAATAGGTTATGCAGTATAAGAAATATTGGGTTTATTTATTCATTTGGAGTAATCCTTTCAAACTTTATCAATCTATCCCAGTAAGAAATTTGAGATTGAGCATTATTATCTGTTGAGTAATGGTCAGCAGGGAGAGAAAAATGATTTTAGGATTGTATTCTATTGTAATCCTGCAACTATTTAATCTGCTACAGACTGGTTCCCTGCTCCTTTCTCAACTCCTCCATGAAGACCCAGTACTCAAATTGAAAGGTAGAACGTATGAGATGCCACGCCATGCTGGAGTAGCTGAGCAGCAAGAAGAGCTTACCATTCTCTATCCTACAGCCCTGGTGACTGTGGATGGTTTCAGTCTTTTCCAGTCACTCAGAGCTTGTAGGAATCAGCTAGCTAAAGGTAAGCAATGACAGGGTCTGATAGCAGGAACTTCTTGTTCAAGTATAATAGTTTTCTAAGAAGTTCAGAATAGTAACAACTATGATAATGTTCTGTTCTTTTATATTGCATGCTACATAATGACTTGTATAATATTCTATACGCTCCAAAGAGCTTAGGAAATTATTATTTAGAAATTTAAGCTAGGTAAGTAACTCAAATGCTCCATGTTTCCAGATTGTCATGTAGTATTGATTCATTTAGCACAGACCTTCACTGGAAACTGTTCATATTTCAAGTACACAAAAAAGCATTTAAATGCTGGTATTCATGTTACCAGTGTTTTAGGTAAAGTTGTATTTATTTACAGTAATGGATAAAATTACTTGAGAAGTGTTGTGCATGTTGCTTTTATTGTAGCTGCTGCCAGTGGTAGCGACAACATACTACCACCACCTCTTGCCTATAAGAAATGGGGGTTGCAGCAACAAGATGCCATAGTGGACCACATCAGCACAGGTAAGTCAATTGATAATAATGTCAATATTTTCACATGAAGGACTAATATCTATTGTTGGAATCTATTGGATGATAGTTTCATTCAGTTTTTGGTTGTGAAAGGGTAATAGAAGCTACCTTCTCGTTTAAATGGTGGCGTGAAAATTATAGGTAAGTTCTAGTGGTGTTTTATATAATTATGTATGTTGCTTGATGCTTCATTTATTCTGAATAATAATGTGTGTCCCACCTGTTATGTTTTGTGTAGGTGTTGTGACCAGTTATTCCTTTGACCAGCTTCATGCAGCGTCTACTCTAGGAGGATACAATGCATCTATAAAGAAATCTCCCCCAATCTGTCACAAGTATATCACAACAGGGGCCGGACCATTCCTAGGATTCTTCTATGCTCTAGAGGTAGGAATAGAAGGAATATCTTTCAATTGTAATTCTGTATTCAATCTTCATACCCTATCTTGATGGAAAGGGGCAATTCCACGGTAACGGAAGGACACTCAGACAAGATTTTTGAACTTCAGGTTCATACTAAAAGAACTGTTTTATTAGTATGTATTAAACTATGGGGAACAAAATGTGTTTCAGTCAAGTGGAAAGCTTCATCAACTTCACAGAGTTTGGAAAAAACTAATTAACTGGAAAAACCATGTCCATTTTTATGTCCTTCCGTTACCGAGATAATTAATATGCACATTCTTAAACTACTTAACTATAATGACAATTTTTTGGGGGAGAATTAAAGGCACTTATATAGGTATTATATCTGTACTGTTTCACATCTTATGCTAATAAAACAGTTCTTTTAGTATGAACCTGAAGTTCAAAAATCTTGTCTGAGCGTCCTTCCGTTACCGTGGAATTGCCCAAAGCATGATGTGTATTAGTATTTGGGGGATGCTAATATGAGAGATTGTATACTGTATTTCATGGAAGACTGATGCTTCTGAGATATTGATGTTTAGGTAATTGTTACCATATAAATCACAACAATTTTGCCCTTAGTAAGTCCTTTTGAATTTTGAGGTCTTTGGGGTTTTATATAAATGTATCCAGATCTGTGTTTTGTTTATTTGAAATGGAACATACCGGTACTAATCTTGTATGTAATAATTCAAAGTTATCCATTAAAGTTTGTTTTGTTTTATATAAGCTTGTTGAAGTGTCATTTTTCTGCTTTCTTCTTCTTCAGGGAAGTGCTCAACCTCTCTTCTCTGATGTGGCTTTAGCTGTTGCCAGCAAGCTCAAGTCAGCCATATTCTCTGCTGCAAGGTATGTCTACATTGCTCTATATTGAATTCTGTAGGCTATACATTATTATTCCAGTTAAGCAAGTGGACATTTCAAAGCATAAAATAATGATTGATTGAACATCATTTACTTTTAACAGTGGTTCGTTAAGCTTTTGCAGAATACAGAACATTTTGTTCAGATAGATAGACATGTCAGTGAATAATTCCTGAAGTACAAGATAAAGCAGCATTCACAATTGGAATCTGTGTTTGCTTTGACAGTGGTTGGTTTGGATTTGGTGGAAACAAGCAGACTACAGACACGCCAGCCCCTAGCAAGACGTCAAAGCCAAGAGTTGAACCTGCAATATCACTGCCAATAAGGTAAGCATGGGTACTAGAGATTCTATATTAGTCAATGTTTTTAAAGTTGAAGCTGAAATGAGTTAAAGTGGGACTGCACTACTTGTAGCTACTTGTTCACTCTATATAGCAAAGAATGCCTAAGCGATACCTGTTGATCCCCCATGATCGCCTTTTTCTTATGCTAATTGAGAGCTGATTTGATGAGGTAACCACCTGTCAGTGACCATGCAGGGAGGTCTAATCTCTTCACGCCAAACTAGTGCAGATTAGCTTTAATGAATTCATCACAAAGGGGATTTGTTTGTGTTTGTAAGAGTTCCTTGTAAATTGCAAGCTACATCAATTGATATCAAATCTCACCTACTGTTGTTTTCTGATAAGCAGCAAATGCCATTTAGCTTGAAGGGCATGTGAATATATCTACATCTTTTACTCTTCAACTTGATGCAGGTTTGGGCTACCTGATGTCCGTCGTCATGGTGACACCATCGTATTAGCTCCTGGTATGAGGTTAGCAGCCAGCACTGATAGCTTTGGCAGGGTATCTCTTATTGATGTCACTAGAGGTGTAGCAGTACGCATGTGGAAAGGTAAAGCACACGTCTTCCATGTTTGGCATTACTGTTTAATAGTATCTTCAGTGCCTCTTGTTGATTACAACAGATGTGTGTGTTGAATGGTTACCAGTTGACTTCAGTATTAGAGAACTTTGCATTGTAACGGTTTTAATACCTCACTGCTTTTATTTTCTGCAAAATTGTACTTCTGCAGATGTTGTTCACTATTGTGCAAGATTTCACTACTTGATTGTTTCAAGTTTCAAGTTTTATTGTTCCACATTTTACAGAAAATATAAACATACATATAAAATAAAAAATTATACATCACAAATGTAGTATAAATGAGCACATGTCAATGATTCTCAATTCATAAAATAGATAAAATAGAATGTTAGGAACCCATTAAAAAGCAGTGCTTGTATAATATAGGTTCTTGGAAATTGTCATTCTTATTGAACTTTATTGTTGCTATGACAGGGCTTTGAAAGAACATATATTGGTTAAGGACTAAGTTATGTTTACAGACTTGTATCAAACTAATCTGATTATATTAATGTCTGCTGGACCATCCAAAAGGTGTGACTCATTTCAAAACTTGATCCATCAATCATTCTAACTCACAGCTAAAATAAACATAAAAAGATAAAAATCTGATTTATTTTGCAGGATACCGTGATGCCCAGTGTGGTTGGATCCAAGTGATAGAGGATATCCACAGAGAGCGTACATCAGAGCATGGCAGTAAGAGACCCAGACACAGTACAGACAGCAAGCATGGACCTAGGGTAGCTCTGTTCTTAGTCATCTATGCACCTAGGAGAGGTATCATAGAGGTATGGAACACACAGCAGGGACCACGGGTAGCAGCATTCAATGTGCCCAAGTCATGCAGGTGAGCTTACACTGTTTCTATTTATTTGAGTTGCATCGCAGTAAGGTGCTATTGGATGTGCAACCACATAATTGCAAATGCTTTAAAACCTGCTTAAGCATGATATTTTAACAAATGTTTGTAACAAATACCTACACACATTAGGACCTAACATGAGGACATCCTCTACCTGGCCATTTAAAAAAAAAAGTTAACTCAGTCTGATATGATATAGGCTCAAGATACAATCAGACATACTTTGTGTGTTTTTTAAACAAGTGGGTGCAAGAATACAGCACCAACATGTTTTTTGTATGGAAATGACAGAAATTTTTGCTACATTTTGTTATAAATATTATTAGTGTCATGTGCCATATTAATTCTGTAATTCAATTTGGGTTAGAATTCTTCTATAGTTGAATGAAAAATCTTTGATATGAATCGTCTGTATGAAGTATGATATCAAGTCTGCCAAAGTAATTTCCTACTCTGTCATATCTAAAATCGAATATTCCAATAACTTCTCTTCACTTAACATGATCTGCTTTGTTCATTCCAGGCTTCTCTATCCAGGATATGGTGTGATGGGTCTCAACAGTCTCTCAGTTCAAGACTCACGCACCAGACCCCACATGTTACAATGCTGCCTGCTGGAGCCGAGTGGCCTGGTACGGACCTTCAATGTTCCATTCCATCTAGCTCTGAGTGACAAGAACAGTAAGAGGGCTCATGATCTTCACCTCATCAAGAAGCTATCTAGTCTCTTACATCATCGAAGGTCACTCAAAGGTCAGCAGAACACTTTCTTATTTTTAAGCCTCTATGACGAAGTAGCCGGAGGCATTATGTTTTCGGGTTGTCTGACCGTCCGTCCGTATGTCTGTACGTCCCATTCTCGTGATCGCATTATCTCAAGAACCGATTGGTGGATTCCTGCCAAACTTAAGTCATGTATGTATCTTGCAAAGCCAATGAATCGATTAGACTTTAGGTTCATGAGGTCAAAGATCAAAGGGTCATACATGTATATGAAAAATAGCTTGTATCACTATATTCTGAGAACCTGTTAATGGATTACAATCAAACTTGAATTTGAAAATTTGCTCTGTTTTGGTTTGTAAATTCGTACTATGGCGGAGGCTTCATCTAGTTTTCTAATAGACTAGTATACTAACATATTCAATTTTATGGATGTTTCTTTTTTAGGGACCTAGTGATGAATGAACTACAATACTTGAAATCCAGTCTGCATACAATATTTGTTGCTACGTCAGGCAAGCCTTGGGAAAGCTCTCAGGTTGTCATGAACAACCTTTGTTTAAAAAGTTTGCATCAAATTTGAATATGTTGTTAAACCTTTCTTTTGTTTGAAAGGGTGGTCTATTGTGTAAGTTGATTTACAATGCCAAAAGTGGTTATCAGGTATCTTCATCTATATTTCCTTAGTCATAGGTTCTTCTTCATTTTCACCCTTTTGTTGCAGAGCCTATTGTGGAGCCGATTAGTAAGATCCTTCAAGACTTGAAACTGACTGCATATAAACAACAGGTAAATCACTTTTGTTTGTATTCAGTTTGCGTTTATATGCAATATGAAATATCCCCATTATATACTGCATCAGCACAGGTAAATGACTGGAAAATGTTGTCAAGTTTTCAATTTTGGTGCTTGTAGCATGAAGGCTTGAGCTATACCTTGATGAATAATGTGCCTGATTTTAATTTGTGTTTTCTGTTGCCCTCCCCCTAATTCTCTTTCCCATTTACTTGTACCCCTTTCCTTCAATCTATGTACCAAGCCTTTACCCTTTATTCTTGATAGGCCCTCGACAAAGCCTTTTCAGCGAAGGGCATGTCATCTGAGGAGCTCTTTCACATCATCCGAGTGCTGATAAACCAGCTTGGTGGGCAGGATCCAAGCTGTATGGACTATGAGAGCAGACGTCTCCTGCAGTACTGTGGGTGTCAGGTCAAGCTCATTGAGGCTTACATCAAGATACAAGGCCTGCTCGGGAAGGCTGAGACGATGGAAGGAGGAGAGGAGAGGGTAGCAGCAATGGAAAGGACCGAAGAAGGAGTGGAAGGGAATGAGACTGGAGAAAGAGGGGTAGAAGACCCGAAAGAAGAAAGCGGTAGTGGATCTATATCTAGAATCACACCAAAGGTACATGAATAAATGTTATGAGTGATTATTTCTGAAGCAAGGTCAAGTTTATCTACATCTATATTGATATCAGTGAAGTTATACTAAAGCAAACTGACGTTGTATGGTATTTTAGCTCAGTATGCTGGTCAGTGTTTGGTGGACATTGTATTACAAAGTCACATATTTGTATAGAACTAGTGATAAACTCATACTACCAGTTGATGTAGTTATTTGAGCTGAAATTTTAATTGAAAGAAAAGAAGTACATTTCCCGATATTAAGATTTGTTTGCGTCCGATATTTATGATCAGTTTCCATTCAGCTGCAGAAACATTTCAAGGAGTCAAGTATTCATTGCCTCTCAATATATGTTACACTTTGTTGATAATTTGGTATATATATGTATTCTTTCCAGGATCTGGCTTCAAAATTGAAGCAGGATTTGACTTCTGTCGAGTCTCTTCTGGATGACCTCAGCTCCTACCTGTCATCTTCGGGCCAAGCGAGGGTGCACTTCGCATCTGACTACAGCATGGACCCAGCTACATTCCTGAGCTGCTTCAAGACTGTGGTGCAGAGAGCAAACAAGGAAGGAAAGGAGGAAGGGACAATGCAAGGGGACGAAACAGAGGAGAAACAGGAAGAGAATGAAGAGGAAGAAGTTACAGCACTCACTGAGGAGCTCAAGATGAAAGTCACTTTCAAAGAGAATCTTGCAGAAGAGAAACGTTTGACATTAGGTATGAAATGTGTGATACCGTACATATCTGGTACATTGAAAGTTTATTCTTTGCTGGGCATGAATGAAGTTGAATTTTATGCCTAGTGCTTGTCTACATGTCAAAAAATATGTTGTTTTATTTGATGTACATTAAGGTACGTAAATGGTACTAAGACGTTATCAAATAATATAATGGAATACCTACCAACATGAAGTAGACCTTCTCCTTGATATAATATGATCTACAAGGAGAGGGTATTCTAACCATGCTGTCAGATGTTTTATTTCTTTCAGAAGAGAAAACTAATGATTCATTGAATTAATTATTGTCTGATAAGATAAACTTGAAGAGTGAAAAGACCAACATAAAAACTTAGGACTTTGTATGATTGTGGTTAAATCATTATCTTTTTATTGATTGTTTTATTCTAGGTATGTACATGTTCAAACCATGTTTGGTTGACAGCTGTTCTTCATATGAGTTGTGTGAGGTGTTCAGAGATACAGAGATAGGATCACATGATATCAAAGTAAGTATGTCACCGAACTTGCATATTCCTGGGTCAAGCAATTAACAGTTGGGCACATTTAATTTTAATGTAATTTATTGTCCTGAATTTATGTGAAGCCTCTTTTAGAATGTTAAAGTAGAAAGTCCGCAGCCTCTTTTCTTTAAGGCCAGTAACAATCATTGTTGTTTTACAATAGAAAGGAATACATCATATTTCACTTCATCTTTTGAATATTGTCAACCTCACAAAGAGCATTGTAAATCAAATTCAAATGTAAAGAATGATTTGATAGAGTTCCAAATACCAAAGGACATCTAAAGGTGCTGCAGAGAACAAACAATCCTATGATCTAAATGATTTCTCATCCCTCATTTTATTTCATCCCTCCAGTATACATAACCATTTTAGTTACTTAAAAATCTTGCTTTTTATCAACTTAAGTCAGAGGCAACTGCTTTTCATGACATCTAAGTTTATCTGTCGTTCTTTGTTCTGCTCAGATGCTTCTTCTTCAAGTCTGGCTCCATAATGAGAATGAATTCCTGAAGGATCCTATAACCACCACAGCCAACCTTCACTCCCTCATGACAGAGGTGTCTGCTCCCACCATGCCCTTCTCTCCTCGCCCCCTGGGCGGGGTCAACATATCCCCTGGGGAGATGGAGATCATCCATGGTCTGCTCTATGAGACACGCCATGTATGCGGGGCGGAGGTGGCAGGGATGGTGATGAGGAGTCTGGTCAGTGATATAGACAGACACAAAGGAGCTGATTACAAAGGTTTACTGGTTAGTCAATTATATATGTAGTTGGTCCTCATTTTGAAGTGTTGAGAATTGTACAATGCAAAGTCTATAATGTCACATCCTGCTGTGAAATAATTTATTAGTGTAGGTTTCCAATTTTATCTCATACAAAGAAGTTTTGTATTTGAGGCTGTATTTTGTGAATTAGTTGTTCCTTATAGAGCCAAACAAACTTTTTGTTGGTGTACTTTCACAATTTCAAAATTATTAATATACCATATGCTAAAGTATTGTATATTTGAATGGAATGGGAAATGCTTTTCTTTGATGCTTATCATTGATGATTCTTTTTAACATCGCAAATAAGTATTGTAAGTATGATGTTTTAAAAATGTCCTGGATTAACTTCCAGAGATGAACATGATTTTTTTCATCCTATTTAATAATAATACTATTGGATATTTATATAGCGCACATTTCCACCATGCATGGTGTTCAAGGCGCTCCATCTATTACTCATGCCAAAGACTGGCACCTTAGTTTCACTTTGCTCCTACCTTTCAAACTACAGGATAGTGATCAGATGGATGTGGATGGAGATCCTGTGACCACGCCCAGCTCAGATCTGTCACCTGATTGGGTGGATGTGAGCATGTGGGAGGTCCTTATTGAACAGCTCCGAGATCTCATGGTGCTTCAGAGACTACTGCAGACCAAGCTTAACAAGGTAGGTTGATTGAGTTACCGTAAGATATATCTGTCTTTTCTGAGACACTTATGATATCTTAAACATATAAAGGATATTTTGTTGTAAGTAATGACGCTCTTGTTCATTATCATAATAGTTTACAGTTCATAATTTTTGTTGTTGATTATAAGTGCAAGATTGTGCTTTCTTGACTATTACTGAAAGTTGAACAAAATTCAACGGTATCCACTGGTACAGCAGCTTTGTGAAACTTGTCTACATTTAATCTCTTTTCATGCTGTTTGGCAGTAACACCAGGAACCCAAAACATCATTGATGCTTAAAAAGTTGGCTCTGAATATTGATGGAGCAATGTTTGAGTTGATTACATGGCTCATTTTTACTCTGTAGGCATCACTCATGCAACATAGTTCTGTATGCTGGATTCTGTGTGATATCCAGACACTGATATCTATCTATCTATCAGGCTATAGTTCATCAGACGTTGGACAAAGCCCTCCTCATAACATTTCCATTCTCTTCTGTCTCTAGCTATCCTAGTCCAAGCGGCCGTTCCCTTGTGTGATGTTAGGTCATCTCTCCATCTTCTGATATCTGATATCTCTCCTATCAAATCCTACATAATTCAAGGATGGCACATATGGTGCACATATACATGATTTTTGTGTGGGGATTAAATCAGTTTGTTCTAGGAGAAGTGAAGCAGACTTCATTTTACCTTTGGCTTTTCTAGTATGAAAGCAGAGAAATATTTCTTCAAGTAGTGAGGTATAGATTGAAGAAAATTCTATTAGTGTTGTAACATCACGGATATCTCCAATTCTGTTTAAGTTTCAATTTACGCCCCTCCACCTGGCACTATGCCTGGCAATGTCTCCCAGCTCAGTTATCGGTGTGTTGACTCACCACTCGGAAACTAGAACAACACTCCAATTTGTCTGTCATCTTGGTTTGAAAATAATCTTTCTAATAGGTCTCAATATGTAGTTTATAATAATATTTCCTCCAACTTTTCTTCTATTACACACGGCGTACCACAAGGTTTTATCCTAGGTCCTCTACTGTTTTTAATTTTCATTAATGATCTTACACATTCTTCTAAAAACGACATTGTTACTATTATTTGTCACAAGTTCACAAACACAAATCAGCGCCTTTAACTGCACCTCGCAGTTAAAGTCACTGAGTAGTCGGCTCTCATGGGGAATTCGACACCGTTCGGGTGTTTACCCAATAACAGGTGTTGTCAATCACCAGGGTTAGCCTTGAGTTTTATGACCATTGGACCTTATGTAATGCTTTGATTTGCCCGAAGACTCTCGAGCTCTCCGAGAGATTAGGGGGTAATTCTTGACTGGACTATGGGTTTGCTGTGTGCAAATTTGTACCCCCATTAATGGTATTTCCACCAAGTCTGGTGTCAGCGAATTATGGCCTTCTGCACATGGAAACTGGCGATCCACTCCCTTTAAATGAAAGTCCTTCCCGGCATGGGTCTTTTAACACGGACCAAAACAAAATTATTATTTAAAACAAGTTATTTATTTTTTTTTTTTTAAACGGGAAAACGAAACCGTCCAATTGAAAACGGATAGTGCCATGGACAGTCAGATACCGGACGGTTAAACGTTTGACTACAGCACTAATTCTATGCTGCTTCATGAACTTGTGCTCTGCTATTTGTTTTCTCTTTTACCAGGCAACATCAAGCCGACTGCAAAAGGACTATTCTCGTGGATGGTCAATAGAGGGCTCTCTTCCACCAATTGATGTCACTGTGCCTGACATCTCAGTCAAACATGTCATGGAAGGTGGTAAAGGTATAGAGAAGTAAACTCTTCCTTGAATGAAACTTTGTTGTGTGTCAGATCAAATTTCTTATTTAGGAATTAGACATAATACTAGTGTCTAAAACATTCTTGTTTAGACAAGCCATTAAAAAAGAAAATACAGAAAAAGTGTTCTTTTTTAATACTCTGGGCAATTTTCAATTTTTTTCTTTTTCTACTGGAGCTTAAAGTCTCTGTTTTCATTTGGGACATTGAGAAAAACATCTGGAAGCTCTTATCACGTCATGAACCTTTGCATTGAAGCTAACCATTACTCCTTCATTTTCACTTTGCTGTCTGTTAGGAATCTTTGCTGAGATGGTTGCTCGATGGGTAGCTCACTACCGCATTCCACCAGGCTTCTTGTCCAAGTGTTCAGTTAGTAGTCATGCCTTGAACCTGAGCAGAGAGTCAAGTCGTGTTGACGACACTAATGTTGAACAGGATCATGATGAAACTGCTGCAATAGAACAACTACAGGGTATGTCATAAAATGTCCTTATTGGCTTTGTAGAATGGTCTTTGAGATGGAGACCTGAGCAGATATAAAAATCAGCTAATAATGAAACGGGACTTGTGGATTTCATGTGTAATCTTTCGATGTTAATGAACTAAGGAGATAAAGGAATACTAGAAGACTAACATATGCTGTTCTAGAGAAACCACTGAGAGTTTATCTATGTATATATATGTATTATGCATGTAATAGAAATGAATTTCCATTGTTCTAGAAAAGAAATGTAATTGAATTGATGTGATTTTTGTAGTATTTGATTCCCTTTAATAGATAAAGAGTTTTCATTTATATTGGATTCTATTCTTGCTTTTGTTTCAGAGACCTTCCACACCTTGTGTTCTCGATTCCCACATAGCTTAGATCATGATGTGCTACAGGCCCATTGCACGTGGGAGTATGTTGTACAGTGGAACAAAAATCCAGAGGTAAAAATAAAAGAATGGCACATGGTGATGATGGTGGTGGTGATGATGATTTTGATGTGGATGATGATGATGATGAAGATGACGATTGTGATGATGATGATGGTGATATGAAGATGATTATGATGATAATGATGATGATAAATGTATAAATTATTGCATTTTGTATGACAACAACATAAACAAATTAAGAAAAATGTGTAAGTGGAAAAAAGGTGATTGTTATGGTGACTATTTTCTCAAAGTTTGGTGAAATCTCAAACTTAATGAATGTCATACTCAACTTGTTTATACATTGACAGATTACAGGCTTCTTAGCATGTGGACTTTATCATTTAAGATCCATTAGAAACCCAGTACTTCAACATGGTAAGTGTTATCTAGGTTGTGTTCCTCATTGATATTATACTTAGCGCATACTGTAATTCATACATTGCAGATAATTGAATAGATTGTTTGTATTCTTGTTGATAATTTGTAGTCTTTGTAATCTTTTTCTCTCATGGAATTTTTCTTGTAATGAAGCATTTAAAAAATATATATATTATGTAACAAACGTATTATGTAAAGGGAACCTTAATTACAAGCATAATGCTTCCAAGGTTTCCTCCTCATTACTGCAGATTATTGTTGGCATCATTTGTATTTAATGACTTGCCATTAAATCGTTTTTTTATTGCTGTTGTATGTATCAAACATTATGTACATGTTTTGTTACCTTGTCTATGCCTTACTTTGTAAATTCTTTTCATATGCAGTTAATGTGGAAATAAAACCTAAATAATTTTTTTTTTTTAATACCTCATGCAAATACTAAAAATTTGATCAGTTCATGTATCCTTACCTATTTCAGTCAAGTCAATATTCAGAATCCTGCAGCCTGACTTATGCTATATACTGGATTTTTATTATTAGGTGTGTCAAGTATGATGTGGCATACTTTCATGGTGAAGAAAGTTTCTGCAACCACATTCCTGATGGACAAAGTAGGGAAAGCCCCCAAAGACAGACTGTGTAGAAGGGTAAGTTAGTATTCTTCTACTTGACTGCTACTCTTTATTGAGATTCATCTCCACGTGGCTTTTGTTTGTTGCCAGTTTAAGGATTGATAAGAATGATATCAGAGATGGCTTTAACAAAATCAGAAAATACCATGCACAGAATAATTTTCAATCAATTTAATTTCAGATTGTTTGTGAATGTAGATTTTTACTATATTTGTGTACCTTCATGTTTATGATATGTTTATGCCTCTGAATTTCTTAACAAGATGAAATGCTACTAAGTGATTTCATCAAGGGGAATGATCCAAATGATATATTTGGTATGACTCTGTGCTTTTGATACATTGTTAGACTCTGGTTATCATAACATGCTTATATTTCTATGAATGTCTTCTTGTAGGATGTAGGCTTGGGTGAGACAGCAATTGGTAAATTTCTTGGTTTTGCAACAGATCTTCTGGACTGTATATATCAGGTATGAACTTCAAGCTATTTTGGCAGTTCAATTGTACATATTAAATTGTTTCATACTATAAATACTTCAGCGAAGATTGAAAAATTCAATATATTGTATTGTCGGAAAGTGCTGTAATATGAAATATGTGTTATTCAATCAATTTGCCGTATTAAACGAGTGAAGATAGTATACTTTTATCTTCTTTATTTGGAGTAGTGAAACTGATGTAATGAAATTCAAAGATGATGGGGAAATTAGACAAGTGTAAAAGCTAAATTGAATGTTACTCATAAATGTCAGTCCTTTTTTATGTTTGTTGTTTACTTTCAGTTATGTTTAATTATGAAACATTTCCTGGTGTACCAGTAAATCACATCTGTTTTTAATCTCCAGGTTGAAGCGGAATCTTCATTGACTCCCATCTTCGATGTAGAAGATCTATGGCAGCATATTCAAGGGCCCGCCCCCTTGGTAGAACTTGCTGTCAATCAAACCCTTCCTAATCACTCATTGGTGGATGTCCACAAGCAGCTTTGTACCATCATGCATGCTGTCATGACATTCAGTATCAAATCAGTGAAGGTAGGTCATCAAGTATTGGTTGATATCTGCTTTGATTACAATTGATCTGCAGTCAGTGTGTAACACTTGTCAATTTTCAACTTTGATCTTAGAACCAACTCCATAACCTGAACCTTAGTAAACCCTCACCTTAAAGCAACCACATCCCATTTTTCATGCAATGTTCAGTAGCACCTCAAAGGTTACATCTTATGATTTCACAAGCTTGTTATGAATTTGCTGGTATTTATGACAAGGGATTTTTATGTACATTTATACTTGCTTTCAATGACATAAAGCTTTCATTTCATAGGGTGTTTAGATTATTCATTATACTACGTAATACCAATTTCGGGATTACGTTAAATGAGACCCCGTTAGTGCGCATGCGCTAATCAGCAATTCGTTAGTCGCGTGTTATTTGAGCGAAAGGACCCCTTTCTGGCTCAAGAAATCAGATTTATTATCCACGCAATCCCCGAAATTCAAAGGTAAAAAACGTTATTAGTTTCACCCTTGACATTTACTGATAACTTGAGACGCTTATTTTTTATAAATCACGCCCTTCTGAAGTGATATTTTATTTCATATTTCGTCGTTCGAAATTACATGAGATCCCGCCAAGCGCATGCGCAGTCAATTCGCCGCGCAATTGATTTTTACAGGGAAAGTAACTTTCCCTCAGCAGTCAAAATACCTAATTTTCGGCGTTTTTTCGGACCACCGGTTTCGAAAAAATACTTCATTAGGGAGAGAAACTCTCCTTTTTCATGTTTTTGGAAGACTTTTGAGAATCTGTGCTGTTTTTATATCAAAAATCGAAGTTTTGTTCCGATTTCCACGTACACGATGGCGTCTCCGTCAGGCAGCACCAAGCAGAAAACCAGCGAAACGCTGAGCACGGCTAAAGCCGGAACTTCCCCGGGCGAAACCGCCGCGGGCCCCTCTACGAAGCCTGAGCCAAAGCGCTCATCGGCAGTGAAATCCTCCGATACGAAACGCAAAAGTGTCTTGGCAAAGCCTGCCTCGAATGAGTCTAAGAACTCTGGGCCTAAAAAGAAGGGCAAAAAGCCTGAAGAAAAGGAGGACTTCACGGATTTACGAGGAAGACTTGACAAATTGGAATCCTTAATGGAGAGAATGGTGGATTTTTTGCCTTGTCAATCTGCAACTCGCCCCACAGGGGATACACCACCGACAGCATATACAGCTGCGACGAACGTGAGATTTCGTGAAGTTGAACATGATGATGATGATTTTGAGCATATTGACACTGGAAACATGGGCCAATGCCCTACGTCATATGACATTGGCAGCATGGATGAGGGTGATGTCAACGAAACTGTTGCACCAGGTTTAGACCAGGAGAATGAGGACAAAGTTCCTGCCCTGGCTCAGAAATTTGCTATCCCTACTGGGGTTGGTGGCGCGATCCACGATGATTTAGCAAAGTCTGCCATGTACCTCATGTCCCACCAGCTAGAGGAAAATGTGTTGGAGGAAGCTGGAGGGAAATACCCTCCTCCAAGCAATTGTACTCCACTGTGTTGCCCCAAAGTGAATGCAGCAATATGGGAAAACCTATCCTCGCAAAGGAGAAGCCGTGATTTGAAACTGCAAAGAATCCAAAAGCCTTTGACAAGGGGACTCACAGCTTTTATTCAAACTCTGTCCCCCGATAGCCTATCTGAGACACAACAGGATGCATTGGCATTGCTGTGTAACACAAACTTTGAAATCAACTGCTTACGCAAAGATCAGATTAAGCCAGACTTAAATGCCAAGTACTCACATCTTTGCAAACCTGCCACACCAGTGAGTCAGTACTTATTTGGCGATGACTTAACAAAGAGAGTCAAAGATCTTACAGAACAACAAAAAGCTGCATCTGGCGTGGTGCGTGGACAACGTACACCCCGCCCCCAGTACCATCCGTACAGGACGCAAGCGTCCAGCACTTTTCAATACCGCAGACAAGGATGGAACCGTGCCACCGGCACATCACAAACTTTTCCAAGTAGCAGGCCCGCAAGTGGGAACTACAACACGCCTTTTTTAGGCCAGCGAACCCAACGAGGCAGACCATACAGAGCTCCGCCTCACACCCAGACGATGAGCATGGGAAAACAGACCCAATCCTTCCAGCGGCCACAGGCAGCAAGGAGGAAATAGCTACACCATTACCCAAAGAGGTAAGTAGCACATATGAATATTGTGAGAATGTTAATGCTCCTTCTACTTCATGTACATTACAACAAGAATGCATCTCAAATGTGCCTGTTGGAGGTCGATTGATATATTTCTATCGTAGATGGCGTGAATTAACGTCAGATCTATTTCTGCTATCGGCAGTGCGAGGCTATGAGATCGAATTTGATTATTCGAAAGGGGTTCCCTCAAGAAATAAGCCCCTCTACGGTTACAAAAAGAGCCCTTTAGAAATAAATCAGATTACTAAAGAAATCTTGGCTCTACAAGCAAAAAACGTAATAGAACCTTGCTCATTTGAAGAGGGAGAATTCCTCTCAAACATCTTCACGAGACCCAAGAAAGATGGGGGTACTCGTATGATCTTAGACTTATCAGAGCTTAATCAAAGTCTGAATGTACAACACTTTAAGATGGATAACATCCACACTGCCAAGCACTTGATTTCTCCGCACTGTTATCTTGCATCAATCGACCTCCAAGATGCTTATTACTCCATTCCAGTAGACCCAAATAGTAGAAAATACTTGAGGTTCATGTGGCAGGGTGAGCGCTGGCAATTTGCAGCCTTACCTAATGGGCTCAGCACAGCCCCCAGACTGTTCACAAAATTGCTGAAGCCAGTCTTTGCCGAACTGCGACAAGCAGGTCATACAGTCATAGGATATTTGGACGACACCATAATTATTGGTGAAACAAAAGAAAAGCTGAAAGAGAGTGTGAGTGCAACAACCAAGATCCTCTCAGAATTAGGATTCCTCATTCACACTAAAAAATCAGTGCTCATCCCAACACGTGAACTAGCCTTTCTTGGCTTCATTCTTAACACTGAGAGTATGATTGTTAAATTGCCTCAAACAAAGGCACAAGAAGTGAAAGATTTATGCCGTGAATTAATGGGCACGTACCTCCCATCAATACGAATGGTAGCACGAGTGATTGGGAAGGTCATAGCAACTTTCCCTGCGGTTGAGTATGGCCCCTTATACTATAGATCAATGGAAAGGGACAAAATTGCAGCCCTCGGACAAAACAGGGGTCATTTTGACAGAAAGATGAAGTTGTCCCTTGAGGCAAAAGAGGAGTTAAAGTGGTGGATGAACAATGTTTCTATGGCCTCCTCCCCAATTGTTAGGAAAAAACCTGACTTAGAATTGTACACAGATGCCAGTGGCCTTGGATGGGGAGCTACTGACCTCCAGAAGCAAACAGGGGGTCGTTGGAATGAATTTGAGGCAGAAAGGGCACGAAACAATGAAATAAATTTCCTGGAAACCCTAGCCGCTGGGTTGGGGATAAAATCCTTTTGCATGAATAAGCGTAACGTTCATGTGATGGTAAGAATAGATAATACCACTGCAGTGGCTTATTTAAATCACATGGGAGGCTGCAAGTCCGCAATGTGTGACAAGATGACGAGAGAAATTTGGCAGTGGTGCATTTCTCGAAATATTTGGGTCTCCGCAGCCCATGTACCTGGTCGGCTCAATACTATTGCAGATGAAAGATCCAGGAAATTTAATGATCGAACAGAATGGAAACTAAACAGACAAGTGTTCGATAGAATAGTTTCCCACTTTGGTGTACCAGAAATAGACCTGTTCGCCTCGAGACTAAATGCTCAAGTAGAGAAATATGTCACTTGGCACCCAGACCCTGGGGCGTTTGCAGTTGACGCATTTACGCTAGATTGGAAACCTTTTGCATTCTATGCATTCCCACCGTTCTGTATGATCCCCAAATGCTTGCAAAAAATCAGAGAGGATAAAGCTAGAGGGTTACTTCTGGTCCCTAATTGGCCTACTCAGGCGTGGTTCCCTCAGTTGGTTAGCATGATGGAAGGAGAGCCACTGTTTATCCAGAGGCAAGAAGATTTGCTACTCCTTCCTGTGTTAAACACCACCCACCCTCTTAATGCTAATATTGACCTCCTATGTTGCAGGTTATGCGGCAACATTTTGAGAATCGGGGACTAAGCAGACGAACAGTGGATATCATTACAGCTTCATGGAGAGCATCAACCTGCAAGCAGTACCAAGTGTACATCACACAGTGGCGAAGATTTTGCCACAGCAGGAATACGAGTTACCTCCAAGCCGAGGTGGAAACGGTACTAGAATTCCTTAGTAGTTTATTTCATGACAGGAACCTTAGCTACAGTGCGATCAATACAGCTCGTAGCGCTTTATCCACTTTTCTGATTCTCGTTGACAGTAATCAGACAATAAGTACTCACCCACTTATAACCAGACTGATGAGAGGTGTTTTTCAACTCAGACCTGTCGTACCTAGATATACAGAAATATGGAATATTAGTCCAGTCCTCAATTTTCAAAGAAAATTGTCTCCAGTAAACTCCTTAAACCTCAGAGATTTAACACTCAAAGTATGTATGCTAATGGCTCTTGTATCGGCACAGAGAGTGCAAACCTTGCATATATTGAAGACTAACAAGATGACCCTAAAAGGGGGCTTTGTGGTTTTTCATTTGGATGAACACTTGAAGCAAAGCAAACCAGGAAATACCGATTTTAATTTTAAATTGGAAGCATATCCACCTGATAGAAGATTGTGTATTGTAAAATATGTGAAACATTATGTCCAGCGCACAGGACCACTTCGTGGGAATGAGAACTCATTCTTTGTAAGTTACACCAGACCTCATAATAGAGTAACAACTCAAACCTTATCTCGCTGGATCAAGACCTGCTTGCAAAGAGCAGGTGTGGATACAAACGTTTATAAGGCTCATTCAACGCGGGCAGCATCAACTTCAGCAGCTGCCAAGGCAGCACTTCCAATGGACCAGATCCTAGCCCGAGCAGGATGGTCTTCAGAGAAAACGTTTAGGAAGTTCTACAGGAAACCTTTTGAAAACAAGAGAAACTTTACCCAGGCAGTCTTACAAGATAGCACACTGCTTTAAGAACTGCATCAGAAGGCTTTTCAATAGAACTGGCATTAAGAGACCAGCTATCTATTTAATAGAACTGGGATTAAGAAACCAGATGTCTAGAATAGACTAGATACAGAAACGAACAATGTTTTTGCAACATTATGACATCTTATATATGGACGTCTTGTATGTGAAATGTTTTGCCACATGTATGAACAGACTACAATAAATGTCAAATATGGTGAGTCATTGATTAGAAGCATTCAATTCAATCTGCATAATCAGTGTTCACTTTTCCGTACATGTTGGTTGTTCCAAATGTGACTACTATGCTTCAAAATCTCATGTAATTTCGAACGACGAAATATGAAATAAAATAGTAAGATTAAACGAGAACTTACCGTTTGAAGTTTGATCTTTATTTTATGAATATTTAGGAGGAAGTTATTACATGCCCTCCTCACCCACCCAAACTTCAAACTTAAGTGTAAGTTCCCTGTTCCTTACTATTGAGAGTAGCCACATTTGTAGCTTTGAATATTGACTGCGCATGCGCTTGGCGGGATCTCATGTAATAACTTCCTCCTAAATATTCATAAAATAAAGATCAAACTTCAAACGGTAAGTTCTCGTTTAATCTTACTATTTTATCGATAGAATTGTAATGTCTCAAATGGATAGCAGCACTGCTGCGTTTCCTCCGTCCGCGCTTTCACCCCAGGCCCCGCCTGGTAGCGCAGGAGCCACGGGCTCCGACGGAAAGAAAAAATTACCCAACTCCAGTGGCAAAGTCACGGCTGGCAAAGTCAGCAAGAGTGGGCCGGGGAAAGCTAAAAGTAAAACAAAGTCGGACTCGGAGCCAAAGGCAATGAGCGAGAAAAATCAAGAAGTGGAATCAACGGTTCCATTTTCTACTTTTAATAACAGACTTGATAAAATGGAAGCGCTTCTTGCGCGAGTGGTTGAGGCGTTGCCCGCTACTAATGCTACGGCTGTCACCGGCAGCTCACACCCGTCTTCGTCTCGCGGCCCCACCGGGGCTACCGGCGGGGAAGACTATGTGCAACGGCCTCCGTTCGACCACGGGAATGACATACCGCCCACCGGGCTCATGGATTTTTACGGTCTACCCGCGGATGCAACCGAAGCGGGCGCCGTCTCGGAGGAAGAGAATTTTGACTCAGACATGCCTCAACCTGATAACTTTGTCATTCCCTCGATCGCCGCAAAATTCGCAATGGCGTCGGATATCGGAGATCCTATTGAGGAGGAGATAGCCCAATCTACTTCATATCTCATGACACACCTATTGGAGGGGAAAGTTCTTGATGAAGTTACTGCAAAATACCCAGCTCCAAGCAATTGTCAGATTATAGAGGCACCAAAGGTGAACCCTGTGATATGGGACAATCTACCTCCGATGACAAAAAGCCGTGACTTGAAGTTACAGCGAGTTCAGAAATCACTCACTCATGGCATCAATGCATTTGCCCGCTCCGTTTCTACGGGCGGTATAACTGATACACAGCAAGATGCTTTGGCGTTGATTTGTAACGCTAACCTTGAACTGAACTGCCTGCGAAAAGAGCTCATAAAACCTGACTTGAATGCAAGGTTTACGCATCTGTGCAAACCTACTCTGCCAGCTACTAGACTTTTGTTTGGTGATGATCTTGGAAAGCAGGTGAAGGATCTCAAAGATCAGCAACTGGCAGCGGCCGGTGTAATGAGGGACAAATTCAAAAACCGCTTTGCTTCGCATCCCTATCGGGGACGTGGCTACAATGCACCGGGGCACCGCTGGGGCTCACAGAGCCAATCCCGCGGGTATAGCAGGCCAATGTCAGGATCGCAGGGTGGCCCTTTTTTAGGGTACAGACAGAACAGGAGGGGCAGACAGCCTCCGTACACTCAGTCTCAGGCTCCGAACCAGCCTCAAATGCAAGCGCCAGGTGCCCAGAGGGGTCCCATGGGCCAGCAGAGGAGGAAGTAGAACTCCCAAGACCAAGTCACGACAAGGTTAGTGACTCACACTTTGATCTCATTTTTAGCGAAAATGATATGACTAATGCTAGTACTAGTACTAGTAGTGTTCCCCCAGTGGGCGGTCGACTGAGGTATTTTAGGAAAAATTGGCAAGAGCTAACAACAGACCCTATTGTTATTAGGGCTGTCACGGGATACAAGATCGAGTTTGATGTAGAAAAAATTAAAGACTTGCCTGAATTAAAGGCTAAACGCTATAAACGGAGTGTCCAGGATGCTAAGCGCATTCAAGAAGAAATTACTAGCCTCCATCGTAAAAATGTTATTGAGCCCTGTGTACACGAAGAGGGTGAATTCATTTCTAATATTTTTACTACGCCTAAGAGAACTGGAGGTGTACGTCTAATCCTCGATCTTTCAGAATTGAATAAATGCATGATGTATAAGCATTTTAAGATGGATAATATCCACACTGTGCTGGATCTTGTATCCCCCGACAATTTTCTAGCCTCTGTCGACCTCAGAGATGCATATTATACAGTACCGATCCACCAAGAGGATAGGAAATACCTCAAATTCATTGTCAATGGTCAATGTTGGCAATTCAAAGCACTGCCCAATGGTCTCAGTACAGCACCAAGGCTATTCACAAAATTACTAAAGCCAGTTTTTTCTAAGCTCAGACAAGCTGGTCACATTGTGGTAGGATATTTGGATGACACAATCCTCATTGCAGAAAATGAGGAAAAGCTCAAAGCAGCTGTTAAGGCTACCACTGACATCCTTGCACAACTCGGGTTCATTATTCACCCTGAAAAATCGGTACTTACCCCCACCAAAGAGATAACGTTCCTTGGCTTTGTTCTGAATACAAATACTATGCAAATTAGGCTTCCAGAAAGCAAGGCGCTTGAAGTCGAACGCCTCTGTCAAGAGCTTATTGACACTAAGGAGCCCTCAATAAGGCATGTTGCCAGGGTTATTGGGAAGATCGTTTCAACTTTCCCAGCAGTCCAATATGGCCCTCTCTTCTATCGTACTTTAGAGAGAGACAAAATTGCAGCACTAAAAGCAAACAGAGGTCATTTCGATAGAAAAATGACACTTTCAAATGAAGCCAAGGGTGAGCTTCAATGGTGGGTCGAGCATGTAACGTCTTCATTTGCACCAATAAGAAGACCGAAACCAGACCTTGAGTTGCGCACGGACGCCAGTGGGGCTGGCTGGGGTGCTACTAACCTCCAATCATGCACAGGTGGTAGATGGAATGAAAAAGAATTGCACAAAGCTAGGCATTATGGCATTAACTACCTTGAAACAGTTGCTGCGGGGTTTGGCGTTCAATCCTTCTGTGCTGATATGGAAAATGTGCATGTACTACTCCGTGTTGATAATGTAACCGCAGTATCATACATTAACAATATGGGGGGCTGCAAGTCCGCAGATTGCAATGAGGCAGCCAAACACATTTGGGAATGGTGCATGAGTAGGAACATATGGCTATCAGCTGCCCATTTACCAGGGAAACTAAACACAGAGGCAGACCACATGTCTAGACACTTTAACCACAAGACAGAGTGGATGCTAAATACAGATGCATTCAAAGAAATTGCTCAGCAATTTGGTTCCCCAGAAATAGACCTATTTGCATCAAGATTAAACAAGCAAGTTGACAGATACATCTCATGGCTGCCTGACCCTGGAGCTGAAACAGTTGATGCTTTCACAATCGACTGGAAACCATTAAGTTTCTACGCTTTCCCACCCTTCTGCCTCATCGCAAAATGCTTACAAAAGATTAAATGCGATGATGCAACAGGCCTACTAGTAATTCCAAACTGGCCTACCCAACCATGGTTCCCTCTTTTGAAGAGTATGATTATTGGGGAGCCAATGTTCATAGCTAGAAGGCCAAACTTACTAGCACAGCCTATTACAAATGAGCCACACCCGCTTAATAATCAGCTTGATTTGCTTTGTTGCAGGTGCTGCGCCAGCCACTAGAAAGTAAAGGTTTGAGTGCAAGAGCTATCAATGTAATAGCAGCATCGTGGCGAGCATCAACGACAAAGAACTATGCCGTTTACATAAGGAAATGGAAGACATACTGCCATAAAAAAGGCTTGAACTATCTCCAGGCGAGATCCAATGATGTAATTGATTTTTTGTCAGAACTCTTTGAAAGTGAAAGAGCTAGTTATAGTGTTATAAATTCTGCACGCAGCGCCTTGTCTGCATTCCTAGTACTTGAGGATTCGTCATGTACAGTTGGAACTCATCCTCTTATTAGTCGTTTTTGTAAAGGAGCTTTTCAATTGCGCCCTCCAGCGCCAAGATATAAGGAGATTTGGGATGTGAACATAGTGTTTAATTATCTACGGAAGTGGGCACCAGCGAATTCGCTCACGCTAAAAACTCTGACTATGAAACTTTGCACACTTATGGCGCTGATATCGGCCCAGCGGGTCCAGTCACTGCACAGCTTGCATCTCGACTACATGAAAATCAAGGGCAGCGAAGTTCTGTTCATTTTTAAGGACCTCCTAAAGCAAACAAAACCAGGGAATGTGAACTTCAACTTGAAAATGAAGGCATATCCACCAGACAGGAGGTTATGTGTACTTAACTACTTGCGGCACTACTTGCGCAGAACGGAGAGCGTCAGGGGACAGGAACGCTATCTGTTCATCAGCTTCAAGAAACCGCACAAACGCGTTACTACGCAGACCATCGCCAGATGGGTGAAGGAAGCGTTGACCTCAGCAGGGATCGACACAGACATCTACAAAGCTCATTCTACTAGAGCTGCATCAACTTCAGCAGCAAACAGTTCAAATCTGCCTATCAAGCATATACTAGCCCAGGCGGGCTGGTCTTCTGAACGGACGTTTCGAAATTATTACATGAAACCAGTAGAGAACAGGAACGTCAATTTCACAGGTGCAATCATGGCGTCCTAAAGGATGTCCTAGAATTGGCATCGCCTTTTTAAGGTCAGCTGGTTTACCTTCTTAGCAGCATGCTTTAGCTTGCTATTCCATCAATAATGTATACTTTTGTGTTGAGCACTGGATCGGATGGCCTACTGAGCTTCGAAATCTCATTTAACGTAATCCCGAAATTGGTATTACGTAGTATAATTGAAAGATTAAACGAGAACTCGTTTGAGATTTAATCTCAATTATATAAGTAATATAAAATGAGGGTTTACGTCCCGCCCTTACCCTCCCTAGTGCTGGGTATTGTTATTAATTACAGTTCTCGTTATCTTTCTGCTTGGTTCAGTAGGCACATCCTCGGCTATCTACGAATATTGCTGATTAGCGCATGCGCACTAACGGGGTCTCATTTAACGTAAACCCTCATTTTATATTACTTATATAATTGAGATTAAATCTCAAACGAGTTCTCGTTTAATCTTTCAATTACAATTAATATAAGATATATGATATATTGTGTGTATATATTCTGTTGATATTTAAAAAGAAATTACTCCTGGTTTTAAAGTTCCATTATAGTCGCTGATTTCATGTTAGAGATTCTCTGCTCTGGATAAGAAAAGTACAATGTATATTAAATGTCGTTTGTGATTTGTAACAATGTGCTTTATCTTAACTACAGGTGTTGCAGTTCTTTGACTACAAAACCAAGAATGCTTTTTTCAAGGCCCTGGGTACAACATTCATACCCTCCACCCATGAGATTGACTATGGATTAGTCAAATTAAGGCAACAGGTGAGGTATATCTATTTAGTAAGAGTGTACATGGATTAGTGAAATGGAGAGAGTGTTATTAATCAACTAATATTGACGATGGCTCAGTGAAATCAAGTATGTGTTGTAGTGGAATCAAGAGATCATTATTAAAGAGTATCACCAAATGAGATTAACTATGGATTAGTGGAATCATGAGATTAACTATGGATTAGTGGAATCAAGAGAGCATTATCTAACAGGGCATCATCAACCGGGACTGACTGTGTTATAGGGAAATCAAGGAAGTAGATTTTAGGGGTAATGAAAGTTGGGCATTATTTATTATGATCGACAATGGATTAGTGAAATCAAGACAGCATTATTTAGTATCATCAAATGATATTTGCTATGGATTAGTTGATTCAAGGGATTGAATAAGTGAAATCGAGACAGAAAGTATTAGTGCTCATGTATATTTATATTGTGATTGACAATGGATTAGTGAATTGAAGACAGCAAATAATTAGGAGATACTGTCTGGTGGGATTATATATGGGCTTATGAAATCATGACTTTATGTATTAGGGGTTTTCCATAAAAATGGGAAATAGTTCAAATTGATCTTTGTGGGTCATTTTTGCTGACAAAATTTGTTTAGAAACTAAACGAGAATTTTATTTGCATGTGAGGCTGAAATGAAAAGAAGAAAGTGAACACAGGTGACCTTTAAAAAAAGATCATGAACAAAGTTGATTGGAAGAGCATTTTTTGCCTTGTTATTCGTTCGTGTGGAGAAATAATTTAATTGAAATTGAAAATAAACTTTTCAGTCCTAATCTGATCCCTTGAAATAACACCACAATTCCTGCTTTTTAATTTAATTTCCCCCTTTTTCTCTTCTTGCCAGTTCCTATTACGTCTGGTGACAGCAGCCACCTTAACCCTCCCACCCAACCACCAGTCTGAACCAGACACCACCAGAAGAACCACCTCAGATAGGAGAGATAGCACTGTGTCCACTGATGAGGGGGGTAACATTGTACCCCTAGACAACCCTAAGAAGCTCCCTAAGACCCACCTGGCCTATGTGTGGTGTAATGTAGCCCAGCAGCTAGCCCTAGCTCTCAGGGTTGACTGTGACTATGTGAAGAGGCATTTTGTGTGTGAGCTTTACAATAGTGGTTATGATGCTGTAGCTCAAGAGGTGAGTAGCAATCAAGACAACGTTGGATGAAGAGACCACATGTAATTCAACCTTGAATTAGTCATGCAGAATTCTCCTTTAATGAAGCTACTAATTAATTTTTTTCGGTGCATATTTTTTGAAAATCTTAAAGTGTCTGAACTTTTGTCTATCCAATGGTTTTCCAGTCTTCCAGTCAATATTTGATTTTCATTACTGATTATATGGACTAGGGGAGTGAAGATAACAAAAATCTCAAAAAAAGAAATCTTTCTAACACCTTGTTTGGCCTTATTATTTGACAGAATTGTCATTACGGAATGTTATAGTAGAATAATGAGGTAAGGCACGTCATGTGTTGTAACCTATCAACAAGGGCCAGTATCTTTTGAGTGTAAATACGAAATCTAATATGAGCGTTAGAAATATAATTAAGGCTGATCTTACACATTTTGACATTTAAACTATTTGTCTTTTACCAATATGTTTGTCTACACCTTCTCTCCCTCCCCCTGATTAACTCTCACAGTTGGTAGTGACCGTAGCAGAGCAGACTGAGATGGCAGTACAGCTGATTCACATCGTGGGTCAAAGGTTAGCCCAGGAGTTGATTATAGGAGCAGACTCTGTGACTGTAGAAAGACAATCTAGACTACCACCATCCCTAATCACATGGCTCAAAGCATTGGTAAGAATTGGCAAGCTTCATTTTTAGGTTCATTCCAAAATGGTATCTTTCGTCATGACTTATGTGGTGCAATGTAAATTCAAACAGTGAAACCGTTATGTCATGATACAGAAACAGACAAATATAAAATTTGTCTTCGGAATAACACAAGGAACTACTTTACATATTATCATGTGACCCACTATACCCCTGAAATTGTACCTCAAGTTTTTAATGTAACATTAGGGCTCCTTACTCACTTTTATGTTATCAAGTAGTGTTAAGGTTATTCTTTATTAGAGGGGTCTTTTATTTTCCACTGTGGAATAAGTAATGGAAAGAATAGCGTCTTTCTGGATACCTCAGTGTCATTTGCTCTTTTACCCCTGTAAACATTGAACTATAATGAGATGCTATGGTTATTATCATGGAAGCATAAATGCTTTTGTTTCTTTGTCATGATATAGTCTGGAGAGAGCCTACGATGTCCCCACCCACCTATCTCTGATACTGCTCATCTTGCTGGTCAAGCTGTGGGACTATTACCAGATACACACAACCAGTATGCACTAGCATTACAACTCATTGAAGCTGTAGGATCATTAACATGAACAGGGACGTACATAGCTTGGTGAGGAACCTGATACTACAAGAAATTGACAACCAGTATGCCCTAGCATTTACAACTCATTGCAGTCGTGGGATCATGGACTTGAACACAATCATTCCAGAAACCACAAGATACAACTAATATACTTGTATCTTGATTAAACAACTCATGACCAATGAATATGAATTTGAATTCATTAGTAGTGAACTAATCCATTAGATAACAGACATGAGTGGGATGAGAAAGGACCAGTTCAGATTGAAGTTGAGTGTACTTATACCCCATTCACACTGCAAAACCAACCGCTAATCTAACAAATCTTTGCTCTTCAGAGTGATGTATGTTTGTTGTTGTTCGGTCTGATAGTTGGTGAGGTGTCCGTCTCATATCGGTCTCAATGGTATGACTTGGGTAATATTGCTTATGTACTTAATTTCTATATTTAGCCCTGTCTCAATCAAATGGGTACTGACATTTAATGTCACCATCTAAGAGATGTGACTCGGTATAAAACTCTAGGCAAACAGGAGAGTTGACTACTAGTCCAGACCAAGTCACATCTGCCCAAGAATGTTCATAATGTGTAATCAGTGACTCAATGCTTTCAGTGTCCTGGATCTCATAATGATAACATACTGCTTATGGCACTGCAGATGACACTGCTGCAATATGACCATATTGGGCCATTCTCTCTGTCTCTTAATGGATATAGATATCATCATGCTGAATAATGCTGTATCTCACTTCAAAGTGACTGAAATTGTTTTCCTTTTACCTGTACGTACATGTAATTGCTCTTACTGTAACATTGAATCTTTATGAGTATCATAGAGACATATTGGAATCCTGTTATATTCAGAATATTTGCTCTATTTGTATCGAAGGAAAGTGAAACTGTGCAATATCATTAACCTGTCTATACACTATCTATATATATCCAAGTTTTTGAGACGTGATAAATTGTCAAATTTAGCAAGAGAATTAGCTGGATAGGTATTGATAATGGTGAGACTATTATTTGACAGTGTGATCTTCATCATGTAGACTATGATTTTGCATAGTATATATGTCTAGTGCCGCATTGGTAACCATATATTGAGGCTGTTGTATAGCCTAAATTCCATAAGGTGCTGTTCTAAGAACTATTCTTGAAAAGTATTCTGAGAACTTTTGACTATAGTGAGAGGTCATGAAAAATGTCATGGCAAATTTAAATCAGATGGAATGAACTTTTTTTCACTGCATTTGTATGCTATAAACTACATGTATTTGCATATGGAGTCATACAAATATAGACATAAGATTTCTTATGACAGTCAAGTCTTTTTGACACGAAGGAATACAAAATATTTTGTAGATTAAGACCTGCCACCTAGGATATCTATGGTTGGGGGAGGGGATGAGTGTATGTAGATGTCACATTGTCTATTTAGAGTATTATATATTAAGGGAATGAACGCCTGAAGATTTAAGACTACCAGTAATAAACAAAAGTTATGCTTTTGAGTTATGAATACCTTGCCTTAGTAATAAGCGTTGTGCTTCCATTTAATTTGAGATATAATATTGCAGTTTTTGTTTTCTACTTGACTTTTGTTTACTTTGTTAATTGATTTTTCTTCATGGTGCCCTGAGTTTATTTTCATTCATTTCTGATCAAAGGATGGCATGAAAGTTGAACAGTAACTTTTTCTTCTTACTAAAGCTATTGGATTACTTTTTGATAAATAATGATAGGATAATTCAGATACTTGATGTCACTGACATGTAGAGCTCTTGCTTATCAGTGATTTACAATCAACTGCCATCTTCAACAATTAACTTATTGCTTTTCGCCTAACGTGGGATAACTAGGAATTTATTCCTTGAAATGCAGCACGCGTAACAGCTGCACTGCTAAAGCCAGGGTAATTATGCTGCATTATTGTAGAGTGCTTAGAGACTTCTGACAAAGTAAGTGTTAGGCACTATATAAGCACTGTAATTATTATTATTATTAACTAGGACAGGATCAACTACAGATGTTTTAAAATATTTTAAAAATCAGGAGACACATAAACATGCGAGCCTCACCCGTAATGTGGAGCCAACATTTTGCTTTTTACCCTAGAATAAATGAAAAAGTAGGAGAGATTTATTAAGTAATATTACACACATATTTAAATTTTTGGAGTAAAGTGCAAGTCCTATGAAGTTTGATCGCAATGCTAACCATGATTGCTAAGTAGATGCCTTCTTTAAATCATGCCTCAAAACTTACTTATTTTGGCAAATAGAAGAAAAAAACTTCATTGCAGGAGCCTGCATCTTTGAATGTGTTTTTTTTTAAAGAAATATGGCACTATATATGTATAAAAATGCTGTGAATCATCATCTTCTATCACTGTGTAATCGTCCCATCCAGAATCTGCACAAGAACAAAACTGAACATTTCTGTGCAATTCGCCAGCAAAAGTACCTCAAGGCTTTGAATGATTTGTTCACACCAAGAATAGAATAGAATTTTTTTCTTCTTCTTAGAGAGAATCAATTACTGTTGGTGAGAGGAATATCTCTGTGAATTGTATGCCCAGTATAGACTATTGAAGCTGTATTTATGATATTTTATATACCCTAATGATATAACAGGTCTTTATTTCTATCTGTATTGGGAATTAGCAGCAAAATTGGATAGTAGAAGAGATAATTTTGGCAGAAGATGAGAGTTTTAACCCTTATCATGGTTTGGGAATCATTTCCCACATTCTTATTGATTTTTAACATTATATTCTACCAATAACCAATGCAATGAACTTTATATCTACTATATAATACATCAAGTGATATCTTGAGTGCAGATGTCCCCTTGATATGCATTAATGCATAATCAGATGATTTCCAGTATATTAAACTTTTAAAGTAGTTATTGAAAACGTTTGCATATTTATTGTCAACGTATGTATCAAAGCTGTAGATTTTTCCATGAAAATTCTTGTGTGCATCTGACTTCATACAAAGCTCTACAAATTGTCATATCATTACCATTAAACTGCAAAAGACAGAAACGAATGTCAAGACTGTTTATTTTGTCTTAATATATCTTTCACCCACACAGTGTCTCGCATATTCAATCATTGGTGAGATAAAGGCTTCATTTGCTTGATAAGTCCTAATGTGCATAACATAGTTTATTCAGTTTAATACTCTGTGGATACAAGCGCAAAATTAGTTAAATCAATCAAAATAGAAAACAGATTTCTTTCATTTCAGTACATATACATGAACAATACAAAACAAGGCATAGCAAACTATCCAAAATAATATGAATAGGTGGTGCAAATATATATATATATATTATCTTCTACATGAATTATGATTAATGTGATAAACAAAAAGGATCACAATCACAGAATGAAAATATACAATCATTCTCACTTTCACTTTCAGATACCAATAAATATTCAGTTTACTTCTTAAATCTCCATTTTGCTCAAAATTTAAGGATATAACTTTAGATATTGTATGCCATTACCTTAAATACTTACCTCAAATACTTCATTTACATACATCTTAATTTTTTACAGAGTACTTTCAAGATTCATATTACTGAATATTATTTCATTTTGTTTTAGGAGTTAAGTCTACAAAATATAATTCATACATAAATGGCGGTGAAATGTACACAAAGGAATACAAGAACATCAAACAACAAATGTTACGCACATGAATTGGAATCATTTGCATTGTAATTCTGCCAACAGAAAAATGTAAAAGAAATATTACTAGCAACCGGAATACAAATAGAAAAAGAAAAGATTTGTGTTGTCCCATCTTTAAATTGATTGTTTAATAATTTGATTGTAACAAATTTCTGAACTTATGGACTTGATAGAAAGAGATTATACCAAGTACCTATATAATTCTTGATTGTTCTAATAATGGATATTACTGGCAAATGTCCTATACATCATTATGAGAAAAATACAGAATTGACATAAATTAATAAATTGTGCTTAGAAATATTGCTGAACATTGTAATGAAAATAGGAGAGAAAACACAAGTAAATGAGCTCTTAATATACGTTTGCTACATGTCGGTTATATATTTTTAATGTAAGGCCTGAAACTCCTTAACTTCTTATCAGACCACTCTCTCAGATGTGCATAATAGATTAAATTGCACATTAGCATATATAAAGCAAAACTTTCTCATTCAGTCTTCCTTTTTTTCTTCTCTATTTGTTTCTTTTTTCTAACTTCACCATAGTATGGGGCGAACACTATTTTTTCTCTACAGAGGGATTAGATTATGTTTCAATTGAGATGATCAGAATAGACTTCATGAGGGCCGATAAAAGACTGAAGATTCCATACAAACCCAGCCTTTTCTTTCTTCTTCTAATGACTACATGGCCATACCCGTACCCCTTCTACATATTGCACAAATAACACTCATGAGTTCCACTCTAACCCATTCCCCCCCCCCCTCTCTCTCTCTCTCTCTCTCTCTCTCTCTCTCTCTCTCTCAGCTGTATTTGGGCCCTCTGAAGTGGGTGAATTGGGCAGAAAACAATCATGGTATTTGCCCTGTGGAGAAAGAAATTTTTCTCAAGTTGAAGAGTTAAAACTTTAAATCAGAATTACATTTTTACGTCAAAAATGAAAGATTATCACTGTATAAAGTTATTTCTCTATTTATAACAATTCCTGCTTAATATATTAAAGAGGAACCTTCTTTTGGATGAGCTAGGAATATTAAGATACAATGCTTGAAAATGTGATACAAATGAAATAACATATTGCCATAATAGTACATTATTATACACACATCTTTTACCTACCGAGTTGATATAGGTATCAGTGTTTACAAAGAGGCAAACAAACGAATTTGTGACTTATAGTAAATCTATCATCTTAGCATAGAATCTGATGTGCATCTCTATTAAGGTTGAAACTATGATATTTTGATATTTCATTGCACCCTTGAAGTTACATGTACAACCTCCAAATCAAATGAGATCAAATATATAGTAATGACACAAACCCTATTGTGATAAATCCTAGTGTGGTTTGTAATATATCATAGGGCATATTTGGGTGGGACAGAAGATGAATATAACTTGAACACTGGGCCTGTTGCATAACACTTGCCATTGATGGTAACTTTGCCATCAATGGCAACTACCATGGTAACAGGGCTAAACAGCAAATCAAAAACAAGGTTTCCATGGTAGTTACCATTGATGGCAAAGTTACTATCAATGGTAAGTTTTGTGCAGCAGGCCCTGGAGTTTAGCACCACCTTGGCAATGCACAGGGACTAGAAACTTATGATTTTTGGAGCAGATTATACATATTTTGGTACACATCAGTCAACTGACATATCTGCAAAAATGTATTCACCATACATTTATACTGTGATTTATATTAGTTTAGATCAGACATCCAATAATGTGTGTTTCATGACAATTAGATCACCTTCATAAAACAATTTATGAATGCAAAATAGTTATTGCATTTATAAATATTATAGAATTTTTTCAAATTATTTCAAGGAACTGCAAATCACATATGGAAATGTATGCATTTGGTCAATAAGCGGGATATGTTTATCTCTATTTCCTTCCCCTTGCACTGGAATGTTCATAGACAGTACCTACTAATACTGCATTATACATTTATTCACATTGCAAAAAACAAGTAAATCTCTGTCATATATTATTTGAACTGCACTCAAGCCACCAGAAAGAACTTCATACTGAAATGCAACGAGCTGTATAGGAAAACAAGTTAAAGAATATATTGTTTAAAGGTAGTACAAAGTTTTGGTTTTGGTTTTGGTTCTGATATATAATTTTCAGATGAGAATAGCAAATTGGTCGATTGTAGTCAAGAAACATTGTTTGAAAGCTAAAGGAATATCAGTCTTGAGAGGGCACTATACAACATAACGAGTTTATTATTTACTATTTCATCACTTTAGACTCGATTTCAACCACTACAATGACCACTGAATATTGTAGGATCACATATGCTTCCAATATGTTCATTTGAACCAAATTCATTACCCTCAACCAAAACTTTGTATTACCTTTAAAAGCATCTCTCTGATTATTAACTTTCAAAGTACTTTGCAGTAAAAACCTATATATGTACATGGATGAACATAACCCATTACTATGCTATAGAACAAACATTTATATGTACACATAGTAGTAGTATAATGCTGATTTTTCTCATCACAATTTTGGTGGTACCTCAAAAGGCTCCTTTTGAATCAATACAGGAATATTTAAAGAGAGAAACAATTGAGCCTCTAAACTCAAACGAGACAACATTGATATCTGTGTAAACAAATCTAACTTATAGTCGACTTATACCATACTTTTGAGTGACTGCTTTTTCAATACCACTTATTTATGATATGTTATGATACATTAAGATAGTTACTCTTGAAAAATATAACATTTTCCATTACCAACAAGGCACAAACACAGAGATAATATTCCCATCAAAATTCATGTCTACATGTACTTCCAAAGATCAACCCTCTCGGTATGTTACTCTTACAGATATTTTTTTAATAAATAAAATAAATCACACAATACTAGATTATATCTAACAGATTTTCTTATTCTCCTCATAACATGGCATACTTCTTTTTAAGTTGAATTACAAATATTGTATAAATAAAATTTGAATGGAGATTAAAAACTCCATCAAAAGCACACAAAAATTAATATCTATATGTGTTTTTATTGATATTACTATCATAATTAATAATCATCATCTAGCAGTCTCAGATGGCTGGGAGTGAAGGCACACACCTAGTGTGGCCCTGATTCTCCTCTCCAAGGACTTCCGTTTGACATCCTGTCTGAGGAACATTGTTCAACCTCTCTTTCTAGCAACTGTTTGGGAAAAGAGGAGGGGCACGTTTATACAGAGGACAGACTTGTGACATCTGATCTGCTCATGAGAGATATGAACCCACCCACAACCTGTTTGGAAAAAGAAGCCCTTCAGACTTTAAATAAGCCAACTCATTTCCCAATCTATTTTAGTAATTTTTTGTGATCTTATATTCTTATCCTTTAAAGGCAGCATTACCTCAAACAATACAGACAGCATTCAGTTAAGAAGCAGCAATAATGCACAAAACAATCATTCCCTTATCTTACGCAGCAATCTCATAGATTCACAATATAATTTCATGACTTTTGAAGTCTCATTATAAACATTTTCACAGAAATCACTCTTTGGCAACAGCTTTCTCAACAAAAATCACATAGCGATTAGTATAACATGTAATTAACAAATATTAAATTGTCAACACACAGTCAACTGACATGGAAATGTGTCTGTTTGGGCTTTTAAAATTACAATAATCATAATCTGCATTTATATAGCACTTAATACATTTACAATGTTGGCTAAGTGCTTTAAAGAAATATTATCACTTCGGTCATCATTTCAGGCTTGCCCGCTCACAATGTATGCACATTCTGCACTCCCTGGGGAGCATTCCGGCCAGGTGCCATCTTACAGACACTCACACTGCTGAGCAAACTAGATTAACGTTTGCATCCTATCTGGTACCCATATTACATCTGGAATGAGAGTGGCAAATGTAGATAAATGTCTTGCCAAAGGACGTTAGTGCCGAGCTGGGATTTTAATCCTGTACCTTGTGATCTACAGTCTAGTGACTTATCCACTAGACCACAACACCTCTACAATAATCAATATGATTTTGTGAGAGTGCACTATAGGTGGCTATTTAAAGTAACCTAATATTTTTATGACAACAGTGTTATATTCACCGGCAATTAACATGGAATTATTTAAGTAAAGCATTATCATGAAAATAAAGAGCATACATTTATACTAGGAATGGATCATTTTGGTTTATGAAGGGAAGAGGAAAATTGTTATTACATCTATAAACACATTTCCTTAGCAAAACAACATTTGTGTTCAAAATCATACATTTCAACTAACATACACGTACAGCATCAATTGATTTCCTTATATTACACTACTGTCGTACTGTGAAGCCTAGGATGAGGCATATTTTTGTCATAAATAATTCATTTCATATCACATCATCCAAAGTCCATTGAAAATACTTAGTCCTGATAACTTAGTCTGCATACATGTTCATGACATATCATTCAAAATACTCATTCCACCCTGTGCAGATCCTTGAGTCCCGCATCTATGTATCTATGTCAGTCATAAATCTGACTGCTGTTGCCACCAGACAATGATGCATTGCCAGAGAATAGGAGAGGTGGTGTGGTGCCTGGCAGGGGATGATGATGTTGACCTGAATAACTGTTGCTTTTAAACAGGGCACCATAACCAACCTGAGGCAAACTCTGCGGCGTGTTTATCAACGATGGAATGTCATTCATTGAATTACTGTAATAAGGGATGGATGATAAAGAACAGAAAAGTGGTACATATAGTAATCTCCAATTCAATATAACACTTTCTTTATGTGTGTAAAACAATTTCTTAAAATCTCTTTCATTGTAACAACAATTAAGCCTAGCATTCCTGGTATTAAAGGTCTGAAAATGAGTGTAACGTCATTTCATCTTTACAGACATGTTTGGTTAATGCATGCTGGAATTTTGTTAAAATATATATATTTATATATATATATATTCAAGCAAGGAAGTGGGAAGGTGCATCTACGGAACTACACATGTATGAGTTAATCTTGCAAGATAAAAAAAAGTACACACTTGACAGCTACACATGATATAACATGAGATTACTGCTAACTCTGTCTGAAGTATATTTTTACTCGCTCTTAGCACTGGCCTGAAGCACCAGAAAAGACACTATCAACATTTTCATGTAACTGAGAAATTCCACATACATCTCCTATTCAATCTGGTGTAGCAATTCATTGACATGTCAAGAAATAAACTGTATTTAATCTTTATTTCTGTTTATAATTTCATGCAAGACAGTGGCAGAACAAGGAAATGACTTACAAAATAAGCGACTTCCTACAAAAACAGTGAGCCTACTGTAATGCGGAAGACCAATTTAAATACTCATATCTATGCAATGACATAGCATTTGTTCAGAAACTAGAAATTTGCCAACATATTTTTTTGTTGAAATATAAACTTACAACATCAACATAAAACTTTCTGATTCTGAAGGTTATCACCACAAAAACAGGAAAGGGCTAAAATGTAACAAACATAGAAATGATTTTCAAAGGATATGAGATCAATGACGTGAACTTTGTTCAAAATGTCATGCTTTAAGACAATAATATAGTTCCAAAACAGATAACCAAAATGTCAGGATATACTTCTTTGATTGTCAAATGAAGAAACTGAAACATAGTGATATACTTACTGTCTCATATCAGTAGTACTAACCGTTCTGGTCAGATCATCATCACTATTATAGCGATTGGGATTGTCAAAGAAGTAGGCTTTAGATGGTGTTTTGCTACCAGACTTTACTTGTGGAACAATTTGCTGTGTACAAATAGGATAAATAAATATAAGGACATATAAGCTTTTAGTGTGAGGTACAGTAGTTTGAAATATAATAGTAGAAATAAATACTATCAAAATGGAAGGGAGTGGACCTTTTTTTTCTGCTGCACATAATACCATTAAAAATAAAATCTTGAGCAGCAATAGCTCCTTATGTCATAAAACACACACAAAGAATAATCTCTTCAACATTTCTAAATACAAAATTGAATTTTTTTCATGGTCCTGTAGACTTACTTTAATCTGCAATTGAAATAGAAAGAACATTTTGATAGCATGATCTACAAAGAAAGCATTGCCACCCAAAACATATAAAATAGTACATTAGAGAATCACTAGATCTTCATCTTTTATATTCCTTAGAATTCACTTTGCTATGTTTTTCTTCAAATCTTTATCAAATCATATTCTGAAAAATCAAAACATTTTCTATGTGTGCAACGGGCAATCATTAATTGTTTCCACAATTGGTACCGTTTGCATGAGCATTAGTCACCCCAACACCAACCCTACAAGCATGGATTAGTTACTGGCTTTGGTAGGTATCACAGCTAAAGTTTGAAAGTATCTACATTTCATTTCCCCTGCCAATTTCCTTTTAGAGCACATGGAAAGAGGAGTTTTGATACCTCATTTGTCAAATTTGAATAAGTACTTTTGAAAATACGGCCACTTACAAAAGAGACAAAATGGTCAAATTTTGCGTAATTAGGCTATAACTGACAATTAGCCATTTTCAAGGTGACATAATTTCGTAATTAATTGATGATTCACCTTTCTTTTCAAGAAATCTGTTCTCTGTATGGATTTCTACATGCCTATTTTTTTTCAGGTTCTTTAGACAAATATTTTTTTTTGTGGACTTTTTCAAATAATTAGACGAAGCCCATTTGGATGCGTGTGACAAATGGCTATTTTTTGCGTCGCCAGAACAAGTTTTCATGGGTTTTAAAACATAGCTAGATTTAAGAGTGTCTTTCAAGAGGGGCTGAATTTCAGCATATCTGGGGTATATATAGCTTAATTATTTCTGTAAGTTTGGACCATCAAATCTATGTAAATTAATTTTAAATGGCATTTGAAAATGGCTCTAAACTCTTAAACCTTCATATTTAAAAGAACCCTTAAGCTTTTTTGTGCGTTTTCAAGTCTACCTAAATTGAAAACCTTTAATGGTAGGGGAATAAATTTTGGCACATCAATAGAAGGTATGGCAGTGGCGGGTCCAGAGGGGGGGGGGGGGGGCACAGGGGGCACGTGCCCCCCCCCCCCTGGCCAAAAAAAAAAAGGTTAAAATCAGCCCTAAATTCCCCCTAAAATGTACTGAAAAACAGAGGCGTGCCCACTCAACGCAGCTCTTCTGTGATACCTAGTATTACTGGAGTAATCTACCTTCACCTTTAAGATGGTAATAAGAAGTTGATATAACGTCAACTCACCACAGTTGAGGCAAATCTTTTAACACGGAAGAAGACGACCAGGATGAAAGTAGGCAGAAACTCCCAGACAAACAGAACAACACCAAATGCTAGGAAGTGGTTCCCTTTCAGCGTAATTAGGTCCGCCTAACCATCAAAATAGAACAGATATATTACAAGGATTAACTCAGGAAGTATGAATAATCAATTGATATCAAGAGAAAGCATCAACCATGCAGATATTTAAAATGTAAATGGGACATTGAACTTTATTATATGAATGAATGAATAAAAATAATAATAATAATAATAATAAAAAAAAACTAGATGGAATTTTGACTGCGCGCAGTCGAAAATGATGCCTCCGCCATAAAGCAATTTAAACAAGTTTGGAGTTTAAATCTCCAGTGGTTCTTGAGATATCATGATAACAATCTCAATGTATGGAATTTCATAAGTTGACCTCTGTGACCCTTGACCTTTGACCTACGTGCTCCAAAATCTAATCAGATTGTCTTCCTATGGTGATACACACTATCATTAAGTTTGAAGTTTAAATCTCCAGTGGTTCTTGAGATATTATGATATGGTGATACATACTATCATTAAGTTTGAAGTGAAAATTCTCCAGTGGTTCTTGAGATATCGCGATAACGATCTCAATGTATGGAATTTCATAAGTTGACCTCTGTGACCCTTGACCTTTGACCTACGTGCTCCAAAATCTAATCAGATTGTCTTCCTATGGTGATACACACTATCATTAAGTTTGAAGTTTAAATCTCCAGTGGTTCTTGAGATATTATGATAACAATCTCAATGTATGGAATTTCATAAGTTGACCTCTGTGACCCTTGACCTTTGACCTACGTGCTCCAAAATCTAATCAGATCGTCTTCCTATGGTGAACCACCACCCCCCCCCCTCCTCCTTCTGTAAAAAAAAAAGGATTCAGGGGAAAAGTGGCACCTAAAGTAACAACATCCCCCCCCCCTTTTGGGTAAGAAAATTGGAAAAAGTAGGGAAAAATCAGGGGGAGAAACAAAATCTGGAAGAAAAAAAAGAAGACTTTCTTCTCAACAAAGATTATGTGAGGCCTTGTCTTTTTATCTTTTACAAGTTAGTTTTTCTGCATACAAGAATTAATATAGAACCGTCTTACTGACACTAATCTAGATCTTATCTCACACTCCTACTGTCTGTCTGTGCATAATCAAAATGAACGTGGCATACTTTTATTGGATTCTCTATCCTCATCCTCCAAATTTGATATGTGTACAAAGACCAACCTACTTACATCAAGGAATGAAGCAAGATGCCACTAACCTGGTCTGAGACATTAATCCAGTCGTATCCAAAAGAGGGGCATTGGACCCAGGAAACAGCTATGACATTGTACACAGTTCTGGTCACATACAGGAGGATGATGACTACACATGCAACACAGGCTTGACCTACTGTGGTTCCCTGCACAATCATGGATAAATAATGAGATCGTGTATGTCATCTCAGACATCATTATTTTTAAATTTACCAAGTAAATGCAGTACCATAATGGACCTTTCTGTTTTCTGAGGCAGTTTCACAGTTTTTTTAAAAACGATTACGTAAAGTGTAATACACTTCATATTTCTGTAACTTATAATAGTGAATAAGTTGCAATTCATTAACACATTAAAAAACATGGGGCATCTTTGTGGGGCTGTTTACTTTGCCAGATTTGAAGGAGTCTCAAGAGTTGGTTTGTAGCTGAAGACAGAGAACATAGAACTGATCACCAGAACAAGGGCAATGACTCATAGTACTTGATATTTGTTTCATGGTCAAAGATATTTGATATTGGTGATAATCTGTACCTTGACATATATTTGACTTTGGTGATAATCCTTAAAAGAATTTGAAAATCAAAAGATCTGATAATAGTAGTATTACACCTTCACATCAAATCTTTTGTTGAATCTCATTGTTTTTCATGTGCAATTTCAATGCTTGCAAAACCTCAGGAATTACAATATGTCTATAATTATGTGCTTAAAAATGGAACTATTTGGCTGGCATTAATCATTTTGATGTCTGTAAAGTTCTAATAAGACCTCCTATGATTGGCTGAAAGTATGATCTAGAAAAGAATAATCTTTTAAAAGGCAGGGTAATCAATATTAAGCCTCTGACGTAGACAGGAGATGGGATAGATCCTACTGAAGATCTTGTCTATCCCATACTTGTACGAAAGACTCCTGCATTATGAATGGTTTCTGGTTCAGTCTCAATATGATAAAATGCAGGAAGGGGGATCAATCAAAAGCAGAATTTTGATGAGAAATTATCAAATAAATGGCAAACTAGGGTTAACTTTAAAAGAACCTAATCTACGTTGGCAAAATGTACTTCAAAACATCTCGAACACCAAACTACTTTGGCCTGTATTAAATACTGTATATTCAAAACGTCCTTTAAAGCATTTTAGAGTACTTTGTGGGGGGGGGGGGGGGGAGGATTCTTTAATAAAAATCATAAATAAAAATTTATAACGATTTTAATCATGTATTGATTGCAGTTTATAATTGGCAGGAAAATTTGACATATCAGCAGGCAGGTAGGCTTATCTTTTGAAATGATCTTTCATGCTTTAAATTCAACGGTCCCATGCACAATAATTGTTCTTTATGGATTTGATACAATCTGATCAAACACTACAAATAATGTACATTAGAACATCTCAAAAACAGATGGGTAGATGTTTAAACATAAATGAGTATTCTGTCATATACACACTCGTATCCCTTTTAACAAATTGTATTAACAATCTATTCGTTATATATACAAAGAATGACTCTAGAGAGACTAAAAACTTTTAAAGAAACTTCATTAACGAAAGAAAGATGCTGAGGCAGTAGAGACTATGACAAACACTCACCCTTGCCTCAAGGAGCACGTTGGCTGACGTCATGTGTGTTATCTTCCAGATACAGATGGAAAGCCAGACTGCTGCAAGGAGGAAGAGACCTTCATTGAGGATAACTCTAGTGGTGAGTGTGTCGTGTTTGGCATGCTCGCCGTCTAACACACGGATCAAGATCCCTGAGACCAGGTTGATCACAGTGAAGAGCAGGGGCAGGATGATGATGGCCAGTCGAAGGCGCCACTTGTAGCGTCGGTACTGGTCAGGATCAAATCGCACTCGCACTTTTAATATCACCTGTGAAATCATTGAAATAGGGAAAAAATAAATTGAGTGCTTTGATGGATTAGTCTGGTAAGACATAACAAGGGAAATGCTCTTGGCTGTATTGCCTGCATTAAGCAATTTGATATGACAACTTGAGGTTGGGACATTATTTATAGGCAGGGTGGCCCGTTAGCAGGCCCCCCAAAATGAAATCCTCTGAATATAATCAGCATTTTGAAGTGAATATTGCCTAAGAATCATCAAAAGAATTATTTACTATTATTTGTACCAAGATTGATAACTTTTATGAAATATGAACATACATGTACATACATACATGTACATGTCTTACAAAAATTGATTTATTAATTCTCATATTAGAATTTGTGTCATATGATTTGTGATACTTGATAACCTTGTGTACAAGTTTCATGGAATTTGAACACTTTTGAAATTATGCTAAAAATACAAAATTTTGATGTTGATGCCACAACAAAGTCTAAGTTTGCAGACCTGAAATGACATTTGACCTTGACTTAGTCACCTAAAACACTAATCACATGTTGGTGATACTTGATAACCCTTACGTTCAAGTTTCATGGAAAAGGAATGTATACTTTGAAAATTATGATAACAATTCAAAAACTTAACCTTGCATGTAGGTTAAGTTTTTGATGTTGACGCCGCCACCAGAAAAGTGGCAACTACATGTACATGTAGACTTCTGCTATGCAGGGGAGACAGTGAAATCATGATTTATAAGTAGGGGGAAAAAATTATGAGTTCTACACTTAAAATGTTAAACTTAAAAATAATACTTATTAGCACTAGGATTAACAACATGTTTTCTGTAAAGTGTTGGTCACATGGGGAAAAAGTCTGATTGTGCATTACATTCACCCATCATCACAGACTGATATTCATAATCTTAGTATTACAAACAAATTCCCCTGTAATTCAACAGCTCAAATACTCTCTCATGAAGGCAGACGAGAATCCATTAACCTATCAATTATTTCAAAATGCTTCTACATTTTGTTCTATTTAAATCTTTTTTTCTTTTTAAAAACAACAATTAAAAAAAAGAAATGGGAAAAATGGGGAGACACATGATGCCATTATAACCTTAACTTCATTTACCCTCCCCTGCCCCCCCCCCCCAAAAAAAAAATCAATCAATATCAGTCTTCTAAAGTTCTGATGTTAATTGGTACTAGCAATACAGTAATGAAATGCAAGACAAAAATAGAACTGAGCTTAACCATGTACTCGAGAAGGAAATGTTGCAGAAATCCTGTTTAGCATTAACGAAGCCAACGGTCCCTTTCCTGTGAGAACTCTAAAAATAACCCAGCTAGAGATACAAAGCAGATTACTTGTCTAGGGCATAGTCCTGACATTTGCAGAACATAGGGGAAAGGGGCAGGTGAAAAGGGACACTTTTTAAATTTCATTACTTTTTTATTTGATTTTTATTATTGTCAATAAGAGACTACAATGGATGAGCAATAGTACATGTACTGTATTGTTCATAACTATCAATGTTAATATTGTAATTTTATGCTAAGTTTAAACTATATCTCTTTAGAAATGAAGAAGGCCTTATAGTGACCTTGGTATTAGAATAATGTAAAGTAACATCCAAGGAGGCAAGGACAGATATAAGGAATGGAAAGAGTATTCATTTTGTTCTAATTAGGTATATAGTAATGCTCACTTCCTCATCATGGTCATCTCTTTAGCCCCTTTTCTCAGAACAGCACAACTTACTACATGTACATGTAGAATGATACGTTCATGTAGATTAAACATTTAAAAATGTATATTAATATTTAATGTTTAAAGCACCTGTAAAATAAAATTTTAAATATTGATGTAATTTGTGTTATTGCATAAGGGAGGGTTATATTGAACAAAGTTATCAAAATTCCTCACTTGGAAACATTCAAAGTAATGTTTATCATCATTTTAAAACGGTAAAATACTGCTCCACTTTCGCATTTGGAGATCTCTCCGAACACTACCGAGATTTGTGACATCACTCAAGGGACCAAATTAGTGTAAGCAGATGATCATGTCCCATAACAATGCAACATTTCTAGTGCCTGCTTCGTCAAAGCTCATTCACTTATTTCTCTTACAGTGTACCTCACCAGCATCATTGTAACTATTTAATCCATTGCCTCCCTCTAAATTTCATACATGGTTTTATTTTGATAAAAATGCAACAAACACCATCCATTCTATTTTTCAATTCGAAAGTTGACTGATGCACTGCATTGTTTTTTTAAATCAATAATTTATCCTTGCTATAAATGCTTTTCAAATTCAAATTTCAAATTTCAAATTTATTCATGTTTCCAAAAAAAAATTACAAATCAATTATAAGCATTTAAAACAAATTTAAGAAATACATGTTGGAAACAGAGGGGTCCACTAAAAAGCAATGCTTGTACAAGTGTGAACACCTCAAATAAAACTTAGAAATAATGAGTAAAGGATTATAATCATCAGCATCAGCACCACTTTCAAATACAACAGTGTTCTAAAAAGGCTGAAAAGTTGTTCAAAACAAAAGAAGCTCTGGAAAAAATATCAAATTATCTCTTTCACTTTAAAATCTTTATCAATAGCAATATATAAAAGGGATTACAACAAATTACAATTTACTTTCACATGTTTGATATCATTCACTTCAAAAGAGAAACACATGAATAACAACAAAATTTGGCCCGAGTCATGTTGGGAATTTTATAAAGTTTTGTTGACGTTCAGCCATGCATGAAGTCTTTTGTCTTCTTTGTTTGTTGTTAAGGCAGGCAGCCAGTGGAACGGATTCGTTTAATAAAATTATGGAAATGCAAGCATCACATAAACAAACAGAACTTTGTTATTCCTCGCTCATTTTTCCTGATTGAGGTGTCATATGAAGGGCAGAAAAAGAACTTTCTAGAAATGTGATTTTCTCTTTGAAATTCAGATACCGTTTGCCAAATGACTTTTAAAGGCTAAATCCACTCCAAAAATTATTTGCTTTTAACAGATGGAGAAAAACAAGAGAAACAGAGCAAACAAAATTTGAGTAAAATAAGAAAGTTATGAATTTTTGAAAAAATATGAAAAAATATGGAACAATGGAAATCACTACACAAATTGTGAATTTGGTTATCAGTTTGTGACGTCATGGCCTCACTTTTTTTCAATTGCTTGAAGCTTCATATATTTAATCCAATTAATTTCCCTTTTTATCCCCCAAAACTTGATTTCCTCATGCCTTTGCCCAGGTTTTATGATTTGTATCAAATTGCGTGCATGATATTTCACAAAATCTTTTATGAACTGTCAAGAATTGATACTACTTTCTGAATATTGTATTCCTAATTATTGATTTTTATATAAATACTTTATCAAAATTCACATTTTTCATGATTTATCTGAAAAAATGTACTCTATATTAGTGTATCCAAACAAAAACATATCACTATCAATATAATTTGGATGTTGGTATGAGGAAATAAGATTCTTAGGGGGAAAATGGGAAATTTATATTATCAATATAAAGAAAACAATTAGTGGATAGTGAGGCAATGACGTCAAAAACTCATGGGTGTGTTGCCAATTTGTCTTGTGGTTTTCAAAGTTTTTCATATCATTAAAAATTCACAACTTTCTTATTAGTTATCCAATTTTCTTCAATTTTTTTTTGATTGGTTGTCTTATTTCTCTGCTTCTATTGAAAGTAATATATTTTTGGAGAGGACTTGCCCTTTGGGTACTGGTTGCTCTGATAAGACCCAAAATTGTGCTAATATGTCAAAAATACTTAGATGAGAAACAAAAGGAATGAAATAGTAAAAAATGTGTAGTTGAGACTTACCTGGGCAAAATATAAGATAAGCAGACACAGACTGGTAAACTGGAGACATACAGGAAATCCAAGCAGAAGCCAATAGAGGATAAATGCAAGCATATTCACCTCAGAAGCATTGAGAATGTAAAATGAAAACAGGGTAGTCCTTAGTGCCGACCAGAACAGGCACAGAAAAAGAAATACAGTCTGATAGCTGAAGCGCTTATGCCCGTAGTACAGGATCAAGAAGAGTTGGATGTAAATGAATAAGAAGAGGAGTCCATAGAGAACGATGAAGGTGACGGCAAGGGCAAGCTCCACATGAGGCGACACAATGGGCTCCCAAGAAGTGGGGAGCGGGGCGAGGGTGCTTATTGGGAGAGACATTGTTGGTTTGTTGCTTCCTAATGATCAGCTAAACTAGTACTGGAAGCCTTGGCCTCTCATTCAGCTGCAAGTCAAGTTGATACATCAACCCTTGCATGGACATCTGGAAGAAAAAAAAGGAAAAGAGGATTAAACACACATAACAAATGACATGATATGCTTCATTGTTATGTGTCAAATAAATGATTTATGTGTCCATCACAATCGATCATGGCGACCTTGAGGGAGCAAGCGTTACTCAAGAACTCGGAGGAACATTCATGGTCCTGTAGGGCTAGCTGTTACATCAAGCCAATTAAAATATAAAATGCTCAAGTAATTTTCTTTAACAAAAAATTTCATATCATCAAAACATCAATTTTTTAAACGTCATTTGTGGTGTTTTTATTTTTAATGAACATTTTAATGCGTCAAAGCCTCTGTGAGAGCTCCCAATAGACTTCTTCCATATTCAGGTGAGTATAGTATTTTGAAAGCTTTACTCTCCTTAATGTGTGTCATACTCATGTGACAGTTATCAAAACAAGAATAGAAAGGGAAAAAAGGAAACCGAAAAGTCATAATTAAGAAAGTTATGAGCAGAGAAAGGGAGAAGTACCAATTCCTACTGACATTGAGCATTGAACATCAAAATGCATACAACTAAAATCTGATCACTCTCTCTCCCCCCACACATGCACTTATTGCACAGCTTACCATGCACGAATTTGCTATCATGTTTTTAAAATCTCCTATCTTGACAATGATATGCCAAGTGTAGACTGTTATCCAGTCTAATTCAATAAAAATCAGTGCTAATATCCATTTGGCATTAATTTTTAGTTCCCTATTTTAATTTTCTTATATTGCAAATGCTTATCATGTACACCTTTGTATGGTTTTTATTGAAAATGGAAATGAATAAAATGAATTGAATTGAATTGAATTGAAACTCTTCTGATTCTCACAGGGTAGTTTGTGAACGAGCTTGAATGCTTGATGCCATGTGTGAAGACATAAAATAAGGGACTTTAAGTGAGACAAGCTAGTGTAACAGGCCTGTGTAGACTTGTTAGAAATAGAAGCTAATAAATATTCATATTTTAATGATGTTCATGAAATTAAAAAGTTAAGCCTCCGTCTCAATGCAAAGATGATGTCATCTTTCACAGTTTTCACTCTCATTTCGAAATGGCTATAGCTATGGGGCTCAAACCAAAGTAAGGTTGACTTCAAAATCATCTTCCCTGAATGGTCATTTAGTGAAGGTCTATAATAGAAAAAATATTGTTGTATTAAAAGAAATTTCAAATAATTTGTGTTGCCTTTTATGGCCATCTAATACATTATTTTCTATCAAAAGTTTGTTTGCTAAATACTGTTATATTCCATGTTTCTAGTGTCTACCGGTCCAGTTGGCAGTGCAGTTTTGCAACCTATAAAATAAGTTTTTTTAAAGGGCGATTTTGTAGTCCCCCTTAAGTTTTTAATATTGATGCAGAGCACATATCACTTTATCAGAGTTAAACACTCCCAGATGTTTTGTTCGATCTTATCTCGCCTCCAAACAATGAAAGTAGGGCACATAGAACTTTAGCTTACATCTAGCGCATGCGCATTATGTTGATCCGGTCTGAGCCTCATTTTCCTAAATTGGCATCTACAAGGGCCCTTCTGATTGGCTATCGCTGGCTGCCTTTGGCTCAACGTTATTAGTATTAGTGCCAGAAGAAAGCTACGAGTTCGTAAAGACGTGCACAGTTTTTCCTTCATAATTATTTTGCCTTGCCTGTAGATTGGAAGGGATGAGATTTAGATAACGTCATGCGCAGCGAGAGTTTAAAATACGGCTGCAAGATTTTCAACATGGGTGTCGATTTTGACCCATAATTTCCTAAAAAGGGACCAATAAACGGATTATTTCAGTCAAATTGGTAAGTGGAACCGATATAATAGCCCATTTTCAATGTGAGATGCACCAGATATTTTGGGCATAAGTTTGGCCAAGTTTGGTGGATAGATCAATCCACCTACGTAACCTACACCGTAGCGCCTATGGTCGGTTTCTGTCTTTAAAGAGAGGAGCCGACCCTACCCAAATCAGAGGCTAATGAACGAAAGAGACAGAAATTTTGGTCTAACTCAGAATCAGATCATCTAGATTTACTCGAGAGTCATAACATACACTCTAGATCTAGAGTAAAGGAGGGGGTAATCGACCAGCTCCAGTTTTCGGCCGATCCGTTGGATGCATGATAAAATCCCTTTAAAATACATCGCATAATAGCATAACACATATCCCACACATACCATACCATGCCAGAGTCACTGAAGAACCACATTTGCAATGGAAAATATATCCTAAAATATCACATTTTAGCGATGTAATCGGCGGTCCCGCTACCCAAATCTGAAAAATCGAGTATCTTACGCGTGTCTGTAAGAAATATGGGTACCATAAAATGAGCTTTATTTCAAGTATTTTTCAGATTTAGAGCCCGATTTTGTGTTAGTCGCAAGCTCAAAAGTATCTCATGTCATGTATTAAATCAATGCAGCCGCAGCAAAAAAAATACACGGGGGCGGAGGGCGGATTCGCCCCGGAAAGACCATAAACAGCCCCCCGAAATAGGCTCAAAATCCGATTTCGGGGGCGACATAAAAAAAGTGAAATGATCTCAAATCGCCCCCGTAACGATTACGAGCGGTCGCGCGCTCTCTTCTAGCCTCGTATTCATTGCGTGCATTTCTTGGTCCGCGCGCTGAATCTCAGTGTAAAATTGTATACACAAAAATCGGTCGTAAAAAAACTCGAACCATATTCCATACCTTACCTGGCTTACCATGTCGCATGCAAGTACGCCAAAACGCGTACATTTTTGCAGTTGCGAGATCGAGACGGAGCGTAGGGGTCGAGTTTTTGGCGGTCGATTTTGTTTTGGTAGAAGTTGAATCTAGACCATGAACCACTAAACATCGTGAAACTGCAATCAATTTCCATCACGAATTCACGATTGCCGCAATTTTATAAAGTTTCCATAAATAGAGGTATGAAATTGAAGCATATTTTGTGATATTCTCGCCATGTTTACGTAATTTTTTATAATCATTTCTTCAAAGTAAGCAAAAATCAGACAAAATCACCGTGACTGACACGCATACAGTGCATTGCCGCTGTGCAGTGTGTGAGTTGAGCTGCAGCGTAACTCCAGGAAGCTCCAACACCGGCAGCGCAGGCGTCCGACGCCTGCGGCGCCGGTGTTGAAGCTTCCTGGAGTTACGCTGCAGTGTGTGTGACTAGCTGAGCTCGAGTCGAAGAGATTTGACACTTTGAAATTGTTATCTGTTGGTTTGCATCATTATTGCCGCGATTTCAATATAGTTTCGTGAATAGATTTACGAAACCTGAACTTAGAATTAGTAAAAGTATTATTAATGTCTACGTTTTTAAACGACTGTCTGATTTTCTTGTGAAAATTTTACTTTGAAAAATGATTATCGAAATTCATGGCCAGAAATAATCACAATCTAGGGTCTATTATGTTACAGTTCTTGCATCAAATCAATGCATGAAAACTTAGTTATTGAACGAGAAAAAGGGGTTACTTTTTTTAATAGGCAATTATGAAGCAGGAAGCCTGAAACCTTACCTTAGCCTACTAAACAAACTGTAGGCCTATCCTTTTGTGAATTAATGAAAAAGTAGCCCCAGAAAAAAGAGCCCCCGAAATGGAAAAAAAAGCCCCCGAAAGGTGAAAAAGTAGCCCCCGAAAATTTCCCCAAAATTTGAAATAGAGCCCCCGAAATGAAAAACTTAATTTTTTGCCTGTGCAGCCGAACACCGCGACGCACACACGATATGTCCGTCTAATTCAAATTCCAATTTCCGATCACCGCAGTGCTAGTTTTCGACCAAGCGAGCACCAGGGAGCTCCGGCGTGGGATACCTGCTCCGCCTGCTTGTGCTATAGATCAGCGCGGAAACGCACGTCGCGCGCGCGCTTCCTATTGACTTTGTACCTGCGGTCGTAAACTGACTCGCTAGGTCGATAACCGTCTCCAAAACAGTGAAAATTGAAATGAATATTGTCATGGCAATTCATGATTTTTTTCTGGGATTCTTTTTTTTGTTTAACTAATAATAATATTTGCTTCATCATTTGAACAAGAAATGATAATAAATAGGAAGTAAAGCCAAAGGGTCCAAAAAATAGGATTTTGTCTAAGTGGCCGAAAACCGGCTCCTTTACTCTAATCATGAAAAACTCATTCAGTCATTGTCACACACCTGTCACTTGAAGAAAAAAATACATGAACTCAATGCTATATCCTATACTACTAGTCTAGTCCTATAAGTAACTTCAAAGTAGTCTATAATATAAGCCAAAATTAGGTCAGTAGCGCGTAGCTCGACGCTCAGCTTAGACCGAAAGCTTCAGTCTCTCTAATCGTTGGTTGTTCCACTGAGACTACGTCTGGCTCCACTAGACCTCCGATTATAGAGACTGAAGTCTGGGGACCTCTTTCTGTGAGGCACTGTACGGAACAAATGGTTCGGTTCGACCGGACCGCGATGAATGAGATATGCAACGAGATTTTCACTCTTTACATCCTCATAACTGCTGCAATTATAACACAAATTAAAAATAACATATATATATAGCTTATTTGACTTACGATAGCTTGCTTATTTAGATCCTATTATCCATTTAATAGTGAGTTATCAAATTTTGATAACTGTAATTAGGACAAATGACATAGATCTAGGTCTACCGACCTAATTTACATCTGATTTAGAAATCAGGAAATTAGATCTAGATCTAAATAAAGAAAATCGGGGAGAAAATGTCGTGGACGAAAATATGCACATATAGGCCTATAGGCCAACAAATGTCAGTTTTATTAAAGAAATGACCCAAATCAGATGGTTATTTCTGTCTACGCTCAGCTCAGCTCCGCAGGGTTCCCATCGAAGCGAGAGCTTCAGCTGCTAGCTGCGCAATGCAAATTCCAAGGCAATCCGATGCATCAAGCAGTGCCAAAAATAGACATAACAAAATGACAATTAATATCGTAAAGAAGCTTGGCAATGGTACCTAACCTACCAAAACTATTTCAGAAGATATAAACGATCATATACATGTAACGTTTATATCGAAACAACCTTAGTAAATGGTAAATTATAAAGGTCTTCTCACCTCCGAAACGCCCACATTATCAAGGCACCTGATCGGACAACTGAAAATTTCCATATACCGGGTAAGCTGAAATTATCGATCAAAAACATCACACAGCACCGCTAAGGTGTAGTCTAAAAAGGAGAAAAAGGTAGAAAAGTTATATATATATATATGTGCATATCTTTTTCTTTTCGGGAGTTGAGTGGGGGGGGGGGGGGGTCAATTAAATGCAGGGTTGTGAAGAAAAACAAAAATATTCCCCCAAAAAATTCCCCCCAAAATCCATCCAAAAAAAAACAGTTATTAATTTTGTATATTCTTTTTAAGACAATTAATTGCACTATCACTTACTATTTCTCTAAAAATCGATTACAGTTCACACTAGTTGTGACATTATGAGCAATGAATTATATTGTATTTATGTTTGTTACCAAATGATAAAAAAGGTTTTGTTATAAAAAGTTTCAGCTTGTATAATCTAGGACTATGGAAAATGCTTTGTTTCTTTATGTCAGTATGAAAGGAATTGGAGTTTTGAGAAATAAATTCAATGAAATCAAACAAAAAACAGAGGCGATCGACTGTGGCTTAAGTATAATGGCCCCCGCGGGTAAACAATGAAATTGCATATTCTTGCAGATTTAACCCTAAAAAACATGATTTCAGGAAATTTGCACAGGATTACGGAAATCATAGGCATATATGAGGGCTCCGGAGTGAACTTTTTTATTTAGTCTTCCAGATCATCTCAATCGTTAGGAAATATCCTAATTTGTCATTAATTTTTTGTATTTCCTTCAAAAGTTTGTATATGTTATGTTTTGATTTCTTAACAAACACATAATTGAAAATATTAAAAAACTTTTTACATTATATATGCATGAGTCCGCTATATATATATGCATGTATATAAAGCTTCAAAATCTAGACCGGTTGGCTGCCAGTTAAAGCTACATTAATATTTAAAGTTCTTCCAATAACATTCAAATGTCAGCATAAATTGGCTTCTCTCTATATTTACAACAGCTTCTCAATGAGTATCGTCCAACTAGGCAGCTTTGTTCTAGTTCCAGACAGTTGTTTGTCCAAGGTTGTCCCACGTCAATTTTACCTTTTTTTGGAGATGGGCCCCCTCCTCTGGCGCTCAAGGGGGGGGGGGTCGTTTTTTCAAATTTTCGAGGGCCACAAAAAAAAAATTAGGGCTCACTCCCTCCCCCCCCCCCCCCCCCCCCCTGAGCGAATTATCGGCCGGCACGATTTTCAACTTTTCGGGAGCAAAAAAAAACACAGCCCAATACACCTTCATTATAGAGTAAAGACCTTATCTAACAATAAATTTTGAACATCAATAAGCGGATTAAGTAATATGTAGTTTCTATTGACTTGTTCCTCAATCCACAATTCATTGGTTCATTTTGGATCATGATTCTTTTCCCTTTCCTCGAGTGCAGCCTGCGGGTCACATGCAATTATATACCCCCCCCCCCCCCGTGGAATATCCCTTTTGGATCAGATGTTGAACTAAAGATGAAATGAATAGATTTTTTTTTAATGTGTGCAAGCTTCTCCTGTCAGCGCAGGGGAGACGGAGCGACTGCCAAGGTGGGATTTGGGGGGGGGGGGTGGAGCACACCAACAAAAAAGGGCACATACAAAGGAAAATCTCAAAGCGAAAATATACACATTTTTAGACATTGGTGTATACCCCCTACATGGTGATTACATTACCAGGGATGATTTAAATATTTGTTTTCTTTATACAACATACAAAACATGCATTATACCTTGCAGTTGGGTGTGAAGGTCTGAAAATTTGCAAGCGAGCGAAGCAATCGTGGAAAAACCGCAGTGCAAAAATTAACATCTTATATATTCGCAAGCCTACTAAATATCTTAAATAGAGGGAAAAACCCAATCCTGATGGGGTACAAGCACATTCACATAACGGTGGTCTGAAAAGAACTTTAAATTAACATAATTATATCATTTATGAATGCGGGTGAGCTTTGGGGGAAAATTGCTCTTAGTCACTAACAATAGGGGCGTGTTTAATGAATGAGAGGAAAAGGGGACATCATTGTTAAAAGAGAAATTATCAGAGGTGAAAATGGGCACTTATCGCACCTGAAAAGGGGCCCTGACCAGATATGAAAAGGGGGACTTATGGAGAATGAAAAAAGGGGCACTTATAGTTAAAGGAAAATGTGCATTAGTTTTTTAAAAAAGGGTACCAAGCATATTTTGATAGGGGCATTTATCGGAGCTGAAAGGGGTTTTTATGAGAAGGGGGAAGTGGCTCTTATTTAAAAGAAAAAAGAGGCACATGGCGAAATAACGGGGTACTTATCAGAGATGGAAAGGGGAAATTATGGAAACTAAGGGGCACTTGTCAAAGTAGAACGAGCCTCTATCAGATTTTAAACTGGGGCACTTTTCAGAGGTGAAGGGGGCACTAATTGTCTAAAATGAAAAGGAATAATTTCTCGTAACTGAAAGTGGTCATTTACCAGAAATAAATAGGGGCATTAATGAAAAGAGGAAGGGGCTCTCTTTTAATGGGGGTATACTTATCATTAGGAACAGGGGCACTTATTACTCGAGGAAAAGGGGCACTTGTCAAAGTAAAAGGGGCATCTCTCAGATTTAAATAGGGCAATTATCAGAGGTGAAGGAGGCACTTATCAAAAGCGAATGGGACACATCTCGTATCTGAAAAGATGCACTTACTATATAAAGATTAAAAAGGGCACTTTTGAGAATGGAAAATGGACACTTACTTTGTAAAGGAAAATTGGAACTTGTCGAAGGAAAAGGGGCACTTGTCAAATTAATAAGGGGATTTTTACAAGTTAATAGGGGAACTTTTGGGGAACTTAGAAAGTGGGAGCACTGTACCGGATCGGATCCAGGGGGGGGGGGTGGCAAAAAAAAAGTTAACCACAACTTTTTTTTCAGTAATGCTCAAGGGTAGGGGGGAGGTGTTGAGTAAATAAAAATAGTGCTCACTATCCCCCACCCCCCTGTTGAGCAATATATATATATCATTAGTGCTCATTACCCCCCACCCCCCCCCCCCCCCGCTTCTCAAAATATTTTCTCACGAATTTGGCCCGCTCTCTCGTTTGTTCTATTCGTGATTGGATTAATTTGCTGAGCGTCATGATATAATTATGTTGACAGTGTAACCTGATATATTTGAAATCCTTGATTCCGTCCTGAATAGTACTATTATAAGGGAAATGTAGGTTTAGACATTCCGGTAGCGCGTACTAAGTTAGCGCGTGCTTAGTTAGTTCACACTTTTATGGAGTGCTTGTTGTGAACTAATTTACCCTGAACAGATTATTTTAATCCTTCAATGAAAAGTGTCCAAAAAATTAATTTTGCACTGAAATAGAAAGAAAAAGATAATATGAGTATACACTAAATTTCAACAAAGTCCTTGGTAGATTATCTTTGTCATGAATATTGAAGGAGGAAGATGAAACCTAGCATTCCATAGAAGTGCGAACTAAAATTCTTGTTTAGTCTGGACTTAGTCCCGGCTTAACTTAAGAGAATACCACCCATTCATACTTAAGTGCTTGCAGATCACGGATATTGTTCATTTATTCATTTATTTATTAGTCAGTGCAATGCATATAAACAATTTGGACTTCATTACAATTAAGAGTTCAAATAATACACACGACACTATACAAGGCCAATGAAACTGAAAGTCTGTGTGATACATTAATAAATTAATGACTCTATGGTTGCTACGTTTGAATTATTACAAAATATAAAGTAAATTGAATATCTTACTACAATTAGGTTTAGATTATTCAACTTCTTCAATACTTATTTTGATTTTGATTTAGAATTCCGCAAAGAATGGTGTTTTCGGACACCGTACAATTTAAAATTCTTCACTTTATTGCCCTCTTGGTTCGAAAATATATATGCTAGTTGTTTACATATATTTTCACAAATTACAAGTAACATTCAATCTAAGCAAAAGGAAAATCATTGTTTGATAAGACGACCTGTATTTCTCATTCTCGACCTCAACATGAGATCTAATCTTTTGTGATAAAACAGCTACTAGTAGTACTACAGACGATAATTTCATGGTAAGAAAAAAGTAAGATCCTCTCTCGGTCTCAGTCTCATCCGACGGCTTCATCCGACATGATTATGCCCTATCCGAGCGCGAGGTTGGTTAACGAACGACTAGCTAGGAGTAGGACGCAGCTAGCAGCTTGAGCGAGGGATAGGGCCGATCGAAAAGCTTAGCTTAGGCCAGGAAGAGGCTCATGTTTGAAGCGGGGATGGAGGGCAGGCAGTGGCATACGCAGGATTTTTTCAAGGGGGGGGGGGGTTAACATTTTTAAATGGGGCTGAAAATTTTGCAACGTCTCGGTCAGCCGCTGAATAAGTGGGGTAGAACGTAGAGCTTTGCGCATTGAGCGCTGTACCATGAGTTTATGCGCTCCCATTGGCCGATCCTCTTGAGTGGCTTCGAATGTAAGTGAGAGAGGGCCTACTACTTAAGCACAACTTTAAGCTCAATGGCAATGTCAATTTACGTAATATGACATGTCGTGTTTTAAACAGGTTAAGGACTTCACGCATAACTGACGCACACATAGGATTGCACACATGAAATAATAATAATAGAATCTATTTCAGAATAAATTTTCATTAAATGTGACGAAAATGAGAATTGTTCAAACTTTAAAAAAAGTTACGTAAGGCTTAAACTTAAATAAGATACTTATCCTTTTAAGGATGCTGAAAAATTTGTAACAAAGAGAGGGTTTGACTGAAATATAATGAGTTGGTATCGGATCAAACAGAAAATCGCAAGCTTTCTCCTCGCACCAATATCTTGTAACATATCTTGCCAATGAATAAGAAGGGCCCTTGTCTGCGCCAATTTAGGAAAATGAGGCTGCAATCCGCTGAGATTTGATGAAGATTATGCGCATGCACCAGATGTAAGCTAAAGTTGAAGTTCCTACGTTCTGACCATGCAAGGTGCTAATGTACAAGTACATAGATCTAGATCTAGGGTAGCGCGCCCGGTATTCGGTCACTTAAGGGGACATCGCTAATATATTTTTTTACCAAAGGGTGACCCCCCAAAAGTGACCTTACCCCCTCCCCCCCCCCTCTGAGCCGTTGCGAAATTTTTGGGACACCAAAAAAAAAAAAAAAATGTGCTCTTACCCCCCCCCCCCCCCCCCCCCCCCTGCTTATTCAGCGGCTGGCTGAGTCGTTGCAAAATTTGGAGGACACAAAAAAAAAAGTGCTCTTACGTCGGCTCAGTTAATTTCTAAATTGCTTCAAAAATATTTAACTATGAAAATATAATTTAACCTATCATCTAATGCTAAGCATAGGCACATGATAGGTGGAGTGACTAACTAGCTGTTTTTAGAATACCCCACCACAAAAATTGACCAGACATTTGTAGGGTGCCAAATGCTTCACTAAGCTAAAGCTGAAGACTTAAGTTTCGTAACACTAAACCAAATCCTAACACTAACTCTAACCATAGGTCTTTGATGTCTATGTACATTAACCCCACACAAAGCTGCATTACTATCATGGCTGTGTATTAAAAACTGTTTAGACAACCTCTATTGTTTCTCAACATTTCAAACACCACTGTACAAAACTCACCTGAGTTCACTCAAAATTGGTACTTAAGTGACAATTGATGACACTGATGTTGGAAAGAAAACTTTGAAAATTCAAATCGTGAGTCTACTGTCAAACTTACCGATCAACCATTTTGTATTCATTGTGTGCATTAGTATATTACTAGGAGGACCCGTGGAAAATCCACGGGATTCTAGGGGAGGGGGCCAAATAGATAGATAGAGGCCTATGTGCTATCCAAAAAAAAAAAATTAGATTATCTTTATATAGAGAATTTTTATAATATATGCTGTTTGACCATGAATGGCGCATCGTAAAACAAACTATGTCAGAGAGGATCTCGATCATTTGCATTATTATTGTATCAATGTAGTTTCATGAAAAGACTACATAATTATGCAGAGGCTTGGATTATGATTATGTTGGCATTGTTCACAAAATGTGTATAATTATTTTCAAAGTAAAGATTTTACGCGAAAAATCGGACGGTTTGTGCACAAATTGACTCGACTGTGTGTGGGACTGTGAGCGTAGAATCCAGTGAAAGATTTTTTTTTTTCGGGGACTCGATCTATATCAAATTTTGGGAAAATTTTTGGGGGCTACTTTTTTATTTTTCGGGGGCTCATTATTCTTGGGCTAATTTTTCATTAATTCATTTAAAGATGCAGTTTGTTTAGTTTAGTAGCGTAGTGTTACGTAAAAAAAGGCGTACTTTCTGCGTCAAGTTTCTACGCCGAAATTGCGCAAATTTTGTTAAACATATTAAATTGTTTGCGTCCATCTTGCGTACTTTTTTGCGTCCCTCAGGGTATAGTAACGTAGGCCAGCGTACTCTCAGCTCAGCGTAGTTGGTACGCAACTCTACTATGGACCCCACGCCAATTAGTGATCGACCTGCCAGTGTCACAAATAAGGCATTAAAAATATGCTCATCTGACCGTAATTAAATGCCTAAAACCCCTGAGCTTTCGGGGGTTCAGCCCTTTGTACCCGTGGACACCACGCCTGCACTCAAATCGCTTTGAGTTACCTGACCTCCCCCCCCCATACTTTAAAAATTGATTTGATGCAAGAACTGTATCATACTAAAAGTATTATCATGTTTTTAAACGACCATGACGATTGCTGATTTTCTTGTGAAAAATGATTATCGAAATTCAGTATACAACTATACATGGCCAGAATAATCACAATCCAAGCCCAGGTTTCATACATCTATTCACGAAACTATATTGAAATCGGGGCAATAATAACAATTTCAAAGTGTTGTTTAGACTCTCCTCACACCACGGACAGGCCTGGCTACTCCGGTCACCGCTCACACACTCAGGCGCTCCGACAGCACCGCCGACAGCAGCGCTCAGCTGCGGTGGCAATACACTGTGCAGACTCAAGGCAGTTTGCAACTGAACTGTCACGTGAAGGCGTACTATCACAGATCTATTTGCGCTATTCTTGTTGTGATTTCGATGTAGTTTTCATGAAAAGACCAATAAAACAGAAGCTTGGACTATGATTATGTTGGCATAGATCACAGAATTTGTATAATTATTTTCAGAGTAAAGATTTTACGTGAAAATAGGTCCATGGTTTGCGCCAGTTGTCGCAATCGCCTCGACTCGAATCGACTCGACTCGAATCGACTGTGGTGTGTGCATGTGTGTGACCTGAGAGCGTGTAATACACGTACTACAAAGCATATCCTATAGAAAGACCCATAACACGGGTAAGCTCAACCCGTTGAGCGTACATATTGGCTACATCCCATCACCCGCGTGAGTCATCTGTTGATGTGTATTTCTCTTACACGCTACAAAGCAAATCCTATAGCAAGAGGCCTTACTCAAGATACGCCGCAGCCTTTACAATGAGACTTGCTACACCCGTTGACGCGAGTGGATTCTCGTCTATCGTGTGTCTCTTCGTCTCTCTTTGATAATTAGACAGAGGGCGGGTGCACGCCTTGTCAACTCGCTCTCGCGGGTTCGTCGCCTCCTCGCAATCCACGACGCCCGCCGTGCTCTCGTCCGCCCGTCCTCCCCGGCCGCCCCGAAACCGCGTTTAAATGCATGGACGTCGATCGCGGGGTCGACGTGGCACGCGGGTTACGGGAGACAGGCCTCGTGGAATTGTGCCGCCCTCCCCGCGCCATGGCGGAGGCGGGCGGGGTCGAGGAAAGACGTTTTTGAGGAACGGTTTTGGCCCGTGTTGGACCCCCCGCGGCGATTTTGCGTATTAGTAATATAGATGTGCAATTGCTGCCTAGCTCAGCAAGTATACAGTGCTATAGGTCAATACGCATTAGCATTGACTCTGTGCTTTGCTGGATGGCATTAACCCTAGTATAAGTATTGGTGGGGTATTCTAAAGTTAAGTCGCATAGGCTAACTAAGACTAAGTAAAAGACATCTTGGATCATAAATGTGGTGACAAGTTCATATCACGTGATAAAATTGTATGCTTCTTGCACCTTCTGTTAATTTGTGTCATATCCTAATGAGAGGGGGGGGGGCGGGATGTTCTCAAAAGTACACAGACAATTGTAACTTGTAATGTAACAATTGTAATGTAACTTCATTTCAAAATGAAATTCAGGAACGATGATATCATGCATATCTGCTGAGGATATTAACTAGATATTTAGTTTTGACTATCTTCAAATATCTTAGAATTCAAATTTAATTACACATCTTGTTTATCCCCAGTGCGAGGATCACGAATAAGCCTTTGACTTTTATTCTGGATTATTTGATATGGGAAGTTGAACCGTTGTCTGTTCAGTGCAAGCTTGATGTATTCCAAGATGGCAGGATGTCTGGTAGAACTCTACATCTGGTCCATGAAAGGTGCCATGGATATCAAAGGTAATTTATCGTCTGAAAAAAAAAGAAAAAAAAAAGAAAAAAAGATGAAAGCCCTTAGTTGCTTACAAGATGTTATTATCAACATGGACAAAACTGGTAGAATGATTAGTGTTGTCTTACTAATTAGTGTTATGTTGTGTTTGTAAATTTATTCACCATTTTTGCCAACTCAACTTTGTTATTTGCTAGATTTCTTAGGTTAAGATGAAATATTTGTTTAGCTGCTTTGGGTATAAGATATAATTGATAAATTTTAGCATTGCCCTTGTAATTTGAAAAGTTTTTATTTTATTTCTGAATGTTTGTTATTGTCTTGCCACTGCAAATGTACTCGATTGGTTGAGTCTTAATACTTTGAATATACCCACCCCATTTTGTATGGGGTTCAGAAACTTTATTGAAGAAAAAAATTTGATTAATCGTATTTAAAAACTTTTACATTTTAGATGCAAACATTGGATGTCATACATACTATGACAAAGGAGACATGGGTAAGATATCAAGTTTCATTATTTTTATTATGTATTTATTCTTAAAGCAAAATTTACCCGATTTATTACCAAAGTTTTGTCTTTTTTTTTCCTTCTGAAAACTCTGCCTTTAATGGAAATGATAGATATAGATAAGAATTTTTAAGTTAATATTTATGATGCATTCAAATTATATTATTGATGGGTAGTGTCCTCAGAAGATTATAACTGTAGCATTGACTTTGCTTTCATTTGATTTCCTTTTCTCTACATTCAGTTAACACTGGTTATATGGATCAGAAGCAGCAGTATTTTGAAAGTAAGTATTGGTCAGCCATTGGGATGTATATATTTTAAAAAGCCTACGAAAGGCAACTGTAAGTGGTTTGTAATTGGCTTATTATATATATGCTAAGATTTATAGGACTTTTGCATTCCCCATAAGGAGAGTCTTGATAAAGATATAAATTTACACATATCGATGATGAAAGCACAATTTCTAGGACAGCCAAGAATGGATATGAACAGAAACCTAGTTACTGAGGAGGATGGCAAATGTGGGATTATTTTCTGATCATGCTTACCCTTCCAGTGGTGCCACCATGTGTACATTTTTATGAAAATTAATTAATTGCAGTCAAACTTAAATAATGTTTGTGAGATTGGAATATCATTTCAAGAACAGTTGAATGTGTATGATAATTTACAAATTGTATAAATACATTTATATATGATTTTATGTCTTTGCCTTCATGATGAAAGATATATATGATATATTTATTAAAAACCTATATCTATTTCTAATATTTTAGGTCGAGATCAAGTTTGGACGCCCAAGAACAGAAGGCCTGACAAACTTAGGGATCTCCTCAAAGAAGCAGAGGTACAGTTTGGATCACTAAAAATCAAAATGTGTGATTAAAGTGAATATACAAATATGTTTATTTCTTACTGAGAAGCATCAAGATATTCCAGACTAAATGGGAAAATTATACACAATTAAGGACTAAGGAAAGAGAGTAAATAGGGAGACTGTAAGTAACAATAATAATAACAATAATAATAATATTATGTCTTGTTTACCCAGGGTAGCCTCATCAGTATTCATACTGTTCTCTCCCTTATGGCCCTGCAATCATATTATTACCTTTGTAGATTTGTCTTTTGATCTCTTGTGGAAGGTATAGATATTAATACTATATTTTAAAAAAATTACTAACAGCATTTGTGTCAATGAACTTAAAACAAATTAATCATTCATAGCTAAGAGAGGCAGAACAAAAGCATATGGTGATAGGGCTAGCACCATTTTTATGGAATTCCCTCCCAAACTCATTACATTGTATATCCAATATTGAAACATTCATATCTAAACTCACAACTTATCTTTTCAAATTACCACATCAATAGTATTAAAGGATAAGATGTTGTAATCTTTCTCTTTGTATGCACTTCATGTTTTTCTATATGTTTCTGTTTTATCTTCCTTTTATGATCTTGTTAAACTTTATATATATGTAGGTCCCCTATATTGTAAAGCGCATTGAAATGTCAACAGACATGAAATGCGCTATAAAAGAACAAAGAATTATTATTATTTGATTTGATTCCTTTTTTTTTTTTTTTTTTTTGTGAAGGAACTTCTTGCGAGTCATGCGATTGTTGCTACACTCTGGCGATCTCAGAAGCATGTCCAGCTCCTGTTGAGTAACTGTGTGCTGTTATCCATACAAGTAGCCAGTCACAGTGGGGATATTGATAGGCTGGTTATTGATAAGAGTCTGCAAGGGAAAGTTCCTCCCTCTATCAATCATGGTAAGTTCACATATGATATCTTGCATGATGAAAATTGATTGTTCCCCAGACATTTTTAAAATAAATATTTCATTGTTGCTTTAGGGAGATGTAATGATTACAGACAGGCTTTATAGTGTATTAGAGTTATTAACAGAGAGCGTACATTCTAGTTGGACAATAAGAGTTATAATTTGATAATAACAGTTTAAATAATAAATTGCAAAGTGACTTTCTCCCTTATCTTGATATGAAATGATGCTGTTAATAAACCTCATTTTATTACATTTTTGAAAGGGTCATTCGTTATCTTATCTTGTTTTCATTCAGCTGTCATGACAACCTCCTTCATCTTGTGCACATGGAATGAGAAACCTAAAGCAACCTTCATTTACTTCAGTAAGAAGACAAATCCTTCTGGAGACTCTTCCAAGAAAGTTGAGAAACTGTCCTCCTTAGATCCCAAGGTAATTCAAATAAATCAGTGAAAATCCAACTATTACAATTCTGAAAACCTCATGGAATAGAGCATCAGTTTCTTATATCTATGCACTTAGGAAATTCAGCTGTTAATGCTAATAAAAATAATGATATTTTAATGTAACAATTTTACAAAATGGTTCAATGTTGTTGAACAGCAGACACTCACTGTGTACAAGCTCTGTAGACCAATCAAGTGCTTCACAGCATCTCAAAATATTTAACAGATTACATAATAGTATACAAAAGAAAGACTATTACCAACACAAAATAAAATTTAAAAAATGAATGAAAATCTTCAAACATGGAATTGTTAATGTATATATACTCATGTGATCTATCCCTAATGTTAAGAGAATTTGCAATACCAAGAAACATGTATATTCTTTTTGTTTTGTTTTAAGTATTCACAAGTTGATCTCCCTGGCTCCAAGAACAAAAAACTGAAGAGAACTCTATCTGTAAACATCAATCAAGAATGGGTAAGTAATGGCATCACTTCAATAAAAATGAAATTGAGATTTTTCAGTGAATGAAATAATGAATTGACTACTGCCCTCTGTTTAGTAGAATTGTATTCCTTGTAAAAAGTAGATGTGATTTTAATGTGAGTTTTCTTCCTTCACCTATTCTCTTTCATTGGTTTACAAGATTTATACACTGTGGCTTTTAGTATAGTAATTGTCACCCCTTATCATGCTTCTCTTTTGTCTAAAAAAGTGAAGGTTACTGGGCAATAATTCAAGGTACGGTATACAAACTGAGTAAAGAACATATATTGAATATGTTTAACATCATTACTATAGCATTGTGCAGAAGAAACTACAAAGCCCAATATTGGAATATTATTACAGTCCACTTGGTTGTCATTGAATTACGGTGGTACTGAACCTGAGTCTAAACACATGTTTATTGAGATCTAGCCCCTGAGTAACTACTAACATGCTTTTCTGTATTTTGTTTTGTATAGGTATTAGCATGGTGGGCCACTGCCTCTGAGACCTCTCTTCAGTGGGCCCCTCCTGTAGCCGCAGAGAAAGACAGAGCAAATTTGTTTGTTTATGCCGTCAATGGGTAAGTGCATTGATGTTTTATCCAGTTGAATTGTAAACTGTGCATGGTGGGCTAAAGTCTCTTGGACCTGACTCTGATCATGGACCTACTAAGAAGTAGGTCTATGCTATGATGGGCTCGCCTGTAACTGCAGAGAAGGACAGAATAATTGTTTGTTTATGCTGTCAATGATTAAGTGACAATTACTACAGCTGAACAGATGGAACCTTCAAAAACTGCAGAATGAGAAAGAGTATTTAAGTATGGTGAAAAGCAATACAGTTGATTTTTCTATTGATGGTCGGTCACAGAAGTTTGTTTTTAAATTTGTTTTTGTCCTCTCGCGAAATTTTCAAGAAAAGCATGTTGTTTCAATTAATTAATTTTTTTAAATGAAGATTGCTATCAATTCAGAAATTACTGTTACATGAATTGTTGTTTTTCTCTCTTCAGAACCAAACTTGAAGAAATCAGTTTTGTCAGGACTGAGAATGAGCCATTTGCAGTTGATTTCAGGTACGTTGATATGATTGCTGATGTGATTCTTTTCTAGGTTACCGGTATTATTAGGATGATAAATCTATTGAAAAAGATATCTAGCAACAAAAAAATTCTGGAATGTACTGAATGGTGCTTTAGAACTGAATTTTATTCATTTCCTGCCAGTGATTTGGGGGCATTTGCTATTGCTTTTTGTAGTTTGGAGATTGCTTCAAGCCTGTTATATATATATATGGAATAATTGTTTGATTTGCATCAGAGCTGTTATAAATATTTATTTTTATGATTATCTCCTTTCTTTGCACTTACCTTTCATATTCTATTGTTGAAGTGTGTTTTGGTACTATTTAGATTATACAGAATAATCAGTTCCCAAAATAATAAGATTTAACCCTCTAGTATAATGATAACATTTGGCTGTATATGTTTTTGTAAGAAATAGTTTGTAAAGATGTGGTTGAACATCCTTCTTATGTTTGTACTAGCTTGAACCAGCCAAGACACATCTATACATTAGAGGTAGCACCTGGTAGAGCCAGTATTGATACCTGTATCTACGAGTGTTCAAGAAGTAGGGTAAGTCATATACACATACTGCTCTTCATATGTACACTAGTGAAAACAAAAGTGTGTTAGTTGCTCATTAATATATCCAGAAGTCTTTGAAAAAAATACATTTCTAAATTAGATTCTCCATGCATGAAACATGAAATAGCCATACAAAAACAATGTGACACCTATGCATGTGGTAGATTTTAGATATGATTGGCTTTATGTGATGTATGCAATGATCTTTGTTTTTCTAGAAAGTAGACAATGGTTGTAAAAAGATGGTCTAAAATGTTGGAGCTTGTGAACAGCTGTGGCCGTTGCGCATAACAGTTCCTAATTACCATTACTTGAGTTCATTTTAATGAGAATTTATCATCAATGTTAATATGTTTTTTCTTCTAATTTATCTTAAAGATACAAAGAGCATCTGTGACTTCAATACCTCTCAAATGTAAATATTTCTTTTGCTTATTTCTATTTTTTTTAAATCTTTGGACTGATAATAAAAAATTTGATCCAGATTGGAAGAGTATACAAAATGCAATAATTCCTCATATTTATCTAGTTCTCCTAATCTTAAAAAGGTTAGATGGGTTATTTCCAAATCTGATATAATATTTGTATAATTTATTTATTTATTTATTTATTTATTTAAAAATATTTATACAGGATGACAATATCAACCAAGGCTGTTTTTCATATTGGTCCTGTATATACATACATGGTAAAATACAAACAATGAAATACAATATATCAATGAAATACAAATATCATTGAAATATGCAAAACATGAATAGATTAATGAATATTGAATAATATAACATTTTATAAAATAACCAGCAACTGGATACATATATTTACATTCAAAGGTTTACCCAGGATCACAAAAAGAATGATTTGAAACAATGTACGAAAAAAAAAAGAAAAAAAAAAAACAAGAAAAAAAAAACTAACAAACTTGTATTTATTACAGTAGGGTAAAAAAAAAAATATATATACACACATCCATGAGGATATTGGTTATTTACAACATTAATGAAAGTACAATCTTTTATAAAGGTATTGAAATGAAGAAATAGATGTAGAATTCTGTAAGTTAATAGGTAATGAGTTCCAGATAACTCCTCCTGAGTACATAAGACTGTTCTTAAAGCATTCTAGATTAGGTTTTGGTAATATTACATTTGTTTTGTCAGCGGCTCTAGTATTTAAGTTATGTCTATCGCAGACCATTTCAATAGCATTACACAGATGTGTTGGTGCAATACCATGTACAGATTTATACATTAAAACAGCTAAAAAATAATTTCTCCTTTCGTCAAATGATTGCCATTTCATTAATTTTATTAAATCATCACCTCTAACATTTTCATAGTCATAGTTGGATGTAATTATACGTGCTGCTCTCTTTTGTAATCTTAAGAGTAACTCTTTATTTTGCCTTGAGCAATTTCCCCAGACTGTGCATGAATAGTCAATACATGGTAAAATAATTGTATTATACATGAGCTTTAAGGATTTTAAGAACTAGGAGATGAAATGAGTAGATTATGTTGTCAATTATGTGCATGATCATATTTAAACCCATCATGCATGATTTAGGTATGTCTCCCGACTCATCCCTTCATAAGGGAAACAAAGCCTTTGGAAAATTTTACTCTAATTTTAGCAAGAGAACAGAGCTCTAGTCTGCTTTAAAGTTTCTTGAAAACATATTGCCAGATGAGATCTCTATCCACGTTGTTTAGGGCCCCATTTCATTAAACTTGGGTAATACCTGTTATAAACTTCTGAAATCATGATATTTGATTGGCTGAGAACAATTTGTTATAGAAGTTTAGAATTTGATATTGATAACAAGTTTTATGAAAAAGGGCCCTGATTTTACATGTACTAAATGAAACGTTGGAATCTGTACCTTTTTTTCATTTTCAGCACCAGTTCTTACATACGGCAGAAATCACAATGAAGATAAGATTATACTGGGATGTGCAGATTGCAGATTGGTAATTTTTTTTCTTTTTCTTCTCACTAATACAACTTTAATCGAATTAGAGCATCATTTATTGATTAGAAATACATAATTAGATTGAGATTATATTCTGGGATTTTTTTATTTTTAAAGTCATTCATATAGCCCTTTAAAGTCTATGTGCCTTTTGAAAGGCAGACATGTTAGTTTCCCCCACTTCATAAGGAGAAATTTCTTAGTTATGTTAACATTTTATTTTACAAATTAACCTGTGTAAGCTTCACATGCTTCCTCATATACATTACTGTTTCTGCTTTGGTTAGAGTTGGCCTACAAATATATTTTGATGACATTATTTTTAAAGGGTTATAAAATATATACACACTTTCATAATTGTTAATGTTTTGCACCACGTTATGACAAGGTTACAAACAAAAGTTATTTGCTTAATACCGTATCTGTAAATTCTCTAAAGTACATTTCATCGTATGAATAATATTTTTCCACATCTGCACTTTATACTTTTCTTTTTGACAGGTGCTCTATAATGAAAGCAAGAGGATAACACAGTACATTCAGACTGACTTAGTAAGTGCTCTTATAACACAGTACATTCAGACTGACTTAGTAAGTGCTCTTATAACACAGTACATTCAGACTGACTTAGTAAGTGCTCTTATAACACAGTACATTCAGACTGACTTAGTAAGTGCTCTTATAACACAGTACATTCAGACTGACTTAGTAAGTGCTCTTATAACACAGTACATTCAGACTGACTTAGTAAGTGCTCTTATAACACAGTACATTCAGACTGACTTAGTAAGTGCTCTTATAACACAGTACATTCAGACTGACTTAGTAAGTGCTCTTATAACACAGTACATTCAGACTGACTTAGTAAGTGCTCTTATAACACAGTACATTCAGACTGACTTAGTAAGTGCTCTTGCCTCTTGATTTGCAGTAGTAAAATAAACATAACAGTTTTCACAGTTTATGCTCTCAAATATTTTACTTAAAAAAGATCTTGCTTTAGCATTAGAAAAAGGATGCACTAGTAAACAATTTTCTTAATTTTATGTGGCAAATGGTATATAGGGCATCATTTTCCCACATAATAGTTCACATTAAATTGCAAAATGTTTGGAATTTCAAATATAGTAATCCCTTGAGGAATCATTGGAAATATTCATATGTACTTTACAATGATAAAAAAGCTAACATGAATAAAGTATCTTTTTATTTATAAAATAACACTAAAAATGTTGGGGAATCATTCTAATGATTTACAAGTAATTTACAAGGAAGTAATAAGTGATGTTAATAAAGCCTTTGAATTATTTAAATATTGAATGTTTAATGTTTGAGTGTTAAATTCAACCAGTTTGTGTGCTGCTTACATAGAAACACTATGTCATCATCTTAAAGAAGATGGCCATTTATTAAATTACTTGTAAATGATCTATGACACTTTTGGCAAACTTGGTCAAATTTTTGAAGCATCCATACTTGATATGATAAGGATAATTTACATCATATTTGTTTTAACCATTAGTGACTCTGTATTTGATCAGGTTCCCCAGTTCATCTCATGGCATCCTGGTGATTCAGTCTTTATTGTGGGAAGCACAGCAGGAAAGATACAGGTATCTTCACACTAAATTCTATGCAATGTGATAGTGAGCTAGTATTTCAGGAGTGTAGTACAAATCAGGCCTAAAAAAAAAAAAATGTTATATTGCCCGTTAGGAGCCAAAACATGGGTCGATCGGTCAGAAATCTTTTATTTTTTAAATACTTTTCCTCCCTCTTTTTGGTTAATATTTCTCAGTTTTGAATGCTTTAATATTTTTTTCTCTAAAAACCATTTAAAAAAAAAACTTTAAAAAAAAACTTGACCGTAGATTTCAAGATTTTCGGGTCAGTTGAAAAGGGCAATACAACATCTTTTTTTTAGGCCTAATTGAAATGTGATTAACTTTGATGTCGGAAGATAACAGTCATATGACTTGTTCTTTAAACAGAGCCAGCAGGCGATATAGGAATCCTACACTCATGTGTGATTACACTGGAAAAATAGGTCTTCATCGATACTGAAATAGAGATTATTTCTTGGGCGTTTGCTGTTTCATGTTTAATAGATTCACAGAAAAGTAGAGAGTAAAGAAGCAGTCATTTCTACTTTGTTAGGAATAAATAACAAATAAACTTTAAATCCAGGATGTTGTAAACTTTTATGATGGTAGGATTATAATGCTCTAAGTATTTTACTTGTTTGAATAAGAACTAATGGATAAGCTGTGCATACATAATTTGGCATCATTTGAAGTGAAAACTACTGAAAAATGAAGGAAAAAAATATTTTGATGTGGGTGAGATGACTAAAATCTTAAGCTTCCCAATGTTTATATACCTGTATAGAATAACATTTTTTTCAAAATGTTTATATTTGATGTATTTTGATTTTCATGATAACCTTTGTCATTTGACCTGCAGTGCTTTGACATGGCTCTGAATACTCTGTTCTTCTACTCAAACTCTGAGCAGCTTGAACCCAAGTCTGTTCTATCCTTAACAACTCATTTCAGGTGAGGAAATATGTGATTCCAAATTTGATGTGGCTTTATTTCATACAAGATATAGGGTTAGGGTTAGGATTCCCATTCGGTTTTAGGTTAAATCTACCTTAGCCTCCCCCCCCCCCCAATTCTGGTTTTAAATCTGGCTTTTAATCTTATGTAGTTAGGTTACTGTGCACTGTTAAAGTGAATCTTATATTTACCTCTGCTTCAATATCATCAGTTATTTTCAAATCACAACCCTTAAATTAAGTTTTGATGTAAGGTCATAAAGCTAATGATACAAAATCAAGGTGAACAATGACAATACATACAAAATAATCCCCTTTCAAATCCAAAGTGATGTGAGCTCTCCATTTGTGTTTTTGCATAACATTCAGTATCTGATATTAAAGGCCCACTGCACTACTTGTAGCTACTTGCGCCCTCTATATCCAAACAATGCCTAATCGGTGACCATTGGTCCCCCATAATCCTCTTTTTCTTATGTTAACTGAGAGCTGAGTTGATGAGATAACCACCTGTCCAGTGACCTTGCAGGGCGGTCTTATCCCTCCTGTAAACTATGGCAGATAAGCTTTAAAAGAAGATAATGCAGGCTTCACTGAAATGGGAATTGTGTGCCTTTAAGATATGCGGTACTTGTATTTCCCTCCTATTTGTCAGTACATCATGTATAAATTGTGGTGAAATGTTACTTACTGTCCTCTGATCATTATTTTGTTTTCCTTCCGTAGACTTGAAAGCCATATTGTAGATTTATCTTGGGCGTCGTCACCATCATGTTCCTGGGACAGCATTCCTGACGCTCAGGACTCTATGCTTATCACTCTCAATAGGTAACATGGATTCAAATATATAGTTATCAATGTTTATCACCCTCAAACATATGTATTGTGTTGGCCACCAGTGCTTATTTCATCACTTTCAATCGGTTACTATATAAATATATCATATAATGACTATCAATTCTTGCCACTCTCAAATATATATGTTGATTTAAAATGTGGGCTGCTGATATTGATATTATAATGTATGTGGGACCTAAAATACGTATCACTCCCAATGTGAGATATGAATATCCCTTTTTGGCATAGATATTTGCTTTACAATGAATTAATATAAGAGGATTAGCAACAGAAAGACAAGTTGCCATCTGCTCCTTCCTCACAATTTCTAAGGTTGTTATAATGTTCCTTTCATCCTTTTTGTGAATTTTTCAAATTGCTTTTCTATATTTGTATTGTATTAGATATATTCCTTGTACTTTTGATAAATGTAATAGGCTTTGAAATCGAAATTAAACTTCGTGATAAGCAACTGTGTTGCTCTGTTCTTGAATAAAATGATATTAAAAGATTTTCTAATGGGATATCCTTATGTATGTTTCAGAGGACCACTGGTGTTGGTACAGATGGGACTAGGAGTGATGAGCCGAGGTAGCCTAGGAGCACAACAGCTCACCCATCTCTATCTGGCTAATGATCAGATTGATGAGGTAAGAATTTCATTTGTAATAAGTTGTGATATAAATCTCATGGCATATATGTTGAAAGTTTTCAAATACATTTAAATTAATATTATATAACTGTAACTGTATAATTGTTTTAAATGGGGGCACGCTACAAGAGTCCTATCTCGCACCCCGGGGCAACGTGTCTGACACGGCCGGTTGTAGCAACTACTCCGAAGATCAAGATTACAGTAATCTTGATCTAAGGAGACACGAACGAACGAATATTATATACTAGCAGGACCCGCGGAAATCCGCTGGATTCTAGAGGGGGGGGGGGGGGGGGTGTAAATAGATATATAGAGACTGTCTAAATTAAAACCACCAAGAACTTTATTTGCCATTCAGGCCATTAAAAAAATATACATGTTTAACGTCCCCGCCCGCTTCCTTTTTTGGAGGCCGCCTCCAAATTTTTTTTTAAAAATTTGTTTAATTTGTTTTTTTGTTTTTTTGTTTTTTTCGAAAGGTAAAAAAACAGCGTCCCCGCCCGCTTCCTTTTTGGGGGCCGCCTCCTATTTTTTTTTTTTTTTTTTGAATTTTTTATTTTGAATTTTTTGAAAGAAAACAAACATGAAAAGCACTGCTAAAATTTATTTCTGATTTAAAAAAAAAAAAAAAAAATGTCGGCCGCCATCTTGAAAAATAGCCCGAATGTCAGGGAAAATGTACGGAGAGGCCATTTTGAAAGAAAGAAAAAAAAAAAAAAGGGTCTCCTCCTTCCCATTTTTTGAAAAAACAGGACGCTAAAGTTAAACATGTTTTTTTTTTTAATTTGGCCTTATATAAAAAAAAAAAAACGATCCAACTGTACCGGTAGTTATTCTTTAAGCCACTGGAACTGCGTAGAGTTTCGTAGTGTGGCGTACCGACTACGCAGAAATTAGGCTGCGTATTAATGGGAAAATAGTCCCTGCGTAGGTTATGCGTAGGCTGGCGTACAGGTTTGCTTATGGTTGCTTACTGTGTGGAAAGCTTTTACTGCTTTGTCGATCTGGCGTAGGGTAGCGTACTGTTGCGTAGGCATGTAGCGTAGTGTTGCGTAAAAAGGCGTACTTTCTGCGTCAAGTTTCTACGTCGAAAGTACGCGAAAAAAATTAAACATGTTGAATTGTTTTCGTTCATCTTGCGTACCCCTTTCCGTCCCTCAGCATATAGTAACGTAGGCCAGCGTAGTTGGTACGCAACACTACGCAACTCTACGTATTGACCCCACGCCAAATAGTAACCCGCAAGTGTCACAAATAAAGTATTAAAAATATGCTCATCTGACCCTAATTAAACGCCTAAAACCCCGAGCTTTCGAAGGTTTATGGCCCCTTGAAACCCGTGGACCCCACGCCTATATACACTCAACCCGCTGCGATCTAACTGACCCCCCCCCCCCTCCCCACTTTGAAAAATGTTTCTTGGAGCCTTCATGTAACATGCAAGAATGGTGCATGGTGATGCCGATTTTTTTTCTGCACCCCCCCCCCCCCCCAAACAATTTTACTCATTACGCAACTGATCGTTTTGCAATGCATGAAGGCACATGCTTCTGTCTGCATGGTTGATATTGAACTATTAATATGCAAATGTACAATTCATAACCTTATTCAATGCTTTCTTGTAATTTACTGTAAAGATAAGAAACAAATTTTTGCCACTTCGGCCCGCACGCTGTTGTGTTGACGGGTTCTTCGATGGATGGATAGACGTATGTGTAGTTATATAGTTGTACGAATATTGGCCTGCTTGGCCCCCCAAACTCTTCGACTCTAGCGCAGCTCAGTCTTGGTCAAAGCGCCCCAGCCGCAGCACCGTGTATACTGTATGTGTTGACTGAAGTTAGCTTGCGACTGAACTGTCAGTCCAATGGTTTTCTTGTGAAAACTTTCCTTTAGAAAATGATAATCAAAATTAAGTATAAATGGCCGTAATAATCACAAAATAAGCTTTGATTTCATACCTCCATTCACGAAAACTATATAAAAATCGCGGCAATCATGATGGAAATAGGTCTCTAAGTTTTGACGTCGACGGGAATTAGCCCCGTGTATCTCTCTGGCTTGTGCAGCGAGTACAAAGCACACCCTATAGTAAGATGGCTTACTCGGGGGTTATCCCGCCCTTTGCATAGAGCATTTAATACGTAACATAATGTGAGTTGATGGTCATCTGTTGTGTGTCTGTTTGATACAGCTACTACAAAGCACCTAGCTACTACAGAGCACATCATATAGCAAGACGCTTTACTCTGGGTAATCCCGACCCTGTGCATAGTGCATTTAATACGCAACTTAATGTGAGTGGATAGTCATCGGTCGTGTGTCTACGGATGTCATGTTGAATATCCATGAGGTATCTCTGTCGTCACGCATATCCTGCATTATGCATATCGCGTCTGTTTTCGCCCTGGACGTCGACACGGAGGAGGACCTCGGGCGGAGTATAGCCAATTCCACAGAGTAGACTCTCCCGCGGACGATGGCACCGGGCACGGTTACCCCGAGGGGAGGGTTCAGGAGGAGATAGCTGCACCAACTTCGGTCGGCGATCTCATTAAAAAACAATAGAATACAAAGGCTCGCCGAGACGTCGCGCCCCCCGCGGAGCCTTAGCGTATTATTATTATAGATTTTTGTTTTTGATAAGTTAGAAAACATTGAAACAAAAATAACATGACTTGTATATAGAGAATGTGTGCATGTGGTTAAACCTTATGTGGTGGCACCATTTATAAATAGTACCCACTCTGTTCTCTAATCATTGCAGCATGTTTGATGGGCCTTAGTGTAAGGGCAGTTTGCACAGTTTGCTGAGACAATCCAACTTCATGAATAATATGAAACTGAGTAATCAAAAGTATGTGACTTACAGTTGTTTTCTTCCCAGGGAAATAAATTGAATGACAAACTCAAGAAAAATATGTACCATGCATATTTTATTATTATTGTATGACTGTAATTAAAGTGGATTTGAAAATGTGACTATGGAAGGCAAAATAATCTTAGGTTTAATTATTATCATTGAAATGGAATATTACAAAAATTACAAGTGAAGAGATAAAAAAGTTTATTGCAATAATTATTAGATATTGTAGGTTTGCAATTGTAAACAGCAACTTACACAACATGCAGATATGACAATGATACATTAGTGCACATAATTGCTAATTATCACTTAAAGTTATTAACCAGTGGAATTATTTTTTCTCCATTTATTTGATGATTAGGCCACCCATTTGCTGTCTGCTTTGAACTGGAACACAGCAAGTAGTACCTGCTTTGCTTGTTTGTCAGCCATAGTAAACTACCTGCTTCGTCTCCCACTCAATGCAGTCAGAGAAGGTAAGCATTAGTAGCTCCTAGATGATAATACTTTATGATCAAGTCTCAGAAGTTGATTTAAAACTTTAGAAATATGCTCTATATATTTTGGCTAAGACAAGATTACATTTTCTTCCAGTTCAGTTCAGTTCAGTTCAATGTATTGGTCATGCACAAATATAACTGTACAACTGGCATAGAAATAACTATCTGGCTGTTTCCATATATATATATATATATATATATATATATATATATATATATATATATATACTTAGATTTGGTCTATTCCTCCGTACAGTGCTCAATGCTTATAGGCAGAGCAAAATATATATTGGATAAGGCAGACTAATGGAACATGGTTGCAACTCTGAGTTTCACGCCTTGCGAGCGATCAAGGCGTGAAACTCGAAGTTGCAACCATGTTCCATTAGTCTGCCTTATCCAATATATATATATATATATATTTGAGAAAAAAACAGCAAATAGAAAACACACCACAGTAAGATACAACAAAGCCCAGTAGAATACATTACATGGACAAGGAAACCAGGAAACAGAAACATATATAGGCCTATGTATGTATTGGAAAGTTTGTTCCTATGACTAATACCCCAATCAAATTTCAAAATTGAATCTCTGAATTTGAGTTTCGAAAGATCATTTATGTATAATATTGCCACATTAAGTGACACAGGAGGGGTTAATGAGTGATAAACACTGTTGTGTGCTGCTTCCACACACTTGTAACTTGTTGTCCTTTGTTTGGTTGATATGATAGCTGCTCTAGAGACCAGTCTTGGGTCCTTCTATGCACCTCTCCGACCCCTGTCGGAGGTCATCGTTGTGGAGTATAGGGATGCAGTCAGCCGTCTTGCTCGGAGATTCTTCCAGTTTCTGCTCAGGTGAGAGTCTTGTTCTTACAAACATCTACAGGGATTGGGATCGGTGGTTCTTAATCTACCTCCCAGTGTTCTTTAATGCATGTGAATTGTTCTGATTAAATTAACGTTATCCATATGTGAAATGGGACTGAATATTAAAAATATCCCTTTGGTCCTATGTCGGTTCTACGATATGTACTATGGTGACAATTACTTTGCTGTCAATATCCTAACTACTGTAATCAAATTCCAAACTTCTATCCTGGACCATACACTACACCTACTACTAGCAATGACCCTAACCTTGACCCTAACCTTGACCCTAACCTTGACCCTAACCTTGACTCTAAATCTAACCTAAATCCAACTCCAAACTTAACCCTTACCTTGTACTCTTGATGAAATACAATCAGGAGCAAATGTCTGTTCGCCCCTTTGGCCCGTTGGTCTAATGAATACCCTTTTCTCAGTTATAACTTCAATTCAATCAAGTTCAAGTTCAAGTTCAAGTTTTATTTCCACATGTGGTTCATAAAAAACAACAAGTATACATACATGTTCAGACATATAAAAAATACACAATTAACGAACAATAATATTAAGAGAAACAAATAGCGAACAAAATATATGAACAACTAAATACATGTAGATATAAAAAACATGTGGGGGAGGGACCAACAAAGGCCAGGGGCCTGTCGAGGCTAATCCTCAGAACAATATTAGATATTTTGGATATTTTATATATAAAAACAAAAACGAACCAAAAACCCACAAACAATAGCGACGTACTTTATAAAAAGCCTTTCTTGAGAATAGTATTATAGATATATTGACTGCTAAGAGAGGCATAGTTGTTTCTATAGGCTCAAGGGGTCATAGCAGAATGTATCGTCCCCGAGAGCCTATCGAAATGACTATGCCTTGAATATTAAAGCAGTCAATATATCTTTTATATACCGTAAAAGAGTCAGAGAATACATGTGCGACTCACTTACCAATCATCATCATCATCATCATCATCATCATCATCAAACTGTGCTCCAGTAGAACAGGGAAAGCAGAACTGTGCTCCAGTGGAACAGGATAATTTTGCATTCAATCGCACTGCGATTATGGTTTCGGTGCTTGAGCTGGCACAAAGTGATATTATACACGTAAACTAATGGGGATCACAGCAAAATTTAACTATGTCCGCAAAAATGCGGGTATAGTTAAATTTCTGCAGGCATAGTTAAAAAACATGATTCACTTTCAACCAATCAGATTACAGGCTTGATGACAGGCTTGATGACAGGATTAGGACAATTCTTAAAGTAAGGTATGTAATGTGTCATACTCTGGCTTGTAGGGCTGTTAGGATCTAGAACTTGAGAAATGAAGGCGCAATGGGTCAGTGTTAGAGCAGTGGTCTTGTAACTGGGAGGTACTGGGTTCAAAACCAAGTCAATGCTAGTGCTCTTTAGTAAGGCATTTATCCTCATTACTAAGGAAGTGGTTTGTCCCCTGGTTGCTTACTTACACGCTTACACATGCTTTCTTAGCAGTCAGATAAAAACAAACTATCATACCAAACAAATCTAATACCTGTCATTCGAGATGCCAGATAAATTGTCCGAGTGTTTTAGAAATAACTCGAATAAAAGAGAAAGAGTTAGCATTTGACAAGCCAGAATGTGGCATTTCAAAGATGCAGTATGAAAATATGCATTAATGTGAGTCAGTTTGTTTGACTTTCTAAGAAAATGGCAAGTCATACAAAAAAGAACATACAAGCTAAATTTGGGTACAGTGTGTTCAAGGTTCATATACCAACTTGTTGGCTTTTTGATACAGAGCAAATGAAGTGATTAGATTTTGGGGTCACGAGGTCAAATGTCACAGGGTCATTATGTATGCAAAAAAAACTTGTGATCGCATTATCATTAGAATCAATTGACAGATTACCATCAAACTCAGGACATGTATGTATCTTGCTGAGCCAATGAACTGAATAGATTTTGAGGTCATTAGGTCAAAGGTCATGGGGCTCATTATGTATGCGAAAATAGCCTGTGATCGCATTATCAATAGAACTGATGGACGGATTACTATCAAACTCAAAACATGTATGTATCTTGCAGAGCCAATGAACTGAGTAGATTTTGGGGTCATGAGATCAAAGGTCAAAGTACATGGGGCTCATGATGTATGCAAAAATAGATTGTGAATGCATTCTCATTAGAACTGACGTATGGATTATGCAGGTGTCATTTGTAAGACGCACCTTTTGACCCCCGGGGATGGTGCGTCATGGTTGCATCATGTTCCCCAAAATCGCGACGCACAGTACCGTCATGGCCGCAAAATGTCCGTCACAATACTGACCCATATGTGCGTCATAGTAAGTCACTTTACCACGTTGCGTCATTTGGTGTATCAATGGGACCGTCACTTTCTCCAAGCAGAAGTGTTTCTCAAATGTGCGTCATTGGCTAGTCATTTTCATGAAATGGTGTGTCGTATGTTTGACTCAAATGTGCGTCGATGGAATGTAATGGTGTGTCACTTTCTGTGACGGAAGGTGCGTCATGGTATCAAAATGTACGACTCACATCGGTACAATGACGCACCATTCCCGGGGGTCAAGAGGTGCGTCTTACAAATGACAAGTGCATTACTATCAAACTCAGGACATGTATGTATCTTGCAGAGCCAATGAATTGATGATTTTAGGGTCATGAGGTCAAAGATCAAAAGGTCATACATGATATGAAAAAAAAGCTTGTAATCACGATTTTCTGAGAACCAGTTAATAGATTACAATCAAACTTTAATACAAAAAATTGCTTCTGTTTTGGTTTGTAAAATTGCTCTATGGTGGAGGTATCATTTTGACTGCATGCAGTCGAAGAAGATCCATCTAGTTTATCCCATTTCCTCAAACTCTAGCTCACTGACCTATATTTCTCACCCCCCCCCCCCCCCAACTCAGAATTAGGTTGGACTTCCCCCTTAATCCTACCATTTCTTACTTTTTTAACCATATTTTTTCACGTAATCTACTTGTAAGTCAGTGATTTATATGGTTATTAGTTTAATTACGTCATAAAGCTGAATGAAAGTGTCTAATGCACTCTGCCAGGGTATGTCAGGGTCTGTTCAACTGTGTGTTGTATTTGATTGTTGATGTATCTTCTTTATACCCTTGGATATATCAAGAGCAACAGTGGAATGCAGCACTGTCTAAGATTGTATGGTCCATTTTGCATAGTTGATGGAGAATCCTATGAATAGCTGGAGGGAGAATGCCAGGCAAGTTTTGACTGAGTTCTAAGCTTAACATTTTGAGTGTGCCCATCTACCAAGATTTGTGTTGTTTTATTACTCGTGAAACATTCCTCGCAATATGACCAGAGGCAGAGGAAAGCCCAACTCTTCTCCTGGCAAATTCCTGCCTACTTCACAAAGAGGTCAAGGTCAGGCCATGCCATCACCAAAACAGCCTTTTACTCCCCACAAGGGAGTAGATCGCACAGTTAAAGCGAAACAAGGAATGTTGGACTCTCCCATAACCAAAGAAGGTGTCTTCATCGACGTGCAAAGTGTTCATGACCAGTTGGGGAATATTGGAGTAGCTCAAGATGATCTGGCCATTATCATCGGGAATGCTGTTGAGACAGCTGTCAAGGCAGCAATACCTGCAATTGTGAAGGCAGTGAGAGAAGTCTGTGTTGCCTCTGTGAAGGAGGATATCAACCCACACCTACTTCGCAGCCAATTCGAGAGGGATGAAGTTGACCAGCAGATGCGGAGGGAAAACCTTCGTATCATAGGACTCACAGAGGGGCATGTAGGACAAGTGGAGACAGAAGAAAATGCAGGTGAATCAGAAGAGGCCTTGATGGGTAAAGTTTGTCAGCTAGCAGAAGAGGTTGGAGTGAACATCACCCCAGATGACATTTCAACATGCTATCGGGTTGGAAAGCCAAGAGTGGGAGGAGGAGGAGCTCGCCAAACGATAGTTCGGCTCATATCTCGGCGAAAGAGGGACGAAATATTCAATAGGAAGTATGCTTTGAAGGGAAAAATTTCCTACAAGGGCGTTTTTGTTAACGATGATCTTACCCCCATGCGATATTCTGTGCTGAGAAGCGCAAAAAACTCTCCACTTGTTAAAAATATTTCCACAAAAAATGGGAATATCGTTTGCAAAATGCAGGATGACTCTTTCAAAGTCATCAAAACACCTGATGACTTGTTTGATGTTGGGCTAAATGACATCAAATACGAAGATTTCAAACTCTCCATAATGTAAATGACTTATAAATATGATGAGCAACAAATGTTTTATTATTTAAATGGAACAGATTACAGAATGAGTCATCTGTAATTCAATCACATAATGTTAGCCCTCATTTATTTGATAATACATTATCAGAGCAAATGTTACATTCATTCTGTATTTCACATGTTAATATCAGATCTCTTAGTAAGAACTTTGATAATCTAAATTTGTTATATGAAGATACATTAAAAACAAAATTTGATATAATTGCCTTATCAGAAGTGTGGAATGTTTCAAACAAAGGTATTTTAGGTTTAAATGATTATGTCCTTGAGGTAAAGTGTAGAACAGGTGGAACAAGGGGTGGAGGAGTTGGAGCTTACATTCACTCTTCATTGAAATATGTTATTCTTGACCATGAAGTCACTCACACAGAAAGTCTCTGGTTAGAAACTGACCTGAATGGTAGGAAAATTACTGTAGGTATTATTTATCGTAAGCCCAATACTAGGCGCATTTATACTGTCAAATACCTCATTTTGAAAAGTCGCGATGTTTCGTGCACCCGGTTACACTTGTGCTGAAACATCACCGACGGAGCTGTTCAGCGATGTTTTGGCGTGTTTCGGTTGGTAATGCGCATGTGCAGTCTTCCCGACCTTTGACCCCGGCCTGCTATAAGATTTTTAGCGCGCGCAATTTCCAGCTAGCGCTATAGCTAGCTAAATAGCGATACATCCCATGCGCATGCATGCGATATGTTTTGTTTATCTCGCGTGTAGTATTTGAGGCAAGAGTGGATAAGTTACGAAGTACGGACTACGGCTGCTGATTCAGTTTTCCCAAATTCAATCGAAATCTAGTAGTAAAAACGATATGGGAAGGTTAAGAAAATCATCGTTGTTAATTGGAATTATGAGAATTCGCCGACGTCGTAGGGAAAGTGATCGTCGTGCTCGTTTTTTTAGGTACTTTATGAGGCGACAGCAAGAGCTCACCAACCTCATTTTGACCCTCGTTCTTCTGTACCCACAGACGATGGAAATGCTATAAATATCACACGGGAAGAACGTGGTTTAAAAGAGCGCGGGTAACAATCCGGAAGTGCCGCAAGTCACGTGCCTAACATCGCGATGTTACAACTGCGAGCGGTTATACTTGCCAAACACGCCAAAACACGCCAAAACACGCCAAAACACGCCAAAAGATCACACTTCGTTTTGGAATGTTTGGGGCTTGGCATGTCTGCCGGTAAAGCGTAGTTGCCCTTGGTAACATCGCGGCCAGGCTCCGGTTTGGCATTTTTTGGCGTGTTTGGATGACAGTGTAACTGCCCCTACTGATATTGATCAATTTCAAAACTCCTTGCTGGTAACATTAGAAAGATTGAAAATTGATAAAGCAAATGTAGTTTTACTTGGAGATTTTAACATTAATGTACTACACAAGGAAGGAATAGATATGAAAGCAGAACAATTTTTAACTTCTTTACAATGTTTGGGTATGCAGCAACTAATCACTTCACCAACAAGAGTAACTAAAACAACTTCCTCTCTTATTGACCATGTGTACACTAATGTAACAATTTCTTCTATTCATGCTGGAGTTATAGAAACTGATATATCAGATCATTTCCCTATCTTTGTTGCATTTGAGCATCTTAAAAAGGCAAGTAAAACAAGCCACAAAAAGTCTGTGTTTCGTACCTTCAGAAATTATGATATTAATAAATTCCATGATGATCTAGGTAAAATTGATTGGAACAATGTAAGTGGTTGTACAAAATTAAATGAGTCATACTCTGTATTTTACGACTTGTTTACGCAAGTCTGTGACAAGCATGCACCAATTATATCATCAACTTCGAAGAACCTAAAAAAGGGGGAAAATGCTGGGAGAAAACCATGGATGACTAATGCTATTTTAAAATCAGTCAAGAAGAAGCACAAGTTGTATTATAAACTAAAGGCATCAAATTTCCAACAGAAAGGCGAGGAAGAATACAAGAGGTATAGAAATGTTCTAACTACAGTTCTACGAAATGCAAAGAGACAATATTATAGTAACCTCTTCTTCATTAATAAGAATGATAGTCGTAAAACGTGGAGAACAATTAACGAGTTGTTGAGTGGTGGAAATGTCAAAAATAAAGTGACCAATGTAGAGAAATTATTAAGCTCAGGTGGTGAAGAAAATAGAGTGATAACTTCTGACAATGAAATAGCTAACGAATTTAACAACTTTTTTGTAAACATAGGTCCAAAGCTGGCAAAGGAAATACCACCAGTGAATTCTGACTTTACAGAGTATTTAGGATATAGAACAGAAAAATCACTATTTTTAAAACCAATAACTGAGAATGAATTGAAATGCCACTTACAGACTTTAGATACAAAAAAAGCATGTGGCTATGATAATTTGCGGGCAATATTGTTGAGGGATGCTGCCCTATACATTTCAAGCTCATTAACATATATTTTCAATCTTTCCATAGAAAGAGGTAAATTTCCAGACGCACTGAAAGTAGCAAAAGTGACACCCATTTATAAAAAGGGGCGAAAAGATCTAGCTGGTAATTACAGACCTATTTCAGTTTTACCTATACTGGGTAAAATCTTTGAGAAAATAATAAATAATCGTGTAATTGACTATTTGGAAGCAAATAATATCTTGTTTCAACACCAGTATGGTTTCCGTAAGAAACATAGCACTAAGTTATCTTTGATTAATCTTGCAAATACATTATTGAAATACTTTGATGAAGGAAGAACAACGGTTGGCATCTTTATTGACTTTCAAAAGGCATTTGATACTATAAACCACAGCATTCTCCTCAAAAAATTGTCACACTATGGAATACGTGGGTTAGCCTTGCAATGGTTTGAAGATTATTTGTGTAAACGATCACAGTTTATACAATATAAAGACAAAATGTCTTTGAAATTGAATATAACATGTGGTGTCCCTCAAGGCTCCGTTCTTGGACCAACATTATTTTTACTATATATAAATGACTTACCTAACTCCACAAACTTTTTCAATTTCAGATTATTTGCTGATGACTCAAATCTTTTTCATACTTTTAATCCTAGACAAAAAGAAATTGATTTAGAAATTGTAAGTGAAAATTTAATGAAGGTGCAGGAATGGTGTAATGCAAATGAAGTCACAATTAACTTACAGAAAACAAACTATATGATTATGAAATCCAAAGGTAGATCAATAGACAAAAAGGGATCTGTGAGACTATCAAGATCAGATATTAAAGAGGTATCTGTTGCATCATTTGTAGGAATTGAAATTGATTGTCACCTTTCATGGAAAGAACATATTCATACAATAAACAAATGCATAAGAAAGAAAGTAGGTATTCTGTTTAAACTGAGACATTTTGTTCCCAAGAATATACTTGTGTTATTATATAAGGCTTTTATACAGCCTCACCTCTCTTATGGAGTAGAAGTATGGGGGAGCACTTACAAAAGTAATCTAAATTGTATATATTTAAGTCAAAAATGGCAATGAGAGCAATTACATTCAGTCCACTTAGAACAGACTCCAAAGCTCTTTTTCAAAGTCTAAACATTTTAAATATTTTTCAACTTCATGAACTTCTTGTATCAACATTTATGTACGATTTGGTAAAAGGTTTTTTACCACACTCTTTAGTGGATTATTGTCAGATGATACAGCACAGATATGCAACTAGGAGAAAAGAAAGTGGCTTACTGTATCAACCAAAATGTAAGACAAGGCGGGGGCAATTTTGTATTTCGTATGTAGGAACAAAGCTGTGGAATGATCTGCCAGATGAAATAGATTTAAAGCATCAAGGTTATCTTTTCGGAGACATCTTTCCACCTACCTTCAATGTAAATGATGTGGGCTCAATCCCATCCCCTTTGTATTTTCCTTTTATATTACTTGTCTTCCTTTTATATATGTATACACTTCCTTGTTAACGATTATAGCGGCCTTAAGCTTTTACAGGATTTGTGCATGTACGTACATGTGTATGATTATTTTTATTAGCACATCCTTTTCATTTTTATGAACACATTGATGATTTTATTTTTTCAAAGATTTGTCTTCTTTCAATATAATGCTTTAACGCTTTTTTATTGTTATTTTTTCATTTTAGTAAAGAAAAAAAGTTACATGATATTGTATTATTTTGTTGTATATATGTAAATACAAAACAAACAAGTTTTACATTCATATGTAAAAACAAATTAACAGAAAAAATCTTGCCAAAGAATGGAACTAGGCTCGACTAGCACTTGTGCTAACTTCTAGTTCCCATTAACAACTTCACCTAAACACAGTAATATACATATTTACGTATATATCTTTTGTACATTTAATAGTATGCAGATGTATGTCTAAAAAATATCGTTTTAAAACCATTACTGTTCAATCGACATTACTCTTATGTTATGTATACATGTATCATTATTATTTTTTGCATTGTATGATTGTTCATATGTACTGTCATTATTGTGATGTGTTGTTGTTAATAAATTCAAATTCAAATTCAAAGCATATCCTATATTACGTATGTAACAGGAATAGCAGCAATATACATGTTTGGAAACAATTATGCAAAGTTTTTTTATAAATAATCCCAGATCTCATCTGCCTAGAATTATGCTTTCTGGTATCATGCAATCATCTCTGGACTACTCATCAGCTTATGTTATTAGATAATATTATGATAACCCTACAAATAAATCTACTCATCATATTTTAAACTAACTTATACTTTGGGACCAGACAGATATTTTATTCATCACAATCTAGTAATGACGTATATTAAAGGTTACCTACTTGATCTAGTTTTAAACCTCCCACAACATCTTAAGTAAATCTTTTTGTAAGTCATTGCTGATACATGTAGAGAGTTGTAGATGCCCTTTGGAAAAACTTTGTTAAATAATAAGGGAAATCCTTATTTCCATGTTCTATCTGCTGGCATTTGGTGAGAGAATTTTTAAATATTATTTCAATAGTGATAGCCTTAAAACAGATCCCTTTTCAAATCCTAAGGAAAGAACAACTCCAGTTTGTACATTGTAGGTCACATAATGAGATAAAAATGTGAAGTCCAGTAGATGTTAACTGGAAAATTGATGTATTTGTTGTATTAGTAGCTAGTCACAGAAGTGGTTTTCTTGTTACAGATATCAGAGATTTGAAAAGGCCTTTTTGTTAGCTGTTGATCTTCATTCAAGAGACCTGTTTATGGTAAGTACAATTTGAAGTCATTAACAAGTGGATCCAAGTATGAAAATTGGAATCTTCGTCTTAATTGATGTTGGTAAAGTACTAATTTTCCTTTAATTTGATTCGTTTTATTACGATCTATTTTAATGGTTTATATAAAATATTTGAACAATAAAGAGTGCCCATTTTTGTTATATTGTATTGTATTGTATTCGGCACTTTCAAGAAATATAACAATAAAACAATATAATCATGGTAATTACAAAATAAGAATGACAAAAACTATGCAAATACAAATTTTGTAGCAATATTCAGAGTGCAAAAGATGGCGGCCAGGGAAGAAGAGAGCAAACTTAATCACTTTAACCGTAAAGGTCCCTTCGCCCAACCAACTGATGCACTCAGAAGACTGGTAAAAATATAGCATAAGGACAAATAAGAGAGTAACAAATCAAGGATAAACAATAAGAAAATAAAGAAAGGAGAGGCACAAGCAAATGTAATGCCAAGATATAAATTAAGTACACATTATATATAACATATTAGAAAATTCACAATTTCAATAACATAATAGCATGTCTCTCCATAAAATTATTATGTACCGGTCAGGTTGTTCAATATTTTATACCGGGGAGTTTCTTTAACCTAATTAATTGCTATCAAAATATTACATGTATATTAAATAACTTTGAAATTAAATAAAACTATTATCCGGACTTATGTCGCTGAGTGTAGTTAATTCTGGAATTGGGTGTGGCAGACAGTTACTAAGCAACAGTACGCACGTATTGTATTTGCATATGTTCCGCCATCTTTTATATAATTCAAAATTGGATGTATGAGAGGAAAAAGGCCCCAACTCCATGAAAATAGTTTTTCAGTAACAAAGAAAAAAAAATATTACACTAAGCGTAAGCGACAGAATTCATCTTTATACATTATGTATGATCATGTATTCCTGAAGATAAAAACATTCTGTCACCTAAAACTATCTTATAATCTTATTTTTTAACATACTAACTAAACATGTGATGGAGATTATTCCTTCTTTCTCTCATTTATGAAATTGCTTCCCTTGATATGAGTTACTTGAGGGAAATTTTTTTTTGATGTTATTGACCTATTTGAAAATCTTCATTCTACTTACAACAAATTCTTTCACTCTGTTTTTATGTATGATCTTTTTTCTGCAAATATTCATATTTCGTATCCCTTAATTTCACTTATGGTATACTGATGTTATTCTGATTTCTTTTGAAAACAATTTTTATTTTATGATAGACCTATGAGGATGTCTGCATATTAATAAAGGCTTTCAAAAGCTTCAAATCATAGGATTTGCTGTTAATTTTTAATAAGTTAATAAGTATTCCCTTTCCCTATTAATCTAGCCTAGCTACCAGGCCAAGGGAGTCTTTTTAACTCTCATTGTAAATGTTATGTTTGGTTGACCCTTGAGGTAGACTAATAAATCTCATGGACTAAATTATCACAACTGATTGATACACGCCCCAAAACTAAAATAACAACAACAACAAGGATAGATAGAAAGAAAATGAATAGGATAATTTTAATAATTTTAATTTTAATTTTTAATTTTAATAAAAAAAATTAATTCCAGGATCATCTACTATAATTTTCATAGAGAGGGAGAAAACTTATTAGTCTGGTTGCTAGGTTACTGATTGTCTGGCTTTGATTCTTTTTCAAATTTTGTGTTTCTTATACACGCATACGTCATTAGAAGCAAAACAAATTCATGGGAATGAGAGCAATTCTGCTTTGGGAATTGGAGAATAAATTTTAAATTATCCTTAGGATTTAGACAAAATTTACTTCTAGATGAGCTTTAAATTTCCCATTAGTATGTAGTTAAGCAGATAACGTCATTGGTTTAATGGAAATACGGATAGATTAGCATTTGATAAGGTCAGTGCCATCAGACTTGGCAGCTTGGCCAGTGTTTAACCCTTAAAATTTTATTGTTACTTTATGGAGGCTTAGAGAGATGTGTGTTAAAACAAGAATATATCATATTAACCCGGAGGTAACGGTAAACTTTTGGTGCTATTTCCAATTAATCTAAAGCATGAATTATATCAAATAAAACATGAACCATCCAGAAATTCTAAATTTTTTATGAAAAGAATTGCATATGTGTGTTCATGTAATTATATAAAATTCACTTTATGTGAATATATTAAAACAAATATCAATGTAGAAAACAAAGAAATAGAAAATACAAATTTTGCTTAAAACACACATTACATTTTTCTTGAAGACTTTCCATAATTTTTTTTTAATGGTTGACAAGAATAGTTTTGTATACCAAAAATATGGTCTTTATACAAAATTAAAAAATAAGAAAATGTGGTCTTTACTGTCACTAAGGTGGGTTCAACCACATAATTTGACTTGAACTGTTAAATCAATTGAACTGAGTATGATTGAACTATATTGCCTCTCTCTCTCTCTCTCTCTCTCTCTCTCTCTCTCTCTCTCTCTCTCTCTCTCTTTCCTCCTCTCCCTCTTTCACTCTCCACATTGTCACTCACTGAATCACCCTCTCTGTATCTCTTTTTTCTCCCTTTATTTTTTCCTATCATTTACTTCCCCTAACCCTTACCTTCCCTCCTCTCTTTGTCTCTCTCTTCCTCTCTCTCTCTCTCCCTTTCTCCCTCTGTTTCACTAATTCTCCCTCCCTTCTCCCATTCTCTCTCTCTCTCTCCCTGTTTACTCTTCCCCCTATCTTTCTCTCTCATTCTTTCTCTAGTCCACAATCTCCTGTTGACATTTTCATTGTCGAAGGATCCCTTCAGGCTGAAAGTCAGGCTAAAGCTAATTAATAAAGAGTTATCTTGAATATTCTTGTTTGCCCATAAACTTGTGTGAGTCTACCTACTTGTGGCAATAAATATGTTACCATAATCTTTACAGGATATTCACCACCTTGCCATTGACAAAGGAGAAATGGCTTTAGCAAATGTAGCCAAGCAGAAGGCTGAGGAAATTGAGCTGGAGATGCCCTCAACATCAGGAACAGGTCAGTGCACTGATGAAAATGATGAAGATGGTAGTGGTGGTGGTAGTGATGATAATGGTGATGAGGATGATAGGGACAATGATGATGATAATGATGATGGTTGCGAGGATAATTGGGATGGTGATGACGATCATGATGATTTTCAGGGGCCCTCTTTGGCCAGTAAGAATGGTAAAAAGGTCAAAAGAAGTTATACAATGAACCGAATTGCATGCGTGAAGTGGTTTGAAGCTTTGCTATTTTGAAAGTATCATTACATCCTGTGAGTGAGGCATCCCAGCAAAATAGTGTGAAGTCTCTGGATATTTTAAGGAAGGCCTCTCTTAATGATGGTAACAATGATCTTGTTGATGATGATGAAAGTGGTACGAAGATAATAATGATGAGGATTAATGTTGAGGTGAAAAAGTGATAATATTAATTATTTAGACCAATGGTTATACAATTATTTAAATTCTGAACTTTCCCTATTTTCTATCTAACATAATGTTGAAAGGATACTTCTTTGGTTCAGTTCAGTTCAGTTCAGTCTTTATTTTCATTTTTAATAAAAACAACATACATAAAGTATATAAACACCAGAGCATCATCAATAGAAAAACATCAATAGAAAAACAATACAAATCACTTACACAAAACAAGTAGTTAAGTATAAAAATTTGCCAAAGTAAACTTAGTAAAGCCATTGGAGAACAGGAAATAATAAATTTTCTTCTCAAAAAAGATATTTTCTGCACAGATAGATGGAAGGGAAGGGAAGGGAATTCTAATCTTCATATTTCATTCCAACAATTTTTAATTCAGATGACTACGATTCTGAGGATTCCCTGAGTGAAGACGATGTAACTGATGGCTCGTATTCAACTGGAGAAGAAAGGCATGAACATGAAAGAAATAGAGATGAAAGGAGGAGGGATGACACAGATGTCAAAGGATCTCTCAGAGTAGCTGAACCTTTGGGACATCTTCCCCAACCTGTGATGAGGTAGTGTCAAACTATTTATTTCGCCTGCATAGAACAACACGATCAATCAGCTCAATTTTCAACCAATTCAGCCATGTTTTGTTTTGATTTTGTTGTGTATTAGAAATAGTTCTGCGATAACACAAGAACCGATAGATGGATTCACGCCAAACTTGGGTCGTGTCTGTATCTTACAGAGCCAATGGACTGAATATATTTTTGGGTCAGGAGGTCAAAGGTCACAGGGGTCATTATGTACCGTTATGCAAAAATAGCTTGTGATCACAATTTCATTAGAACCGATTGACGGATTACCAGCAAACTCAAGACATGTATGTTTCTTGCTGAGACAATGAACTGATAAGATGTTGGGGTCATGAGGTCAAAGGTCAAATGTCATGGGTGCTCATTATGTATGCAAAAATAGCTTGTGAACCCATTATCATTAGAACTGACGAATGGATTACTATCAAACTCAGGACATGTATATATCTATCAGAGCCAATGAACTGATTAGATTTTAGGGTCATGATGGCAAAGATCAAATGGTCATACGCTTGTAATCATGATATTCTGAGAACCTGTTAATGGATTACAATCAAACTTGAATTTTAAAATTGCTTCTCTTTTGGTTTGTTAAATCGCTCTATGGCGGAGGCATCATTTTCGACTGCGCGCAGTCAAAGTTCCATCGAGTTATTGTTATTATCATTGTCATTATGAATTTGAAATCATTTATCAGCATCATCATCATCATCATCATCATCATCATCATCATCATCATCATCATCATCATCTTCATCATCGATATTGTTCCCAACGCAATTCAATAAATTGTTAAAACCTTCTCTTTTCACAGCGGATCATCTGATCAGGGTCATGTCCCAGCTAAAACTAGAAAGTCCAGGAAGGATGTTGATGCTTGGCACAGAGCAGAGGAAAGAATTGATGAAGCTTACAGACATGGGTATGAACACCATGATGTACTTTCTCATATTTGCACAAGAGTCAACGTATTAATCGAGACAAAGATGTCATGACTGAAAGCAATGTAATACTATATGTAGTCTGGTTCATGATCTTTTAGCACCCCCTAGTGTAGGTTAGCAGTAAATAAAGTTCTCCCTATCTAATTAGAATGTTGAGAGTGCAATTTTTATCTTTAAAAATCTTTAGAAATATGAAATTAATGTTATTTTGAGAGATTTCATTATTTTTCTATTAATTGAATCATTACTCCTTTTTGTGTGAATAAAAAGTGCAAGATTTGGAATATCTATAACCTGAATGGTAAATGGATGTTTATAACCAGTACAATGTACATTTTAAAGATTGGCTCTATCTTGATCATTTGTAACGGTAAAAACAAAAAACAGATGTTGGATAGATATTATATGTATGCTGCCAAAAGCAGATACTATAGCTAATGTTATAGCTTTTGATCCCTATTTGTCCTTGATACAGTGATGATGTGGATGAGAGCTTGTTGAGTGGAGCTAGCGGGCTAGCTGCCATTCCAGGAGATATTTACACCAGAGTGCTAACAGACAACCCATTTGGATGGGACACATCTAGTGAGTATATAAACTTCATGTGAGAAAGAAGAAAAAAAATGTTGTTGTTGTATATTGTTGTATTATGGAACGCATTCAGACTCATCAGCAGTTAAAGGGCCACTCTAACCCAACTAACGTAGCCTTTTAAAACATGAATACACCTCTACTTATTTATATTCCAGCCTCTGATATTTCAGAAAATCTCTATATTGACCAAAAATGATAATCACCATCCATTTTTCAATTAATATCATAGTTTAGAGACTTTTACCGGTAAATGCCTAAATCACCTTCCTTTTCACCGGAGAGGCTCCTGCAGTGATGTCATACGCTATTATAAGATGGGTAGAAGAATCCCTGCAATCTGATTGGTCAATTACTGTGTAGTTAATTTTACTGGATGCACGCGATATTTGGAATCGATACCACTGATATCCCTTTATTTTATTTTTTTTTAAATAATTCTTATAATTTTTGTTTTCTTCTATAATTTTTTTGTTTTTGTGTGTGTATGTGTGTGTAAATAGTTACAATTATTTGTTTTTCTTGGGGGTTTTTTTCTTATAAATTTTTATTTTATTTTTCTTTTCAGTATTTTTTTTCTTTTTTCTTTTTTCTTTTTTATAAAGAGTATATTACCATGGCACTAACAATTGATAAGTTTCATGAAATCATGCTTTCTGGTAATTACCGGAGGCATGGGTATGACAAAATCATGCGTCCGGTAATTACCAGAAAGCATGATTTTGCCATGCACCCGTTAAATCTGTAAAATAACAGATTTTTTGTATTTTTGACAATTTTTTTGGGGCCCCATTTTACACAACAGATGATGCACAGGTTTAATTTGTGGGTCGGTGAAATTGTGTGCACGCAGTACCTCCAAACTGTAATAAGCGAGTTCATAATGACACTCTGCGCAAAATTGGTTTACCACTGGTTCAGTTTGCTGAAATAGGGTCTAGCATCCACCCAGGGTAGGGTCAGGTGGACCAAATTAATTGTCCATATTTCAAGGTATCATAAAGGGACAGTGAATATAAATAATTGAATATATAGGAATAATATCAATAGTTCATAGCTAGAATAAGTCTTGTGTCTAATAATAGTTGCAATTCATACAGTGCATTTTGCACTAGATACAAAGGGCTTTGACATGCTATCCACGAGTTAGTGCTCAGTTTAGGGATTCATGAAATGTTGGGAATCCTGAAAACAAAAACAACATCAGGATTAAAGGCCCACTGCACTACTTGTAGCTACTTGCGCCCTCTATATAACAAACAATGCCTAATCGGTGACCATTGGTCCCCCATGATCCTCTTTTTCTTATGTTAACTGAGAGCTGAATTGCAGGGCATTCTAATCCCTCCTGTAAACTACGGCAGATAAGCTTTAAAGTGATCCTGTAAGTGTGTCTTATTATCGTCACAAGGAAATTGAATTGAATCTTACTTATTGATATTTTAATCCAGTAGATTGTATATAATTTTCAAGAAGTGTATTCAATTAGAGCGGATTACTTGATGATGTATGTGGCTGGAAGGGAAAATCCCTTTACTCAACAATGACGTTGTTGAGCTAATACCCCTTTTACAGTTTTTAAAAAGAAGAAAATATGCAGATAACTGTTTCAAACTACTTCAAATCAACTGCTGCAGCGAAATTGAATGAGATGAGCATAGTTTGCTTCACGTATCTGTATCTAAACATCACTCAGATCAGATCAGTGAGTATGCATAGGGTCCATTGCTTATCACTACTTGATTACTGGTATAAAATCAAAATTGCCCTTGCCATTTTTTGTCCTGTAAATTTTGCTGTGGCATTAAAAAAAAAAAAAAAAGGTAAACCATGTCATGTCTGGGCCCCGTCTTATATAGAGCTGCGATTGATCCAAATCAATCGCAAGTCCTCCAATCAATCACAAGTTTGCAGTCTCCTATCTAATCGCAAAGAAGTTATGATTGATATCAACTCTTTGTAAGACTGGGCCCTGGATGGGGATATAGACCTCAACAAATATCGAAGCTTATAATATTTTGTTGTTGTTGTATAGATGGTGGAGGATCGTCTGCTAGCCATCCCAGCAGAGGAGCCGGTCATGATGTGGAGGAAGGACAGGAAGAAGCAGAAGTGGAGGAAACAACAACTCTGAAAGTGGTCCACTTTGGAATGGTTTGACCAGAAAAAGGACTGGATATGTCAATAAACTATCTCGACATGAATGGTGATCTGTAGCATCCATTTTCTGAACAGCTTGAAGGAGCAGGGAGAAACAAGATGAATGAAATAATACACCTCTCATTGCATACATAGAGAGATGATTCAGGACAAAGAACTATATATCTAGGATTAATAATAATATTCAGCTTTTATATAGCGCTTAATACATCTCGGACGTCTCTAAGCGCTTTACAGATATACCATTACTCCAGTCATTGGATTCAGTGCTTGCCCGCACACAATGTGTGCACAATCTCCAGTCCCTGGGGAGCATTCCAGCCAGGCGTTACTCGACGCTCAAAAACTGTTTGACCAACAATGGTAGTCGCATCCTACCGGGTACCCATTTTAACACCTGGGTGGAGAGTAGCAAGTGTAGGTTAATATCTTGCCAAAGGATATTAGTGCAGTGTCGGGATTCGAACCCTCGACCTTCGCATCTACAGTCCAGCGCCTTAAACCACTCGACCACGACAGTCCCACAGGATTGCAGGATGGAGTGGGAGAAGGACTCATCAACTGAGAGCCAGAGTGGTGTTCACCTTCTACTATAACACAGAGTTAATGCCCTTCTGGCATTCAACATACAAAACATATTTCCTTGTTGCTGTGGCTGTAGAGAAAGAAGAAGTTGTCAACATTTGAACTCTTGACAAATCTACGTGCAAGCTGGCTATTAGGGAAAACAGTTTGACCAGATTGGTATGCAGTGACTGACATACTTGTATTTATTGACATTATGGTTTGATGAAGGTAAATAACAGTAAGAGCTACTATAAGATGAAAGAGAGGTTGTTACCTAGGAGGTTTTCCACACAAAATTTAAGTTTGTGTGGGGGGGGGGGTGCATGGGAGGGTACTGAGGACACTCATTAGAATCTTAGCTTCACTTTTAAGAACACTCGCACAAACAAGGACGTCCTCGGTTTGAGAACCCTGTAAATTGTATAAAATGTTTGGCCTTTTCATATAAGGGTATATTTATTTATTAGAACTTTACCTTCACTTTTAAGAACGCTTGCAAAAACAAGGACGTCCTCGGTTTGAGAATCCTGTAAATTGTATGAAATGATTGGTCTTTTCATATAGGGGTACATTTATTTAGGTCCTCTGTTTGCATACAAAAAAGTAGGTCTTCGGTTATGAAGGAAATTTCCAGATTTTCCTGGGTTATGTGTGTCCTTCAATATGCAATAACAACTTGATGTATATTATGAGTTCTCGATTTACACCACAAACCTGTGTGTGAGTGTGGGCCCCTTTTTGTCTCGCCTGCGTAGCAAAAAGCGAGACATAGGCGCCGCTTTTCCGGTGACGACGGCGGCGACGGCGACGGCGACGGCGACGGCGACGGCGTCAACATCAAAAACTTAACCTAAGGTTAAGTTTTTGAATTTTTGGTATAATTTTTAAAGTATAAGTTCTTAGTCACTGAAACTTTGACTTTAGGGTAATCAAGTATCCCCAATCATGTGAGTAGAATTTCAGATCACAAAGTCAAGGTCAAAGGTCATTTCAGGTCAACAGACTTGGACTATGTTGTAGCATCATCATCGAAAACTTAACCTAAGGTTAAGTTTTTGAATTTTTGATATAATTTTGAAAGTATAAGTTCTTAGTCAATGAAACTTGGACTATAGGGTTATCAAGTCTCCCCAATCATATGAGTAGAATTTCAGGTCACTAAGTTAAGGTCAAAGGCCATTTAAGGTCAACAAATTAGACTTTGTTGTGGCATCAACATTAAGATTTTCAAAATGCTTCTTCTTCGTTATTTTTCAACCGATTTTGATTCTGATTGTTTCATATGATAGGGCTAGGAGGGGATTTAAAATTTCTACACAGAATCGTGAAATTCATTATCTATGCTAATTTATGCAAATTTATTCGAAATCACAAAAAAGGCTTCTTCTCCTTCATTTCTCGACCGATTTTGATTTGGTTTGCTTTATATCGTAGAGCTAACTTTGGTACACTAAACTTCTACACAGAATTTTGAAATTGTTCTCCATTAATTAATTATGGTAATTTATGCAAATTTATTCCAAAAATAACAAAAATTGCTTCTTTTCCCTCATTTCTTGACCGATTTTGCCTTATCTGGTAGAGCTAAATTTGGAACAATAAACTTCTACACAGAATTGTGAGATTTTGCTCCATTGATTATTTATGGTACTTTATGCAAATGAAATGAAATTATGTCCCTTCCAGGGCATCAAATTTCTATTTTTTGACCAGTTCAAAAGTGTACCACATAAAATTTACGATATTTGTTGTTGTGAGATGCGGATGAGCGCTACGTCATTGACGTTCTGGTTTATCATATTAAATTGCGTTATGCAGGCGAGACCGCCGAGAGCGTTTCCCTTGTTGAATGTTTGAATAAACAAACTTTGAATACTAATTACTTTACCCTTTACTTCTTTTACCGGTACATTAAGTTACTCACTTGGCTACTGCTAGTAGCAGTTTACATGTTTTCAGGTCCATGTATTCTTCATTTTATATAATTTGGTTAAAGCTTCCTGTGTTTGTGTTTGTGTTTGTATAATGATCCGTACTATGTGTAAAGTTAATGTCCAGTTCAATTTTTTTTTAAACACCCCGTTAACAGTCTGAGTAAACATCTCATCAAATTTCTTTTTACATGATATGCATAATGTGTATTGGGCTAAACATCTACATACCAGTAAAATTGAAATCTAAATACATTCTAAATAATTTGAAAAGGCATTTTATAAGGTAATGGGGCTTCACTGGGTGCAGACAATTCTTCCAAGTAATGTTTGGAAAGATATTTGATTCGTATTCAGATAATGTGTGGACATGTTGATAGAAGCCAGTGTTCCAAGTCGAAGGTGACCTGTATAATCATTGATGTCAGAAGCCAGAGAGAAGTAAGTCTCTATTGTTATCTGCATAGCTGTAGCTGTTATGCAATTGACTCACATGAATGATGAATGTCAGATATTTCACAATATGCTACCATGAAACCTTTCTGTTTAGATCATGTATTAAACATGATTATGGCATACTGTAATAATAACATAAACATTGTATTTTGAAAGGTTATCTTTCATATTTGTCATGATTATTGGTATTTTGTTATGTATATTGCTATACAATAATGTATTTCCACTGTACAAATGCACTATTTGTAATGATTGACTAGATTCTGTAAATAAAGATTTTATATGAAAATATACTATGAAGCAGTTCATTGTCACTCGTTAGCTTTTGAAAATAAGTTGAAGTTTATTATTAGTAATACAAGGAATTAAGTGTCTGCATATGCATCTTGGCAACTTGGTGAACTATACTCCATTTCTTGTTGCTGTGTGTGTAGATGAGCAAAATGGGAGAGAGAGAGAGAGAGGGGGGGGGAGCTGGGTTTTGAGGGAGGAATGGAGGGGGAGAGAGAGATGGGGGAAGGGAAATGAAATGAGAGACTTGATGCATGGCTGGTCGTCAACGAAACGGAGTTCAGTCTTTTGTCAACTCTGTTTGTTGCTACGGCCAGCAACCGGTGAAAACAAATTTGCTTAATCAAATTATGGAAATACAAGCATTAATTTAGACAAACAGAACTTTGTTATTCCTGATTAATGTGTCGTAATTATGAAAGGGCAGAAAATGAACTTTCTAGAAATGTGATTTTCTCTTTGAAATTCAGATACCGCCCGCCAAATGACTTTTTGGTTTCCTCTCTTCTTCAAGTTGTTTGTAATCGCTCATGCGTGAAATATGCGTCATATGAGTTGCATCAAATGAAAGAGGAGAATTTAAGCTTTACAAATATGTGTCATTTATTAGTTATAATTGTGATTAAGTTAAGATTAAACATCGATAATTCTCGATTTCGTTTTTTCTGGGACGCACTGTCTAGGCGACACAGTTCTCAAACTGATCATCTCACCAAAAACTTTCGCTCGACAAAGGTGTGATGGTCTTACATCTTGGATACGCAGGGAATAACATCAACCAATCTAAACGAGTCTTATATGGTTGGAAAGATAACATTTATTGAAAAATGAATTTCTCAAACTAAAAATTAGAAGAAGGCAGTATGCCAGATTGTGACATGGTAATAAAGCTCTGTTGCCCGACCCGTTGATTTTACACAGAAAACGAGCTGAAAAACAGTAAATTGAATACTTTTACAAACAAAACGCGATAGTAAAAAATAATGAAATTGTATTTTGTTTGCTTTACCCGAAAGATCATAGTCTTTGTCGTATGAACTAGTCAAACTAGGCAAAATATGTGGTACTTTTAGCAGAATGAAGATGGATGTACTAGTGAAAAAAGATGTGTTTTTCACGGAATTCTTCATAGAACATTTTTGGTAATAATCAAGCACTATTCAGTGACCCAAACGTTTTGATATGTTGTCATATTGAGTCATTTTGAGAGCAATAATTTAGATTAACATTGCTATTATGATATTCTTCATGTGAAAATAAAAAGAATCAGAAATCCCAACTACAGTTTTTCAACTTAAATACCAGAATTCCATATTATCTTTAACACCAAATGGTCAATAAACATTTACAAAAAAAATCTATCTTAACATCTAATTAAAGTTTGCTGATCTATATTAAACAAAGTTATTTCTATTGAAAAAAAAACAAAGACTTCTCATCAATCCGTAACCCTTTGAAAATATTTTGTCCATGTATTTCTAATTAACCATAAGATATTCCTTTGTTTTGTTTTATAATAAGGTATTTTGACGGGAGTACTTAGACATGGCAAATACATGTCTTTTATTCTGACCTGAAGACCCTCCTAATTTCCCTGCAGGCAACTTAATTTCAGAAGTATTAGAGCGAAATCTACAAGTGGAAGAAAAAAAATAAAAGAAGAACAAAAGAAAATGTAATTCTCATTATCTGAAGCCTGTTGTTTCATAAATCATCAAGTGATTTTAAGATAGAGAAATCATTTTAATATACATCAATCGCAGAATATATTGATATTAAGTGTTTTGATCTACATATTGACATTATTATATAATAAAACTAAAAAGGGGGAAAGGTGCATGGATTAAAGTGACGGATTCAAGGTTGTCAGCGGAAAGATGATTGTTTTTTTCAACCCCTGGAAGCATAGGCATTTTATTGTAGAACGTGACAAACTTTCGATTTCAAGGGACCCCGTTTTTTTTTTTTATAGAACATTATCATGATATTTGTGTAGATTTATAGCAATTTGATAAGTTATTTACAATACATTTTTCATGTAAAGTGTTAATTGACTTTCTTAGAAGGGCCCCAAAATATACGGGTCAATGCTGACAGCCCCCCCCCCCCCCCCCCCCCCCCCCAGTGTTGCCAACTGACAAGCACCATCTGCATCACCCCCTCACCAAATGCTATTTAGTATTTAGTAAAAATCTATCTTAACATCTAATTAAAGTTTGCTCGTTCGTTCGTGTCTCCTTAGATCAAGATAATTATGTAAAGTTCCTTAATTAAAAGTAAATTAAATTAAATTAAATTCATCCATCGCCCGATTGCTGCAAAGTTTGCTGATCTATATTAGACAAAGTTATTTCTATTGAAAAAAAAAACGAAGACTTCTCATCAATCCGTAACCCTTTAAAAATATTTTGTCCATGTATTTCTAATTAACCATAAGATATTCCTTTGTTTTGTTTTATAATAAGGTATTTTGACGGGAGTACTTAGACATGGCAAATACATGTCTTTTATTCTGACCTGATGACCCTCCTAATTTCCCTGCAGGCAACTTAATTTCAGAAGTATTAGAGCGAAATCTACAAGTGGAAGAAAAAAAATAAAAGAAGAACAAAAGAAAATGTAATTCTCATTATCTGAAGCCTGTTGTTTCATAAATCATCAAGTGATTTTAAGATAGAGAAATCATTTTAATATACATCAATCGCAGAATATATTGATATTAGGTGTTTTGATCTACATATTGACATTATTATATAATAAAACTAAAAAGGGGGAAAGGTGCATGGATTAAAGTGACGGATTCAAGGTTGTCAGCGGAAAGATGATTGTTTTTTTCAACCCCTGGAAGCATAGGCATTTTATTGTAGAACGTGACAAACTTTCGATTTCAAGGGACCCCGTTTTTTTTTTTATAGAACATTATCATGAATTTTGTGTAGATTTATAGCAATTTGATAAGTTATTTACAATACATTTTTCATGTAAAGTGTTAATTGACTTTCTTAGAAGGGCCCCAAAATATACGGGTCAATGCTGACAGCCCCCCCCCCCCCAGTGTTGCCAACTGACAAGCACCATCTGCATCACCCCCTCACCAAATACTATTTAGGGCTGCATCCCCTGAAAAAGGGGCAATTATCATAGGGCAATTATTGAAAAGGAAAAGGGGCACTGATCAAAAGTGACATGGGGAACTATATTTGAAAGGGCACGTAATACTTTCGAAAAGGGTAATTTTCATTGAAGTAAATATGGGCATTTATACGAAGGGGAATAGGCAATTATTAGAAAGGAAACAGGGGCACTCATCAGAGGTGAAAAGGGGCACTTATTAGAAAGGGAAAGGGCATTTTTCAATGTAAAAGGGGCTCCTATTAGGCTTAAATAGGGGTACTTTCATACGACAGGCACTCACTTCTGCAACGTTCAAATCTTTACAAAAAACGCACCTCTTTGGCCTCTTAATTGATTAGCTTAAACTATCCTTACTTAAGTTTATTTGTTTTGACCATGTTAGTTATCTTTTTATTATGTTATTTACTATGTTAAGTTAGTAATTTTAGTAGTTATAAGATTTGTATATTTTTCTTTGTTGATTCCTTTTATGTGATTATATTTCTCGTCATTCATGCTTGTACAGCGCACAGAGACACTTTTTTTTATTATGCGCTTTATAAATATTGTATTATTATTATTATTATTATTATTATTATTATTATTATTATTATTATTATTATTAATATTATTGTTATTATTATTATTATTATTACTTCTCATCAAATATGAAATTAGGCACTAATATAAGAAGTGGGAAGGGACACTCATTAGAAAGAAAAAAACAAATGCACCGTCAGAAGTAAAAAGTGCATCTTTTGTACGGATTGAACAAGTTCAGTATAACATTCAAAATCCACATCACATGTCACTTTCCTGGAGAGAAAAAGGTACATCTCAATATTATGGGATGTAGTATTTCTATACTGTCTTTGAATACAAAACAAACATTACCAACCTTATTGAAAACAAAATCAAGGTTAAGCATTCATAGGTATTCCTAGGCTCTATAATTAACCCCGAAACAATCTAGTCTCTTTCAATCAATAAAGTGATGCCTGAGCCAAAATAATTGTTGCAAATAAATGATACAATATTATAAGTTTTAATTGATTGTCCGTTTTTATGTTACTATACACAGGATTGGTGTGTCTCTCGATCCAGTTAAGCACAATCCGGGCTGTGGTACAATTTGACCAAAATCTTCCGTCTCTGATTAACGGTTGCTCCGCTGAGACTAGGCCTGGCCAGAGGTTGACAAAATAATTTCACTTTTAGTTTTAGCAAGGAGGATCCTCCTTGGTTTGAGTCTCAGCAAAGCAACTCTAGCGCAAATTCTGTGCCCCGCCCCGCCCACTTATTACGTAAGCTTTAACGCGTTAGCCTTGCAATGATATTTGAGTCTTTTTAAGTATCTAAGTATCACGAAACGCCAATATTTTCCATAAAATAGTATACATTTTGACAACTTTATAGATTTATAATTAAACTAATATGGATGTAAGTCCTGCATGAATAGGATTGATTTGACAAGACTCAGAGTGATATTGTTTTAACTTTAACATTTAAAACATTTTGTCTGGAACAAGGCCACAATCATCCTCGCATACGCCGCTTGAGCATCGAAACGTCGATTCTAGCACCCCAGAGCTTAGGGCGCTGATTTTGTTGGGTGCCTGTAGCCTAGACATCGTCTCTGACAGCTGTCAATACTAGTTAGCCGAAGACCGGTTGTAGCAGCAGTGCACACTTAGTTCATTCGGAATCGTTTCTGTCGTAGGTTTACATTGAAATATTAGAGATGAGTATGAAGAAGTGCCAAATCGATGTCGTCATTGTAGGATCATGTAATATGGACCTGATAAGGTAAACATTAAACCCCTATTATTTAATCCACGCGCTGGCTGTGTATTAAAACTAGGGGAGTAGGGGTCTAGACCTAGAGTCTAGATCTAGATCTAGATCTATGTTGTATTGATTCTCAACATTTCAAACACCACTGGACAAAACTCAACTGATTTCCCTCAAATCGGTTCTTTAGTGACAATATGACACCTAAATAGCAGTAAAATACAATTTGTTTAACTTACTGATGTTAAAAAGAATAATTTAAAAATTCAAATTGTATGTAGATCTAGACTACACTCTAGATCTAGAGTCATTTGCTGGAGTGCTATTAATCTAGACCGAAATTTCTGTCTCTTTCGTTTGTTAGCCTCTGATTTGGGTAGGGTAGGGTAGGGTAGGGTCGGCTAAGAACGAAAGAGTCTGAAATTTCGGTCTACTATTAATCATGCAAAATCGAGGCGTCTGGAACTTGGAAGTTGATTAGACCCTAATCTAATTTTGATGTAAATTTTTTTTTTTTTGGGGGGGGGGGGGGGGAGGGGAGAGAAAAGAAATTTTGGGTCACACTATACAAAATACAAAATAAAAAAAGGATGTAGATCTATGTATTTGGTGTCAGGGATCCATAGCACAGGACAGACTCGATTGTGATATTTGTGAATTCTTCTTCCTGCACTTTTCAGGAAGAAGAAGATAACATGCCATGCCATGGTTAGCGGTTTAACAACAATGTTTGAGTCCTACTGCAGCACTTACTTTGCCTTTGTCAAAACATTAAACCCCACCTGTGACCTGGGTGAATTAATGTGTAACTGGTAGGAAGAAATACCTTGAGTGCTAGTGCTTGAGCTCCTTAGATGGCTTATATCTAATTGGTAGCTTGGCTATAGCGAGTATGTGCCTTCAGGGAGAACAGTAAAGGGCAATCCAACCTTTGCAATAAATTCATTTCTATGATAGCAGGGAAAAAATGAGTTACAGAATGAAGAAAGTTTAAATAAATCGGACCAATAATAGAGATAGTTATGAATGTTGGAAATATGCAAATCTCAAATTTGCAATTTGGTCAATGGATTGGGACACAGTCATGGATCAACAACTCTCGATCTTGTTTGTCTTGTCTCGTGTCCAAGGGCCTTTTACTTTGGTTTGAGGCACTACTAAAATGTATACTGTATTATTATTATGGATAAAAAGTCCCCCAAAAGAAGAGAAATTCATAACTTTGAATGTTTGGGGTCCGATTTCATTCACTAGTCTGCTTCTCTGATATTCTGGTTTCTTCTAGAGTAGTATGTCCCTTTTGCAGTCAACATCGAATTTTGAATATGTCATGTATGTCCTATCTGTAAAATTTAAACATTAGCAGTGTCCTAGTATTCAAATTATGTAAGGAAATTTGTTAACCTTCTAGACTTCACTGTCAGACACTATTGAGTGACTGACTGACATCTTTTTTTCTTTGGTAATAGCAAAATGAGCTGTAATAGGTACATGGGCATTTGTCTACATCAATAACCCACTACTTGTAATCGCTAAATTTAAACTGATTGAATCTTTATTAGTCATTCTTTGTGCAGCACATCTAATGGTCGTTATTTTCCCACTAAAAGCCATTTTCAAGCCATTTTGTTATGAGGGAAGTTCTAAATTAGGTCGGATTTCTCTTTTTCTAATACTCACAAGTCGAGTCTACCCCGAGTCAAAGAGGTGAACCTGTACTCACTAGATCATCATCATTATCATTATTGTATCATTATTATTATTATGACCATCATTATTATTATAATTATTATTATCATTAGTATTACCTAGTATTAATGTGGTTAGCTTCATCATCATCATCATCATCATCATCATCAATCATTATACTCATGATTATTTACCACTTTTAATTGTTTTTCTAATCATCAATCTCTCTAGCTATGTGTCAAGATTTCCCAAGCCTGGTGAAACCATCCATGGGAAGCGATTCTGCACAGGTTTTGGAGGAAAGGGAGCTAATCAATGTGTTATGGCTTCAAGACTAGGTGCTAAGACTGCTATGGTGGGCAAGGTATGTTGAAACTTGAAAGGCAGTTAGAGAATTCCAATAAAGAAAGTTTGCAGACCAACTTTGATGAATACGGTAGATTTACAATTCACAGCATTTAGCAACACCTGTGTTTAGTTGATTTCATGTGATGCATTATGGGAAAGAGTCATCCCAAAATGTCAGCTGTGGCATCGTATACATACCCTAGGAGATAAGTGGAATTCTTCAGAATTTTTGGTGGGGAAAGTTGAAAAGCTTATGGGGTAAAAGTTGGTTCCAAAAACTTCAATTTTAAGTATTGACCCTACTCCTGAAGTTTTGGTCGTTTCGGCCAAAACATTTCCAATCATTATTATCAGCAAGGTCAAAGGAGATATGAAGGGTCTATTGTATGTGAAATGTGCCCTGATGCTAGAAACAGTGGTCAAATTGACACCCATCAACAACAATATGGTCATTTAGATTACTTTTTGTCCCAAAATGACCCCTTGTATTGATTTCTGTCTAAAATCAGAACAAAATTTTCACTCAGAATCAATCATTGATGGGTGGGTTTTGACATTAAAATTCATAATGAAAATGTGCGCTTAAATCAGAACAGTCAATCTTATTGAATGAATTTACTAAATTTGGACCACTTATGTAGTTTTGATCGGTGGCTAACACTTCACTGCACTGCACTCGTTGAAAGATGTTGACATGTGAGCTGATAAATTGGCCTATCGCAGCTTGCCGATAGGGAGCTGTTCATTATTAATTTATCCTTTTGAAATGTTATTGTTTTGTAATGATAAGATTACAGGGGATTTTGTCAGAAAGGTCGGACTGTACAACCTCATTATTATTTAAGCTTTGCTCAGACATGACACCGTAAGCCAGCTGGAATAAGAAGACTGCCACAGCAAAATAACACCATTTGGCAAGTGGGGTTAAACAGTAGCTACAGTATGCAACAAGGCCAGCAAACATACTGACTTTATCTTTTTGTTGTAAGATGCAGAAATTTGAAGCACACTTAACCTGAAGGGGTTTACATTACAGTGTGTTAGTCAAGCCAGAACCCCCAAGGTGCTCAACACCTCATTTACACAATACATGTATGTTGGTCTATGTAGGTTGAGTTTTGTGACATATTGCAAAGTTTTTCTTTCTTTTGCATTATTTGTTTAAAGTGGTTCCTTGCTTTAAAACACTATCCTTGATGGTATCTCTGATGTGGCAGATTTCATTTAAAAAACAAATTTAATTAAACTATTGTTTGGCAGCTCTGCCACTATGCACCCCCTCCCTCTTGACGCGAAGGCTTGAAGTGAAGGCCCGTATAGGCTACTGATGCAATTACAGGCGAAAGGCTTGTTCCAGTAAAGTCCATTTGAATGGATTCATTGACCTGATTATTTCTTGGAAGATCTTATATCACACAATACTTGCCTCTAGTCATATCCTTTCAAAGTTCTGAATGTAGCACCTGGGAATTTTCTTTTCTTAGATTTCCAGGAAATATATATATGGTTCATTTCTGCTTATTATTTCCCCAAAGGTAATACCTGTAAGATATTTTTGAAATCCTATTTTTATGTCTATATATTATTTTCTTTACATGACAGTCTTTTGTAACAGTGTAAAATATAAGCCTTGTATGAATTTCAATATTGACCAAGACACTAAAGTGAAATCCATGCGTAGGCTATATCATTACCGGGGACACTTAATGTACATGAAGGCACACAAATATAAGCCTTGTATGTAAGTCAATATTGACCAAGACAATAAAGTAAAATCCATGCGTATAGGCCTATATGTATATCATTACACTTAATGCACATGAAGGTACTGGAACAACAACAAAAATGATGCCTACATGTACATGCTTGACATTACGAAAGGAAAGGAAATGTTCAGGGCAACACTGAAGTCATACTGTAGCACTTATCACGTAACAACATTCAATTGTCGAAAGAATTGTTTTCCACTCTCCAATATCTCCTTTTTAGTCCATGCAAACTTGCTGTTGGCTCATGCCTGAGTTCAATAGCTTTGAGTACTGTTTGCTCTGTTGAGTCAAAAGTTTAAAAAATGTTAACATTTTATATTACATTCAGTATAATGACATTTATTCACTTTACTTATTGGCAACAAACAATAGGCTGTGTGAAAAGCTAAAAACATATAGCTTTGGAGCTCCTCAGATTGCTCATGTATCATCTACTGTGTTTACTTGATATCTTACCAATCCTGTAAACTCCTAAAACAATCAATGAATTTACCATTTTTAACCATGGTGAAAAGGGTTACAATTTTTTTGTGAGAAATCAAAGTGACTTGGTAACATTGTTGAAGGTTGTAAAAAAACTGTGTAATTTTTATATGAAAAGTTACTTATTATATTCCTTCTGCCGTAATAACCCTCTAACATGCAAAAAATCCAGACGAAATTCTCAAACGAGGCGAGGCGAGTTGGCTCAGTCGGTAAAGCGTCCGCCTGCCGAACCAAAGATCCCGGGTTCGACTCTCACCCAGACGGATGACTGAAGCCTGCGTTGTGTGTTAACATGCCCCTTCCCTTGTTCATAGACGCAGGTTATGTTAAAACACTCTGTCCCTTGGATAGGACGTTAAATGGAGGCTCCGTGTAGAGAAGAGTCACTACCTTTGCACGTTAAGAACCCACTGCACTATTTGTATAAGAGTAGGGGGTAACCCCGGTGTAGTGGTCAACCTGCACACATCGTATATGGTACGATAATACTCTGTAAAGAGGTCTGTACTCAAAAAGGAAGAAGAAGAAACCACAAAGATATTTATGGTTTTCTTTGAAGGCGTTACTGTGCGACACACTCAACAGCAAATTCTCCCAACCAATTTTTGAATTTTCCCAACCGTTTTTTCCATGAAAATATTACATAAAACAAATTTTTAAGAATCTTTCAACACCTAAATGTTTGGAATGGTATATAGAGCCAATTCATTGCTTTTTTGAAGATTTACATTTACCTAATATAGTACCTAGAATTCTGGAATTGATCAGATCAGTTTTTCCCAATTTTTATCATTAATAATGGTCTGTTTTCACTCACACTTTCAGATTATCTTTAATTGTACATCTAGCATTGAAGTGACTACCTTAATTAGCACTGTTTTCTCTCATCTGAACAATGTTACCAAGTCCCTTGAATAGTTAAAAGATAATTATAGTTTCCTCAAACCCTGCATTCCAACGGTTTTCATCCAGAGATAACTCAGGTACAGAATCAAGTTGGTTAATGAAATTGTTGTTGCTGAAAGTGGATTTATGGTATGTAATGTCAAGAAACTCTATTTGAAAATCTATAAACATTATAAAGACCCCATCCACATTATAAGGTTAGATGCTTGGTTAGTGGCTACAGTTACCTGTATATGCCTCCGCCCAGTGAAAGTGGTGTCAGAGGCATTATGTTTTCGGGTTGACCATCGGTCGGTTCTTCTGTCCATCCCACTCTCTCATTATCACGATTTCACAAGAACCACTTTGGGTATGAACTTCAAACTTGGTAATAGTATGTATCACCATACGAAAACAATCTGAGTTGATTTGGAGTAGGTAGGTCAAAAGTCAAAGGTCATAGAGGTCAATATATGAAAATTGCAGGTATTAACCTTGTTGAAATTGCAATATCTCATGAAACTATTCATGTATGAGCTTCAAACTTGGTGATAAGATGTATACCCATAGGAAGATGATTTGATTTTAGGGGTAAATAGGTCAAAGGTCATTATGGTCAATTTTCATGAATTCTCAGGGTTTTAGCCCTGCTTAATTGCAATGTATCAAGTATGATTGAAGCCATGAACTATGGTGATGCGCACTAATACCAATTGGTGTGCGTTACCATATTGAGATTTTGGTAAAAGAAGGTCAAATGCCAAAGGTCTGCAAGTCACTTTACATAAAATAATAATTTTTAAAACTTGGTAATGACCAAATCAATGACTTTTTAAAGGTATTTTAGCAGTGAACTCAAAACCTTTAACAATTATGCATCACTCTAGGGAGCAAAGTAATCAAATTTGAGGATTGTCTGGTCAAAGGTCAAAGGTTGTAAAGACTAATTGACATGTAAGTTCCAATTTTGATATTCAAAGAATTATTCAAGCCATGATCTTAACTGAATTTAGGCGGAGGCATGGTGAAGAGGCAGATAATACTGTCGCCGTGTCGGGTAATAGAGCACAGATATGGCACAAGGTTGAGTTTTTGAATTATTTTTTTTAAAGTACAACTTCTTACTTTGACTAAAGGGTTATCAAGTGTCCCCAATCACAGGTAGAATTTCAGGTCACAAAATCAAGGTCAAAGGCCATTGCAAATTTGCAGGTCAACAAACTTAGACTATGTGTGGCATCAACATCTAAAACTTAACCAAAGGTTAAGATTTTGATTTTTTTTAACATAATTTTGAAAGTATACATTAATTTTCTATGAAACTTTAATAAAGATAAGGGTTATAAAGTATTCCTAATCATGTAAATGGAATTTCAGGTCACAAATTCAAGGTCAAAGGTCATTTAAGGTCAACAAATTTAGACTATGTTGTGGCATCAAGCTCAAAACTTAACCAAAGGGTAAGAATTTAAATGTTTATCATAATTTTGAAAGTATACATTCCTATTCCATGAAACTTGAACATAAGGGTTATCAAGTATCACCAATCATGTGAATAGTCTTTTAGGTGACAAAGTCAAGGTCAAATTTCAGTTCTGGTCTGCAAACTTAAACTTTGTTGTGGCATAATTTCAAAAGTGTTATCAAGTATCACAATTTATATGACACAAAGGCAAGATCAAAGGTCATTTTAGGTCACTAAACCTGGATTAGGTTTTCACAAAAATAAATAAATTTGTTATTTGTTTATATTTCATGAAAGTTATCAATCTTGGTACAAATAATAGTAAATAAATCTTCTGATGATTCTTAGTCAATATTCACTTCAAAATGCTGATTATATTTAGAGGATTTCATTTTTGGGGGCCTGCTAATGGGCCATCCTGCCTATAAATAATGTCCCAACCTCAATTTTTCATTATATCAAATTGCGTAATGCAGAGGAGACCGTCAAGAGCATTTCGCTTGTTTACTTGTTATTATTGTTTTTGTTTATAAACTCAAACTCAAACATTTTTGTCTCGCCTGCGTAGCAAAAAGCGAGACATAGGCGCCGCTTTTCCGGTGACGGCGGCAGCGACGGCGACGGCGACGGCGACGGCGACGGCGACGGCGTCAACATCAAAAACTTAACCTAAGGTTAAGTTTTTGAATTTTTGGTATAATTTTTAAAGTATAAGTTCTTAGTCACTGAAACTTTGACTTTAGGGTAATCAAGTATCCCCAATCATGTGAGTAGAATTTCAGATCACAAAGTCAAGGTCAAAGGTCATTTCAGGTCAACAGACTTGGACTATGTTGTAGCATCATCATCGAAAACTTAACCTAAGGTTAAGTTTTTGAATTTTTGATATAATTTTGAAAGTATAAGTTCTTAGTCAATGAAACTTGGACTATAGGGTTATCAAGTCTCCCCAATCATGTGAGTAGAATTTCAGGTCACTAAGTTAAGGTCAAAGGCCATTTAAGGTCAACAAACTTAGACTTTGGTGTGGCATCAACATTAAGATTTTCAAAATGCTTCTTCTTCGTTATTTTTCAACCGATTTTGATTCTGATTGTTTCATATGATAGGGCTAGGAGGGGATTTAAAATTTCTACACAGAATCGTGAAATTCATTATCTATGCTAATTTATGCAAATTTATTCGAAATCACAAAAAAGGCTTCTTCTCCTTCATTTCTCGAACGATTTTGATTTGGTTTGCTTTATATCGTAGAGCTAACTTTGGTACACTAAACTTTACACAGAATTTTGAAATTGTTCTCCATTAATTAATTATGGTAATTTATGCAAATTTATTCCAAAAATAACAAAAATTGCTTCTTTTCCCTCATTTCTTGACCGATTTTGCCTTATCTGGTAGAGCTAAATTTGGATCAATAAACTTCTACACAGAATTGTGAGATTTTGCTCCATTGATTATTTATAGTACTTTATGCAAATGAAATTAAATTATGTCCCTTCCAGGGCATCAAATTTCTATTTTTTGACCAGTTCAAAAGTGTACCACATAAAATTTACGATATTTGTTGTTGTGAGATGTGGATGAGCGCTACGTCATTGACGTTCTGGTTTATCATATTGAATTGCGTTATGCAGGCGAGACCGCCGAGAGCGTTTCCCTTGTTCTTGTTCTTCCTGACGCAGAAACAGGAACATTCAGTGTAAAATGTATTTCCATAGCAGATATTTATAAATACCCAATTTTAACATTAAAACAAAGCACAACCAGCTTAAATTACCCCCAGGAAGTTTATTTATAAATAGAAAATGTTTAGAAGGGAAAAATCGCACAGAAGATGGTTTACCTATATGTGGCTAATGGCTGAGCGGTCAGAGCAGCCATCTTTTAACTAGGAGATCTCATGTTTAAAACCAAGTGATGCACTAGTGCCCAGTTTGTGAGGTATTAATCACTATGAATATGTCGGACAAAGAAAGCGGACAAAATATACAGTTCCTCAGGTAGATAAAGGAACATCCCTTCACTGCTATTATGTAAAGATGTGAATATGCATGTGACACCTGTTCTACATATTTTTACATAATAGCAGTGAAGGGATGTTCTTTTGTCTACCTGAGGAACTGTATATTTTGTCCATTTTCTTTGTCAGTCATGTTCATAGTGAATCCTCCATTACCAAGTTCCTTGTATATGACTTTAAGCCATGTCTACTGGTTGCTCATCTATAAACAAATACATGCCTTTTCATCAGTCAGGTAGAGTCAACTTTTTTAAGTTAATGAAAATTATGTAACAAAGGTACTGGAGAAAGAATCGTTCTTGAAGTACCTCAGAGTGCTTTCACTTGCCTCAATAATGAAATACAACTATGTCATACAGATATTGAAATGAGTTCTCAAGTATATTTTTGATGATTAAGGTAATTACATTCGTGGAAAAATCATAGATTTGTAACACTGGAAAAAGCTCTTGAAACCACACTAAAATCTCATTATGGGTCATTTCACGTTAAGTGTACACTTTTTGAAAAATGGGGTTTTCCCCATTTTGGCATCTTTTAAACAATTATTATTTTATGTTGGCCATTTTATTTGATGGACCTTATCAACAGCAACCTACAGTTCAATTTTCATAACACTGCAAACATTATTTCTGTTAATTTCAGCATTTTTAGTGCATTTTTAACGGAAAAGGGATTCTCATTTCATAATTTTGATAATGTTCATTGATATCTTACATGAATCTATTGAGAGTTGTGTAAAATTTTAATGTTTTAGTGTCAGCACAGCCACTATGTAACATCATAAAACTTATTTGACCAAATTTGACCAATAAATGTGAAAATGATGAATATTTTTGTAAAAGGCATCTTTTCCGTTAAAATAAAAAAAAACATGTCCTCTCCATAACATTGAGGCCAGCAGCAGTGACTTAAAATGATATATATGGGCCTAAACTCTATTTAAATAATCTTCAGAATGTTTGAAAATGAGGACATGTCTCAAATCAATGAAAAAAATATGTGATATATATTTTATTGGTTGGTTAATTTGATGACTTTATTTTCCGTTAAAAGTGTGTCCTCTCCATAACAGGTATTTTCTTCATATATTAAAGCACTGAGGCTTGCACTATCTATGGCACTGGTATACAATAATAATATGCCTCCATTTAATATCATGAAATGTGATTTTCCATCTACATATCTATAAATGGTCAGTATCTCACACTAATGCAATGTTAAACTGAATGTCCTCTCCATAACAGAGTTACCCATTGTTAACAATGTACAGAAACAATTATTTTTTTATAGTATAATCACTTCCTTCATGTAAGAAAACATTGATATGTTGTTCCACTCAGTATAAGAATTCATTAAATATCATGTCAACAGCTATAATTTTATTTTGGTATTGATTTTCATTAATTCCTCTATGTAATTGGGTAATTTCTGAATGCAAAGACAGAAATATTCTCACAACATAGTCTGATATTAAATACATTTTAAAGTGCAATATTTGTAAGTGTGTAACTGACAAAATCTACTGATTATTGCAATCATTTACCACCCTGGTAGCAATATAATGTATGCCATTAGGTTGTTAAGGAGAGGACACATTTTTTTAACCAGGCACTTCAAGTAGGGAAAACAAATCCTCTGACCTTTGCCCCATATACATCCATCCCTATGTTTATGTAGGACATACATTGGAGCATGGGAGTGCATGCACATAGCAGTGTTTTCCTTGGACCAACTGCAATGCACCACTTTTACTTATGAGCATGTGTGATGTTGGTCAAATTATGCAGCCTTGACAAATATAAGTCAAAAGATTACAGTTATTGAGTGGCCATGATTTAAATTTTTACAACATTTAACAATTTGTCCACTGATGCATATTGTTTCAACACAATAAGGAGGGTGGACTAATGCACAATTTGGAATGTAGATTTCGAAGAGGACTTTAATACTTGCATCACATATTATGCATGTATTTGTACGATGCATTAAGCCAGAATATGTCACTGCAATTTAATATAAATTGTGATAGGTACCGGTAGTCATGTTTGTGGCAATATTCTATGGCATACATGTATGCTATAATATGTCAACTTGGAATGAATATCCCCAAAAATATGCTTTCAAGGGAGCAATAATCTAGTTTCTTTCAAATGGATTGAATATCATTGATCGTTTAACTTATAATCTTGCAGACAACATTGAAATTGAGCCTCATTACACATTCATGCTCTCAATTCTTTCAATTGGTTACATTACATTGAAGGTTTTCACCCTCTATTGTTCGTTTTACAGCAAGAATCGGCACAAGACATCAAGGAAACACAAAGAAAAGAATGATTCATTAATCTAAAACGTTAACAATGGCAAGTGAACATAATAAGTACAGTGAGACAATGTGTCTTGAGGTGGAATGGAAAAGGTGGACAAATAAATTTGCAACAAATAAATCAGTTAAATGCCAAAATGGTTGATCCAAGATTATTGAAGATTTTCAAAAACTTTGACAAACTTTTTAATTTTTTACAGACACCAATTTCCTTTGCTGCAATATTCATTAAAAAAAAATCATACTTGAATTAAAATGATATACCGGTACATGATGCATGTGAATGTTCTTTTTTAATAATTAATTTATCAATACTGATACTCACTGTATCCAATGCTTAACTAATGAAAGCTTAATTTATAGGTAAAATGACCTTTGGTCTTCGACCTAATGACCCATCTATGCAAAATTGAGACGAGGAGGGCATTTCCTTACACAGCTTTCAAAAGTATCATTTGTGTTTATTAAATTTACAGGTATAAGTGCATCTCATGATTGGACTTAGAATTTTTTATTTATTTATTTATTTTTTTTTTTTTTTTTGGGGGGGGGGGGATCACCTACACATTATATTTGTAATAGATACACATTTTATGTTGATGGTCCCAGCACTGTTGATGGTTTATAGCAACAAAAAAGTTAAAAGTATATATAAAGAAAACTATATCACTTTACGACACTGATGTGTAGATTTGATCTGAAAATTTCTCAAGAACAGTCAATATATGAAGGTATAGACTTTTTGTTAAAGGAAACCAAAACCTTCCTACTAAGTTACTTTTATTGTAAAGTTTAAGATATTTGACAAATATCAGTGACAATTTGAACAAAATCGGGCAAGGAATAAGGAAGTAGGAGCTTGGTTGGTTGGTTCTTCGTTTAGATGGCGCTCTTCAATCTCAAAGATTATTTGCGCCAGTCAATTTCGTGTATAGCTTTGGCGTGGGCTTCGGAAATCAAGCCCACGAGCGACTTTCCTTGGTGAAATGAAATTAATAGTGATATGGTTTTATAAAAAAAATAAAAAAAAAAAAAAAAAAAAAAAAAAAAGCTGCAATATTAAAATTGCATAAAATGCACATAAAAGGCGAGATGGGAGTTAGTTGCAATTGTTCATGGAAAAACCGCAAATACTTCATTTTATATATTATTACAGGATCGACATAAGTTAAGGGGATCCCTGATAGCTTTAAAAGCTATCTAAAACGATTAGTATCGTATATGTAACCCAATAATTCACGAGTAAAAATTGGGTTAGACATCAATAATTGTTTCAGATTGGGGTTGTTCAATTTAATCCTTTCTTTTAAGAGACGTCTATCTTTGTCGTATTTTGTACAATAGAAAATAAAATGTTTAATTGTTTCATCTTCTTGACAAACTTCACAAAGACCAGTATCGTGTTGGTTAATTTGAAAAAGGTAATAATTTAAACTACAGTTACCTACTCTTAGTTGTTGTATCAAGCATTCTTCTCTGCGAGATAGGCCTTGTCTATGTATGGGCTTTGAAACGTCGCTATGCAAAGCATATAAAAATCTACCGTGTTCTGCATTGTCCCATTCTGCTTGCCATAATTTGTTATAATGGATCAAACGAGAGGCTGCCAATTCACTTCTTGTATTTGGTATAACTATGTCTATACACCTTTTCATGGCTCCTTTTTTGGCAGCCCGATCTACGATCTCATTGCCCCTAATATCGCAATGTGACGGAATCCATTCAAAAGCAACACAAACATCCTTAAACTGCAAAATATTAATTATGGATAAAATTTCATTTACAATAGCACATCTAATAAAGTATGAATCGATCATTTGTAAAGCTGACAAAGCGTCGCTAAAAATTACCACCGAAGAGGATTCAATAAATGTATTAATCCACTCTAGTGCCATTAGTATGGCCACTAGTTCTGCTCTCATAATACAGACATGGGATAATCTAAAAAATTTCACCACATTATAATGAGACACATAAAATGCGGCTCCTGTCTTCCCATCCTCGAGTTTAGAACCATCTGTATATATATGTAAAAACCCATTCCATGAATTTCCAATGCTATCTAGAACAATCGATTTTATTTCAAATGGAGGCATTTCCTTTTTTTGCACTTTGCCATGGTGTTCGAAAGACACTTGTGGTCGTGCTAACCGCCATTCTGGGATTTTCGGCAATAAGTTGGTTTGCCCTTCCACCACTACTTCGTCTCTAAAGGATCGCAGTTTAAAAGGTCCTTCTCCTATCTTCCATTCTAAGTTATTTAAATCATAGTCATCACCCAATACTTCTTTTGTTGGGTGGTTTAAAGTACTAGACAGTAAATAAACTTGAAAGTTATCATTTAACAACCTTCTACGATATCTCAGAGGCAGCTCCCCGGTCAAAACTTGTAAAGCCTCCAAGGACACATTGTGTATTGTGCCTGTAATAATTTTTAAGGCTCTGTATTGGATAGAGTCAAGTTTTTTTGTTAAAGATATACAAGCAGAATCATACATTTCACTCCCATAGTCCAAAATGGATAGGATAAGTCCTTTATAAATCATCATCAAAATCTCATACTTACTTCCCCAGGGGGTGCCGGAGACACAACGTAGCAAGTTTATTCTTTTCTTACATTTATCAATGATATAATCTATATGGACAGACCAAGTTAAATTGGAGTCAAACCTCACACCAAGGAACTTATACTGCTCGCATATAGGCAGATTATGTCCTTTTATTTGTAGAAGAATATCTTTCTTTTGTTTGTTGGTAAAGACTAATACTGCAGATTTGGTAGGGGAAACGTTTAACTTCCACGTCCAACACCATATCTCAAGCTCATGCAGGGCCTCTTGTAATTTCCTGCGGGTCAGCTCTAAATCCTTATTTGAACACCAGATTGCAATGTCATCAGCATAGCAAGATAATTTAACATCACTTACATTTATCTTGAGATCATTTAACATTAAAGTAAATAATAAAGGACTTAATGAACTTCCTTGCGGGATTCCATTTTCTAACGTGTAGTGGCGAGACATATAGTTATTTATCCTCACATTAGAAATCCTACTCAATAGAAATGCTTTTATAAAAAGTAACATTTTTCCACCAATGCCTAAGATAGATAATTTTCTTAGTAGACCTGTTTTCCATAGCGAATCATATGCTTTTTCTAAATCAAGAAAGACCGCTACGGTATATTTTTTACTTTTCAAGGATATATGTATGTCCGTCTCCAATCTCACTAAGTGATCTTTGACATTCCTATATTTGCGGAAGCCAGATTGAATAGGATTTAATAGTCTGTTTTTTTCTAGAAACCACGTCAGGCGATTTTTTATCATTTTTTCCATAATTTTAGAGAATGTTGATATCAACGAAATCGGCCTATAAGAGGTCACTTGAGTCGGATCTTTTCCGGATTTCAAGATTGGTATTTGAATAACCTCATACCACTGATGTGGAAAAAGTGAGATTTTCCAAATGTCATTATACAAGTTTAATAAATACACGAGTGCCTTGTTCGGCAAATTCTTAATCATAATTAAATAAATATCATCCTTACCGGATGAGGAGTTTTTCATCTCCTTTAAAACATTCCCCATTTCACTCATGTTAAAGTCATCATTGATACAATCATCATCATTTGTTGAAGAATTATTGTACAAGATATTTTCGTTTTCATTTTTAGTTACGGAAAGTGATTCATCAACCGATTTAAAATAGGTTGCCATTGCATTTGCTTTTTCCTCAGATTCTTTCAAGATATTTCCGTCTACAAATAGATTGTGAAAGATGTGCTTGTTCATTGTACTGTCCCGCATTCTTTTAACCTGTTCCCAGACTTTCCCAATGTCTGTAAATCTATTCATTCTACGGCAGTACTCTAACCAATAATCATATTGAGCTCTCCTGATTACCTTCTGAGCGACAGCTTTCTTCTTTAAGTATTTCTTAACATCATTTAGATCATAATACCTTCTTAACCTGTTTTTAAGACGATTTCTCTCTTGCACCGCCTTCTTGCAGGCATTGTTCCACCAGGGATTTACTTTTCTTCTCTTGGCAATCTGCACACGCGGAATGCACTTGTTCGACGTTTCCTTGATCACCTTAACAATCACATTGTATCTGCCTTGAATGTTTAGTTCTGCACCAAGATTTTCATATCCTTCTTTTCTCAATGCCTCTTCAATTTCTTCTCTATACTCTTCCCAATTAACCTTTCTAAAAGACCATCTCTGTCCCATATTCTCACCCCCTGGTCTATTGTACACATGTTTAAAATTTAAGCAAACCAGATTATGATCACTGCCAAAATTATTGGATAGTACTTTCCACTCTGTATTACGTGCTAATTCTTTCGATACTAAGGACAAATCCAGATTTGAGTATGTACCATAATATGGGTCTAACCTTGTAGGAGATCCATCATTTAATAAAACCAAATCATTATTTTCTATAAAAGACTCCACAGTTCTACCGTTTGTGTCTAATTTGTTGCTCCCCCATAGAGGATTGTGACTATTAAAGTCGCCTAGAATCAAATACTTCCCCGGCACATTTCTTATCATGTTATTTAGATCTATCAGTTCAATCTTTTTACACGGATTATAATAGTTGAAGATTGAGATAACTCCGTTTTTACAAAAAATATCAACTTTTTGGTATTCGGCGTTCCTGGGTGTATCCATCGCCTGAAAAGTGATGTCGTTTTTTAAATACATCACCAAACCACCTCTTCTGCCGTCCGGCCTGTTTTTACAAACACAAACGTAATTGGGTATAGACAAAACATTAAAATCGTTAAACCAAGTTTCTTGGATGCACATTATATCTGGGTGAATACCTAACAAATTGTTATCAATAAGGGAAGATAAAAAGTTTGCGCCATGCGCCGTCAAGCCTTGTGCGTTCCATTGTACAATCAATAGGTCTGATATATGGACTTATTAGTCATATGAGGCGACTTTTTACCATTTCCATGGTAATGTCTACCTTCAAAATTTCTTTGCCTGCTCTAACTACCGCTTCCAAGAAATTATCATCATTACTGGACTGAGGCAACTGTCGTACCACAAACAGAATAAACATAATCAAATCAATAGATGTCATATTTACTGGAGTTTGGGTTGCAGTTTCCTTCTTTGTTTTTCGTACTGGAATTGGGATCTGGGAATGAGATCTGGGTATTGCCCTGTCCCTTTCTTCCTGTCCCTTTCTTTCTCGTACTGTGTGTGGGGTATGGGCCTGAGGGTTCGGATTGGCTCTCTGAGGATTCGGATTGGCTCTCTGAGGGTTATTTGGCCTTGATTCTGTGTTATGTTTTTTGGCAGGTTTGTTTAGATTTGCACTACCCATGTCTTTCTGATTATCCATGTCAGTAACGGCATTTTCATGTATCTGTGCACGATGGGCCTTGGCCGCTTGGGCATAAGTGAGGTTTTCCTGTAATTTTATTTTTTGAATTTGCTTCGCCTCTGCATAAAATTTACAACCTTGGTAAGCTGCAGAGTGGTTTTCACCACATCTGAGGCATTTAGGGTTCTCCTTATTAGGGCAATCTTCGAACTCATGTTCTCCCCCGCATCTAACACATCGGATATTGCCTTTACAAGTTTGCCTAATGTGTCCGAATAACTGACATTTATGGCATCGCGGCACAGGAGGGATATAGTCATCCACTTGCTTTACCTCATACAGAAAATGTATGGACTCGGGTAAGTTTTTACCCTTGAAAGTGAGGAGAACGGAAGGGGTTGCTACCATTTCTCCTTTGATCTTCTTCATAAATCTTTTAGCGTTCACTACATTCTGTTCTTTCAAAACTTCCTCTATTTCCTCGTTACTGATTTGGGGATCAATCTTGTGAATAACTCCTTTAGTGGTTGATTGGCTCCCATCGTATCGTGTAACTTTCACATTAATGCCCGCCAACTGGGTTAATTCCAACAGTTTGGGTATTTGGTTTTCGCTCTCACATCTCACAATCAACATGTTTCTTTCTTTTACCATATCTTTTACTCTGCCTACAAGATCATGAATTTGTTTTACAACCTTCACGGGGTTGGCTCTGCACACATTCTTATTCTCCAATCCAACAATAACTACTTTACCCTCAGAATGAGTTGGTGTCGAGCGGGAGAATTTGGGTATTTTGTTATTCTTTTCATGTAACACTCCATCACTATTGCTTCTAACCCTTGGCCTCTTTTTCGATTTTTTGCGTACTGCCGTTTTCCATGAACAATCTGCAATGTCACTATCTTCCGGGACCGTAGTACCGTCAGAAGATATACCTTCACCTAAATCATGTACATCGTCCCGGTATTTCTCAGCAACGGCCGTCATATAATTCTCTTCCCCCGAAGATAAAGAGGAGAGAGAAATCGACGCCATTCAATTTTCAAACGTGCATAATTAAGATTAGTAGGATAAGTGAAAATTCTTACCTTTCAAGGCTGTGTTATTTAAGTTGTTAATCTTACGTGAATGGAGGGATGAAAATGAGTGCAATAAATCACCACAGGATTGCCACTTAGGGTCACCTCCTAGACCTTTGCCTTGACTACAGTGACGAACGAGTTAAAACGTGAAGATGTGATCCAACAACGAGATTGCTACGGCGAAAGCTCGTATAGTCCGATGGGCTGGACACGGTACAGGATTGACTCAGCTGCCGTCGAGTTCAGAGGGGTGCGGCTGGTTCGAAATTCCCGCCAAAATTCTATATAATACACGCCAATTAGGAGCTTTTAGAGAAAGCGACCGTCTCCGTTGATCGCATTTACATGGGGCTACATAAGAGCTTTTTTAAATTACTAGTCACTAGAGGGCGGTATTCAATTTGATGACATCATCTTTGAACAACTCTCCATGCCTTTTGTACATCAAATTTCATGTTTTTCCTTCTTTCTTGTGATTGAGATAATACTCCCCCGAAAGCAAGATATAGAATGCAAAATGATATTCTACTTCACATGTTATGAAGTCGGATCAAGAACACAAATAAATACGAAGAAAACAAAAAAATTGTGAAATTTTATGTACAAAAGGCATGGAGAGTTGTTCACAGATGATGTCATCAAATTGAATACCACCCTCTAGTGACTAGTCATTTAAAAAAGCTCTTACTTCCTTATTCCTTGCCCGATTTTGTTCAAATTTTCACTGATTTTATTCAAATCTTTTAAACTTTACAATAAAAGTATCTTAGTATGAAGGTTTTGGTTTCCTTTAAAGACAAGCAAGTGCCTTGTTATCTGTTAAGAAAAAAAAAGTTGTTAAAGACAAGAAGTGTCTTGTTACTGTTGAGAAATAGAACGGTTTTAAAGACAAGCAAGTAACTTGTTACAGTACCTGTTATTCATTTATCAGTTAGGACTTTCTGATCAGTTATACCAACAATTATGGAAACCTATATTCTCATATTGTTTTTGCAGGAATTTAAAGTAAGATGTTTTTTTTTGCTTATTACTCACTATAAATACTAGTTTAATTGACAATATGCATGGTATCGGGACAATTCCTACCTTATATTGCGTTATCTAACTTGGTATATGAAAATCAAAAATAAAGACTGGTGAATGTATTGATTACAAAAAAAGTAAATTGCATTTAAACATTCAGATGTCACTGTTAAACAAAGTGTCCTCTCCATAACATACAATGCATGTCAACGAGTCACTCTTTGAGAGTTTGGATTATAGAAAAAATAAATAATAAGACTTGTATATAAAAACTGGTGTATCAATAGACAATATCAGTATTGTTTTTATTGTAAAATACTGTTTAAATAACATGAAACAATGTATGAATAACAAAACTTTCACGCCATATATTCTGAGATAAAGTTGGAGTTGTAATGATGGTGAATAATTTGAAGTTTATCCTCTCCAATATATGTCACTTGGCTCATATAATGTTCCAATAATCTATTGGCATGTTCTTACAGAAATGTTAGAAATGAATGATGCATAGCAATTTACATATCAACTAATATAGTAAGAGTTCATATTGCTAAGATTTGTTGTTAAACAAATGTCCTCTCCAAAACACGTCAATGAATTAAGTTTGGAAGCTCATATTTGATTAAAACTTGCATTCACTTGTTTTTTTTTACACAGCATCAAATAATTTAGACATAAATGCAACACTGTATACCAAATTTGAAGTCTATATAAGAAGAAGGACAAGAAATTCTCATGTCATTAAATAAATTCAACCTCCCCATAATTCAGTTTCCTATAAAATACACTAATTTTATGGCAAAATATGGCTTAAGTGAATAGGAAATAAGTGCATCAACATCTGATAAGTATAAAAAGGCATATAAAAGTACAGAAAACTATGTGTATACCATTTACAGGTATAATAAAGCTGATGTGTTCTTTGTTAAACAAAATGTCCTCTCCAAACGCCTATTTTTGTTACTGTATTTCAATCGAATATTTCTATATGTAAACATGGACTTGACGCTCTATAATTTTACACATTTCTGACATATACCCCAAACTTTCAGAATCTGTGCATCTTTTGCTCTAACAACAATTTTCATTTTTGACCCCCAGTGAGAAAAAAAGTGTACACTTAACGTGAAATGACCCTTATGCAGTCCAGATAATAATGTAAGAGTTGTAGCACTTGATTCTTGTTGGTACGTGAGGTCATTAAAATTTATATAAGTAATACGCTAAGGCTTCGCGGGGGGGCGCGACATCTCCGCCAGCCTTTGTATTCTATTGTTTTTTAATGAGATCGCCGACCGAAGTTGGTGCGGCTATCTCCTCCTGAACCCTCCCCTCGGGGTCCCGGTGCCCGGTGCCATCGTCCGGGGGAGAGTCTACTCTGTGGAATTGGCTATACTCCGCCCGAGTTCCTCCTCCGTGTCGACGTCCAGGGCGAAAACAGATGCGATATGCATAATGCAGGATATGCGTGACGACAGAGATACCTCATGGATATTCAACATTACATCCGTAGACACACAACCGATGACCATCCACTCACATTAAGTTGCGTATTAAATGCAGGGTCGGGCTTACCGGAGTAAAGCATCTTTCTATAGGATATCCTTTGTAGTAGCTGCACAATTAAGCCACAGAGATACACACGAAGCTTCCCGTCCACGTCCAAACTTAGAGACCTATTTCCATTATGATTGCCGCGATTTTTATATAGTTTTCGTGAATGGAGGTATGAAATCAAAGCTTATTTTGTGATTATTACGGCCATGTATACTACATTTTGATTATCATTTTCTAAAGGAAAGTTTTCACAAGAAAACCATTGGACTGACAGTTCAGTCGCAAGCTGCCTTCAGTCTACATACACATACATACATTACACACAGTGCAGTGTAACTCCGGGAAGCTCCAACACCTGGACCGCGCACCGCAGGCGTCCGACGCCTGCGGCGCCGGTGTTCGAGCTTTCTGGAGTTACGCTGTAGTGTGTGTGTGAGTTCAGCTGAGCTGAGCTCGAGTCGAAGAGATTTGACACTTTGAAATTGTTATCTGTTGGTTTACATCATTATTGCCGCGATTTCAATATAGTTTCGTGAATAGATTTACGAAACCTGAGCTTAGAATTAGTAAATGTAGTCTATTACTAATGTCTACGTTTTTAAACGACTGTACGTCTGATTTTCTTGTGAAAATTTTACTTTGATAAATGATTATCGAAATTCATGGTCAGAAATAATCACAATCTAGGGTCTATTATGTTACAGTTCTTGCATCAAATCAATGCATGAAAACTTAGTTATTGAACTAGAAAAATGTTATTTTTTTTTAAATAGGCAATTATGAAGTAGGAAGCCTGAAACATTAGCCTACTAAACAAATCTCAACAAAGTGTAGGCCTATCCTTTAATGAATTAATGAAAAAGTAGCCCAGAAAAAAGAGCCCCCGAAAGTTGAAAAAGTAGCCCCCGAAAGTTGAAAAAGTAGCCCCCGAAAATTTCCCAAAAATTTGAAATGGAGCCCCCGAGATGAAAAACTTAATTTTTTGCCTGCGCCCCCCTCTAGAATCCTGCAGATTTCCGCGGGTCCTGAGTTGAGTGTATATATTAATATAGGCGTGGGGTCCACGGGTTTCAAGGGGCCATAAACCCCCAAAAGCTCGGGGGTTACGTTCTTCAAAGTTGGGGGGGGGGGGAGAGATCAGATCGCAGCGAGTTGAGTGTATATATAATATAGGCATGGGGTCCACGGGTTTCAAGGGGCCATAAACCCCCGAAAGCTCGGGGGTTTAGGCGTTTAATTAGGGTCAGATGAGCATATTTTTAATACTTTATTTGCGACACTTGCGGATCACTAATTGGCGTGGGGTCAATACGTAGAGTTGCGTAGTGTTGCGTACCAACTACGCTGGCCTACGTTACTATATGCTGAGGGACGGAAACGGGTACGCGCAAGATGAACGAAAACAATTCAACGTGTTTATTTTTTTTTGCGTACTTTCGGCGTAGAAACTTGAAGCAGAAAGTACGCCTTTTTACGCAACACTACGCTACATGCCTACGCAACAGTACGCTACCCATGCCAGATCGACAAAGCAGTAAAAGCTTTCCACACAGTAAGCAACCATAAGCAAACCTGTACGCCAGCCTACGCATAACCTACGCAGATACTATTTTCCCATTAATACGCAGCCTAATTTCTGCGTAGTCGGTACGCCACACTACGGAACTCTATGCAGTTCCGGTGGCTTAAAGAATAACTACCGGTACAGTTGGATTGTTTTTGTTTTTTTATATAAGGCCAAATTAAAAAAAAAACATGTTTAGCATCCTGTTTTTTCGAAAAATGGGAAGGAGGAGGCCCTTTTCTTTTTTTTTTCTTTCAAAATGGCCGCTCTGTACATTTTTCCTGCTATCGGGCTATTTTTCAAGATGGCGGCCGAACAATTTTTTTTTTTTCTTATTTAAAATCATAAATACATTTTATCAGTGCTTTTCATGTTTTTTTTCTTTCTTTCATAAAAAAAAAAAAAAAAAAAAAAAAAAAAAAAAATAGGAGGCGGCCCCCAAAAAGGAAGCGGGTGGGGACGCTGTTTTTTGTCTTTCAAAAAAAAAATTTAAAAATTTAAAAAAAATTAAAAAATTTCAAAAAAAAAAAAAATAGGAGGCGGCCCCCAAAAAGGAAGCAGGCGGGGACGCTAAACATGTATATTTTTTTAATGGCCTGAATGGCAAATAAAGTTCTTGGTGGTTTTAATTTAGACAGTCTCTATATATCTATTTACACCCCCCCCCCCCCCCCCCCCTCTAGAATCCCGCGGATTTCCGCGGGTCCTGCTAGTTTGTATATAATTCAGTAATTCATTTGCTTGATTAAAGATCAGTACTTGATTTGCTTTTGTCAAAGGAGAACCTCTTATAACTTGAAGGCTGCTTTTTTGTTGTGTTATTTTTGTTGCGATATTCTGTGCTGAGAAGCGCAAAAAACTCTCCACTTGTTAAAAATATTTCCACAAAAAATGGGAATATCGTTTGCAAAATGCAGGATGACTCTTTCAAAGTCATCAAAACACCTGATGACTTGTTTGATGTTGGGCTAAATGACATCAAATACGAAGATTTCAAACTCTCCATAATGTAAATGACTTATAAATATGATGAGCAACAAATGTTTTATTATTTAAATGGAACAGAATGAGACATCTGTAATTCAATCACATTATGTTAGCCCTCATTTATTTGATAATACATTATCAGAGCAAATGTTACATTCATTCTGTATTTCACAAGTTAATATCAGATCTCTTAGTAAGAACTTTGATAATCTAAATTTGTTATAGGAAGATACATTAAAAACAAAATTTGATATAATTGCCTTATCAGAAGTGTGGAATGTTTCAAACAAAGGTATTTTAGGTTTAAATGATTATGTCCTTGAGGTAAAGTGTAGAACAGGTGGCACAAGGGGTGGAGGAGTTGGAGCTTACATTTACTCTTCATTAAAATATGTTATTCTTGACCATGAAGTCACTCACACAGAAAGTCTCTGGTTAGAAACTGACCTGAATGGTAGGAAAATTACTGTAGGTATTATTTATTGTAAGCCCAATACTGATATTGATTAATTTCAAAACTCCTTGCTGGTAACATTAGAAAGATTGAAAATTGATAAAGCAAATGTAGTTTTACTTGGAGATTTTAACATTAATGTACTACACAATGAAGGAATAGATATAAAAGCAGAACAATTTTTAACTTCTTTACAATGTTTGGGTATGCAGCAACTAATCACTTCACCAACAAGAGTAACTAAAACAACTTCCTCTCTTATTGACCATGTGTACACTAATGTAACAATTTCTTCTATTCATGCTGGAGTTATAGAAACTGATATATCAGATCATTTCCCTATCTTTGTTGCATTTGAGCATCTTAAAAAGGCAAGTAAAACAAGCCACAAAAAGTCTGTGTTTCGTACCTTCAGAAATTATGATATTAATAAATTCCATGATGATCTAGGTAAAATTGATTGGAACAATGTAAGTGGTTGTACAAAATTAAATGAGTCATACTCTGTATTTTACAACTTGTTTACGCAAGTCTGTGACAAGCATGCACCAATTATATCATCAACTTCGAAGAACCTAAAAAAGGGGGAAAATGCTGGGAGAAAACCATGGATGACTAATGCTATTTTAAAATCAGTCAAGAAGAAGCACAAGTTGTATTCTAAACTAAAGGCATCAAATTTCCAACAGAAAGGCGAGGAAGAATACAAGAGGTATAGAAATGTTCTAACTACAGTTCTACGAAATGCAAAGAGACAATATTATAGTAACCTCTTCTTCATTAATAAGAATGATAGTCGTAAAACGTGGAGAACAATTAACGAGTTGTTGAGTGGTGGAAATGTCAAAAATAAAGTGACCAATGTAGAGAAATTATTAAGCTCAGGTGGTGAAGAAAATAGAGTGATAACTTCTGACAATGAAATAGCTAACGAACTTAACAACTTTTTTGTAAACATAGGTCCAAAGCTGGCAAAGGAAATACCACCAGTGAATTCTGACTTTACAGAATATTTAGGATATAGAACAGAAAAATCACTATTTTTAAAACCAATAACTGAGAATGAATTGAAATGCCACTTACAGACTTTAGATACAAAAAAAGCATGTGGCTATGATAATTTGCCGGCAAGATTGTTGAGGGATGCTGCCCTATACATTTGAAGCTCATTAACATATATTTTCAATCTTTCCATAGAAAGAGGAAAATTTCCAGACGCACTGAAAGTAGCAAAAGTGACACCCATTTATAAAAAGGGGCGAAAAGATCTAGCTGGTAATTACAGACCTATTTCAGTTTTACCTATACTGGTTAAAATCTTTGAGAAAATAATAAATAATCGTGTAATTGACTATTTGGAAGCAAATAATATCTTGTTTCAACACCAGTATGGTTTCCGTAAGAAACATAGCACTAAGTTATCTTTGATTAATCTTGCAAATACATTATTGAAATACTTTGATGAAGGTAGAACAACGGTTGGCATCTTTATTGACTTTCAAAAGGCATTTGATACTATAAACCACAGCATTCTCCTCAAAAAATTGTCACACTATGGAATACGTGGGTTAGCCTTGCAATGGTTTGAAGATTATTTGTGTAAACGATCACAGTTTATACAATATAAAGACAAAATGTCTTTGAAATTGAATATAACATGTGGTGTCCCTCAAGGCTCCGTTCTTGGACCAACATTATTTTTAATATATATAAATGACTTACCTAACTCCACAAACTTTTTCAATTTCAGATTATTTGCTGATGACTCAAATCTTTTTCATACTTTTAATCCTAGACAAAAAGAAATTGATTTAGAAATTGTAAGTGAAAATTTAATGAAGGTGCAGGAATGGTGTAATGCAAATGAAGTCACAATTAACCTACAGAAAACAAACTATATGATTATGAAATCCAAAGGTAGATCAATAGACAAAAAGGGATCTGTGAGAATATCAAGATCAGATATTAAAGAGGTATCTGTTGCATCATTTGTAGGAATTGAAATTGATTGTCACCTTTCATGGAAAGAACATATTCAGACAATAAACAAATGCATAAGAAAGAAAGTAGGTATTCTGTTTAAACTGAGACATTTTGTTCCCAAGAATATACTTGTGTTATTATATAAGGCTTTTATACAGCCTCACCTCTCTTATGGAGTAGAAGTATGGGGGAGCACTTACAAAAGTAATCTAAATTGTATATATTAAGTCAAAAAATGGCAATGAGAGCAATTACATTCAGTCCACTTAGAACAGACTCCAAGGCTCTTTTTCAAAGTCTAAAAATTTTAAATATTTTTCAACTTCATGAACTTCTTGTATCAACATTTATGTACGATTTGGTAAAAGGTTTTTTACCACACTCTTTAGTGGATTATTGTCAGATGATACAGCACAGATATGCAACTAGGAGAAAAGAAAGTGGCTTACTTTATCAACCAAAATGTAAGACAACGCGGGGGCAATTTTGTATTTCGTATGTAGGAACAAAGCTGTGGAATGATCTGCCAGATGAAATTAGATTAAAAGCATCAAGGTTATCTTTTCGGAGACATCTTTCCACCTACCTTCAATGTAAATGACGTGGGCTCAATCCCATCCCCCTTCGTATTTTCCTTTTATATTACTTGTCTTCCTTTTATATATGTAAACACTTCCTTGTTAACGATTATAGCGGCCTTAAGCTTTTACAGGACTTGTGCATGTACGTACATGTGTATGATTATTTTTATTAGTACATCCTTTTCATTTTCATGAACACATTGTTGATTTTGTCTTCTTTCATTATAATGCTTTAACGCTTAAACTTTTTTATTTTTATTTTTTCATTTCAGTAAAGAAAAAAAGTTACATGATATTGTATTATTTTGTTGTATATATGTAAATGCAAAACAAACAAGTTTTACATTCATATGTAAAAACAAATTAACAGAAAAAATCTTGCCAAAGAGTGGAACTAGGCTCGACTAGCACTTGTGCTAACTTCTAGTTCCCATTAACAACTTCACCTAAACACAGGAATATACATATTTACGTATATATCTTTTGTACATTTAATAGTATGCAGATGTATGTCTAAAAAATATCGTTTTAAAACCATTACTGTTCAATCTACATTACTCTTATGTTATGTATACATGTATCAGTATTATTTTTTGCATTGTATGATTGTTCATATGTACTGTCATTATTGTGATGTGTTGTTGTTAATAAATTCAAATTCAAAATTCAAATTCAAATTCAAATTCAATATTAGAAAAGTTATTGAGATCAAATAGCAATAAGGACTGAAAGTGGCTAAATCTGGTAGAATTCAATATAAGATTATATCGTCGGCCTTATGCCAAAAGGGCCTTTACCCGATTTTGGGGGTTATTGAGGTATTAACATCACCTTGTAGATTTCATCATTCTCTTTAAAATGATGTGCTTCACTTGTTGAAATTCGATTTATTTATGAAGATAATTATGAATTTCAAAAGGGCTTTAACGCGTATCTCATCTTTTTCCTTACGCCAAAAGGGGCCTTAACCTACACGGCAAATCTTTTATCATTGACAGATTATTTCGTAATTTCCATTTAATTCAATAAATATCAGTAGAAACACCATTAAAAACATGATAAGTCTACAATAGACACAATTTACTTTAAATAATCACTGAAAGTATATGTCATGAATTTAGATAATGAAATCTGAGTGAGATTTAAATTAGGTGTGGATTCATGAAATGCGACCAACTCGTTGAAATACGCAGATGTCAACGTATTGGACTGTAATGAAAAATAAACATCGAAAAAGGTGTCCTAAATGTACGATCTCCAAAAAATAACTTTACCGAGAGCTGCATTATATTAGTAAAAATATTCAGATATCAAAAATACTTTTTCAAACATATTAATTAATCATTTTTATCAGTTTTCGTGATCCAGTAGCCGTAGGAGGGGCTTTCTAGCAAACCAAAGGTGTTGCGAAACAAGAAAATTTCCTTATGCCAGAAGGGCGCTAACTATGCGCGCGTACGATAACGGCAGGTTAAGGCCCTTTTGGCATAACGGCGCGTAGGTTACGCCCCTTTTGGCATAATGCCGAGTAGGTTACGGCCCTTCTGGCATAAATACGCTACATTCAAGCCTTATGCCAAAAAGGCCCTAACATAGCACATAGCATGTAAAATTCTGAATATTTTATAACACATTTAACACATTTCATGTAAAACTCAATAACTTAACACATATATCGAAATTGGCTTCAAAAACAAAAAAACAACCACAAACTGTTGATTATTAGAGAGGCCAAAACCTTTAAACGCGATTATCTCGGAATGGCCAAAAGCAGTTAAGGCCCTACTATTGGAGGTGGTGATACAAGTGGTAAAATATAATACAGGAGGTTGTATTTAACATCCTGCTTCTGCTTTGTAGTTTGCTTGAAAATCATCTATATTTTCTGAACGCTTGTTTCATTTTTTTCTTTGTATGTTTGTTCAAGATGTAATACTATTACTACTATTATTACTACTTCTACTATTACTACTACTACTTCTACTACTTTCACTTCTTCTACTACTACTACTACTACTACTACTACTACTTCTGCTACTACTACTTCTGCTACTACCAATGATAATAATAATAATAATAGTTATGATAATAATGGTTGCAGATTTATAAAACACACATATCTATTATAAGCTACATGTAATTGCTATCATTCTGACCTCAAGTAAATTTAGAGAAGTCACATTCTTGTCTCTAACACTGCCTCCCATGGTTAAATAATTTCCTAATATGGTTCTAAAGTCCTAATCTCATACCTATAGATACAGTGTATTAACACATTTCGATCACTTTCATTACAATATTATCCTTGATTACATCTAATAATGTGCATTATTTGTTTCTTAATCCCACTTCTGCCTATTTTCAGTTTTGTTGCAACATTTTCTTTTTGTTTCCAATGCTCCAAGGAAGTCCAAACGATCATCATTCAGAAAATATCTGGACATTGAAATGGAGATTTCATACCCATTTAGTTTGACCTTTTACACATATCATCGCTAATTTTTAGTGTTATATTTATCATGTATGAGTAATCAAGTGTTACAATTTATTTCATTCTTTTAATATATCCATAGGTTGGAGATGATTCTTATGGCAGAGATACAATAATGAACTTCAAAGAGAATAATGTTGTTACAGGTAAAGAATTTTCATCATAGTGATATTTTAATGATATTTTATAGGTTAATATTATGGGTTTGATAACAGGTTCTTTTTTTCAATGGCAATAGAGGTGCGTCATCACAATTTCATAATTTCATCCTATATGATATAATGTGATGCAATGACAATTTTGCCCAAAATTGTCTCCACAATGTTCTTGTCTCCCCATCCGTCCATCCCTTACAAATGATAAAGTTTATCTGCAAGACTCTTGTGTGACAAATAACTTGGAAATAATCCTATTGTGACCAAACTTGGGTCACAGATGCATTTGGGGGACGTTCAGGCTTTAATGTTGTCAGGGGTCACATGCTAAGGCCAAAAGTCATATGAGGTCATACGTTTAAGCTTACCTGCAAGACTCTATTGTGACAATAACTTTGCAACTGTTACAGATGGTCAATTCTATTGTGACCAAATTTAGGTCACATATGCACTTGGGGGACCTTCACACTATTGTGCTGTTAAAGGTCACATGCTAAGGTAAAGGTCATTTGAAGTCATATGTTAAAGTTTATCTGCAAGACTCTCTTGTGAAAAATAACTTTGTAACCATCAATCTTTTTGTAAGATGCACTGAGGGGATTTTCATACTATGGTGCTGTCATATCACAGCTAAGGTCATAGTTTATTTGAGATCTCATGTTAAAGTTTACCTGCTTAGTGACAATTAACTTTGTACCACTTAATCCCAATGTGACCAATCTTAGTACACAAATTTACCAGGGGGATCTTAATATTATAGTGCTCTAAAAGCACACATGCTAAGGTCAAAGGTTATTTATGTCATATCAAGCTCATAGGACAATTAACTTCACAACTGGTAATCCTTTTGTCACCAAACTTGGGTCAGACCGTCAGAGATCCACTTCGGGGACCTTCACACTAGGGTGCCGTCGTGGATCACATGCTAAGGTCAAAGTTTATTTGAGGTTATATATTGGAGATTATATGTAAGACTCTCTTGTGACAAATAAGTTTGCAACTGTTTATGGTACTGTGACTAAACATGGGTCACAGATGCACTTTTGGGAGACCTCCATTTATGATGCTGTTGGGGGTCACATTCTAAGGACAAAGGCCATTTGAGGTCATATGTATTTCTTGTCACAAATGAAGTGCAACCAAACTTGGGTCAGGGATGCTCTTTGGGAACACATAACTTGGTCAAAGGTGGGCGATATACAAATTGGGGGATTTCCCGTTTTATATATTTTCTCTTCAAACTATAACCGACATAAAGTAATCTGGCTGATCCAATTTTTTGCTCTTTAAAAAAAAAAAATAGATTTATGTATGTAGACTTTAGTTTAGCAGATATAATAATGACTGTAACACTATTGTCTGCATTATGTAAGATAAGTCTTGCTGACAATCTCATTAGAAAATTTAATTGCTTTTTAGATTGACAAAGATTTCAGCAGATGTGCAAGTGATACGTACAGGATGTAGTTTTATGCTCATGTCAATTAATGAAATGCTTCAGAAGGCACTGAGTAGAAGGAGTTACTTTCCTTTTCAGATCTAAATGACTTAGATGAATAATGTAATGAGGAATTCATTCATTTAATTGACCCTAAATAATGATATAACTTTAGAGTCTTATTCAAGTTCAAGTTCAAGTTCAAATAGGGTTTTATTCATGACTTGTCAAAAAGTAAAAAGACTAAAAATGCAAGTTTACATCAAACATACAATCATATAAAAAGCATTCAAAAACATATGTACATATATATATATATATATATAAAGATAACATAGCAAATGAGAACAAATATATAACAATGAATAAATGTTTAAATAAAAACATTAAAGTAGTAGATAAACCATGGAAAATCAAAACATTTTTGTGTGTGGATGACGTAAAGTGCAATATACCGTGTGAGTCAAAAAAAAAATTACACCTAGAAAATTGCTTATTATTTTAAAAATCATCTATGAACAGTAAATTAGTATACATCTTATGAAATAGTGTTTTATCCCAAATCATTTGGTATCATTTTTGTGTGGTATGTGTTCAGGCTTGGATGAACAGGAGGCATTGTTTGCGAGAGTGCAGAAATCGACTTGCGCCAAAGTGATACCTGCAGTATGTATTATGTTGGGATTAGAGGAGAGAGAGAGAATGAATTGAATGTATCAAATGAAATGCATTGCATATGCTTTTTGCAGAAGCAAAGACACACACACACACACACACACGCACAAATGTTTGTTGATATTTGATACTCAATATTTAATATGTGTGGCTTGATTAATTTTGTTAGGGATGTTATTTGGAGGCCGAATTAATACCCAAATCCCAATTGTTTCATTCAAACATCACATAAGCAACTTTGGCGCAAGTCGATTTTGCATTCTCGCAAACAATGCCTCCTGTTCATCCAAGAGTGAACACATACCACACAAAATGATTCTAAATGATTCGGGATAAAATAATCTTTCATAAGATGTATAATAATTAACTGTTCATAGAAGGTTTTAAAAATAATAAGCAATTTTCGAGGTGTAAACTTTTTTTTGACTCACACTGTACATGCTTTACATTTCTGTATGTTATAACAAGAGCTTTAGTGAATACCTCTAGGAACTTTTTTGTGCACAGTTACGATTCATTTACATGTAAAAAGGGCATTGTGTCATTACTAACATTTAGAATCTTGGGAATAGAATTAAATGTTGATTTATTTAACAAAATGATAGTAAAATGGTGCTATCAATGATAACTGCATGGACAGTGACATGCATATAGAGGCTTCATTCACTACTTCATAGTGTCAGTGGTAGAGCAGTGGTCTTGTAACCGGGAGGTCCTGGGTTCGAAACCAAGTCGATGCCCTTTGGTATAAGGCATTAATCCTCACTACCAAATTCCTCAGAGAGGACTTAAAGCCGTCAGTCCCCTTTGTTGCTTACTTACAAGCATACACATGCTTACTTACCAGTCAGGTAAAACAAACCATCAAACCAAACCAAACCAAACCAAACCAAACCAAATAAGTTGTTGAGTAGGAAGAAGTACTTTCTTTGTGAGATCTAACTGACTGAGATGATGATTATTTTAAAAATCTATCTGATTTTGACTCTAAATGTGTAGCACTTTCTGCTCTTCAAGTTCTGTTCCTGCATTTTTCAATTTTGAACATTCTGTTAGGTTTAAACACTCTTAATCAAAATCTATGCACTATTACCAAATCATAAAAACATGTACTTTACTTCCAAACCTTCTAATCCATATCATACTTAGTATAGAACATCCTCTATAATTTGGGTGAATTTTATACGGAATTAGAGAGTACTGTGACATATTTTGTATTTCATGAAAAATTTTCAACTCTTACCTTCCTAGATTTTCTGAACACTACCAAAGAGTCTTCTACAGGTGTTGCTCCTATACTAGTTGATGACAGTGGTAAGTGGCTTGATTTTACATGAGGAGGTAATTCTTACCATAAAATTGTTCTTTTTAGAGACAGAAGTTTTAATACCGGTAAGTGGTAGATGAAAATGTGATGATTGCCTAGTTCCATATGAATGTATTTCAAAATTCAAATGAAATTTGTTAGAAAGGCTAGGGAGGATAATACCTTAATGACATCAGAACATATATAACAATAGTATAATCCTTGAATTCAAATACATTTAAAACAAACAAAAATAGGTTCTGTATGGGCAAGATAATGGGATCCAAAGATAGTTTGTTTTGCCTTCCTTTTTAATTTATATAGTCTATCCATATAGTAAACAAATTTAATTGTGATAAAACAATGCATTGCATATCATTAATAAAATCTTATACGGGAAATGTTTTGATTTATGTAAAATACCAACTACTTTCGTGAGCTTATTACAAATTGCTTCAATATGAACGTGCCATGACATTTTACAATCAATTTAAATACCTAAAAGTTTTAATAGATTACAAGACTGTACAGTGCGTCCCAGAAAAAACGAAACTGAGAATTGTCGATGTTTTATCATAACTTAGTCGCATTTATAATTAATAAATGACACATATTTGTAAAGCTTAGATCCTCTTCTTTCATTCAATGCAACTCATATGATGCATATTTCACGTATGGTTGATTAAAATGAATTTGGAGAGAGGAAACCTAAAGGAAATTTGGCGTACGGTATCTGAATTTCAAAGAGAAAATCATATTTCTAGAAAGCTGAGTTTCTGCCCTTTCATATGATACCTCAGTCAGAAAAAAAGACCTAGGAATAACAAAGTTCTGTTTGTTTAAAGTAGTGCTTGCATTTCCATAATTTTGTCAAACGAATGCGTTTTCACTGGCTGCCTGCTGTAGTAACAAGCAGAATCGACAACAGACTTAACTCCGTTTTGTTGACAATCAGCCATGCATGAAGTCTTTCATCTACGGCTGATTGTCAACGAAACGGAATTAAGTCTTTTGTTAATTCCGTTTGCTGCCATGGCAGGTAGCCAGTGAAAACGAATTTGTTTACTAAAATTATGGAAATGCAAGCACTACTTTAAACAAACAGAACTTTGTTATTTCTAGCTCATTATTCCTGACTGAGATATCATATGAAAGGGCAAAAACTCAGCTTTCTAGAAATGTGATTTTCTCTTTGAAATTCAGATATCGTCTGCCAAATTACTTTTTGGTTTTCTCTCTTCAAATTCATTTTTATCACTCATGCATGAAATATGCATCATATGAGTTGCATCAAATGAAAGAGGAGGATCTAGTCTTTCCAAATATGTGTCATTTATTGATTATAAATGTGACTAAGTTATGATAAAACATTGACAGTTCTCAGTTTCGTTTTTTCTAGGACGCACTGTATAACATTCCATTAATTTTTATTTCGATATCATCAGTTCTAATGTTTTTGTTTGTGAAAATCATATAACTAGTTTTCTTTACTATTAAGATTAATTTATTAATATACAACCATTGAGAAATGTTCTGTAGCTCATCATCATATCATCATATCCGGTGATGGCGACGGCGTCAACATCAAAAACTTAACCTAAGGTTAAGTTTTTGAATTTTTGATATAATTTTTAAAGTATAAGTTCTTAGTCATTGAAACTTTGACTATAGGGTAATCAAGTATCCCCAATCATGTGAGTAGAATTTCAGGTCACTAAGTTAAGGTCACAGGTCATTTAAGGTCAACAAACTTGGACTATGTTGTAGCATCATCATCGAAAAACTTAAGGTTAAGTTTTTGAATTTTTGATATAATTTTGAAAGTATAAGTTCTTAGTCAATGAAACTTGGACTATAGGGTTATCAAGTCTCCCCAATCATGTGAGTAGAATTTCAGGTCACTAAGTTAAGGTCGAAGGTCATTTAAGGTCAACAAACTTAGACTTTGTTGTGGCATCAACATCAAGATTTTCAAAATGCTTCTTCGTTATTTTTCAACCGATTTTGATTCTGATTGTTTCATATGATAGGGCTAGGTTGGGGATTTAAAATTTCTACACAGAATTGTGAAATTCATTTTCTAATTTCTAATTTATGCAAATTTATTTGAAATCACAAAAAAGGCTTCTTCTCCTTCATTTCTCGGCCGATTTTCATTTGGTTTGCTTTATCTGGTAGAGCTAAATTTGGAACACTATTTCTACACAGAATTTTGAAATCGTTCTCCATTAATTAATTATGGTAATTAATGCAAATTTATTCCAAAAATAACAAAAATTGTTTCTTTTCCCTCATTTCTTGACCGATTTTGATTTGGTTTGCCTTATCTGGTAGAGCTAAATTTGGAACACTAAACTTCTACACAGAATTGTGAGATTTTGCTCCATTGATTATTTATGGTACTTTATGCAAATGAAATGAAATTATGTCTCTTCCAGGGCATCAAATTTTTATTTTTTGACCAGTTCAAAAGTGTACCACATAAAATTTACGATATTTGTTGTTGCGAGGTGCGGATGAACGCTACGTCATTGACATTCTGGTTTATCATATTGAATTGCGTTATGCAGGCGAGACCGCCGAGAGGGTTTCCCTTGTTTAAATTAAGTATAAACGGATTCCTTACCAATGATTTTCTTCAGGTCAGAACTCGATAGTGATCGTGAGTGGGGCTAACTTTCAGATCACCCCAGTTGATGTACAGCAAGCCCTAAGTCAGATGGAGTCCCCAAAGGTGTTGGTATGTCAGTTAGAGATCCTCCAAGAAACCGTTTTAGCTGCCTTGAAGGAAGCCAGAGCCCTTGGAAGTAAGCAATTTGTTTTCCCCTTTGGTTTGGTAACTTGGACTTGTACCGACTGATTGAAGATATTTAATATTTCAGTGGGTTTTTTTTAAATGGAGTTTAATGACAAAGAATGTTGATGTGATATAACATATATTCATACTGCTTTTCAATTGATCAATTTTTGGTTAGTAAATTGGCGTATTTGTGTATTCTATGATCAAAGTAACCTTATTTCACTCCTGTTGTGAATGTCCTGAAGGGAGAAGATGAAAATGAAGATAAAAAAGTGTGAAGCTTAATCCTGTGATTCCAGTTTGATGTTTTTATTGCACTAAACAGAAAAAATATCATGTAATTTTCATATATCACCCCCCCCCCCCATGCTCTTGTCTCTCCTTCCTTTTTCTGCAGACTCTGCTTCTTTTTCTCTTGTTTCTCATTTTCTATCTCCCTATCTCTCTCTCTACCACACCCACCCTCTCTCTCACTCTTGTAGTTGAACTAAATATTCTTAATGAAGTACTTCTTATTGCTATATTCTGGAAGGTTCAATAAATGTAAACCTTTTGATAATTAAAAAAATGCTTTAATTTCATGACAATTGTTTATTTGTTGTATCCCATTATTGGTCAATTGGTTCACATTTCTTTTTTAATGTGATTAAAATCCATATCAATTCAGTCAAATAATTGTGGTTATAGATTTTTTCAATCAAAACATCTCTGATAAATACAATATATTCACATGATAATTGATAGTAAATAGGTTGAATCTTTTCCTCTTCAAAGTATTCTTTGAGACATTGTGATTATGTTTCTTCAGAAATTATGTATATGTAATCTAAAAATGGATTTATGTTGTTATGAATCCATCAAGTTTGAAATTGTCTGCATATAATGTCAGCCAGATTGAAACCAATCCCAAATACAATCTTTCTTATTACCAGTAACCTATAAATATGAATTCAACTATATACCTTGAAATTTACAGCAATATACAATTTGAGAAGGTCGTTGTGGAAGCTTATGAAAGTTTTAGTTCATTACCTTCTTAATCTAAAGGATTTTATCTTAAAGTTGTTATTCTAAGACAATCCCAAATATTGAGATAATTACATCAATAGAAAGCTTTTAACCCCCAGAATAACATTAAATGGTGTCCAACTGACAAAAACAAGTTTAGAATGGTGAATTAGTGAATTGGTGGATATTTTCAACATTTCAATTAAGGATTTCGAGTAGCCAGAATTTTTTGTGATATACTATGTAATTGAAAAACTTATAAATAACATATGCTTGCCGTAGATACCAAATTAAGGGACATTTATTTGCTTAGAATATCAGCTTTAAACTGGAAATAAGATTGATATTATAAGTCTGATACACCACCCGCTAGGGCAGATGAAATTCAATTCTATTTTTATTTATGTACTGTATATATGAAGATGAGGAGTGGCAACTATATACCCACATTTGTTTCTAAAAAGGTCATGAAATTTTAAGTGGTTCTTTTTATCTCAATACTCACATCAATAATGTTTCACCCTAATTCAAAATTGGCTTCTGTGGTTCTTGTAGAATGAGATTTTGATGTTAAGATGTCAACATTTTGTGGTGTATGATTTAGGAGTGATGTGTCTTTTAATAAAAGTAGCACAAAATTTCATCAGGAGCTGACTATATGCCATTAATGTTATACATTTGGTCCCATGCACATATTCTATATTGGAAATATTATCATCCATGGTTAGTTCCGTTAGTATTGAAAGTTAATTAGATATAAAAATTGATACCAAATTGAAATTAACGGTGAAATGGTACTGAAGTCACAGGGCTCATAATGGACCGCTATGCAAAAATAGCTTGTGATCACATTATCATTAGAACTGATGGACAGATTACCATTAAACTCAGGGCATGCATGTATCTTACTGAGCCAATGAACCAGTGGCGTACCTGGGATACTCCGTCAGGGGGGGGGCAAGCGACCGAAACAAACAAAAAAGGCGATGCTAATTTTCACTTCTGGCGAGCGAGCGAGCAAAACAAAATCTTTAAGTAACGTTTGGTATATAAACTGGTATTGTTGCAAGTTGGGGGTGGGAACATTTACTTGTTAGCGACGTTAATTTATTTTTTTTGCAAACGAGTGTAGCGAGCAAGAAAAAAATCACTTCTTTTTTAAGAATTGCCACTTAAACTTGGTTCAATTGTCCCATGCAGGGCGCGGGAACAATATTGTGTTTAGGGTGATTTTATACCCATTTTAGCTAGCGAGCGAAAATACATCTTTCTCTCGATGAATTGCTATATCAAATTTGTTTCATTGTTGCAGGTAGGGGGCGGGCACAATCGTGTTTAACTCTTATCGTGCCAAGAACACTGTTCTGTGCATGCGCTGGCGTGCCACGCACACATAATCGGGTTTCTGTTGACTTGCCATGGACACATAAACTCTCATCCGCTCGCGTGCCACGGACACATTTTCGTGCATAAGTACACAAGCTAATTGTTTATGCCTATTGTGCGATGCGCATTGCGTGCACGCATGAATGCTTACTGTATTTGTGGAGGGGGTTTATTGTTGTTTTGATTTTGCGTGCTTCACGTATACCGTTACATTGGATTTTCCTGAGAAAATTGCGATATTTTATCATCAAATTAGTCAGTTTTGATCATGGCCCCTCAGATTGTGTGCGGGAAATGAGACAACGGATTGGTTTGACAACTCACTGATAGTGCTTATTTACTTTACCAAAATTACAGATTCATGAAATGATATTGGTATCAACAGAAAGAGAGTTAAATTTCCTACAACTTTAACGTACAATTCTTTTTTATACAATATACAGATGAGATGTTATAGTGGATCAAACATAGTAACAATTTAAACTACACACACTTGAACCAACCCTAAATTAACTTAGCACACAGGAGATTAGTAGCGGGCACAATAGGGATTAGCACTGTGGCACTGGGTGAATTGCATAGGGGCAGCTTAAGAGTTAAGGCAATGTCAATCCCATTTTGGCGGGCAGGCAACCCCCTACATTTCTCTTTTTAATGATATTGTAGCAGGTTAGTGGTGGGCACATAATTCCACGAGCTGGCGAGCGTAGCGAGCGAAAAAAAAAATCACTTCTCTTTTATAGGGAAAATATGGTACATAAAACTTGGGTTCATTGTTCCATGTCAGGGACGTGATTATTAAAAGCGGTGTTATTTCTATTTTGGCAAGCGAGCGTAGCGAGCGAGCAAAAAAAAACACTTCTCTTTTATAGGGAAAATATGGTATATAAAGTTGGGTTCATTGTTCCATGTCAGGGACGTGATTATTAAAAGCGGTGTTATTTCTATTTTGGCGAGCGAGCGTAGCGAGCGAGCAAAAAAAATCACATCTCTTTTATAGGGAAAATGTGGTATATAAACTTGGGTTCATTGTTCCATGTCAGGGACGTGATTATTAAAAGCGGTGTTATTTCTATTTTGGCGAGCGAGCGTAGCGAGCGAGCAAAATTTTTGTAATGATAATTGATTTTTTTGGATTTTTTTGTTGCAGGGCAGGGCTTACACAATCATGTCTAAGGTGATGTTAATTCCGTTTTGGCGAGCACGAGCACACCAAAACTTCTTTGAATAACGTTTGGTACATAATTATTAACTGGTTGTTGCAGGTTGGGGCGGGAACGTTAGCGGTGTCAATTCCATTTTGGCGAGCGAGCATATCGAGCAAGCAAAAAAAAATAAATTCTCTTTTAATAAAAATTAATAAATAAACTTGTTTTCATTGGTGCAGGTCAGGATGGACGCAATCGCGTTTAACGCGATTCAATTCCTTTTTGGCGAGAGGGCGAAAAAACTCTCCCATTTTTAATGATATTGTTGCAGGTCAAGGGTGGGCACAATTGTTTCCAAAGCAATATCTATTCATTTTATTCGCGAGCGAGAAAAATGAATTAGTCTCTTTTAGTAACATTTGGTACATATATTGTGTGTTATTGTTGCCATGGTTGCAGGTTGGGGCCCGTCGGGGCAGGCACAATTGTATTCTAGGCAATACTAATCCTTTTCTTTTTTCAGGGGGACGAGCAAGTGAAAACATTTAATACAAAATAGGCTAGCAAGCAGTTCGCGCCAGCGAAGAGTTTCGAATTTGTTATATCACTTATATTTTCCCATTTTCATTTGTTTTAATTTTTCAGGGCCGTATGCGGAATATTTTTCTGGTGGGGGAGGGGGAAAGATGCGTTAAAAGTTTTCGAAGAATCTCAAAAGTAAAAGGAGTGAAGGGAGTTCGAGCGACCGAACTGGTCATGAGGGTACTTTTGCATTTTCAAAAGTAGAATTGAAGGATTTGGTAATTAAAGGCGTACACTACATTTTCAGGAAAAAAAACTGTACGTTTTCAAAATATCTGGGGTCAACTGCCCCCCCCCCCCCTTGGTGCGTACGGCCATGGTCTTTTTTTTTTAATTTCCCCATTTTTATTCCTTTCCTTTTCTTTTCCCTTTTTCTTCCTTTTCTCTTCTTCTTCCTTTTTTCTTTCCTTTTTTTCCTTTTTTCTCTTTCTTTCCTTTTTTCTTTCCCTTTTTTCCTTTTTTCTTTCCCTTTTTTCCTTTTTTCTCTTTCTTTCCTTTTTTCTTCCCTTTTCCTTTTTTTTTCTTTCCTTTCCTTTCTTTTCTTTTCTTTCCCCTTTTTCTTTTTTTCCCCTGGAGCCCGTCAGGGGGGCACTCTGCCCCCCTGCCCCCCCATAGGTACGCCAGTGCAATGAACTGATTAGATGTGGGGGTCATGAGGACAAAGATCAAAGGGTCATATATGTATATGAAAATTAGCTTGTACTAATGCACTTGTCATTTGTAAAACGCACCTCTTGACCCCCGGGAATGGTGCGTCATGGTTGCGTCATGTTCCCCAAAATCGCGACGCACAGTACCGTCATGGCCGCAAAATGTCCGTCACAATACTGACCCATATGTGCGTCATAGTAAGTCACTTTACCACGTTGCGTCATTTGGTGTGTCAATGGGACCGTCACTTTCTCCAAGCAGAAGTGTTTCTCAAATGTGCGTCATTGGCTAGTCATTTTCATGAAATGGTGTGTCATATGTTTGACTCAAATGTGCGTCGATGGAATGTAATGGTGTGTCACTTTCTGTGACGGAAGGTGCGTCATGGTATCAAAATGTACGACTCACATCGGTACAATGACGCACCATTCCCGGGGGTCAAGAGGTGCGTCTTACAAATGACAAGTGCATAATCACGATATTCTGAGAACCTGTTAATTTATTACAATCAAACTTGGATTTTAAAAATTGCTACTGTTTTGGTAAGACAGAATTGCTCTATGATGGAGGCATCATTTTCGACTGTGTGCAGTCATAGGGCCATCTAGTTTAAGGATAATTTAGTATTATATTATTGTTTGATTCAGTTATGTTAACACTACACTTTAATTACATTTCTTGAAAATATACCTGTCATAATATTTCTTTCTTTTGTTGTAATCAGTCTGTAAATTTAATTTTTAAAGTTTTTATTTCTTTTATTGCTGTCAACAGTCACAACTATACTCAATCCTGCCCCTGGAGTACCTGGTTTACCTGATGAATTCTACCAGTATAGTGACTTTTTTTGCCCAAATGAGACTGAGGTATGTATATCTGAGTATTCACTCCATCTTTAGAAAACTAATAAGAATATTTTTGAGCATCTCATACTCTCATTCATGATCTAAAATATCTATGATGAGAGAAACTGGTGATCATTTTTTTCTGTCTTTTAAGCCCCAAATTACACCTTTATTGCAAAAATACTTCAAAAACATACATGTATGAAAAACAGTTTATTAGCTTTGAGTATTTTTTATGCCTCCGCCACCGAAGGTGGTGCCGGAGGCATCATGTTTTCGGGTTGTCCCCCTATACAAATTTCAGTGCGCTAACACGCGAGCTCGTCAGCGTGCTCGCCCACGAGTTCGTCGACGAACTCGCAGACGAACTCGCAGACGAACTCGTTTCGTTCCAAATATGCAAATTAGCTACGAGCATGCACGCGAGCTCGTTGGCGTGCTCCAAATATGCAGCTCGTCACTGGCCGATAAGCTCGTTGGCGTGCTCGTTGGCGAGTTCGTACGAGTTCGTACGAGTTCGTCGACAAGCTCGTCAACGAGTTCGTACGAGTTCGTCAACGAGTTCGTCAACGAGTTCGTACGAGTTCGTCGACAATCTTGTGAAAAAAAATGGCTGCTAGCTTAATGGCGTGCTCAACAGCATGTTGGCATTAGGGACTTTTAGATTTGCGTGGACTGAAACCTGTGACGTCCATTGAAGGCAGTGCATAAAAAGGACGTCGACCGTAGCAATCCACATTGTCTTCGTGCAAATCTAAAAGTCCCTATTGAGAACTAATTTGTGTCTACATATAGAGGTGAACTTGATGATCCTGTTGAGCTATTGGCATGCATATATATTTATCTAACTTATCAACCTTCCAATATCCTGTTAACATCTGCAGGCTGGCTGTGCAGGGACAATTCAGTTGGCAAGCTGGTGAAGAATACAGTGATCCTCTTTAGAATAAGGGAAAGTTAAAAGCTCATTACTTCTGAGATATCAATCAATGAAAACACTAATATATCAAAGTACAGAAAGAAAAGATATAACATAAAATATAACTTAAAAAAAGTATCTTTTTATTAGAGTCAATACAAACCCTGTAAAATACATGTTACCTGTATGCAGGGTTCACAACTTCACACAACGATATGAATGAATAAATGATTTCCAAATTATATAATTACACTGTATAATGAAATTAAATATGTGAGTAATTACACTGTATAATACTCTGCCTTTGAAGAAATATTATTATCCATTTTGGTAATTATTCCATCATTCTAATCACTCATAATATTACAAAGATCCAAACTAATAAAGCAGTATTCATACAATAACTATGTAGCATCCCCCTTCTTGTCAGTGTATTCACCAACCCAGGGTACCAAGTAATGATACATGTACATATACTATAGGATCTCTAGAACAATCCCTTCTTTATATCCGCTAGCAAACTAGTTTTCAGTATTCAGACAAAATGCATTAATGTGCTCTCATGTTGCCTAAATGATAGGGTTTGTCAGTCAAGATACAGGAATATTTACATGAATATAACCTTATCACATAGATTATATATAATGTTACTTTAATGAAGTGAATATACTATGTGCTATATAGATAGAGAAAAAAACTTACCAATATATGAAAAGATATCTCACTAGAAAGAGAATAAATACTTTATCTCATTAATCATTACTCTACACTTCTCTTTCATAAATGTATAAGAGAGGTAGGCCTAACTGTTGGCCTATAAATACACAAGTAGAACATTTAGTTATAAGGTGTGAGGAATTAGTTTTTCTCTTACCTAAAACAAAGGAGCTGCAATACCATTCAAAACCCATGTCTGCTCTCTACAAAAGCAAGATGGAGAAAGACTTGCCCAAAGTGGCCTATAACTAACACATCAATTCATTCTTATCAGGAATGCTACCAGTGGTAATTCCACAAGAGAGAGTAAACAAGAAAGTGAGAGTGGGGAGAAGAGAATTAGATTATATCTAATGTTACTTTAATGAAGTGAATATACTACATGTATGTGCTAGATAGATGGAGAAACAAACTTCCCAATATATGAAAAGATATCTCACTAGATTTAGAAAGAGAATAAATACTTTATCTCATTAATCATTACTCTACACTTCTCTTTCATAAATGTATAAGAGAGGTAGGCCTAACTGTTGGCCTAGTCTTACACAAGTAGAACACAAGTAGAACATTTAGTTATAAGGTGTGAGAAATAAGTTTTTCTCTTACCTAAAACAAAGGAGCTTCAGCATGCAGTACCATTCAAAATCCATGTCTGCTCTCCACAAAAACAAGATAGAAAATGGCTGACCAAATCTGCCTAACAAGTCAATTCATTCTTATCAGGAATGCTACCAGTGGTAATTCCACAAGAGAGTGTACACAAGAAAGTGAGAGAGGGGAGAAGAGATAGGAATAGGGATTTGTGTGTAAGGAGGGGGAATCCTATGTACATAAGGAGAGAGCAAGTTAGAAACAGGGAGTTGACCTCGAATCAAGGTCTGGGTGTGTGCTCTTATGTAATACCTGATAGTGACATTTCAAGGTGTTAAATATATGATACAGTCAGAATAAATGGCAACCCCCCCCCCCCCTTCCCAATCTGGTATGCTGCAAATAAATGTTTCAAAGTTTCAAAAGAATTTAATTAAATTTACAAGTAATTTGACAGGTTACTTCAGCATGAAAAAGCTATTGTTTCAATTTCAACACAAATTTTCTGAACTTTCAATGTAATTGCATATGTTCTGACAAAGAGGCTCAAAAATGTATCAAAATAATAAAGTATGCATTTGTTTACCTTAATTATTTCAGGTGAGAGATATCTTCAGATCAATATTTTTTATTTTAAAAAAAATTACATAAAAAGGATGCTGGTGGAGACAAGAAACTAGGAAGTAGGAACTCATTTTCCTTGGCCCAAGACATTTTAAAAATACATGTACATATATTAATAGAATAAATAAAAGAAATTGGCATCCTGAAGGGAACTTTAAAATATATACATGTATACCGTGTGAGTCAAAAAAAAGTTTACAACTAGAAAAATGCTAATTATTCTAAAAATCATCTATGAACAGTAAATTATTATACATCTTATGAAAGAGTGTTTTATTCCAAATCGTTTGGTATCACTTTTGTGTGGTATGTGTTCACGCTTGGATGAACAGGAGGCATTGTTTGTGAAAGTGCAAAAATTGACTTGCGCCAAAGTGATGCCTACAGTATGTATTATGTTGGGATCAGCGGAGTGAGAGAATGAATTGAATGTATCAAATGAAATGCATTGCATATGTTTTTTGCAGAAGCAGAGTCACAAGCAAACACACTAATAATGTTCGTTGATATTTTATATTCAATTTTTGATATGTGTGGCATGATTAATTTTGTTTGGGATGTTGTGTTGATCTGTAATGACTGAAATAATACCCATATCGCAATTGTTTTATTCAAACATCACATTAGCAACTTTGGCGCAAGTCGATTTTTGCACTCTCGCATGCAATGCCTCCTGTTCATCCAAACATACCACACAAAAATGATACTAAATGATTCAAGATAAAACACTCTTTCATAGAATGTATAATAATTTACTGTTCACAGATAATTTTTAAAATAATTAGCAATTTTCTAGGTGTAAATTTTTTTGGGACTCACACTGTATACCTAACTGTTTTCCTGGGAGCTGGATCACCTGTTTACCAGCGAGATCGTGGCGAGCTCTGGGGAGCTCTGGGGAGCTCGCCACGAGCTCCTCAGTTTAACCCCGAGCTCGCCACGAACTCCCCCTTTTACCCACGAGCTCGCCACGAGCTCCCCCTTTTACCCACGAGCTCCCGAGTTTACCCCCGAACTCACCACGAGCTCCCCAGTTTAACCCGAGCTCACCACGAACTCCCCCTTTTACCCACGAGCTCGCCACGAGCTCCCCAGTTTACCCCCGAGCTCGCCCACGAGCTCCCCAGTTTACGCCCGAGCTCGCCACGAGCTCCCCCTTTTACCCACGAGCTCGCCACGAGCTCCCCCTTTTACCAACGAGCTCGCCACGAGCTCCCTCTTTTATCCACGAGCTCGCCACGAGCTCCCCAGTTTACCCGCGAGTTCGCCACGAGCTCGTGGCGAACTCGTGCACGAGCTCGCCAAGATTTTGTAAGATCGTTACAAGCGTCCTGGGAGCGTGTTACGAGCTTAAAGCCTAAAAAACGATCTTATTAAGCTTACCACGAGCATAATACGAGTTCGCGACGAACTTAAATTTGTATAGGGGGATCCGTCCGTACGTCCGTCCCGTTTGACCGTTATCACAATATCTCAAGAACCATTTAAGATTTAAACTTAAGACTCGGGAATAGTATTTATCACCATAGGAAGACGATCTGATTAGATTTTGGAGTACGTAGGTCAAAGGTCACAGGTCACAGAGGTCAACTTATGAAATTCCTTGTATTGAGTTTGTTAGCGCGATATCTCAAGAACCATTTGAGATTTAAACTTCAAACTTAAGGATAGTATGTATCACCATAGGAAGACGATCTGATTAGATTTTGGAGCACGTATATCAAAGGTCAAGGGTCACAGAGGTCAACTTATGAAATTCCATACATTGAGATTGTTATCATGATATCTCAAGAACCACTGGAGATTTAAACTTCAAACTTAGTGATAGTGTGTATCACTATAGGAAAACAATCTGATTACATTTTGGAGCACGTAGGTCAAAGGTCAAGGGTCATAGAGGTCAACTTATGAAATTCCATACATTGAGATTGTTATCATGATATCTCAAGAACCACTGGAGATGTAAAAACTTCAAACTTAAGGATAGTATGTATCACCATAGGAAGACGATCTGATTAGATTTTGGAGCACGTAGGTCAAAGGTCAAGGGTCACAGAGGTCAACTTATGAAATTCCATACATTGAGATTATTATCATAATATCTCAAGAACCACTGGAGATTTAAACTTCAAACTTAATGATAGTGTGTATCACCATAGGAAGACAATCTGATTAGATTTTGGAGCACGTAGGTCAAAGGTCAAGGGTCACAGAGGTCAACTTATGAAATTCCATACATTGAGATCGTTATCGCGATATCTCAAGAACCACTGGAGAATTTTCACTTCAAACTTAATGATAGTATGTATCACCATATCATAATATCTCAAGAACCACTGGAGGTTTAAACTTCAAACTTAATGATAGTGTGTATCACCATAGGAAGACAATCTGATTAGATTTTGGAGCACGTAGGTCAAAGTTCAAGGGTCACAGAGGTCAACTTATGAAATTCCATACATTGAGATTGTTATCATGATATCTCAAGAACCACTGGAGATTTAAACTCCAAACTTGTTTAAATTGCTCTATGGCGGAGGCATCATTTTCGACTGCGCGCAGTCAAAATTCCATCTAGTTTAGTTGAGAAATGCAATTAAAATTGGGAATTTCAGCTCTACATGTACAAGGTAGATTACATTACTATTAAAGAGACTCGACTGAAATCTACCCTTAAGTATTTTATATCTGAGAAGTCATTGCACTGAGAGAAAGGATCGATCAAAGCTTCAGTTGTTGCCATGTCACTGACCGCTCTATCAAGAGGAGAGGGGAGGTGGGGATGCAAAGTTTGCAAACCTTTTATGGAGTTTAATATATTTTTCATGCTGCATTTCAAGAAGCCTCCCTTCGTTTGATTGCTGTCCTGATATGTTTTTTTAATTTAAACGACATGAAATTATTGCTCTTTTGTACAATAGCATTATGCTTCTACCATATGTAATTTTCCATTAGCTAATAAAGAGACATTATTTTTTGCTTGTTTAGTAATCCTGTGTTGTAGGGAGTTACCTTTGTTTAGTAATCCTGTGTTGTAGGGAGTTACATTTGTTTAGTAATCCTGTGTTGTAGGGAGTTACCTTTGTTTAGTAATCCTGTGTTGTAGGAAGTTACCTTTGTTTAGTAATCCTGTGTTGTAGGGAGTTACCTTTCATGTTGCAACTTGCAAATGTTGTAATTTTTTATGTTTTTGAAATTGAAAATGAATAATTAAAGAAGGTGATAATGTTGATCATGTTTTGAGGCTGGGGAAAAAACTGCATATATTTGAAAGTATAAGAAATTATATTCCAATAAACTTACATAGTCTTTGTGTTGCAATTCAAGATACAGTTAAAAAGTTTTGAGGTTCTGACACAGTATGATTCACTTGTGTACAAGGCAGCTAGAAGACTTATAACTCCAAGCAGCAAGAAAAAATTAGTTAAAAGAAGACAATTCTCCTTAATTCTATACAAGAATTATTTTGTTTTCATCATTTTGACGTAGATTGGTGCTTATTTTGTCTCCTCGTGATTGTTATCTATAATTGTGTTTATATCGTGGATGTAAGTGAGGGTACCCAATTTTAAATGTATATAAGCAAATATGCTTTATGCATGCTAATGAAATATTAACAGACTTAGAAAATTGGTTTGTCCTAAATATTTTAAGCCTCCTGTTTAAGCCTTGAACAAATTGAGGATAGCCATTTGTATTTCAGGGACAAAATAACTGTATTTAAAATTTGAATTTTTCTAGTATTATCAAATACATGTGAGGGAGTAGGGATCTAAAGGTAAATACAATACAAAAAGGCTGTCAATTTCCAAATGGATATTTCAAGATTTATTCCCCATAAAAAAACAAAAATGACAAGCAAAACAAAACGCATGGAGAAAAAAAATATATAGATCAGTAAATAAACATGAATATTCTCTCTCTCTCTCACATGGTGCACCTGCAAGCCTACTGTACATGAATATTCTGTTGCAATACTGGTCCCAAAGCACTCTGCCATTAGTATTTAATTATGCTACTCTGAATGAAGATTTGTTCATACAATTTACATAAAAATTTTATACAATATTTATACAATTTAATAAAGATCTAATTTAGGTTTAATATGCCTCAATTTTTTATATCTTCGCACCATATCACCATTAGAAGACAATCTCATTTGGTATTAGAGTACATAGGTCAAAGGTAAAAAATCATAGTCATTAGATGACATGTTATTATAGGCTTTTGTTTTCATCATGATATTGCAAGAATAGTTCCATCACTTTCCTTAACTGAATTTAGGACAGAGGCATATAGGAGACTCAGTTGTATTTGTCTTGTTCAACATGCATTTTCAATGGGTTTCATCCAGATATATCGTCCTTGTTTTCACGAAGTGACGGTAGTGAGGAAAATCGTAACGCAAAGTGAATGCAATTTTTTTTCACTACCGTCACTTCGTGAAAACAGCGACGATATCTCTAGCTTAGTATACCTTATCTTGTTTGTCATGATAGACAGAACTCCTGACTGGTCTCTCTGTATCCTGTGTAGAAGAAGCTAAGAAAGCATCTTTAGTTCTGCTTGATAAGGGATGCAAGACTGCTATTATCACAATGGGAGGTGAGGGGGCTGTCTATGCCACTGCTGAAGCAAGAACTCCCCTTCATGTTCCGGTTGATGCCGTGACACCAGTTGATACCACAGTGAGTATAGAAGACATTTTAGCTATTCACTACTGTTGAAACCTAAAAGTGTAGGTTATGTAATCAAAGTAAAATTCTCCCGATCAAAAGTGAAACATTTTTTTGAAGGAAACCTCACCTCTAGAATTTTTACCTCCTCAGTTATGATTTTCCCTCTTGATATGTTAAATTTTTGTAAAGTTTACCTGGTGCGTCACATTATCAAGAAAATGGCTGTGCTCAGATCATGCCAAAAGGCTTAATCTTAATGGGATTATATTCTGTTGCAATACCTTTCTTTTTTATGCATGTAAATAATTGACAGTACACACCAATATATGGCCCCAAGAGTTTGTTTAAAGGCAAAGTCCACTCCAAATGACATTTTGTTGTCTTACTTTGTGCAATGGATAATTCATCTCTGTGTAAAGAAGGTTTCATTAGATTCAAGACATGAGGAACAGTAATTCTTTTCATTAATACTAACTTGTTTTGGATGGTATGTTTAATGTTTACCAATGCAGTAAATGTCCTTTGTAGCACTTTTAAGCACTTCTAAGTAATATGCATTGAAACACATACTATTGGTACATTTATGTAATCTCAATTTACAGGGAGCAGGTGATGCATTCATTGGTTCTCTGGCCTTCTATCTTGCTAATCACTCATCTCTAGAGCTGGGTGAGATGATAAAGAGATCATGCGAGATTGCTTCTACAAGTGTTTTGTCTCCTGGAACTCAGACCAGCTTTCCATGGAAACAAAGTCTTCACCCTCACCTCTTATGAATATTTCCCCAAATTTACCTCTTCATCAATCTTTGTACCTTGGCATTAAAGATGAAGTTGAGTTCTGGTCATGCGATTGCATTATGAAAGAAACGGTGTGGAACCGACCAGAAAAGGTTGATCATCTAGCATATAAGAATTTGTGTGTATTGCAAGGTTCTGGAATCATCAAAATGATAAGAAATTTAGCCAAGTCTTGGTAAAGTTACAAACACTTGCACAGAAAGATGTATATGGGACTACACGAACAAGTGGCGTAAAAAGCCGGCCCCCCGATCTTTACGATGTTACATGCATATTTAGAATATGAAGGCATTTGAAGAGCCATGCTTTTCTGGGAACATGTCTTAACTGATGTTCTTCCACACTTGCATAATAAGAATGAGTAATGCTCACAAATTATTTTTCACCTCTTCCCAGAACTCAACCTTCTCTTTAAGAATTCTAATCTGTCATTATGAATCATATAATTGTGAAAGAAAAGTGCCACTTCAGTTGAAAATATGATTTATTTGAAAAAATGTGTCATCAAAATATTAACACATTGGCGAAATCTTGTAGATATTAGCCAAAAAAAATAGATAGAATTGGACATCGATACAGGTACATGTTACGGAGATAGGAGCACTATTTTAGTCCTATTTGATGTATGCGTTTTTAGAGCAATTTTTTCTAGTTGACATTACTTCTTTGATATTCTTCATCATGGGCATACAAAGAATGTGAAAGCTCACAAGTAATTACTCAAAAGGAGAACTTGACAATTCTCAAAGAAGTATCAAGAATCTGGGCAGCATATCACCTTCAAAGATTCATTATCTCTCTAAGCTACATCACTTTTACTTGGAAAGGACATTTATTAGATGAAGCATTGTTGCAAACATTCTACTAAATCCCCATTTGCTTCAGATCTTGTCATTTATGGATAATTTAAGAAAAACAAAATCGGAAATGGACATGATAGAAAAGCCATTTAATGTTTCTTTGGGTTAAAATGGTTCTTAACCTCTCGAGGGTACATATATTTTACCTGGAAAGGACATTTATTTGATGAAGTATTGTTGCAAGTCTTCTACTATTTATAGTCCCTGTATGCCTTAGATCTTGTCATTTGTGGTTGATTTAAAAACATTGCAAGGGGACGTGATAGAAAAGTCCTTTCATCTTTCTTTGGGCTTAAATGGTTCTTTTTTCTCCAGGGTACATCTCCTTTACTTGGAAATAATATTTAATAAGTGAAGCATGGTTGAAATCCTACTGAATCCCCACTTGCTTCAAATCTTGTCAGCCATTGTTGATTTATTACAGAAATCGAAAGTGGACGTGATAGAAAAGTCTTGTAAAATTTCTTTGGGCTTAAATGGTTCTTTATCTCTCTAGGGTATATCTCATTTAATTTGAAATGACGTTTAATAGATGAAGCATTGTTGAAAACCTTCTGATGAATCCTCGCTTGCTTCACCCATAGGAAAGTGAAAAGTATGCCGCAGACCTGCCGCAGACCTGCCGCAGATCTGCCGCAGACCTGCCGCAGACTAAAAGTCTGCGGCAAAGAGTATGCCGAAGTATGCGGCAGAAAGAAATTTTGCTGCAGACTTGCCGCATACCAGTATGCCACAGGAACAGTCTGCGGCAGATCTGCGGCAGGATGAAATTTTGCTGCAGACTTGCCGCATACTAGTATGCCACAGGAACAGTCTGCGGCAGATCTGCGGCAGGATGAAACTTTGCTCCAGACTTGCCGCATACTAGTATGCCACAGGAACAGTCTGCGGCAGATCTGCGGCAGGATGAAACTTTGCTCCAGACTTGCCGCATACTAGTATGCCACAGGAACAGTCTGCGGCAGATCTGCGGCAGGATGAAATTTTGCTGCAGACTTGCCACATACTAGTATGCCACAGGAACAGTCTGCGGCAGATCTGCGGCAGGATGAAACTTTGCTCCAGACTTGCCGCATACTGGTATGCCACAGGAACAGTCTGCGGCAGATCTGCGGCAGGATGAAATTTTGCTGCAGACTTGCCGCATACTAGTATGCCACAGGAACAGTCTGCGGCAGATCTGCGGCAGGATGAAACTTTGCTCCAGACTTGCCGCATACTAGTATGCCACAGGAACAGTCTGCGGCAGATCTGCGGCAGGATGAAATTTTGCTCCAGACTTGCCGCATACTAGTATGCCACAGGAACAGTCTGCGGCAGATCTGCGGCAGGATGAAACTTTGCTCCAGACTTGCCGCATACTAGTATGCCACAGGAACAGTCTGCGGCAGATCTGCGGCAGGGCGAAACTTTGCTCCAGACTTGCCGCATACCAGTACGCCACAGGAACAGTCTGCGGCAGGTCTGCCACAGGAAATCCCATTAAAGTCTAATAGGGCCAATTGAAACCAATCATCTCATGCATATTCATTATTACTTTACACGTGTGACAGAAAAATACATTTATCATGATTTGTTAAGCAAATTAAGACAATGCACATCATTTTTGTGATTTCTATTTTCCTTTTGCCATTATTAACCAATAGATTATTTTGTCTGATCATGTTACAATTACATTCACGTTTAAGCAATAGATATATTGATTACTAACCAAGAAACTATGATTACTAACCAAAAAACAATATACATATTTAGTATATATATGTGTACGAGCCTGTGTCACTTTAAATTTTACTCTTGAATACACTTCAAATGATCAATGTGATGAAGTTAATACAATTGAGAATAGAATATACCTAATTGGTAATATCGATATATATTGGTATTACCTAATTGGTAATATCGATATTGCCAATATCGATTATGAAGTATCAATCAGTTTATCACTGGTTCTTCTACATGCATACTTTATTGCCACGTACTGGATATGAAAGAGTATGCGGCAGGTCTGCAGCAGGTCTCTTCATCATACTGAAAGAGTATGCGACAAGTCTGCGGCAGACCTGCCGCAGACAGTCATCTTTTTCACATGCAAATTAGTTTTGCCGCAGACTTGCCGCAGACCTGCCGCAGACTCTTCATCATACTGAAAGAGTATGCGGCAGGTCTGCAGCAAGTCTGCGGCAGGTCTGCCGCAGACTCTTCATCATACTGAAAGAGTATGCTGCAAGTCTGCGGCAGACCTGCCGCAGACTCTTCATCATACTGAAAGAGTATGCGGCAAGTCTGCGGCAGACCTGCCGCAGACTCTTCATCATACTGAAAGAGTATGCGGCAGGTCTGCAGCAAGTCTGCGGCAGGTCTGCCGCAGACTCTTCATCATACTGAAAGAGTATGCGGCAGGTCTGCAGCAAGTCTGCGGCAGGTCTGCCGCAGACTCTTCATCACACTGAAAGAGTATGCGGCAAGTCTGCGGCAAGTCTGCAGCAAGTCTGCGGCAGACCTGCCGCAGACTCTTCATCATACTGAAAGAGTATGCGGCAAGTCTGCGGCAAGTCTGCGGCAAAACTAATTTGCATGTGAAAAAGATGACTGTCTGCGGCAGGTCTGCCGCAGATCTGCGGCAAGTCTGCCGCAGGAGTATGCGGCAGGCTCATTTCTTTCCTATGGGCAGATCTGGTCAGTCATGTTAGTATAAAAAATCATAATGATAACAATTATTATAAAAAATATATTTTAAAAAATCCACAAAGATTTTTTATTTTTAAATCAGAAATTGGCATGATAAACTTATCCCCTAACTTTCTTTGGCTTAAATCAAACTCCTGGAGACTTGCTCACAAGTGATGCTGCAAATTACCACAGAAAACTGTTGCATTAAATTAAAATGATTTTAGCCTGATGCACTTTTAAGAAGTTTATAAATGTAGAAATTAATCAATGAGAAACTGCACATCGATGTGCAATTGTGCTGATATCTTATAAAATGTCAATTTTGTTTAGTGTTTACTGAAAATGAATTGCATCTTGATATGTGAAAAAATTATGTTATTTTTATCAAAATTATATTTGTGGGTCAGGCACATTATATTTTGAAGAGACATTTTACAGGTACATGTACTCTTAACTTTTTAAAGTTATTAAGAATATTTTTGATTGTTCATGAATCCATTTCAAAATACTGAAAAAACAAAACAAAGAAAAGGTTTGAAGATTGATGAGACATTCATCTTCCATTACCAAGTCTTTGAAGAGAACAATATGTCAAAGGTCCATTGGTTGTATACCCACAACCATAAATATACATTCTCAGTGCAGCCTCAGTACAGCAGGTAATCATAATCATTCAATACTCATGATTATATTGTCTATGGTTCCATTCTAGAGATCAGTATACTTATCTTATCTTATCTTATCTTATCTTATCTTATCAGTATTATCACGCGTTCATAGACAATTTACCTTGTTCTAAGCTTGCCCTTTATTTTGCAATTATTTTCTCCAAATTTGTATGCCATTCTACAATTTTTTGATAATCCTTTTTTAGGCATTTTCATTGTTGATGTACTATCAGATCATACATGTCCTTTGAAAACATGTACATGTATGAATGTATATTTGTTATATAAATGTACGTCTTTCTTTCATATTGCATTTTATCTCTTTATCTCTATTGCATAGCTACCAAGTATCACGCATTAGGCGTGACATCACCCTTTTCGAGGGTCTGAAAATGCTCTTCCGCACAACGCGCGTGCTAGATTTTGAAAAAACATTATACCTTATACGTGTGTTATACCCTCGCACGCGCACTTGCGCGCTGAATCATGAAAATGTCACGCATTGCCGATCTTTGAACTTGGCATCTCTGCTATTGATATTTTGTCAATTACATGTATTAATAACTTCCTTTATGAAATATTGTAACTGTAATGCATTCACAAATTGATCTTGAAATATGAATGTTGTTCTATGTGACAAGGCCAAGAATAGTATTGTCGCTTGAACATGACACACAGGAGTTTCAAATCAAGAGGTCCTTGATTCAAGTCGAATACTACCCAACTGTAAACATAATTATAGATCACTAAATTGCTTCCTTAGCATCCCCGATTTAGCATCAACTAAACTATCCATCATTTTGTTGTTTTTTAAAATGCAGCTCTCAATATTTGTACATGAAATTATGTTCTATGCTACAGAAGATTTTGTGATTTTTTTCGTTGTTGAATATTCATATAACATTTCCTTGTGAATAAAACAAAATGTATTTCCAATATTTTACCTAATGTGTGCACACATTATACATTATTTGAGGTTTCATATTTATGTATAGTTTATTAATTTTCATCAAAGACGATTGGCCATCACTGCGGCCATTTGTGGTTGTAGCAAAGATGTAACATTGTATTGTGTATTCTTTTTGGAAACCTATGTCCCTAGTGTTTTAACTTTGACACTTATTACTGTGGCTTCACCGTTAACTACATAATTATTCTGATATCTTATCAGATCAGGTGGTACCTAATATTGATCTCATTATTTTGAAATGGCACGCAATAGGGATTTCAAATGAGTTTGGATAACTTCTCTTCAAACTGAACTGCAAATTAAAAAATCAAACAAAATAAATATCAGGATGTTGAAAACTTGGGAGAGGCATTTTTGAAGAAGAAGGTGAATTATATATATACACACACACACACACGCACACACGACACTCACTCACACACACGAGGAGTAAGGTAATGCCCTCGTTACCTTGCTCCTCACATACTCTTAACCCTCTCGGGCGCCTGTTTAAAATACACACAGCCTAACCTATCCCCCCCACACACCCTCCACACACACCCTCCACACGCACACACGCACACACACACACCCTCCACACGCACACACACACACACCCTCCATACGCACACACACACTCCACACGCACACACCCTCCACACACACACACATACACACACACACACACACCCTCCATACGCACACACACCTTCCACACGCAAACACACACCCTCCACACGCACACACACATATTACACATTGATTTTTCGGTGAGGATTAAGGGTTATGTGATTGTGTCGTACAATTTTTCAATAAAAATGACATTAACAAATAATGACGATGATGATGATTCTGATGATAATGTATCAGGCTATTAGCTATAATGATAAAAATAATAAGGATGATAATATTGATAAGAGTAATAAAAGTAATAGTCTTAGTGATCTATATTCCCCTTAAATGTGGAACCCAGACTTCCTAATTATTTGCCTTCATTCTGAGTTTCACTTTAAATAATATATGGCTATCTGAGGAAGTCGTACGTGCCCCTTTTTCGTGACACATTACCAGAGTATACCTTTATCTTTCCAAATCATAGAAGACCCAGAAATGTATGCATGAAACCAATGTGGTTATAATATTAGTGCATCTAAATGCCAAGCTAATAGCATTCGCGTTTGTCATGGCCTGTGCATTTCGATTCTTTCATACTGTCTAATTTTCTCCCCCATCTTTTTGCCAATCATCATATCTTCCCATCGTTCCTATTTCTCACTAAATTTTACATATTAACATATTACTTGACATGCTTGGAGCATAATTAGTCGGGACAATATAGTTTTGACCCCCCAAAATTGCAACAAAATGTTTTTCAACGGTTTCAGGTAGTGTTTGAGATCAAAGACAACATACTCTAATTTAAGAAAAAGCGAATAACCGGAAAGTGCTTATGTAAACAAAAAATAGCGTCCAAGATGGCCACCAATACCAAAAGCTGGAAATACAAATGATGCCTAAAATGGCCGCCCGTGTCCAAAAAGTGATAGAAACGAGTTACTGTTTACAGTAAAGATATGATTAGCAAGTTTAAAATTTGTTTTAGAGGATCAGGATATTTGCTGTCATGCTTGAATTTATAACGGTTTAGAGTAGCCTTATACTGATGTCTATACCTGGTGCCTATACCCAGGTTTTGGGAGTCGACAAATACATTGAAACTGTTTAAAATGTGTTATGGCCACCAGAAATGGCCATCAGAAAACATGGAAATCCCTGATGGTGTTTAAAATAATCAATGAATATCATATATAACCGGATTAGGGTGTTGTTGTTTTTTACAGTACGTAGTTGAATATTAAATGTTTTCGAGATATGGAATTTCAATGATATACAAAGCTGTTTGAGTCGCTGTTCAATCTACCCGTCATGGGTCTGATTGTGTGTTGAAAACGGACTTGTGTAATGCATTTGCAATATAAATAAGTATTTTTTCCGTCTTTCATCATTTGAAACAAGGCAGTTATTCATTAAATAATTATCAGCTATCAAGTATTTGCAACTATTAAAGGTCGTTGAGGTATTGGAAGTTTGTTCCGGATTTATTCATCGTATTTTTTTAGCCTTAAAGGTTGAATCACCTAGTTTGCCCCTTACGTATCTAGCACATAAAATGCAATGCGTGAAATTTTGGGAAAAACCTAAGGACAGTAAATTTAATGGATCTTTATAATAAAATATTTATTAACTTTCTGAAAATTAGTTGTGTACATTGGGGTGATATAGAGTGCGAAAGTGCTCTCAGCTGTACGTCAACAACGACTGAATCAGTCTCGGCTAACTTCAAAACAGGTGGAAATCAGGCTAAACCTTCAACCTATCTCCACCCCACACCTACTTCTTCACACACGCACCCACACACACTCGCGCAAACAAGAGTCTGGCTTTACAGGAAGCATTTTATATTATAATGAAGCTTATTAGATCACTCCAATCATTAATGAATACAAATATTACACGCGCATTAAAATGTGCTCACACACGCACACACCGATTCCCACACATGAAAAATAAAATTTGTTTCAGGGTCGACAACTTTTCTTTGGTGGAAGTGTGAGAAAACAAGATACCCGTATCTTGGTTTATATTTTTTGTTGTTGTAGTTTTGCTAGGTATTTTTTTAAAACCTATTTCATGATAATTTAATGTTAAGTTAAATAAATTTCTCAAAGTATCTTACATGTGAGCTAAAAGGTTAAAATATATGATGAAATGCATTTGATTACTATATTTACGTCGATTATATAGAAACTAACTATCGAAATGTAGATTGAGAAACGAGAGTTAATTGTTATGCAATTTATAATTGTAATTCATCTGCTTTATTCATGAAAAATAGAGAAATTGCACTCACTGGACGAAGGCTTAACAATTGAAATTGTTATACACCACAATCTTACAAGTGTTACGAAACAATGAATGTATTCTACTACATTATGAAGGTTAACACATATTTTAAAGTTAACATCATATATTTATTCGAATTACTGTGTCATGAAAATAAACAATAATAATTAAAGTACTATTTTACACAAATGCGTATAACTCTTTTGTCAGTAAACCATTGGGCATGAAGCCGTTATGAGGTAAGAACGGAAAGAAATTTCTATTTAAGGATGAAATAGAATATAATAGCATTCATATCCTTTTCTGATAATGAAAAAGAGTATAATATTTTATTTTGGGGGGGAAATAGGCCAAGTTACGAATCAAGATGAGGGACATATTATATCCAATATAAAGAATACCTATTTTACAAATTATATAAATCTCTAGATAATTGAATTTTACATTTAAATTGAGAAATTACAATTCAAACCAAAGTTTCAGAACCTGTGTTATTCGAACCATATGCTTTTTGATATGTTTCAAAGTTTAGAAACAAACGAAAAGACTGGGTTCTTTCACTAGAAATACAAAGGAACTTGTCGATGTATTTGTAATCGATGAAGATAACAATTAATCAATCAATCAATCAAATATAACAATAATGACACTAGAAATAGATACATGAATGCAACTTTTAGAATAATGAAAAGGTAGACAAAATCTAATTAATCAAAAGCGGTATGTGGTACCGCTGATTATATGAAAATGAGACAAAAGAAACTTCGAATCCCTTCGACACATACGAAGACAACAAAAACCTCGGACAACTACTTCCAATGAAAATTACCCGTGGAGCACTAACATTCAGTAATATATTCTTTGGACAATCATTCTCGGAAAACTACTAATAAAACTTGGTAGTCCTCAAGAGGTGAGTAATTGTCCTAGGGATAGTCATCCTATGAGTACTTAGTTGTCCGGGGAAAGTTGTCGAGAGTAAGTCCTAGAGGAACACTCATTACAACCCTCAAGATTTCATCTGAATGTATAAGAGCCTTTATTCGCCTGTTTAACCGCTGTCCTGTAAGTAGGCCTGCGTTTTGAAAAAATGTCTAAGTCTAATATGTCACAAATTTAATTTAAACAAATATGCACAAACATATCCAAAATAGTATGAAGAACGAATGTCACATAAATTAAGATATATTTAACTTAAGCACTCGGATCTTATGTTTGAGAAATAAGAAACAATTGTATTTATAAAGCACGGGAATTGAGCACTGATGTTTTGACAACGTATAAATAAAGGGAGCTTTTAAAGAGTGTTCCAATAACGATCTTCTACGGAAGGGAAAAGTTTATTCTGATGCTCAGCATACCTTTCATCAGCCATAATAATTGTTATTGTCAAAATGTAATGCCTACTATTCACTCATTCACCAAAAAGATTCGATGTGTATACTGAATATAAACTTCGAAATATCATTGACAAAATATAGCAATATATATTAAGTGCATGTTTCATCTTTCACACACACACACACACACACACACACCAATTATTAGTAAAAACAAGCACATCGCGATTAAAAATAATCGCTTTACAAATTGACAATACAAATGGAAAGCAATTCTATAATAATAATCCATTGGAAAGATTTGAGTACAGGTAAGAGTTTCCTAATTGTTATACTTAAGCAACTATTTTATGTACAGATATACAAACTTCAAATAAAATTAAAAGTTGTAGGTGATGGAAACATTTCATCCGTTCAAAATAACTTTATTAGTTACGAAACTTTGCCCATATTTAACCGTCAATTTGTTTTTCTTCATTTTTGGATTTAAGGAAATAGAAGAGTAAAATAATATACACACAGCAAAAAAAAGGGTAGACACTATTTATAGTTTAAAATGTTCATAAAAACCGTCAATAAATTATAATAAAATATGTATTGAATTAGAGAAAATTAAATACCAAACCAAAATCAATATTTCATGAAGAGCAAGTTTTGAACTTTCACGCTTGGATGGGCAGATTCATTTAACCGTTTGAAGGGCTGATTAAGAAAATTGCAAAAATAGAGCGGTAGCCATTCGAATGTTATTGAAAATAAAATTATGCATCTGCAAGACATTCTTTTTCAACCTTAACAACAAAGAAAGAGAACAAATGAGGAGGATTTAGCCGATGTCTACTGGGGTCTCAGAACTGCTTCTCCTTTCGTGTTTCTCGATTTTTTTTTCTTTCTAATTTCATTGTTTTAATTTGACTCTATACAACATGGAAATGCTCATCAACATATGAATGAGCAGATGCCCCATTTTGCCTATTTATAAAGACTCATTTTGTATTAAATGTCTATACTCACTCATGTGTGAATGGTATGATTCAAATTAAAGGGGATTAATTTGTGTTTATTTTGATATATAAAGATAAGTTTAAATCAAGTAGTCATTCGAAAACCTTAATATTAATGTCTGTTTTCTCTTTTGTTGTTGCTGAAGGTATGAATACAAAAAGTGTCGTAAGTCTACGATAATTCCCTGAAAAAGGACATACAATGTTAACTATGAAAATAGAATATATTTGATAACAATACTAGTAAGAATATAGATGAGCGATGGAATTTTGCAACCATCATTTCATTCTATAAATCACGTTACCATGATTCAATAAGCAAGTCATTTTGACACAATATTTTGTGTGACTTAGTATTGTGTATACTCTTTTACCTGATACATTAATTGTGACATGCTTTCTTTCATTTGAAATTATTTATTATTTGCTGCCATTTTACTAGTAAACACCCTCGTGTCTCATGACGTAAACATAGTTATCTCTGATCCATTCAATTAATCAAATTTCTTTCTCATTATGCTATACTCATACAAAAATACGAGGTATCTCTTCATTTCACAAAACCTGATAATCTGCATCAAAATAGAATCTTGAATAATCGTGAAAAATATCCTTTCTCAATGTTAAAAATAATATTAGAAGAATAAAATATTTTAGAAGTATACACTATTACGAGATATGAATCCTACTTTTTCCATTCCTTCAATGATGTTAACAAATGGAGGCAGTTCTGGTATGACCCGCACGACTTTGAAAATGATCTCTTTCTTTTACCATCAAAAGGAGGTGTTTGAGGCTCTGAGGGCGGTGGTAATCGAGGCCGATTGTCCATTAGCCTCATGTATTCTTCTACAGGCAAATGCTCCTGGAACACTTTTAGTGACTCTGCCAAAGAAGAAAGGAAAACAATTAAATTAAGGTATATAGTACATGTACAAAACTTCAAATTCGTCTAATAAACAATTGATAAAAAGGAGATATATTAATCTGACCTTTTGGAAACTGTCAAAGCGATTTTTACTGCATAAGTCCAGTATCAAAGTTATTTAATGAAGAAAAAAAAAGGGAAAAAAACCAAGTAGCGATATTAGGCGATTGAATTTGATAAACCGGTTTATTTACGAAAAAAGACCACAAAAAAAAAAAAAAATCTCTTCCTTTTCCAATCTTTAAAACTTATGCATTTGATTGGATTGTTGAAATATATTCATCGTTTTGCTTCGCACCAAAGTCATGTAAAGTGGAGTTTTTAAATGGTTCAAATAATCAGTAAGTAAGTCGCATGCATGCAACAGATTACAGAAGACTGTGATGGCGTATATTCTAACTAATTTATTCAGTAACGTATCCCGACTTTGGCCACAGGAGAGGAAAACAATCTCAACTTATTTGTTATCCAGATGTTTTGAGTCAAGAATTCACTTTTTGAGGGCCTCCATTTGCGTTACCGGGGGTGGGGAATTATCAAGAATGATTTATTTACATAGATTATAACTTATTTCGTGCGGTTTGTTTGTTTGTTTGTCTGTTGTACTTATAATGACTCCATTACCTGTTAAATATTAGGGTTAGAAAATAGTTGCTGCGTTTGATTTTCTTGGTCGTAAATCCGTCAAGAGGGGCGAAATCCCCCTTGCTTCACATTTAAATACGCACAAGTAACTGTCTCACTTTCTTTTTAACGCCATTGCGTGGGGAAATTCAATTATTATAACAACACAACCAACACTTCGACCACTCGAGAAATCAAAATGGTTAACATGCTTAAATGTTTCCTAAAATGAATTTAAATCCGCATGAGTGACAGCCCAAGAGAAATGTACATAGTTTAGATTTCCCGAATTTCCGCTTTTCTGGAAAATAAATACATATCCACAAGAGAAATCAGACTACAACAAACTAATAGTTTTTGCATTTAATTTATTTTAAACTTTACAAAAAAATAGATATATCCTGTGTGCCCGCATCATCCGAGAAAAAGGAAAAAACACGAGCGCTTCGACTTAAAGAATAAATAATGCGAAGACAAATTTCGATAGCCCAGTGCGTCACTTTATGAAATCTACGAACGTGACATTGGCATATTACGTAATCAGAACATGGTTTATATAGGCTATACAAAAGGATGTATAAGTTGCCTTAAAAATTATTTCTTGAAAGTTGTTGTGGTCGTGTTCCGAAAGAATGGATTTATGATGTAACGAGTTATGATGTAAATGCGGGCGGTATGTTAAGATTATACATCTGCTCTACTGGATCACTATACACTGCAAAAACCAGGGTGTTGAATTTCTAACACAAGCGCGGAATAGAAAAAAAAAAAACCCTTGGTGTTAATTTCACGTCCGTTCAACACCAACAGAGTGTCGAAATATTTAATTACAGGTTGATGTTCGGAGTCTTGGTGTTATGGTGAGGAACTTGCGCATGCGCATAAGTTAGTGGATTCGAGCAAAATCATTGGACGACAGTTGTCATAAATTATGATATGACGTCCTATCGTGCATGCGCACGCGCGAGCTAGCTGTCAAGAATCTCTTCGGGATATCGTGGTTATGGAATTTTTTGTCAAGGTCTGAATATCCTATTTCATCAGCGCAAACATGCCGTTAAGTGTGAACATTTGTTCTGCAGACAGAAAAGTTAGAAAATTGTTACAATTAAATCCAACAGACATCGCAGGATACTTTGAATTGAGTGTTAAATCATTGGTATTGATTTTAACTAAAAAATCAGGATTAAATTCTACACACCACTGGTGTTGAAAGAAATGGTGTTGGATTTTTGAACACCAAAACTAGAATTGAACTTTAACACCAAGTTGAAATAATGGTGTTAGAATTTAACACTAAAGGCGGAATTACTTCAACACCAAGAGTGGAAATGAATTGTTTAATTCCAAACCCTGGTGTTAAATAACACCAGCTGGTGTTTTCCGATATAGATACCGGGATGGTGTTAAAATTAACACCCATGGTGTTAAATTTAACACCCTTGTTTTTGCAGTGTACGAGACCATTCTTAAAATCAATGTTACCTCTTATAAAACTGAAGAATTTATTATTTATAACCATATTGTGATAATTTATGCAAAAATAGCATATTCTTCAAATCAGAATATAGAGTTAGTACTCTACCCTTTTAAACTTTGTTCAAATAAAAACTGCCTACATTAAGACAGAATTTTTAATGAAGTCTCATGTTATTTGGTCCAAAGGTTTTACATTCCTTACGGAATGATGTAGACTTAACAAATTTTGTATGAGCCTGAAGCAAGCGAGGTGTCAATTCCATTGCGCCAATCGTTCACTATATAAAATAGTTAGACATTTCTTTTTTATGTTATCTAAAAAGTAATCGGATTGAGCAAAACACATACTGGCTACGGTACAACAACAGCTACAAATACAAATTTGAAATGACGTTTTTTATTCTGACTATACCATAATCAATAATGAAGAACTTTCGGATGTTAACGAACGCTGAAGACCATTAGTTGAGAACCCATCCCAAATCTACACGATTGAATTGTGTACTCTTCATTCAAGTATTATTGTAGTATATGTGAAAAGCGCTTAGAGACATTTGTATTAAGCGCTATAAAAAAATTAAATAGTATTATTATCATTATTATTATTATTATTGTTGCAAAGTGATTTGGGAATGGAGTATAGTGGGTATATATTTCCAAAATGCTTACATTTTTACAAATTTTATGAACGGTAGCGGAGCTACATGGGGCATATGTAGGGAGGCACTTGCCCCCTCTCCCACATCGAATAATGAAAAGAAATAGGAGAAAAAGTGAAAAACATAGAGAGAAGAAAGAGAGGGGAAAAAGATCATAAGAGCCCCTTCTGCAGCTTTCCCCTTAGGCCTCGTTAATGTTTGACCCCTGGTCTTCAGATCCCCACCCCCCCCCCCCCCCCCAACCCCTTGATGGCAATGACCCCGCAATGACTGGACTCAAGCTTCGCCACTGTTTATGATGGAAAAAAGGAAGAAAACAAAAATACATCCAGGAATGTACGTACCTTCTGCACGAACTGGAGTATCTCCTATTTTTTCTAAATTATCTTTGTCGACGTTTGTTAGAGAGGAGGTCCGTCCCGAGGATGGAAAATTTGGTTGAGGAGGAAAATTCGGACGTGGCGGAAAGTTCGGACGTGGTGGAAAGTTCGGACGAGCAGGATAATTCGGACGGGGTGGGAAAAATGGAACTGGATCCGTTGTCGTCGTCGTCGTCGCAGAAGTATTAGATGTCATCGTTGTTTGATCCCGTCGGGGGTTGCTTAATTGCGGTGTTCTTTGTGAAGTGGATGTGATATTTTCTGGGATGTTTTCTTGTTGTGCATTATGTCCACAGGATTGACTGGATGAGCAAAATGTGTTGTTTTCATGTAAAACAGACACTAGTGACGTTGAAGTCTTGGTTTGGTTGTCATTATCGTCATCTCCATTCATCTGTCTACTGTAATCTGTTAATTTAAAACAAGTTGAAGATAAGCGCCAAAAATATTGTCAATTCACGGTTTTCGATATTTCTTTTTCAATGTTACGACATTTTGTCAACCCTTGTCGACATACTTAAAATGTTGACTACTGTTTTGCCTGACAGAAATAATACACTTTTTAAAGTCACCCCCACCAGGCGAAATTTAATTTATACACGTATGTCCCTCCCTATCTTATTATACTGAAACCCTTCATTTCAATTCAATTTTAAAAAAATAGTTTTTATTATAGCACAAACATGGTTCATACAATATCCAGGTTTACACGTTAGGCATGATAGATAACACTTTTCATGATATACATGTCAAAAACTAGCAATATAAACCATAAAAAGTTTTCAGAAATACAACAAAAACATACGAAAGACCATTAGTGCCACGAAGAAAAAAAAACACACTTTCTACTAATCTGTTTAAACAGATTACGATATTTCTTCTAATCTGTTTAAACAGATTATAATCTGTTTAAACAGATTACGGTATTTCTACTAATCTGTTTAAACAGATTACGGTATTTCTACTAATCTGTTTAAACAGATTACGATATTTCTTCTAATCTGTTTAAACAGATTATAATCTGTTTAAACAGATTACGGTATTTCTACTAATCTGTTTAAACAGATTACGGTATTTCTACTAATCTGTTTAAACAGATTACAGTACTTCAACTAATCTGTTTAAACAGATTATAATCTGTTTAAACAGATTACGGTATTTCTACTAATCTGTTATAACAGATTACGATATTTCTTCTAATCTGTTTAAACAGATTATAATCTGTTTAAACAGATTACGGTATTTCCACTAATCTGTTATAACAGATTACGATATTTCTTCTAATCTGTTTAAACAGATTATAATCTGTTTAAACAGATTACGGTATTTCCACTAATCTGTTATAACAGATTACGATATTTCTTCTAATCTGTTTAAACAGATTACATTACTTCAACTAATCTGTTTAAACAGATTACGGATCCTACTTTTGTCACTTCCCCTGGCCTGCGCTGCGCGTTTTAGTGGCTGTGATGACGTCACCCGCACGCGAATTTTTTTTCCGTACTCGAGAGGGCAAATACCCCATGTGCGCATGCGCGTGGACTTGTGATTTCTCTGCTACTTCCCATACGAAATGTACATGTATTCGCATGTACTGTGCACGATTCGCGTTCTACGAGTAAACGATGGCATAGTAGTCTTCAAACACAGACTCTGATTTGCCAGTTTGACAAAACAATTACGCATATATCGTGCGTAGCAATAGTACTAGTATTCAAGTCTGTGTAGTTGTATGATTCAGACCCAGTAGTGCATATGGAAATACATTGCAACTTGTATAGAATGGTATAGTAGTCTGCAAGCACAGACGCTAATCTGACAGTTTGACAACATACTAGTAGTGTGCTGAGAAGTACTTTATTCAAGTCGCCAACTTGTATAGAATGGTATAGTAGTCTGCAAGCACAGACGCTAATCTGACAGTTTGACAACATACTAGTAGTGTGCTGAGAAGTACTTTATTCAAGTCTGCGTAGATGTATGATTCAGACCCTACTGGTGCGTGCGTTAGAAATGCATCTCAATGTGTAGAGTGTAGTATAGTAGTCTGCAAGGACATAATAATATATTGTGTATTGATGAGTAGTGATTTTATGCAAGTTTGTGTAGTTTAATGATTCCAGACCCCATGGTAGGCCTATGTATTGTGCCACTGCTCTCTCACACTCTTTCTCTCTCTCTCTCTCTCTCTCTCCATATCTCTCTCTCTTTCTCTCTCTCTCTCTCTCTCTCTCTAGCCCTCCCTCCAGTATGCTCGCACTCTCTGTATTACTTTTATTTATAATCATGGTCTGCTGAGAGCCAGAAGGATGTTAACTCTTAACACAACGAATGCCCTTCTGGCTCTGAACAAACCCACACACCATGAGGTCATTTATTGGCCTTCTCAAAACCGTCATTCTGTAATAATATTTCTAACTTTGGTCTAATAACTCCTTTGTCAGTATAATCCATGGTCAAATTAATAATAAAATCGTGATAGAACAAACACACATGATGAAATAAATGATTCAATCATCTTGATTGTGGGCACGAACGGAAAGACAAAGCAAGACAAATATTCAGTTGTAAAATTGATTCGACACATTCCGCACTTAGGCCTAGCCTATAATGTTTTCTTCTTCAGAAATCAATAAAATTGAATCTGGTGTAGCACTATAGGCCCAAAATATTGATGCTCAACGGAGTTATTCATTTTATCCTTTTTTCCCGTCTAGATCTAGGCCTACTCCTATATCGAAAAAGAATTCGACTCAGAATGCCCTGCTCTTTATTATTACAATTATTTGTTTAATATAGGGCCTAGGCCTAAGTTGTCATTATTTTTATCATGATTTGTGACCAGACTCAGAATTTCACGTGCCGGATATTTGCCGTTAGATGTGTGCATGCATTTTGACGCCAATGGAAAACAAATTTGTATCTAAACAGTTAGATGACCCCCTATTTTATTACCCGATCGAGAGCTATTTTGTACATAGTTATAAATAAAAGTAATACAGAGAGTGCGAGCATACTGGAGGGAGAGCTAGAGAGAGAGAAAGAGAGAGAGAGAGAGAGAGAGTGAGAGAGCAGTGGCACAACACAGAAAACTACGAAAACTTGAATAAAAGCACTACTCAATACACAATAGGCCTATATTATTCTGTCAAACTGTCAAAGGAGAGTCTGTGCTTGCATACTACTATGCCACTCTATAAGTTGAGGTGCATTTCCAATACACGCACCAGTAGGGTCTGAATCATAAAACTACTCAGACTTGAATAACACTATTTTGTCAAACTGTCAGATTAGCGTCTGTGCTTGCAGACTACTATGCCACTCTGCAAGTTGAGATGCCTTTCCAATACACGCACCAGTAGGGTCTGAATCATAAAACTACACATATTTGAATATAAAGCACTACTCAAGACACTATGTTGTCAAACTGTCCGATTAGCGTCTGTGCTTGCAGACTACTATACCATGCTATTCAATTTGGGATGCATTTCTGTAAGCACTAAAATGTCTGAATCATACAACTACTCAGACTTGAATACTAGTACTATTGCTACGCACGATATATGCGTAATTGTTTTGTCAAACTGGCAAATCAGAGTCTGTGTTTGAAGACTACTATGCCATCGTTTACTCGTAGAACGCGAATCGTGCACAGTACATGCGAATACATGTACATTTCGTATGGGAAGTAGCAGAGAAATCACAAGTCCACGCGCATGCGCACATGGGGTATTTGCCCTCTCGAGTACGGAAAAAAAATTCGCGTGCGGGTGACGTCATCACAGCCCACTAAAACGCGCAGCGCAGGCCAGGGGAAGTGACAAAAGTAGGATCCGTAATCTGTTTAAACAGATTAGTTGAAGTAATGTAATCTGTTTAAACAGATTAGAAGAAATATCGTAATCTGTTATAACAGATTAGTGGAAATACCGTAATCTGTTTAAACAGATTATAATCTGTTTAAACAGATTAGAAGAAATATCGTAATCTGTTATAACAGATTAGTGGAAATACCGTAATCTGTTTAAACAGATTATAATCTGTTTAAACAGATTAGAAGAAATATCGTAATCTGTTATAACAGATTAGTAGAAATACCGTAATCTGTTTAAACAGATTATAATCTGTTTAAACAGATTAGTTGAAGTACTGTAATCTGTTTAAACAGATTAGTAGAAATACCGTAATCTGTTTAAACAGATTAGTAGAAATACCGTAATCTGTTTAAACAGATTATAATCTGTTTAAACAGATTAGAAGAAATATCGTAATCTGTTTAAACAGATTAGTAGAAATACCGTAATCTGTTTAAACAGATTAGTAGAAATACCGTAATCTGTTTAAACAGATTATAATCTGTTTAAACAGATTAGAAGAAATATCGTAATCTGTTTAAACAGATTAGTAGAAAGTGTGTTTTTTTTTCTTCGTGGCACTAATGGTCTTTCGTAAAAACATGACCTGTTATGTCATAAAAGTCAACGCAAGCATGGCAAAAAGATTAAAATAGATATATTTTAAACAGCCGACTTGGGGAGGGGGATACAAGCACTCGGTATACCTGCAATAAGGATACAACTTTCTTTTCTTTTTTAAACAAGTTTTTCAACTTTTTTTGAGTATATGAAACAAAAATGACAGTGGGCTATTTTTAAACCTTTTTGTTTTTAATTGAAATTGCTGATAAGTGAGAATACGGCAAAAGAAATATTAGTGTGTTTTTCTGAGGTAACCAGGTCTGACAAATAGAGTGATTTGAAAGGGATTTTGCGAATTTTCTACAAAGTGCTAGTCTCCTCTCCTCAAGAGTTGGTAAATTGCATACTTGACATGCATTAGAATAGGTAATGTAACTACGCCCTAAAATAATCTTACATACTCTACGTTGTATTTTTTCAAGATTATTATTTTGTTCTACTGTAAGACTTCTAAGGAACGCTGGAGCACAATATTCTAAAATTGGTCGTATGTAACCTGCGTATACTGTCACTAAATCCTTCAAAGGTAAATTGAATTTCTCAAGTTTTCTCAACATGTACATTTTTTATTGCCCTTTTTGACTAAGTCATTTGAACGTAAATTCCATTTTAAATCAGCTTGTATAATGACTCCAAGGATTTTGATAGTTAGTACATTGCACTATATGTTTGTGTGTAGTGCTTTCTACCCCCGCCCCGAAATATTGGTCGGCACTTTTTCGGGAGGCAAAATGATTTTTAACAAATGTTGTACTCTCTACCCCCCCCCCCGGCTCCCCCTCCCCCTCTTGGAAAATCCTAGATCCGCCACTGGGTCAACCCCCCCCCCCCCCCGCCCCTTAGCAAAAAGCTAGATCCGCCCCACTTGCATTTAGTAGGGCTCTTCCTGTTATATAATTGCTTCATTGCGCTTCCTGTTAATTTCCAACTTTGTTTATAATGTTGTGACCAAATATCTTACTTCACATTAAATAATAATAATTCCGCTTTTATATAGCGCTTAATTCAACCTGAAATTTAACTTGGTTTTAATAAAAACAGAAAAATGAGAGAACCAAAATAGTGAACGTTTGGCAATATCCGATTAAAAAAAGGAAAGTTAGGGATTTCGAAGTTGTCATCAGTGAAACACAAATTGGCAACAACGTAAAGTAACTTGCGAGCTCTTTCATAATTTCATAAACTTTCTCAGTTATTGATGAAAAAATACATTTCTTTCATACAGAGGTTGTATAAAATCGTATTTGCAATCATTGTTAATTTAGAGTGTGTGTACGATTCAATTTTTATAAGGGAAAATGAAGGTTTTTGGGGGAAGGCAGCTCGCCAATTTGTGTTTGATTGATCTCGCCTTCAAATATACATAACTTTCTTATTTTCAACCGGTTATTCTCAAACTGTCACCGACCTGTTTTTCTCATTTTCAGCTGCTAATAAATCCAATTTAATATCGGGGTGGACTTAATCTTTAAATCATCGCCCGATGAGACATGTTATAATAGAAGATCGTAGTATAAATTTAAATAAGTGCCTTACTAAAAGACTTAACACAGTTTCTTGATGAATTAATGAATAAATAAGAAATGTATAATCATACCTGCTAATCGGTTTACCGTACACCACATCAATGACGTATATTGGCTTATACCCTACCAACGTCCAATAGTTGTTTTCTTTTTAACCTTTCAAAACATATCAGAATACCATCAACAATGGACTCATTTAGACGGCAACCACAAATTGGTAGGTTTATACATTTCACACACTTCGGCACGTGAAGACTTTTAACGCTAATTCTTATTCCATTTATTTATTTTTTTACTTCTTGTCAACTTTGACTGTGGGTTTTTTGTCGCCAATCGTGTAATGCAAAATCGTACCTCTTTTCAAAATGTTCTAGCGATAACCATACATTATTTGTCTACATTACACTTTCCTATACTTAACGATAAATGTTCAATACTGTTTGATTTATTCAGAAAGTCAAAAAGTACTTACTGAAGGAAGGCAAGAATTTAGAAGCACATTTGATGAATCTCTGATTGTCCTCTAGTTCCTCCATATCAATACTTTGAAGTGTGACGAGGAGATTGGTTGTTGTCTCAAGATGGCGCTGTAAGTTTTGTTTCAGTTCTGATATTCGATTGGCGAAGACAATGTTTACATTATTTGAGCGCTGCAGTGGTAGTGAAGGAAAACCTTGAGTTTGATCACTACTCGTAGATGACGTTGAAATATAAGGACCGTCTTCATTTTCTGAGTTTCTCCTCTGAAACATCAAGTTCATGAAAAAGTAGATTTAGGCGTTATCTTTGTAAACTATTTTTAGTCTTTTGGGGGCATAAATAAAATGCCCGCTCTGTAATGTGAGTTGTTAAAAATACTGAATTACTTTATAATGTTTTCCCGTATTTCCCCTAGATGTATTTAGGGCAAACTGGGCAAAATGGAAGGCAAATTTAAATAGCATGCCGAAAAAGCAAAAGTATATATGTCACTGAAAACATCTAGCTCATAATACGCTACCAACCCATTTATAAGTCTCAACATGCTCATCGTTGAAGGCCTTATTTTCCATCATACATTCAAACCATATTGAGGAATACTCTATTTTTCGTAACTGAATTTCATAGAAATCTATTTTCTGCCCCCATCTATCTTCACCCAATATCATGAAAAATATCTTAAAGGGGAAGTCTATCCTGATAATAAGTTGGTATTAATACAAGCAGAAACACAAGATAAACAAATTGGTAAAAGTTTGAGCAATATCCGATAAAAAATAAGAAAGTTATTAATGTTTTAAGTTGTCATCAGTGAAGCACAAACAGACAGCTCTTTGACGTAACTTGCGAAGTCCTCATCAATTTGCTTCTAACCGAAAATGTCATAAACTTTCATTTTCTTAGATATTTATGATGGAAGATATTTGTTTCTTAAAGGAGTTGTATAAAAACATATTGGCAATCATTTATTTATGTAAGATCGGAAATTTTCTAAAGTGCAAAAAAAAAGAAATTTCTTACTTTTACGTCACAAGATACGTCACTGAGTTGCCAATTAGTGTGTGATTGATCTCAAGTACACAAATTCATAATTTTCTTATTTTTAATCAGATTTTGCTCAAACGTTCATTAACTTGTCACTCTAATTTGTCTGCCTCTATTTAAACCAACTTTATAGCAGGGTGGATTTCCTCTTATAAAATGTACCTGTTTTTGTGTAGGTGAATATTGGACGTCGGACCCTGGAGATGACGAATCTTGAGTATCGGATGCATAACTTGCTTTCACCAAGCTGTACGGTCCTATTGCAGATAACAAGGGTTAAATATATCATTAAATATATATATTTGAAGAAAACAAAGGTAATGTGTTGAGGTGAAAGCTTGTTATATGAGTGCAGGATTTGGCATCCGTGTACAATTCTGAAGTACTGTTATGTTTCAATATTTCCATGGTTATTTTCTTGTGACCTTATGATTTCACAATGCAATCAATTAAAATTAGTTGGGTGTCATCTATACCGGCGACAGGCAGGCAGTGATGTTAATCATGATAAAATACGTACAGTACATGTAAAACACAGTTTTATAGCGTGTGCTTAAATAATGATGATAACTTTGTTAGGCCTAAACCATCCAAATTGTTAATGTGTAAGTAAGTGTGTGCGTTCGAGTGTGAGTGATTAGTAGGTGTGTAAGCGCTTCTTCCCTTCTAGTGTGGTACGGTATGTCACTGAAACAGCTCCCGTAGGACTTTTGTGCCAATTTTTTTTTTTTTTTTTTTCATTTTTGGATTCATTGGGGTCCAAGCTATCAGAAATTGATAGGGGTTCAAATTTTCCTGAAGACACCAAATTTCCCTATTGCGCTTTATATAAGCCATTTTGGCGCCCAATATGGATCCCACAGGAAGTGAAGGAGGGGTCAGAAAATTTGAACCCCATCATTTTTGGCCAATTGGAATCCTTTTGAAGCCAAAACAGCAAACAAATCAATTTTGGCAAAAAAATTATACGGGATTACATACCATACCGCACTATTCATCCTTCACTCTTTACTGAAAATAATGATCTATATTATGTTTACCTTTGTTATATTTCATGTTTTACTGTTTGAGTGGAAATAATTTTGAATTGAATTGAATACATTAGGCCTATGCCTATTTTATGAGATATTGTTCCCCGAAAGACTGATGTCTTTTGCCCGGAGAATTTGATTTCATGAGTTTAAATAACCTTAGCAATGACACGAATGAATTTCTGACCTATATCCAGTATCAAACGAGTTCATCTACGGAATTAATTTATTATTCGTTACGTACATCAATGATGTAAACTCGTTAAGTTAACTAGGGGCATTTATTGGAATAACTTTTTGTTTGGCAGTAGAAAATAGAATTTCACACATTATTGTCATCTTTTTTCTTCATAGAGTCAGTCTGAAATAGAACAAAAAACCGACCGTGCCATGTAATATAAATTATAGACTGACGAATCCAGTCATTATATTTTCTTTTACACGGTTTACAGTATTTCCTTTTCTTACTCGATCGCGTAACAACTAAACATACCAAGTATTTTTCTATTCCTATGGAATTGTTTTATTTGCTACTGTTTAATGATAATCGATTTTTTTTTTTTTTTTTTGTAATTTGATATGCAATGGTTTATCCAAGATTCCTGTCTATTCTATATAAATTTTGAATTTGTATGTTACATATTCCGAACCTTTGTACGGAATGAAAATTTTGATATCAATATTTTGAATGACTATTGAAAGAGAGACAGATATAATCCTTCATTTTTATGTTGACTTATTTTCTAACTGGAATATGCCTATTTAGTATTTGGATTTGCCACATGAGTCATTCGTCGTCGGTAAAAAATTTTCTTTAATATTAGTATTTACAAAATCAAATTTCAAGGAGATGTCTATAACTTGCAAAACATCAATTCAATTGAATTCATTGCATTCCAAAACATTTCATTATAAGATTTTCAATTTTGTATAATCTACTAATATTTATATCCCCGTTCTCAAATGAATTATGTATATTTTGATCATTATTCTTGAAATTAAGCATATTTTCTTCATCACATGTAATGGCTATCTCTGATTAGTTTCATCCAATGGTTACAAAACAACTTGCAACATAAGCAAACTACGTTGTGTTTTTAGTACGTACAAAAAAAAACCTACCGTTCAAAACTGTTTGGCTTACGACAATCAAAATGTGTAGTTTTTTGTGTGAAAGTGACCATTTTCTAATTGTTTCAGTTGATACATAATAATTGATCAGCATTATTATTTAAAGATACATTAAACAAGAACTATACACATGGGTAATAAGATTTCTTATGGACGACTTCTTCCTATGTGGGTCAGTTTTTGTACAAAATGTCCCTAATGGCAACAACATTTTGTGGTACAATACTTTACTCGATATGATACATTTTTAACGGTCTTGAATTTTAAAAGTGTGCTATCGAACCATCACATTTAACTCTTAACAACTAATGAAGACATTTTAATTAAACGCTATAAAGGGTGAATAGTGTTTTAAATGTGACCTATCTGGTTTGTATTCTAAGCCAAATGGTAATGCTATTGAACAATTTTAAGCGTCCTAAATAAACCTCATTTTCCTTCGTTGTATAAAATAAAAGTGTTGTAACTATCTTGGATAGAACTTATACTTATATTGTATAAGCAAGCGTCCAATAAATTAAGAAAAGGAGTTACAGAGCTCCTACATCGAATAGAAATATTTAAATAGAAGACTAAGTAGACTCACCGGCAAGAGCTAGAATAAGTAACATATGAACCAAAGGATAACCATTTGAAGGCTGCATGATTACACTTTCTTGCATGGGAATGAAGAAACACAAACAACTATGGAAAGAATGAACATCTATGAAGAACATATAGCACATGTAGACCGCGACGCCATAATTATAAGAGATAGAAGAAAAGTTTGAACAATCCCCGTGCTAGTAGCCCTTGAGCTCAAGACGAATATATGCCATGCAGATGAAAGAAGCAGCAATTGTGAGAGAATGGCCACTGTTCATCTTTTATATTTCATTTCTAGTCATGTGCGGGGGAAGATAAGAGATATATTTCTCTCCCTTTCACTACAAGAGGCATTCATTGCTTTCTCTCTCTCAATCTCACTTTGCAACGACAGGTAATTATACAAACTGGACGTGGGCGAGCTAAAGGAGTTGCTCAAAGCGAACAACGTGTAAGGCAATCAAGATAATATATCGACAAAGTAGTTTAATTCGTTCCCGTTCTGCTATGAAATGTGTTGGTTTTTTCTTTCGTCGTATTAAAAGATTTTTAATCTGTGACACTTGAATAATCATTTGGAACAAAATCATATTTACACTGGGGAGTGATCTATACAGTGTTACAACCGTAATTTTGTAAATAATATTTGATGACGAAATATTATCCAAAATAAATCTTAGAAAAAGTTTGAAAATTGCTGTTTTAAATCAACGGTCCAAACACACAATGCGGACGCACAACGCTTGGGTATACATACACACGCTAATTAGACATGCTTCCGTATAACTGCCTTGATGGGGACCAATGTTTTCTTCGGTCAAAATGAAGGACATTTAAAAAGGAATGAAACGTGTGAGCATTAAATAGTTAATTGTAAATGTAATAATAAACAAATGGGAATCAAGAAACGTCAATGGTTGTCAATTTTGTAAACGAATAACATGTTATAACAATTCTCTTTTGTAGAAATGCATTAGCATGACCTACATGATCGATGTCTCAGTACTAAAAATTGACTTTATTTCCATTAACGCTTCGTTGCGACTTCTGAAAGTACTTAATGATCTTATGTATTTCATTGAAGATTTCAGTCGTGGGCATAATTCAAAGAAAAAAATGAAAGATGAGGCACTTAAGCATGTTAAGGGCATCTTACATGCCTCGCTAAGCTGGATGAATAGTGCTAGTAAGTAGTATTGCTTTAAATGTGCTGGTGTATGGATTAATTGCCTCCGCAGGCTTACCTTGCGCAAGTAACAACTCAGTCAGATTAATGACACATCGTATGCAGCAGGCATTAAGCAACGATACATTGCGACCAAGATCATTAAGGTCTTAAGTTTGGTTCCGCAAACCAATCCTGCTAAAGCAAGGCGACAACAATATTCATTCAATTCAAATAAACATTTATTTTCTTCCATTCAATTTGACAACATATTGTTGACATCTGTTCAAACAATACAATTTATAAGTAGGAACATAAATATAATTAAAGAACTTGTATTACAAGGAAGAAGGCGCGAAACCCGATAAGCAAAAGCTTGTAATGGGTACGCCCGAATACACAAATACATTATAACGGGAAGAAAGGAAGAAAGGAAGAAACTTTATACCACGTATAGTTGATTAGTTGTTGTTTTCTTTAAGTCTTCAACTTTGACAATGATAATGACTATATTGAGGAAACTTTGTGAACTGCATCTAGATTAACAGTTCGCTCCACTTCTTAAGAAAAGCCAAACAAATCTCCTAAATATTAATCAAATAAAAAGCATGAACTACTTAAGAATCCATTGAAATTTGGCTTGTGTTGTCTCCATTAAAAAGGCTGGGTGATTGTCCACTGCGTCTACATATTGTTTTTTATTTCATGATTGATTAAATATTGTTAGATATTCCGTTTGAACGAAGAGCATTATGCTATTTCTAAATGTTGTATCGGACTTTTACTTTACTTTCTTTAAAGGATATTTGAATATTTGGAATCTTAGTTTAGCTTTCTTTTGTGAAATAGATTTGGTACGAAACATTGAAGTACTTTATTGTCGAAGTTGAATTCATGAATAAAAGAGGAGCGCAATAAATAAACAAATAACGACGGATCTCAATCTGCAAAGCGTTTGATAGCTTTAATAATTACGAACTTCTGGGCGTAGAAACTATGTAAACAATCGTATAGAGTACAATGGAAATACTCATAACTCTAAACGATCTCAGATAAGAATTATTAAGTATGGTGTCTCCCTATCCTTTTAAAGATGACAACAGTTCCTCTTTTCCCTCTTCAAGTGCTGAAAAGTTCACGTTGTATGCCAGCCCCCTCTCTCGATCCGAATCTTGACCCGTATACAACTGATAGATTTCCAACTATCAAAACATACATGAATAAGCTTTTCAACAGGATGTTTTGAATCAGTTGATTATCATGACATGAAATTGAACATGAAGATATATGACATGATATCTTGATAAACACTTTTACACTAAAGTCGTGACAGCAAAGATGGGTGAAAGTTTGTTCCCTCTTGAGAACGAATTCTAAATCCATCACAAATAGATCAATACAGACATTCACATTGAAGGAATTAGCAATATGCATCTTTACTTTTAATTCGCAATGAGGTTTAAAAGTTTTTCTTTGTTGGGGATTTTCAACCTTTCTACCCTTCCTTCGCAGGTGTTTAAATTTTCATCTCCAAATAAGTCTGTTTATTGTGAGCACTACCTCCCTTCCCCGTTTAGAAATGTCATGCCTGCTCCTCTCCAAACACATTAGCATAACATGTTGTTCGATATTTCAAACGGATCAAACTTAATTTTCTGGAATAGACATGTAAAACATGTTCTGATTTTTATTTATAGCGCCTTTTCAATTAGAAGTAATTGATCCTAGTACTAGACAGTGTATTATTACCCCGGTCATTGGATTCAATAACGCTTCCGCACTTGCAATATCCACTCTCACCGCCAGCAGGGACAATCCAAGGGCTAGGACGAGTGTTTTTTCCGTAATACTACCCTACTTTAGTGGTCTCTTCCTTATCAAAGATTCGACAGTGGGTTGGAATTCGATTTCGTAATGACTAGTGATTATTTAATGAATTTCATTTGCCGTTTGAACTATCAAATCACAATAGGCTATTGGGCATCGCACATGAAACAGCTATGAGGGCTTTCTTAATCTGTGTACAAAAAGTTAAAGTTAAATTAAATACGAAACAAAATGAGAATCATGCATTATGGACTATTTGTATCATCTAAACATTTGCGAAACACTGGCTGGGCGGGGAGGGGGGAGGGGAGCGAAGGAAAATTGTACAGGGTCTTTGTAATAATGCACACATCATTTTATTCCTGAAAGCAAATTGAGTCAGGAAACGTAGCATGATCAACATTACTGGTTTGGCTGTGGACCTTGATTCTCCTTCACATTGTTAGAAACAATTTAATCATATTCGAAATCGCAAGTCGTGTTATAATGCACCAAAATGTTCTCATTCTTTACAGAAATTTGACGGATGAGACACTTCCCAAATACAAACATACGTGTTCCTCCCTCCCACACGTGACATAATAATGCACCAAAATTTTCTTAGTCTTCAAAGAAACTTGATGGATGAGACACTACCAAATACAAACATACATGTTCCTCCCTCCTACCCGTGATTTTGTTAAGATTAAGATTCAAAATTCCATTGGCGTGGTTCGATGCAGAAATTATCTTCCTTTTTTATAGAGAATTGATGGATATTGGGCGTTGTATTTGATTACAAATGTATTCACATGGGGTGGGTGTGAGAGGGTGGTTTCCTGTTTCATCCCGTAAAAAAAAAGAGATTTAAATATCCCAAGACGATAGTGATAAACGAGATTCTCTAAATGTTGTGCTAAATTCAAATCGTATCAATTGTAATAAAAATCAGCTTTATAACCCCTTGGGGTTAAAATACAATAACATTTACAATCAAAAAGACATTATAAAACAAATTCATAAAAGCCAACATCTACCATGGATCATTCTCCAGAATTCATCGTGAGGAAGGGAAAATGAATGATTAATGAGTAAAGATAGAGGGTACAATGATAGGCGAGTAAAATCAGATTTTTGTGGAGAGGTGACGCATAATTAATAATAAATTAAAGATGATTTTGTTGTTGTTAATGATGATGACGATAACAAATAAAAGTGATAGGAGTAGTAGTAGAAGCAGGACTAGTAGTAGTAGTAATAGTAGTAGTAGTGGTGGTGGTTATAGTTATGAAAATAATAATAACAACACAAATACAAAATAAAGACGATATTATTATATCAACAATAATATGAAAAAAAATTAGTAATGATCATCATCATCATCACCATCATTATCACCATTACCATGTCCATACACATGGTGGCCCGTGTGGAAAATTCCCCCAACTCCACATGGCTAGCCCCCCTGTAGTTAATTAATGCCTGCACAGATTGCGCTATCGAGCAAATTTTAGAGGTAACTTCTTTTATCATTATTTTACACACTCAGAAACCGTATTTAGGCATGTTTTTCCTCACTTTCGATTTTACACAAAGGAAAATATTTTCCTCATGCAGCCGTTTTCTAAACTTAGCTAAATTGCTGATTATATATTTGCCATCGGTGTAGGAGAATAGACCATGTATTGAGCAAGCATATCAATGACAGTTATTGCATCCACGGGAAAATATATTCGTCATTTTTTTGCGTCGTTAAAGATAAACTTGAGTTCTGGTAAAAAAAAAAGAAAATTAATTCTCACAGAATCAAACGAAACTTACCCTGAATGTTCAAGATTACAAATAAATGTCATTTGCCAAACAATTTTGGAATAAAGTGTATACTGGCTAAGTAATGAGCATAGAAAGATAAGGAAATCAAGGTAAGCTAGCCCCAACACCATTTTGTGTAGTCCCATATACATCTTTCTGTGTACAGTGCTTGTTACTTTACCAAATTTATTATGATTTTGATGACTCCAAAACCTTGCAGTGCACACCAATACTTACATGCTACATGATCAACTTTTTCTGATCCATTCTACACCTTTTCTTTCACAATGCAATGGCATTACAGAACTCACCTTTATCTTTAAAGTGGCTTAATAAACACTCGTCAATGACCATTCCAAACTGAATATGTAGGATCCTGAAGGGCTTCTTATTGTCATCTTGACGCAGGCATCTACGGTGCACTACAGTCCTGTTTACCACTCTTGGTGAAATAAATATTGCATTAGTCAAATGATTTACATAACTTGACGTTATTTGATCATAAGCTTTACTTTTTATATATATATATATATATATATATACACTCATTTCCAGGAAATCTATTTAATGATGGTGTAGTTAATGGAAATTTGCGGTAGGAAAGACAGTTGGGTCTTTATCTGTTATTCCTTCTCCTATTTGTAAAAGATATTGTGGAGGGGGCGACTGCCTGTAATTAATCACTGCTATTGTCAATGCAATACCTTATTATGTTATTGTACATATTTTGCCTATAAATGTTGTGAAATACCGGGTTTCACACAAAAGCCCCACAATACTCTTATATTATTATATAAAGCATTCATACAACTCCACACATTTTGTAATCAATAGATGTGTGGGAAAGTATATAAGACTAGCAAGAGTAGCCTAAAAAGCATATTGTATTCACATAAAATGGCATTTCAGGCTATAACATTTAGTGAATGGAGAACTCCTAAATACAGGTCAATTATTTAAAAGGTTGCGAATCTTAAATGTGAATAATTTACATGATTTATCAATATTTACTTTCATGTTTGATCTAGTCAATGACAATTTGCCTCGTATTTTGATAGAGTACTGTGACATTATAGAGCATTGCTATTCCACACGACAAAGACAGTGGACAATTACGTCTTCCAAAATTTTGAACGACACAATGTCAATTTTCATTGTCTTTTGTAGGCAGTGAATTTTGGAATAGATTACCTATTAACGTAAGATTAACAAGCACTAGAAATAGGTTTCGGAATTCTGTTACTAGTCATTTGTTGAACAAATCATGAATGAAACATCAAGTTAAATAGTCTGCTTAAGTACACAAGTTATATTTTAAATTATCAGTGTGATTATTGTAAGGCATTGTCAAGCATTCGTAGTTTTTAAAGTGTCAGTTGTAATAGTAAATTCACATATTTTTGTTTTGTTACGTTTTCTAAACGGATTTGCACCAACATACTTTGTTAAGTTGTTTAAGGGGTTAGGTTCGACTAGCACATGTGCTATTATCTGGCCCCTTTTACCAACCAATAGTTTATCTTCTTGTATATGTAAACACATTGTATGAACTGTATTACTGTATTGCTGTTGATAAATAAAATCAAAATCAATATCAACAGGGAAAATTACTGGAATGAGAGGCAGGGAAAGGCAACGTCTTATATATTTGCAAAGCCTGAACAAATGGGCAACCATTAGTGAATGACCAGCTTTCTAAAAATAGCTGACTATAGACGGATATGGACAGCTGTGACGGCCGATGCCGGTAAAGACATCATTTACGAATTAGAAGTAATGATAAAAAGAAACAAGCGCTTCATGCCAATCAATTACATCTTAATATCTTTTATTCTCTCTCTCGCTACAATATTTTAATTATAATGAAACGAAATTAAAAAGAATTATGACAGTGACAAAAAAAAAAAAATGTTTCGTCAACCTGTAAACAAGGTTACTGTTATGATGTTCAAAACATAACAACGCCAAACCACTATCTAGTTCACAGGGCAATACGGAAGTTTTGGTTCTCTTACTTTTATTTTAGAGATAATGAAAATGTGAGCGTTCTCCGAGGACTGATGATGTATTAATAGCACCATTCATTGATCTCTTCGCCTCGTGTAAGAAAGCAGAAAAGATTATATTCCCATTCAGTTGCATTCATGGATAGATATTGAGTGAGATGTCCTCGGTGCTTATTAAAGGCATCACCTTGACCATGGCTCAAGCAAGGTGCTTTACAAGATGAACAAACTCACGCACGTTCACGTCTTGGTCAAAATGAGGCTATTTATGACTATGTGAAATATAAGATAATGATGGCATGTGTTGGAAGCCGTTTCTTTCGATAAGTGTTCCGGATGTAAGATATCAGTGTAAAGATGGCGCTCTGACGAGTGAAAAGATATAGGCATCTGAACATGCTTATCGGAATTAAACCATGTCCAACATAGTGTGTGCCAAAGGATTGTAGTCTAGTAATAAGATATGGGCCCGCAGAATATATTAAGTCGAGAGAGAGAGAGAGAGAGAGAGGGAGAGAGGAGGAGGGGGAAGGATGGAGATAGGGAGAGATAGGGGGAGGGGGAGACAGATAATAATAATAATAATAATAGAGAACATTTGTATAGCGCATAACAAATTTAAAATTTCTCTATGCGCTTTACAATCATGACAAATTTAAATATATAAACAACATTAATACAACAATAAATAACAAAGTAGATAAGCAAATGACAAAAAATATTTATGGGAAAGTTAACCAATGCATCTATTATTACAACTTAGTAAAACTATTTGACGTTACATATAACAAATTCAACAAACAAACACCCATTATGTCGAATCAACCTCTCAACCAGCAATGGACAAAGCAGCTCTAGGACACCCTCCAAAATAAATAGGTTTTCAGGGCTCTTCCATAACATTCGTGCAGTTTGGATCAACCAAGTTGCCCGACATCTAACAAGACTGATAGCGTCTTTCTAATAACTTCTATGACGGCCCATGAGGCTAGGCAGTCGGTCTCGTGAGCTATCTGTTAAATACATAGAATACCCGTCTTGACCCATCCTTCACTGGCAGTATCAAAATAATGAGGCCTCAAAAAATCGCTTCGTTCACTCACTACATCAGATCATCTAGTAATGTGTTATTACGTACGCTAAAAAACATTTGGAATCACAACAATGCAGAACACAATTGCACCTATCTTTGACAAATCAATCAAGAACAATTTCATTACCCCCACTGCAGAGTTTAGCAATTTTCTTAGTCACTGAAACCTTCGAAGATATAAAATGAATAGTTTGCGTCACCCCATTTTCACATTTATCACAGAAGATACATTTTGCATCACTCTGGTGCTCGTCAATATTCCTAGAGGCGCATTTGTTTCTAAATTTTGCGAGCGAACAGAAAAAAGAAGAAAAAAACATAGATAAATACAAAAAATTATGTATGTGGGCATCTTGCTGCCGAATACGTGAATACAAAATTCCTAATCACTTTGATTCACGAACTTGTGGATATTAGCTAGGGCATCTTGTTGCCCGGAATTTTGTTTAAATGTTGCGAGAGAGTGATTTAAACCAGGGTGGTATAATTGTAATTTCGATATACAAATTTGGTCACCTTGCTGCCCGAATATGAAGATACATTCTGGCACGTCGTTGTCGAATAAATGAATATTCGGGCACCTCCTAATATGATGCCTCAAATCATTCCTTTTCTAAATGTTACGAGCGAGCAGAGCGAGCCAGGAAGAAAGGCACTTTATTATCTTTAAAATCTTAGCTTCCTCGTGAAAAACGGGGTTTTAATATTTTGTTTTTCTTTGAAAGTGACGATATTCCAAAATTAAAATTATTGATATAACTAAATATCCCTCACGACATCCTAGAGTAAATATCATGTTCTGATTACGTAAAGCGCGTCGTTGTCATGTTGACTTCGCACATTTCAATAGGTGACACACAAGGCTACTGCAGTTGCCTTAGGTTGGTATTTCGAAAGTAGTTGTTATTGTATTGAAGGAACTACTGGTATTTTCAAACCTTTATGCTATTCATTATTTAGGAAGGAAATGCTAATGAAATCACATTCTGTTCACTTAAAAATCGGGCCTGATTGGTCCATTAGAATGTATTATAACCAGTGGTCGCGATGTGATTCATACTGACCCAAATGACTTACTCTCAAGTCCTTGATAAGTAGATGTAAGTATATACAACATGTACATTTAGAACAGGGCCGGATCTAGCTTTTTACCAAGGGGGAGGGGGTTGACCCAGTGGCGGATCCAGGATTTTCCAACACTCGCGTCGTTATACTGTTTTATTTTCTTTTCTTCTTTTTTTCCTCCTTTTTTTCACTTGGCCGCCCAAGGAGGGGGGGGGGGTTAAACCGCCGACCCCCCCCCCCCTAGATCCGCCCCTGTACATTTTACGATACGAGTGTGTTTCTTCTTTGTTATTTATTTTTCTGAAGGAGTCGTCATTCATATATTGGTTAGCGAGGGTGTTAGATAGCGATAAAATGAAAACATTATATGCACTTTCACCCACACAATCATATGCGGTGTGTGTGTGTGTGTGTGTGTGTGTGAGAGAGAGAGAGAGAGAGAGAGAGTGAGAGTGTGTGCGTGTTAAGGAGGGGTTCGTTGACATGCAACGAGTATGCGATTGGGCTCGTTGCGATTTGCTTAAATTAAATTATCAGTAAGTTTCATTAATTTATCAGTTCTTTTTAATTTAATTCTCGTATTCGATACATCCAGCGTCCTTGTTTTATCTTATTTGTGTCTCTTCCGCCAAAATATTGATTGTTTGATTGTTTTGTTTCCGAAAATCATCATAAAAAACAATAACACAATATAACAAAATCAAAGACTTATATAACAATAATAGAATGATATAACGGTTGGATAGTCCATTTCAGAGCCATTAACCTAATGGCTCTGTTCTTCCGTGGAGTCCAATATATATATAATGATAGTATAATAAGTAATGATATAACAAAATAGTAAGTCTTAATTAAATTTGTTTTTACTCGTACTAAACTTAACTAAATTAAATTAAATTAAACAAAAAACACTAAAAAAAAAAAACATTAAAGTATATTCAAATGTCCCCTACCATCCCTAATGTAACAAAATACGATCCCACCCTTATCACCCACCCAGCTAACAATTAATTTATTTAGTTTTAAAATATTCTACACATTATCTAATTTAGTCTGTTATTAAATTGATTATGTTTATGGCAAAAGCCAATGGGATTGCGAAATTTAAATATCAAAATAATTGAAGTACTTTTGAACTTGTTTATTAAACAAATTTAGTGTGCCTAACTGACGGAGCTTAAGAGGTAGTTCATTGTATAACACGGATCCACGATATAAGAATGTACGTTTACACTGATTGGTTCTTGGTTTCGGAAGCATTAAATTGTTATTATATCTTAGCCCGTAACATTTTTCGTTAAATACAAATTTATCAGTCATATATTTAGGTGCTAGCTCATGAAATGTTTTAAACAGTAACGAATACATAATTATGTCTCCTACGTCGAGATTTTAGAGTTTCCCAATTTAAGGTATCGTGAATCTGATGAATAGATATGTGTTCACCAGGTTTAACCTGAAGAATAATTCTTCCTGCCCGATTCTGAAGCTTCTGAAGTTGATCAAAAATGATTATTATTTGAAGTTTGCCAAACAGTATCCGCATAGTCAAAGTGAGGCATAATTACAGATGTATAAATTAGTTTCAGATTTGACTCATTAATAACATACCTCAATCTCCTCAAGAAGCCAATCATTTTCCCAATTCTTTTGTTCGATTGCTCTATATGAATATTCCACTTAAGTTCACAATCTACATTTACTCCAAGATATTTGAAACATTTTACTTGATTTAGCTTAGTGGCATTTACCTCTAAATTGAGAATATCACGCTTAGAAAGCATAAACATTGTCCCTAAAAGCATGCATACTGTTTTACTGGAGTTCACAGAGAGTCTACACTGTAAAAAAATAATAATCGAAATAACTCAATAAAATTGAGGAAAAGAATTGCCTTATTTTTATTAAGTAAATATTACCTACGACATCTTAAGTAGAATTTACTTATTTTGCTGAATAAATTTTTACTCAGTTAAATCGAGTTACATTAACGTAAATAATTCAAGTATTGTAATCATTTTAGATAATTAAAAAAAAGCTATGATAGGATTACATATTGCACGATTTGGTACACATCTAATCTAACAAGCAACATCCACTAATCATTCACTACTTCTATTAAAGATTAATCACTAATCACTAACACTACTTCTATTTAAGATTTAACCATATCTACCACCATCACAAACTATTACATACGCTTCAATTCGACACATATTGAAAGGCTCCAAATTTTATATATACTTGATCGTAGCATCTTAAAAGGAAAATTGGTTGACAATTTCCTGAAATATCAAGTTTTGATTTGTTTTGAACTGGGTAACAATTAAAAATTGTCTTGTCTTTGCTTAGCCATGTTAAATGAATTAGTAAATGTTTTAAAGTCCTTAAATTTTCATTCAACCACAAAAAAGAATTGTTTTATTTAAAAAAGAGTTTAATTTGGTCTGAATGAATATTCATAAATTATGTAAATATTTCTATTACCCACTGCATCGGTCCTTACTTTAAAAAAATAAGAATAATCAACATAAATTGTTTGAGTAATACGTATAATTTCTGATTTTGAGTTAAAATTACTAAATTAATACAAGCTGAAATTTCTTAAAGTTCTTATGTATTTGATTTTACTTAAATATTCCACGTATGTCACCTTTTTTGTGCAATGGTATAATTTTTGCAATCTTCCACTGGCAAGGAACTACCCCATCAGTTATCGACTTATTAATAAGGTAAGCTATAATTCTAAAGATTTCTATTGCACAAGTTTTCAATATGTAAGAACTGATCTCATCCAAACCAACCGATTTCTTATTCTTTAGGCTGTATATTTCTTTTAACACATCTGCTTCAGAAACTAAAGAAAGCTCAAATAGTGGGTCTTGTATATCAGTATCCAGACCTGTCTCGTTACACAAATGCGAGACATTAGCACCATTACATGCATGTAAGACATTAGCAACATTGGCAAAATGATTATTAAAACAATTTACAGTTTCAAAAGTATCATGTGACACATGAATAGGTTATTTAGAGCTCTTGTTGGGTAGAAGAGTCGGCCATGTTGGATTTCTGTCTAGAGTTTCAGTTAATTTTCCGATAAAGTATTTCTTTTTAAGTTTTCTATTTTCGAATGTAACTTTATTTTTTAATTGTCTATATTCTTTTTAATATACATCTTTGTTATCATGTTTTGCCATCTGTTTCATTTTGTCACGCTTCTTCATTAGTTCAAAAATCTATTCATTTAATCACGGTGAATGTTTCTTTCTTACTCTTTTAGTTTTGATTGGCATGTACCTATTATTTACACCTAAAAGAGCTCTTGCCATTCATCTACGGCGTCATCTATACTCTTCATGTCTTTAACGTCAGACCAATCAAGCTCATTGATTTCTCTTTTAAAAGCATTCAAATCTACACCTTTTGATTTACGAATTGTGACGAACTTTGGATCAGAACACTTATCATATTGATGAGTGTTCCGGATCAAAAAAGTCATGAGGTGATCACTGAGACTATTATGAATAACACCAAAAGAATTTACATTCTCAGTACAGTTTGTAATAATATGAATTAATATGATCAACAAGTGTTGAAGGTTCCTTAGTAATTCTTGTATATTCTGACTTATTTATTTGTTTCAAACCATAAATAGCAATTAATTGGTTATATCGTTTACATCCACTTGTTTAAGGTTGTTTTTAAATATTAAAATGGATGTCTCCCATAAGAATGATTGGTTTGTTAAATCCCTCAAAAATGTTTACATAATTTCATAATAATTGAGAATATCACATTTGGAGCTTGGAGGTCGATACCATGTAACAAATATCAGAGGTTTATCTTTTTTTTAATCAATCAGTAATGATAAAGCTTCTAAATTTAGGGTGGAATCAAATGTCAATTGATGAAAATTCAAACTATTATGCACATATATAGCTACTCCTCTATATCTTACATATCTATTTGATGCGAAACTTTTTCAAGTTCTGTTTTATATCTTTCAATTCGTCTCCTACAGCTTCGTTCACAGCTTTTTTCACCGCATCTAAAAAATCCTCATGATGTATGTTATCGTTGAAACAGGCATTTACTTGAGGGGTTTGTATGTTATGATATTGATATAACTTGCGAATTCTAGGGAACATCAACCTGGTAGTAGGTTTTTCATGATGACCCAGTTTTAAACTTTTTTTATGTGTTTGTATTTAGTTTTATGTTTGTATGTTTTTGTTTTAAACTGAAGAATGAATAAAGAATTAACTGATACGGAAAAATTATAGAGACCACGTCCGAATATGATACAGGGTTGCCGGAATATTTGCATTTCGATTCTGTGAGGGTGGAAGGGGGGGGGGAGACTACATCCCCCTGAATCCCTGTCTTATATTATTATGGTGTTGGTTTAAACTCGAAACGTAACTATCTGACTAACCCTTACTACTATGTTATGCCCTAGCCCTCCGGGCCGTCGGCTTTCATTCTGGCTACCCTCATTCCACCTTCCTAATTATTGATGTTGTTTATCCATCCCGCAGGCAATCCTACCAACTCGACATTTCTCTTCGAATTCACTTTCGATATTTGCTACAATCTTTTCTCTTCTTTTCCAGTGCTCATACTTTGCAATCTTCCTTGTGCCGCCATTCCTTCCTTGTCTGGTACCATAAGTCTGTAACTCTGTTTCTGACCCACTAATTTTTCCTCCCGTCCTTCCAGCTGACCCTTTGAACTCGCCTTCAAATCCACATTACGAGGGCAGTGATTCTCTTGATGTCTGACGCCTTCAAGGTCCAACTTTAAAATCCATAAAGCGCAATGCTCCAGATTTTTAACTTTATTAGCTGCTTCTTCTTCAAACAGAGACTTACATTTGGGTACTTATTTCCAGACATGTGTCAGCAGTGTCGTTACTATTCGAGCCATTGGTGCTCGAGCGTCTGATTGTTACTGATCAGATCCAAGGTACTTGAGCTTCTCTTTGATCTCGATATCCTTGTCATTGAGTTCCCGACCCGTTGCCTCTGACCTTCGTCAGATGTGTCTTGCTTGAATTTATTTTGAACCAAAATGTCTCCTCTTCTAGTAAATAATGTTTCTTCTAGTTCTCTTTTTTCGATTTGGTTATTAGGGTTGTTTTGTCAACCTATCTACGGTTACAGACTGCCCTTCCTCTTATGATATATCCGCTGCTCTCCGATTCTGTCATCTGCGTATACGGTCCTCATAATTTTCTCTCCACAAAGATTGAAAAACATTGGAGACAAAAAGCATCCTTGTCAAACTCCTTTCTCAAGGAAAAATGTATCCATGTACTACCCTTTTTTCAGCCCCTACCACAGCGGTTGCATTATCATACAAGGCCTTCTTAAGTGCCACAAGATGTTTCGGAATTACAAACCCCTAGACCACAGAGCATCATGCGTCACAGTATAATTTTTCTGCAGCGTATAAATTATGGTGCAGATCTTCCATGTCCCTACAATCAGACGATGAGTGAGACATGTCATCAGACATGAGCCTCCCTGTAGGGGTTTGGGTCCATATCGTCATCTAGGGTTTGATCCACCCAATCCTCCTGGAGCCAGTTCTTCCGCATTATCACATACGGGCTGCTCAGTCCTGAATGATGGCTCAACCGACAGCTTTGACCTTACGTTAGGAGAAATAGAATGTCTAGGAGGATTAAGATGATAAGGTGATTAAGATAACCTCATCCAGTAAGTGATTCCTTCGAGTTTTATCGGATAAAGAAAAGCTACTAGCTATATAACTAAATCCCTTTGCCCCAATTAAGATAAATTTAGTTTTCAAGGGGTTTTCAAAAGATGTCATTTTGAAAATAGGATTTTGTGATTTCCATTGTTTGAATAAATTATTTTTGAAAGTCGCTAGACAAAAAATTGTCTTCCCATATAAATTGGAACGTAACAACTTGGTTGAATAAGATATATTTCGGTCATCTGATCTCGAAGATGGAAATGCTAATTAAATTATAAATGAGATAATACAGTGCATTAACAAATACAAGGAAAGGGAAACTTATTTACATTATACAGTCACTTGGTCCTTTCAACTTAATAGTACGCCTACACTTTCTGAATTAATGTATACATATCTACAGAACTTGCGAAGCATGGATAGTCATTGCTTACAATTATCAGGTCAATATCAACGCGAGTATAGACCTAGGATATTCTTTATAATTCATGTGAGATATCGATGAATCAATTTTACATAATTGTCAATTTCGTCCGATGGGTCATCACTTTATATCAGTATGACACCTCCGACTTCTTTCAGTTGAAGGAGCAAAATATCAAAAGGCGCCGCTTTAATCATGAAAGTGACAATCTTGTTCGATTATTATTGGCACACCCACGCTTCCAATCCCCGCAAAGTTATATTACTGTCAGTCTTTGAAAAAGTAATTGATCACAAAACATCAACAAATTTCACTCAGCTTCGATTAAAATATTTGTTTAAAATATAGGCCTACATATTTTGTTAAGATCAGAAAAGAGTTTGGGGTTGCATTTTACAACACAACTATAAGTAGCCTTTCATTTAATTCTACTTTGCTTTCCATTAGGGCCACTGATATTTTTGGAAATATCTTCTTGCAATCAGGGGCATCGTGAGGGTTCGTGAAAATAGATATAATACCAAACAACGGAAACATCGCGATTAATATTTCCGTCCACTCCGTTCTAAAAACTCCCTTCAAACTCTTTCCCGAAGTCAACTTGAAGGCGATCGATTTCAACATATTTTTCTTTATCCAATAGAAATCATTTTTATCACGTAAGTCGTCATTGTAATGTTCACACTTTTCACTATGTGATGGGAATTTTCGAGAGTCTTTGCTATCGTGTTATGTATTTACATTATCCTGAATGACTTCGCTATTGCTGTTTTTTTTTATTATTCTCCAGTTGTATGGGATCCGAATGGTAATAGCACCTGATACTATAAAGTGGCTAAAGCCTGTCGTCATACATGCAAAATGCAGGCCAAACCACGATGACATTCGCATCCTACCGGATACCTGTACCTGGGTTGGGTGTATGTAATGTAAATAAAAGGCCCCCACGATCAAGGTCATCACTGTCGTCCGATATTGGAACACATAATGTTTGATATTTGAAATAGGATTTTATAACTTTATAGAAATATACTGTCATTACCCCCTTACGGTCCATATCAAACCACAGCACAAAGTTTGAAAGAAAAATACATTGACAAGAGATGATTTATTGTGAGGGGGCTTTATTAAATAGTGCAATTTTTTTGTAAATATCTTTTTGCGTGGTGACTGTCTTATGAATGTTCATAACTAGATCTTTGTTGTCTTAAATACACTTTACTTTAAAAAAATTGAATATCGATATTCTAAAACCAAAATTTTAACAATCACTCAACAATATTCATCGAAACAATGTTACTTTCGACCATTCAGGAACGTCTATAAAGGGTTTAAAAACTATTATTTGCTCTCATTGACGATGATGGTGTCCCATACTTGTATTTGAAACTGGGTCTGTATGAAACAACAGGTTTATGTGAAACATATTAACAATCTGAAAGCCCACAGAAATAAAATTGATTATATTCTTATTATCAAGAGGTGACAAAAAGTATTTGTCATAATGAAAAGCGAACAATTATTCAAATTATTTTCGCTGTTTTTCCCCTGTAACCTGTCTCTCCGGTGGCTTTGCACAGAGAAGAACAATCGCTGAAACTCATTATCATTACATTAAACCACATTAATGTGATGGATACACGCATCAATCTTTATCATTAGTCCAATTAGTAATTATTCTTTGGGCCAACTTTTTTGGAAATATTACATTTTTTATAAGAAATTTCGATTCGATATAAAAATTTCTAAACAGAAATATGGGATCTTATTTTATGATAATAATCTATATTTTTCGTATTTAATTTGGTATCATTATAATCAAAAAGGTTTACTGGCATGCATTTAGAAAAGAAATGGGGAAGTGATTTTGCATAAGGCTATTTTGTGTATTGCATTTTTTTTTTCGGGAGAATACTTGTTTCAAGTATAAACTAGATTCATGTGATAGTTTGTATTATATTCACGTACATGTCTACATTAATATGTACACATATTCCTACGATACTCTTCACAATATAATTTTATTTACATTTGCGAATAAAAGATATGTTTTCAAGTAAGATACACACGATAAGCGACGTGTACTGTACATGTATATATATATTCTAGTATTTTATTATATTATCTTGAAGTTTTGAGCTCCTGCTTGAACATGAAGCAGGTTTGTCTATATTTACTATGATTATTTGAGTCATTTTGAAAACCTCCTTTATCTTAAGATATAACAACCGTTTTAGCGAATATACCAGAATAAAAGCGAGATAGAAAAAAAAGAAACATTACAAATTAAGAACTACTACGTATATAATATTATAAACATTCCTATTTTCGACTTTATGAGCTATACAACAGAGTATATTTTTTCGATGAATTTAAGAGAGGGAATATACAGAGTGTTACAGCCCAAGTGTTCGGGCAACTAGGTCATTAAGAAACTATCAATCAATTCACAAATCCCCACATTAAAAAACTTCTATCAGCCTAACCAAACCGACCCACAGCGTTCTAAAATAATAAAAATGATGATGATAATAATAATAACAATAATGACAATAATAATAAAATAATAATAATAATAAACATAAATATATGACATTTATAAGGCGCTAAATCCACTTGAAATCAAAATATGTGATAATATATTAAGCTATTTAACAGAATGAATGTGATGAATTAAACTGTAGGAACATTACTTCTTCATATTGTAAGTGAGCATCGACTAAATTAGAATACATCATTTTTTAATGCACTATTTGACAGATGCACACTGTTGAATTTGATATAGTTTAACATTTTAATTTTTGCCGAAGATATTTTATTACATAGAGTAACTAATGACGGAGGAATATAAGAAGGACGAGGTGGAGGAGGAGAAGTAGGACATGAACAAGAAAAGAAGAAGAAGAAGAAGAAAATGAAACAGAACAGCAGCAAACAAAACAATAATAATAAGAACAAGAAAAAGAAAAGGGGTAAAGTTGGAAAGAAAACAGAGAGAGAGAGAGAGAGAGTAAAAGAGAGGGATCATCAAAAATGTAAATTTGTAGTGCAAATCGAGTGAATGGGTGAAATGTTACAAACTTAGTTATGTAGAAATACCTATTCATTAACGATCAGCACTACAAGAAAATCTACAAATATATTTGTATCTGAACTGTATCAACCATCATATTTTGTATACACTTAAACAACAGTAAAATCCGTTACGATATTTTTTACAGATGCCATATTGTTAAATATACTTATACTTTTTTAAAAATATAGATAACAGCACGTACCAAATGTAACAAACTTTATTCGATAAGAGGCGAATATAGAATTGGCCGAAATGGGTTTACTTTCAAATTAAATTTTGAGACTCCTTATTTGTTCCATTGCAAACTAAATATGATTGTTCTGTATCCATCAATGTAACCCTTCAAACAAAATATTATTCTTAGCTGAGAACAATTAATTTGAACTCCTTTTATTGAATTTATTCAATCAAATGAACATTGAATTTAATTAAAACGTTAACACCAAATGCAATTAAATGTATAATTTAAACCGACGCTAGGAGTCTTAAATATATTCTAAGTTAATGAAGGAAATCGAATTTTCATTTAAATGAAGCAAATAAACTGTGATCATTACAGGAGAGGGTTGTTTATCTCTTGAGAGAGAATTCTTTACATGATGGGTTTGGCGCCAGAATAAACGGGAGCCTTCTTGGCGACTACGGACTTCAGATGAGGTTGGTTGTAGGTGTACGGGTTTACGTAGGTCTTTACAGGAAGAAAAAAGACAAAGTGATACACGAAAGTGATATATTAATACATGATTATGTTTTCTCCTATGTCAAAACAGAGTAAATTCACTATTGGTGTGCGGTTATTATATAGATACAAATGGAAAATTAGGATTGGGAAAAAATTTCCTCCCGAAAATCGAGAATTTCTTAAAGGCGCAGTTGAAATTTCTTTTTAAATATTAGAAGCACTGCATGCAATGCCTAATTTGTGAGTTCGTATTTTATGAAGAAATATTGGGTGAAGTAGCTTGTTGGATACAATTTCTACGAAAAGATATACACCGCCAAGAGCTGGAGCTATTGACAAAAATTACATGGAGACTCAGTTTGTTTCAGAATCTGTATGATTTGGGTACCCTACAAATGTTGCGAGTAAACAAGTGGCGTATCCATCAGGAGATGAAGCCAGCGGAGCCCCTTCCCCCATTTTGAAAGCCCCTATATATTATGTAGTATACAGTGTATAAAGTCATCAAGGTACATCAGGTCACTGCTCCATTTCTTTATTCAATTTCTTAATCAATAATATTTCTGGATACGCCACTGACAACAACAGGTTTTTTTTTTTTTTTTTTTTTTTTTTTTACCTCAATAGTAAAAGGAATTTCTTTGGTTTGCTATAATTATAGCTTTTATCCAAAATTAATGCATAGAATAGACATTTTACATCGCCATCAGACTGACGGGGTCCATGCATTTGATGGGAAGATTTGAAACAGGGAGGGACCCTTAGCATAACAGACTCGTGTCACCTTCTCATATCCCATACGTTGAGATTCCTAAAAAGATGTAAGTCATCGCACAAAGACAGATTCAGGAATCAAAGATGGGTTTAGTGCGGAAGCAAAACGTTGGAGAGCAAGAATGTACCTTATATTATTCCGACTCTTTGAATGGAGAGGAGTAGAAATACGCCTTTTCAGGAAACATTCATTTTCATTCACCACTTTTTTTTAAGTGGAATCATTCCAATGTGGTGGTTTGAATTACTTTTTTGATAATGGATTCCACGATTATTTATAGCGTGGATTTCCACTCCGAAACAAACTGATCCGCCATGCCTTCTTTACAATTCGCGAGAAAGGCTCCCTCCCTCTTTCAAGATTAGGACTTGGACCGGAGGAGGGGCAGCCAATACTTTCGGATATCTGAATCCGCCCTTGCAATATATGTTTCTTTCTCACCCTGATGGGATAGGCAGACTTCTTGGACACGTGACGCACCATATCGCCAGGAAGATAAGAGTTGATACTCTGCAAAGTCAAAGGAAAGGCAATAAGAAAGAAATTGAGTCATTGTGAATTTAAAAATAATCCGGTTAGAAAATGAAAAGAGGGCTGATAAGGTTTCTGTTCTTAAAAGGTATTCCCATTTAAGTTTTACGGGTTGTCACACTATTTTTCCCCGGTGCTGGGGTTGGGATGTGGGGTCGAACTCCCCTTTTGTGTTAGCAAATTCAATACTTCAACAAAAGTAAGGTACATTATTATTCTCCATTTACTGACCATTTTTTATGAGAAGGTTGCAAACTAGTAGATATTAAATCGCCGTGACAATCGCAACATGCTTGTCAACCTCTCACGGCTATAATAACTTAACATTAATATTGTTGTTGTTATATTACATATATATCATTTGAATAAATTGTTTCCCTATAACTTATGAACCTTATGCTTGTTATAGTTTCTACACTGCCGTCAAATGAATACAGTGCATATTATGCTGTGATGGATCGTTCGTTCGTGTCTAATGAAATAACACCTACCCTCTTGTATACGGGGCTCTTCTTGGCCATATGGTCTGAGCGCTTATCTCCAACGGAGTACTTATTCTGTAGAATGATAAAACACATCGGAAATAAAGTATTATGTGGCTGGTTAAACTCACCCCAGCTTTTTTATTAAAAAACAATAATCCGATTATTCAATGTTAAAACGTGGGATATGAGTGGTTTATACCAAATTGTAAATCGAAGCCTGGACAAAATAGTGATTACGTGATGAAAACCCACAGAGATGATTTTAATGCAAAACTTAAATGATTCAAAATTGCTTCTAAATCAGACTTTATGTAGGACATAGTTTTTTCCATGCACAAAGAATAGAAATACTGTCTGTGAGTTATATTTCTAGGTTATTCTAGAATCTTTAGAAGCTTTAGACCCATATACCTGTAATTAATGAAGCAATAGGTGGAGATGTCATAGTCCAGCGGTCGCTTGTGTACATATGACATTAGTTCAAGCTCTGGCGTGACTTTTAGCAAAACTCCGTACAATAAAGATTCAAAATGGGGGCCTGATAACATGCCGATAAACATTGCGATTTAACATGCTATACGCCCTTACGAGGGACAATAATATTACAATAATATTACTTTTATTATCATTATCATTATTTATTATCATCATTATTATCATCATCACTAGTTGAAGATTACGTACCCTTGTCTGGGTGAAAAGTTGTCGGTTCTTGAGGGATCGTTCTGATAGCTGATACTGGTTCACAAACTCCGCATCGTTTGGCATGTTAGGGAGGCAACACTTAGGGGCTAGCAAAAAAAAAAACATAGGCGAGAAGGAATAACAAATATGTGGCAGATAGTCATGTTTCACCTCTTTAACTTCACAATCTTTAAATTATTTCATTTTACATGGGGCCCCAAGATGTATTTGATTGGCAACTGTGGAGGCAATACGTGCAATAAAAGAAGACGACGGGGAATTATTTAACCCGTTTTAGTTGGCAGATAATAGGGACTTTTAGATTTGCACGAAGACAATGTGGATTGCTACGGTCGACGTCCTTTGAATGCACTGCCTTGAATGGACGTCACACGTATCGGTCCGCGCAAATCTAAAAGTCCCTAATCTCTTTGGACATGATTTCCTTAATAAATCAAATCAAAAATACGTTTCATGAAGTTCAATGAATGCAGTCAGCGGACATGTTATTTAACTCTCCTTCTTTTTTCTATCTAATTTCAATTTTTTTTTTCTTCTCAAGTTCTTTTTTATCATTATCTCATCGGTTTCAGCATCCCCTTTCTTTACCATCATGCTCTTTCTCTTCTTTTGCTCCTCCTTAACCCCATTTCTTCCACTTTTTTTCAATCTTTCTTCTTCCTCCTCTGCAACATTATCTTCTCCTTCTCCGTCTTCGTCTTCTTCATCATCATCTTCTTTAATCACAGATCTTGAATAGTCCTTAACCTTATGTTCTATTATGATTTCTTACTTATTGTTTGGTGTACTTTTTTCTCTTAATAACAAGTATCAATATTATTGCGACACTACATAAATAAAGGATGAGTGAGAAAGGGCGAGGTGATTAACAGTTTGGAGCAAACTACATAGTGGTGGAAATGCTCCCAATTAACACATTTCGGAGATAGAAATGACACCATCAACTTGATTTCTCATTAGTTACATCTGAATAATACTCATATGTAATCATTTTCACTATCAAAATTGTGAATTATCATTTTTTAAGAATTAACTCCTATATACGAAAGGATTTAAACAAAGTTAAGTAATAATTCTATTTGCAGATGTCTGCCTCGCTTCGAACAAAACACGAATTCATCAGTCGAAATCAAACTGTTGTGATATTTCAATTAATAGCTTAAGAATGTTTAGAAAAAAAGAAAATCTGAACCTTAAGTGCACAGGATAAGGATAGATATTAGGGTTAATCATACTTATGCATATCAAAAATGTTCAGCTCAATTATCTTGACAAAATAAATACTATTTGTGATTTGTAAAAGATTTTCAATCTTTACCAATAAAAATAATAAAAGTTTGAATCTTAAAAAGGTAAACAACCTATAATGTAATTCACGTATTGAAAGTACACTGATTAATCTGTCGAAAATATTAAGAGAAATAATGGATGAATACGGATCAATAACACATTTCTAATGAGACTCGATCTATTTTTACCTGATGAACAGTCTCTGCGTTCTCCAGCTTCCCATCCTTTCTCACATGCACACACCTGATGACGATGAACCTTAGAGTAGACTTTCACTTTCCCTAAAATAACAATTTACAATAAAAAAACAATACACCAAATGATAAGTTTATGATATAGTTTAATATGAATACTTTTCATTTATCATATTAAAATATTACTAGATCATTAAAAATGTAAAACACACATTTTCTATAATGAAGTATATTATTGTATCTTATATAAATGCATTTTGTTACTGTGATCAGTACTTTAGACACGACAACCCTGTTACTGCGATTTCGTGTGAATTTGGGTCTCAATTCTGAAATCAGTGGCTACTTTCCCCCAACCTACTTCCTCAAATGACGGAAAGAGGAAATATGAGACAAACTGAATAAAATAAAAGGGGGAGGGGAAAGAGATGAGAAAAGAAGATTATACGAAAACTCTAACTCCCCGTGTATGTGGCTTTGTTAGTTAGCATTTGTTGAGTAACACCGGTGTCCCTCACCCCTCCACCCCCAAACGTCAGTGCCCCCTCGGTGGCTGGACCCACACTATGCATCTGCATGGAATAAGCATGATAATTATTGGTGAAATTAAGAATTGGACGAGGCCATGTAACATATGGGTGGCGGGTACGGATTGACGCCTACAGGACTTGTGCATGTGTCTTACCATGACACTGAGAAACCCTGATGAATGTTATCATCCCAATGCATCTCAAAGGAAACAACATAAATTTCCCTGGAGACCTTCAAGATGATTATTATCATTTTGTTCTAGAGTTTCAGATTCAGACTGGCCACCATAAAAGTAAGTTGTATTACCATGTAGTTGAATGGTGACAAGGGTATTATACCTGTGAGTTCGCCTCCAGGAGGGCAAGGGTTTGGTGGATTGTCATACTGGCTGGAAACCTCAGGGATTGGGTTCTGCCTGTTGGGGATGTCTCCTTCGGCGCCAAGGTGCTGGACGCCCTCTCCGGCGCCACCTGAATATTAAATATTAAAGACAAGGATCATTTTAGCTATGACAGATCTATAAACTAAGATGTAATAGTATCTGTTGGTTTAACGTGATAGATCGCGAGACACATATACATACAGACAGGCAGACAGACAAGAAGATGGAGATGCAGAGAGAGGAGCGAGGGAAGAGAAAAGCAACAGGTGAAGAGACGATGAGAGCAAGGGAGTAAAGGAGAAAGATAGAAAGAAGCAGAGACTTAGAGAACAAGAACAATTATTGATGAGGGAATAACACTCTGGGGAGAGAGAGAGAGAGAAAAAAAAAGAGAGAGTGTGATATAATGAGGGGAAACATATTGAAATAGACATTGAAATAGAGAAAAGAGTTGAATATGTGTCTCCTTTCAATTTGGATTGATACATTATAATCCCTCCATATTTACATGTAAGTCACTTTCTGTCGTTATAATGTATTGAATGCAGGTCGTATTGAAACTTTCTTTCTCTCTCTCATTTTGTCATCTCTCTCTTCTTTCTCTCTTTCTCTCTCGCTTTATCTCTGTCTCTCATGTGCTCAACATATTTTCTCTTTCTCTCTATCTTTATTTCTCTCTCTCTTCTCCCTAAATCAGCGTTGCATAACAACATCCCTAGGATGATTCATCTTATAGTATTAATGACTGCTTTGAGAGAAATAGTTGTTTTATTACGCTCAAGGGAAGGTTAGAATTGTGCTATTCCCCGAGGCTTGCCGAGGGGAATAGCCCAATTCTAACCTTCCCGAGAGCGTATGAAAACAACTATTTCTCGAATATTAAAGCAGTCATTAATACTTTTATATGCCGAAAAAAATAGACTAAAAAATGAAAAATTAAAAATATTTATCAATTTTGTTGAAGACGGGATTCGAACTCTTGCGTACAACAAGAGGTATACCGTAAAACCAACGCTTAGACCACTCGGCTATGGCCCGCCGTTAACGTGCATGGCAGTTTTCTCCAATATATACATTAAAATGGATTGAAACCGGCTTCGCGTGTGATGAATGCTTCGCAAAAGCTCCATATACGGACTCTTCTTTTACTTTTGCAATGCATATTGGCACGAACTTAGATCAAGATCTATCGGCAGATGTTGTTTTTTTGTTTTTGGAAGTTTATTTTCGTCTTCATGTCAACAATGCAAGATAAAATTGTCGGTAAGATCGATCGAGATTCAATTGTATTGAAATTACCGACCAATCCTTCGCACACATACGGCATCCTCCATCGCTCAAACCATTTTTTAACATGTAAACCTATGGGGTAACCATGGAGGCTGACCAACTTTTTTTAATAACCATGGTTATTAAAAATAGTGAAATGTTTTATGCATGGTTACCGAGAATTTTACAGGAACAGTTGAAGTTTATGAATGCAATTCGACCAATCAGATGGCTGGATTTCTTAAGTGAGGTATATAATATGATATACTGACTTTAAACTTTGGTATGCTTTCAAACTGTTAAGATAAGTGTACTATTTTGTAAAGTCAAATGCGATTCTACTGCTAATTTATTCTGAATCGATATGCAATTCAGCTTTCGGGTTGCTATGTATCGATTTTAATAAACCATTTCAATTCAATTCAAGAGAGTGGCAGAGAGAGAGAGAGGAGGAGAGGGAGCGGGAATGGAAAAGAATTTTATGGAAAAAATTATACTAAAAAAGTGAGAAGGAGAAACGCTTCATGTCAAGAGAAGTAGATTATAAACCTTCAATAAAAACGCTTACCTAATCAGAAAGATGTAGTGAATTTAATCAAGAAGAGTGCCTCAGTGACTGATTACAATACTGTCATTGATTTCGGACTTTAGATTGAATTGCTTCTGAAATGCATGTTATAAAACGAAATGCATGTTATTAAAGAGATGTGATAAAAGAAAAGCAAATTTTAGCGAGATCGTGAACCATAACCTATCGGTGTAAATAAAATCATGTGATATTTTTTTTATTCAAAGAAAAAATCAAAAGAACATGAAGAGGATCTTACCTGCGATGAAAGTGAGTGGCGGAATCACAACCTTGGAATTGGTCGCTGTGTTCTCTAGGTCACGTTGTGAAGGGGCGAGAGGAAAGTCATAGTAGTTGCTGTTCATAAGAAGATTCCTCAAGGCGATTCGATCCCTCAGAGACATCCCTGAGTACTCGCTGCTTGCCAATGCTCCGAGGAGCAACATGCTTAGAATCACGTACCACATGGCGATTTGTCTACAAATTAGAATAGGACATTGTGATAATATTTATTTGTAATCGTTTATGGATTGTCTGTTACATGTTTTTATACCCTTTGGCTGAAAGACTTGTTGTAAATACACTGTTGCCTATAAAGTTGGAATGCATTATTTAAAACTTCTTTCCATGAAATGATTGTGAGAATAAGTTTATTCTTGATAAGGTGTATATCTTCACAGAGCTTTAGTTATCAATCTAAAGAGTCATACAGATAGAAAAGTAAAGTTCTAAGAAGATATGAACTTTACCTATCAAGAATAAACCGGTTCTAGGACATTACCCCTTGACCAATCACCCCGGCCAATTTCCAGCGGGACAATACCCCCCCCCCCCAAGGACAATTACCCCCCCCCCGGAAGATTACCACCTCCCCCCCCCCCCCCCACGAGGACAACCACCCCCGAGGACAATCACAAGACCAAGTAACAAAACCGCCCGCCTCCTTTTTGGCCGCTTCGTCCTTTTGTTTACTATTTAGAAGAAGACCAACAACAAAAAGGCTGTGACATACTTTTTGTATAAATAGCTTTTATAGCTGAACAAAGCAAAATTTTTCACTGTTTCTGAATTTTTGAAATTGCTTAGCAAGTGGACTTAAATGATAAAAATCATTTGTTTTGTCATACATTACATCAGTATACTCAAATAGCACAATAGGCTATCTGTGAATAATTAGCATGGCGGCCATCTTGGAAAAAATAGCAAAATAGTAAATATTAAAGCGCTGCCTCCTCCTTTAAAAAAAAAATCCGGACAAAAAACTCGTTACTCTTTTTTTTTTTACTTGGCCTTATCATTATCATCATCATCATCATCAAGTAATGTCGGACGTTAGAGAGAGGGAATGTATACCTGCATGGTCAGATGTTTGGATATTCAAGTTAAAAGGTATAAAAGACAGTTTACTGATTAATTTCAATTTCAAATTTATGTACAATATTTTGACAATACCAAATTACTTGTGGAAAGTAAATGCACTGAGCAATGTTATTATTGTAATCAACCAGGTGATTGTATGTATATGTTCTTTTCTTGTAACGAAATCATAAAGTTTTGGAATGAAGTTGAAAGGAATATAAAGAAATATTTCATGTCTAATTTAATTTTAAACCATGGCATCTATTGTTTGGTATTGATTTTGATTCAAAGAATGAAAAAGATGTTGATGTTGTTATTTTGAATTATGCACTTTTCACTATTTACTAAAGCTTTGTTGAAAAAGAATTTAAAAAGAAAATAACAAAACAGAGAGTTCTTCATATTTGGTTTTACCTATTGAATTATCGTTTACAGATAGAAGAAATAATCGAAACCATGTTTATCTCCCCAAAATGGAGGCAAATGCTAAAAATGTGAAGATGTTTATATTATTATGAGGAAATGAGGAAGAACAGAAATGGTTATTTACCCCCCCCCCCAAAAAAAGGGGGGAGAGAGAATCTATTCGAACAAAATTGCTGCGTTGCAATTGAAGATTTCTTTCATATTAAAATGTGAAAATTGGTATTGTTCCCATCATTATCATTTAATATTTGTATGATCATAAATCAATACTAACGTTAATAACATATAGTAACAGTGGTGACGACGATGATGATCATGATAATAATGATAACAATAATCAAATAATAATGAAAACTAGTAAATAAGGATGATGATGATGATGATGATGATAATAATAACAATAACATTACTCTACAAATACTACTTGTAATAAAAGTCATCACCATCATCATCATCATTATCATTATCATCACCATCATCATCATCATCATCACCATCATCACCATCATCACCATCATCATTGTTATCCTTATTCTCAATTTGATAATGAAGCCTATCGTGTGCAGTCGCTTCCCGATAGCAGAGTTGGCACTGTCCATTATTATGTATACCCTTCTCGGCCCATTGCCGTGACGTACGTACTTATGATGCATGAAGTGTTTCGAATGATCGTCAATCTGAAAGATTATATCGGAGCTGTTTTTGAAGCATCACATTGTTTTGATAATGCCATATAGCTCGACTGTAGGCACGGGGTGGTTGCATGTAATTAAGAAGGCCCTACATGCTGCCTCAAGGAGAAATAAGGTGTTTTGGAGATGAGAACTGTTAATTAAATCACATTTTCTACCGTTTTCATACAAATGTTTTGAATTCTTGGAGATTAAAACTAAAACTATGATAGAATTTCATAAGCTATTGCACGTAATCTAAGAAGTTATTTAATACAGAACATAGACTCGATTGATATTGATAGTCTTTAAACAAACTTAACATGAAATAAAACTCGTGTTGTCGATTGGAATTGCAGGAAAGAAGATGCTTTTAACAATCTATATAGGGCCTATCTGAAAATTGATTGTGACACCCGATCAGTTGGTTACTGTAATATCTTCGTGTTTTACAATGATTCCAATTCGCTTATAATACATGTAGGAATGTATGACAGTGGCGAATCCAAAGGGCAAAAGAGGCCATATGCCACTACCCAGTCAAAAAAGAGAAGTAAAAGGAGAAAGAAAAAGAAGATGTATGGGCTGATAACTTTTTTGTTGTTGGTTGTCACTAAAACAAAAATAAATTTTGCCCCCCCCCCCCCGCGTCGAATCATGGATACATTCCTGAAATGTCATGTAAAAGCATTAAGACATATATTCTTCTCAATCAATGGCAACGGAATGATGGACTTCATTTTAGGATCTAATAAGCGACATTTCTGGATCACAATCACAAAACAATTTGAGGAAAAATATGACTCCCCGAATCACCATTAGCACCACTGTCATAATGATCATCATCATCACTACTACTACAACCATCGCCACCATTATCATCATCATTATTGTCATCGCCATTACTATATCATCATCACCACCACCACCACCATTATTATCATCGTCATCATTTCAGAGGTAGCGTTTCATAGGGGGCAATAACTTTAAAATTATGAATGTAACATTTTAAGAGGGTCCGGCGGCGCATGACCGTCATCTCCATAATAATTCGGTTTACAATGTTGACTTAGTGTTATAGTCGAGACAAAACTTTAGTTTGCAGTAATGAAAATAAATTTTCACAAAAATATATAGTAAAAACAGAATTTCTGGACCTCTAGGAATAACAGCGTTTCTATTAAAGGTAAAGACCAGTTTTGGAAATGCCCCCCTCTCAAAAAGTGAAATGGAAGCTCTTATTACCAATCATGCGAAAGAATATGTTTTGACTAATACGTGATGATACAAATTTTGCCGGGAAACCGCTTACTAATTGATATATTTGGTACATTATTATATCTATTTGGACCTGATAGATATCGCGCACGTGTCGCGTAGTCCCATATACATCTTTATGTGTACAGTGCTTGTAACTTTACCAAGACTGGACCAAATTTCTTATCATTTTCATGATTCCAGAACCTTGCAGCATACACCAACACTTATATGCTAGATGATCAACCTTTTCTGATCGATTCCACAATGTTTCTTCCACAATGTAATCGCATGACCATAACTGGTCTTTATCTTTAATGTCTTAGGTTCATAATATGCTATAAGTAGAACGACACCCAACGAGACTGACAAAAACATAGAAATACACTAGAAAATACATAAAAGAAGAAAGTTCTAAAATGTCCACAAGACCGACAGCCCTGGATACCAACAAAGCAATGAATACAATAGATGATAGAAAATGTCGGTCGGGGGGGGGGGCATCCCCCAAGAAAGCTAAACATCACGTGTTTTTACACGTTTTTTTCCCAGGGGGTGGGGGGGGGCGGCCCCCCTGGATCCGCCACTGGCAAAATATCTGAAGCAGGATTTTGTAAAAGAAGACTTAATCACGATAAAAATGTATTTTGTATATATAGTTATTATTACACAAATCAGCATAAAGACACAATTATCATCATTCTAAGCTACAAATTTATTTCGTGACAATTTACTAATAAATATACAGGATAATAATAATTGAGGGTTAATGATCATGAAATTAAATGTCTACCTTTCATACCCGTTTCCACATAAAAATGTCTGATTTGTTTGTTTGTTTGTTTGTTTATCTTTTTATGTTATTTTATATTAGAGACTCGAGAAATAACGGTGTGCACTAAAATAATACTATACAATCATTGTCAGAGGCCAGATGCCATGGTGCCTAATCAAGGCCTGTATTATCTCCGCGGGAATCAGAACAGAATTTAATTTAGTATAAATTATGTGCGGTTCTATAATGGTGACACGAGATCACCAGCTGTCGCATTAAGTGTATTGAGCAACATCACTATGAGCTTCCCTTGACAAACTTTTATCGCGGGTAAAATTACAGCAGGGATAATGATTATGCCATATTTTGTTGCTTTACATTGTAATCCACTACAACGATAGGGCTTATTTACGCTTAGTGCATTGCCATAATGCCATGGAGGTTATACATTTCCATTTAGCTCCTTTTTTTCGTCAATACATTATTCTGTCCTATCTTATAAAACTTGTAATCAATAGAATTGACAATGACTGATAACAGCTATACTGATAACATTTGATTTGACTGGCATAGAGAAAATTTGTTTCAGAACAGTGGTAGTTGCTGATATTAAACAAACATTGCAGCTAGGTTATTACACCAAAATTATTATCATGAAAACATTTGCATACACTAGCATGTTGTGTAGCATGCTTTTTTTCTTCAAGTGAGCAGAATTTTTTAAAACATCGCTATGGTGGAACATATCCGATAAAGAGAGGGTTAAACAAAAAATCCATGACATTTAGTCTTTTGCTTTTGTTCACATCCCTGTTTTATGGGGGAGAATTTTCCAGATGTGACGAATGCCCGCCATCTTGTGCACTCTATGAGTGCTGCAAATATTGCCCTATGGCGTGCATTAAAGATGACGCCGCCATGGTAAATGTCAACCACCTTACTGAGTCAACCTATACATGCGAGACATCAACCACTCACAATAAACGTAGGTCTAAAAGAGTGATAATTATGTGCAAATTAGCACGTTATTATTGGGACCAGTATTGAATGTTTTATTCGTATGGACTGTTTAATCAATAACAATCTTTACAGGAGAGTCATAAAGATTGATTGAATATTTAGAAACACGAGCTGCGGATGTGATAAAAAAGGGCGTATTTTGAAGGAAGGTTAAAAGAGGATTTACTTACCGGATTAGATGAAAATACAGAAGATGCTAACGATAGATGTTTAATGAAAACTAGAGGATTTCCGTCGTAATAAATGTCAAAATGGTTATCTTTGAAGAAAGGGTGATGTCACGACGAAAAATGAATGCATGTATTACCAATCTAGAGTAGACGAAAAACTGCACACGGCACTATTTTATATTCATCCTTGCTGATGCAGAGAAGACCGCTATCATCCAAGACGACCGCAGACGTCATCACATTAATTATCCATATTCGGAGCGGGCTTGTACGCATATTGAGGTAAACATACTGAAGGCCTACACCCCATCTGGCGTGTATATGATATGAATGGTGTGTGTGTCACATACACACAAATATGCATCCACATCTGAAGTAGATCGGGAGTGAGAGGGAGAGGGTATATCGGATATGTGGAGGAGGAGGAGAATGTGGAGGACGGAGGGAGAAAGCCAGTGAGAGGGAGATTGCATGAGAACAGAGATAGAGAAAGCACGTAGACAGACCCGCACAAACAGACCGTGATGCTGAGAGAGACGAATGGAGTGAGAGTGAGAGTGAAAGAGAGAGAGAGAGAGAGAGAGAGAGAGAGAGGAGGGGAGAGAGAGAGAGAGAGAGAGAGAGAGAGAGGGGGTAGGGGGAGGGGGGGGGGGGTAGAGAGAGAGAGCTATTTTCTGCAAGCATGTATACGTGAGGTTGTTTTATTTCCCCATCTGTTCATCACCATTGCTGGTAATTAGGTGTAGTGGATGACTGTGATGCTGTGATTGTATCGTTCAGTGAGAGAAGGATCATTAGATTACGCTTTTACAATAATGTATTCATTACATGATAATCTCATTATCACACAGTAAACATTTTCCATGCACAATGAAATTGTTTGATACTTAATCATAACAACGCATTCTGCTATTCATTCGCCGCAAAAATGTATTGTTTTAATTATTCGGATTAATGTGCGGATTTGGATGATCTTTTAAAAGTGCTGTTAAAGACTATTGTGAGTTTTGTAGCAATATGTTTGCTATTTCTCCCAATCTTTTTCTCCCTCCCTCCCCCTGTTTCCAGTCTCTCTGCCCCCCCCCCCCTCCGGTTTCTCTCTCTCCCTCTGTCTTTTATAGTCTGTGGCTATCCTTCCCTCTCTCTTTCTTTGAAACAATTATTTTATATCTTACTTTACTACTTAATCCTTCGTATAAAGCTGTTATGGTAGACGATAAACATTTTAAGGACTCGCATATCAATAGGCTGTTGAAAAATTAATTTCAACTTATCTTGCCAATCAATAACAATTAATGAAGTCCTGATTGAACCTAATAAATAAAGTAGTTCTATTAGGTTCAATCAATTACGAGCCGTTTTCTTATAATATAAAGATATTGTATAAAAAGTACGATGTGCAATTGAGGATCATTTTGTGATTTTCAAGAATTTCAATTAATTTTTCTCTCTTTAATAAAATGCTCTTGGAAAGGGTTAACTACAATAGGCCTATACTGATAGCACAGCTATTACTCGTAAAAGAAATGAATCTTATAAGGTATATGCTCTTGTACCAAATTGTTACATTTAATGAGCTGATGTGAATACGTTTCTATTCTCTCTTTTCTTTTCTTTTTTCTTCTTAAAAAAACAAACACTTTCCAATCTTTTTCCTTCTCTGGGATTCTCTGCTTATAATTGCATTGCTTTGCGTTGCCTACATACATCATTTTGTGTAGTGGGGGGGGGGGGGAATACTTAGATTTGGTTTGGACGGGGGTTTGCTGCTCAAGCCTCGAAACCCCTGCTCATTTGTCATTTGGGGGGATTTTTCTCGAAGTAAAGCCCATTTTCACAACTTCGAAAAAACGGACCCATGTTTAGGCATATTTTTTAAATAAATGGGACCCAGGCATTTTAAGGGATTTTTTAATGAAAAAGTGACCCAAAGGCATTAGAGCGGCACATCCGCGTATGTCTTAGTATGTGAGTATTCCCCCGGGGTACCGTTATGTGATTACTTGCATAATCGATAGGTCTGCATTTTTTTTGTGTAACCTAATTTTAAAACCTGGCATGTCATTTAATTGGGACTATTTGTTTATTTATTTATGTATTCAGGTCTTCTTAATAAAAGCAGGGTGGTCCTATTCATGCCGCAAGGCCTGCTTTCCAAGGGAGCCCTGCTGTAACAAACAAATCACATTTCAAATATCTTACAATACACATAAAAATACACAAAATATAAAATAAAAACATAATACAAACAAACTATAAAAACATTTCATACAAAAAGGAAATAAGATGAAAATGGAAGAGGAGAGACGAGAGAGAGAGTAAACGAAAGAGAGAGAGAGAGAGAGAGAGAGAGAGAACAAAGAGAGAACATGTTTTTAAAATAATTATGTTGATCATGACTGTTATAATAGGCTCGTAATGGGTCTATCAACAATAACATAACATAATAATGTAGAGAGTTTCTAAACTGTTTTAATTTCCAGTGATTGATATAATTATGCTACTTTTATTCCATTGCAACGTGGACCTGTGTCAATAATAGAGCCCTTTGATCCTCATTACCAAGTCCCTCGGAGAGGACTTAAAGCAGTCGGTCACCCTGATTGCTTACTTACAAGCATACACATACTTTATTATCAGTCAGGTAAAACAAACAAACAAACAAAATCTAGAATGTTTAATAGTACTATTATATAGTATAGCTATAAGTTCAGGCTATGGCTGCTGGATGAATCCAACCTGATCATCGCTTGGTCTGATCAAGGAGTTTTAAAGAGATGGAGTCATATATAGCTCATTCCCTTTGTAACATTATCTTCTATGCCGCCAGAAGAAAATATTTCAGGCATGTGCTTAACTGGATCTTCCTTGAAGATAATAATGTAGCTTCCTGCCTAGCTGCAAACTAACGGGCCACTTTTAAAGGAAAATATGCTTTAGTAGTGATAATTACTTTTCGCTACCACTCGTCTGATAAGTAATACGAGCGTTACACAAGTCTTACCTTTACAAGAGGCAAGCGAAAGGAAATGGAGCAAAATTTCCTGCAATATAATCAAAATTATTCGACTTAGCACGTGTGGGTACTAATCTGACATAATAGCCTTACATCATAAAGAACTGAACATAAACAAAATCACTTTTTATTTTCGTGAGCCGGAAGTTATCCTAAAAGTGTCAAATTGCAGGTTTTAGGATTGTAACATTTTACTATTTTTGACAAATTAAAATGGCTATTATAGGCCCCTCCAATGTATGCAAATTTCTTGACAGGTTATTGCTTTCGCATTCTTATTTTATCATCTGTTCGATTTTCCCCTTGTTAATTCAATTATAAAGTGAAATATTAATGATATTTCTTTGTGAAAAAAATCACTACTCAAGCTTTCCAATTATATTGGCGGCTTCGAACCTCGAACATCAAGGTAACATCACACCTGTAGATTTTACTGTGCAACCTTAGAAATGAACGGCAACACGTATCATTAGATATTAACATACTACTGTATTATACATTTTAATACAAATTACAAAATACGAAAAAGTACAATAGATCTAAATTTTTACAAAATAAAATTTAAAAAAAACTTCTAATTAAATCAATTTTAAACTTTCAATTGTTTGGGCATTTTGTATAAAGTGGGGAATGCCATTTCATGAAAGTAACATTCCCTGAATTGAGCACTGACTCGTGGATAGCATGTCAAAGCGCTTTGTATCTAGTGCAAAAGGCACTCTATAAATTGCAACTATTATTAGACACAATACTAATTCTAGCTATGAAATCTTGATATTATTCCTAATATATCCAATTACTTAGATTCACTGTCCCTTTATGATACCTTGAAATATGGACAATTAATTTGGTCCACCTGACCCTACCCTGGGTGGATGCTAGACCCTATTTCACCCAACTGGACCAAGGGTAAACCAATGAACTGCAGAGGAGTCTCAATGTGTTGCTTAATACAGACAGGTTTGTGTGTTTTGGAGGAACCCCTCCCTCATTTTTTTATTTTGTTAATTAAAACAAAAAAATGCTAATGGGTGACCCCCAACAGAACGACCCCCCCCCCCAAAAAAAAAGTGTGCTCTTACCCCCCCCCCCCACCCCCCCCCCCCGCGCTTATTCAGCGGCTGGCTGAGTCGTTGCGAAATTTTTGGGAAAAACAAAATTAAAAATATGTCCTCTTACACCCCCCCCCCCATCAACATCAGCATCAACATCCTCCTTGGAAGTTAACTGGGACATGACCTGATGATGATGATGATGATGATGATGCCCACTCTCATTTACATATTATGTTACCCAGTCCATCAACATCTAGTCTGAAATGGACCCTAATGGCGTATCGCACCTTTTCTGAAATGACCCTTAAAGAAAACGTCGAAACTTGTGATCCTGAAAAGATACCCTTTTGGGGGGTTTTGTGCAATCAGTGCTTGAAAAACACCCCTTTTTCAGGAAATCGTTGACGCCGTCGTATAGCTGAAAAAGACACCCTTTCGCCATTTTTTCTGGACGCGGGTGCGTAGCCAGTCATGTTGGGAGTGACCCCTCTGCGTGATGATGATGACGATAGTGAGACTGATGATGATAATTTTTTCAAATTCATAACGACAATTATAATAACAAAACAAAAAATTATATTGGGCACATGATCTCAAAGTGTGCTCTATGAACTGTCAATTTGGACAGGCATAACCAAAATGAAATACAGCGATGAGAATTGAACAACTGATCTGTATAAATTGAACATGTTTGTGTTTTTTAATGTCTTAAAATAATTCCATAAATTGGGGTAAAACAAAAATATTCCAACTATATGAGCGACAATATATTTGAGATGTGTTAATCTCATTTGTGATTCTATATTAATTCATGTTTATTTGACATTTTGCATTTTTGTGCAAATAGCCAGAGAAAGAGTTTGTTTGCCAATTGTATTGCTTTTTATTTATGTGCACGACCAATACAATGAACTAACAAAACATGATGCAGCAAAGAAGTTGGTGACATATCTAGAAAGAGCAAGAGAGAGCAAGAGAGAGCAAACAGAATAAGCAAGAATGAAAGAAAGATAGAAGGGTAGATGAATTGATTATAAATAAATTCAGAAATATCTCTAATACACAACAAAATCATAAAAAAGCGTGGCTGAACTGCTTGAAAATTTAGTTGATTGATTGAGTTGTTCTATGAAGATAAAATAGTTTCACACTACCTCATCACAGGTTGGGCAGGATGTCCTTTGATCATCGCTAAAATTAGCAACAATAAAATGTAACGCACACGTACGCACGCGCCTCTTATGTGTAAAATCGTCATTGGAAATCGTGCGTGCGTGCGCGCGCGCGGTGGTACAGACTTCATTTGTTTACGTACTCTTAGGCCTACTTGCTGGATACTGCTGGGACACTTCTTTCTTTATCAGGCTTGAAATTTCTTTATTTCTAGCAAAATGACAGCCTTACAAGGCAATACATTTCCTTGGTCTTCAATGCCAATTCCTCCAGGATGGGAAGCAAAATATGAACCAAATGTTGGGAGATAGTGAGTAGACTATTTCTGAAAGGCTTTTTACTATTTAGTTTCGTAGGGCCTATCTGGCTGTGCTGTGCAGTAGGATAGGCGTGGTCAATAGGGAATTCAAGTTTCATGGTCCCACTCATATAAAGAAGTGTATCGTTACTGAGTCCTTAGTAACATATTATGTTAAATTTAACTAGCTAACATCAGCAGTTGCGTCTGGTATATGAAGAAGGCAAACCCACTCATAGCAGCATTACTATCCTGGCTGTGTATTATCATAAAAAAATGTCATAATTATGATAGTGACGGGCAACACTGTTCAGACAGTCAACTCCATGCAGTACATTCACACAATATTTTGTAAAACCTGCTGTGTACTGTAGACTCTAGATCTAGATCTATCATTATTTAGACCTAGACTAGACTATGTATGAATGTATGAATATGATGGTTGATACTTTCAAATGATATGATTATGATAAACAATTTAATGAATCATTGTTAATGACAAATAACTAACGAATGGAACTTATAAGTTTTGATGATGAAAATTTCCTTAGTTTTGCAAATATTTGAGCCTACTTTTGCCAATTGGGCCAACCGCATTCAGCTATGTTCTGCCATTTTCTAATTTGATCACGTTTATTAAAAGTGAATGGAGACGTCAATGCCCGATTACATCGCATGTTGTTTATGGTTGCTGTCGATCGTGATCGGTTGTTAAAGATAAAGACCAGTAATTGACTAATGGTCGTGCGATTGCATTGTAAAAGAAACGTTGTGAAATCGATCAGAAAAGGTTGATCATCTAGCATAGATATACTGCAAGGTTCTGGAATCATCAAAATGATAAGAAATTTGGCCCAGTCTTCATAAAGTTACAAGCACTGTACACAGAAAGATGTATATGGGACTACGCACACGTGCGTTTTTTTTTATCTCTCACAGACCAATAGATAAACTAATTTACCAAATATATCAATTTTTTATCATCATGTATTATTCAAAACATGTTCTTTCACATGATTGGTAATAAGAGCTTCCATTTCATTTTTTGAAATTGGGGCGTTTCCAATACTGGTCTTTACCTTTAACACAAGTCAGCGGCAGGCTATCTGCGCATGCGAGATAGACAGACACCCGTCGGATATTGGGCAATTAAACGCTTTAGATGACGTCACTGGTAGAGTGTCCACAAGACACATTTTTTTATTTTATGAATATCTGTTGGTATGAGGTAGGAGTGGCTTGTAGGGTTTACAAGACTGATCAGAATGGCGTTGTCCGTCTTGTGGGGACTCATTTTTACTGGTACATCCCAAAAATTAGTCATATTTATACTACTTTAGTGATTATAACATGATTTGGATTTGTTCTTTATCTATAGTTTCTACATCAACCATGCGACTAAGAAGACCCAGTGGGTGGACCCACGCAAGGCTGCATATCAGGCTCAGCAGGCACAGCAGAGAACTCCTACCCAGCCTACGGTATGTATATCACTAAAGGATCCTAATTTGCTCTGGAGACATATATGCTTTGAGCTTCATTTCATCAAAGGAATAGAGCTTGGTCTTGGGTCGCTATTTTTGTAAAAGTTAGAGTTAGGGTTAGGCATAGGTATAGGGTTTTCCCTAGTGGCGAGGTTTAGACTTCGTTCATGTCAAAAATTGACCAAGAAGCAATTGGGGCTCGAGCGTGTGCGGTATTAATCATATTTACTGTCATCAGAGTCTTAATTGACCTAGCTACATTTTAACCCTTGAGTGGAAATGGATCTGAATTCCAGATCTCTCCCATCTCACCCATGCAATCAATTTTTGAATGCTGTATATCTGCAAGAATAAAGCAACAGTATCTGCATAATGCATAAGTTACTCTTTTGAATGACATGATGAGCCAACTTAATTTGTCATGTATACATGACAGGGCCATTTAATATGCATAAACAAAGATCTAAAAGTTGTGAAGGCTGGGGCCAAACAAAAGTAAATGATTCAAAAAATTACATGTACATGTATTTTTATTTGATTGTTTTCATATCATTTCTAGAATGTTAGCGCAATGATCAGTTTATGGTATCAGTATGTTATACTCCACAGTAGGCCTGAGTCATGTCGGGATTTTCATAAACCGGGTCCCGACGGCCTTGCACCGGTCGGGACCCGGTGTCCCGAAATCAGCTCGCAGGATTTGTCACTTGCCTCTATAAAAAGCGCATATCATCAGTATGTCCCTTAAAAGTGACATTTTTATCAGTCAAATAAATCAACACATGCATACCTCGGCACAGATTGGTATATTCTTCCATTTGACATTATATTCATCCATGATTGGCGATGTTTAGTGCCATTATCGTGCCTCTAAAAGTAAAAAAACTCGAGCAAAAATATAAAGACTACAATCGAGCCGCCATTTTGATTTATGCAGGTTGATTAAATCTGGTCAAAAAATATGAATGTTAGAATAATAAAACGGCTTTTTTAAAAAATTCTTCTGTACAATATACCGATCATATAATATTTTAAAGACAAAAATTAATATTTATCTCTTATTTTAAACATCGCATGCTTTTTTTTAAAAGCTGAAAATTACTTGGTAATCACAAGAAGTTTCGATACGAATAGCTGTTGCAAGGCAAGTTCAGACTAGTCTCGGAAAAATGCGCAGTGCTCCTCGCTATCTGTAATGCGTGCCAGAACGAACCCAAACAAAGACGTGATCGTAACGAGAAAAAAATCATTAAAAACTACGAGAGCACAATTTGAAAGATATACTGCTCAAAATTACCATAATCAGATACATAACTTGGACAAAGAATTCAATAATCGCCCAAGAAATGCCACAGAAATTGTGATAATCGAGGAGTAACTGGGTACATTTTTATCGCAAGGGGCCTGCTGCAAATACTCAAATCCTTTGTTATACTGCTTTTTACCGTAGAGGGCGGTATTTGCCTCGTGTTCAATTTAAACACGTTTAGATATAATGCAGCAGGCCCTTCCGATAATGATTGTACCTATAGTAACTCATTAAATATCACTATTTATGTGGCTTTTCTTGGACAACTATTGTATTCTTCCTCCAAGTTATGTATCTGCTTACGATAATTTTGAGTAGTTGTCTTTCCAATTGTGCTCTCGTAGTTTTTAATGATTTTTTTCTCGTTACGATCACGTCTTTGTTTGGGTTCGTTCTGGCACGCATTATAGCTAACAAGGAGCACTGCGCATTTTTCCGAGACTAGTCTGAACTTGCATTGCAACAGCTATCCGTATCGAAACTTCTTGTGATTACCAAGTCATTTTCAGCTTTTAAAAGAAGCATGCGGTGTTCAAAATCAAAGAAAAAATATATATTTTGTCTTTTAAAAATTATTCGATCGGTATGTTGTAAAGAAGTACTTTTTAGAAAGTCGTTTTATTATTCAAACATTAATGTTTCTTTCAACCTGATTTATTAATTCTGCCGAGAGACTCGGCCAGTACAATAGCTAGCTAGCAGCTAGCTGGCAACAACAACCCCATGAGGCGAACTGCTTTGCAACCCATATTTCTATCAGCAGTTCGGATTGATTCTGGATGAGCTAGAATACGATTGGTAACAATTAAATACTTAAGTTTTAGGGTGGATTGATTTTAGTGGTGTGCAAAACTGCAATTTCTTACATATTTCATTATTTTTTTCGGAGCGCCGGTTCTCAAAAAACGAAACCGGGACCCGACGGCAACGGTCGGGTCCCGGTGTGATCGACCGTACCGACTCAAGCCTACTCCACAGTCACAGTTAGATGCATGTATTATTGGTGTTTTAGGAAAGATTCGCATGTGATGCATGGGAGACGTAGTTAGAAACCAGTGATTGTATTGATGCATGATCACGTGTAGTTCCTATTGTTTCGGAATGATCCAATGTCATCATGAGAATAAATCAGTCATTTGTTGTTGATTTTCTCTCTCATCTGCAGGCTTACATTCCATTGCAGCCCATTACCAAGCCTAAGTGCAGAACATGCAGGACAAATGAGGTATGTGATAAACAAGCTGCTTAACTTGTACAAATGCCTAAATCATGAAAACAAATATGACTCCGACATTAGAATTTGAAGAAAAATAATAGATTGAAGTGCATTTATAACACAAGGGATTGAAGAAAAAGAAATAAAGAAAAGCTTTTTTTTTTTGCCTTTGTATGTTTGTAACTTTAATACAAAAATTTCTTGCAGAAAAATATGATATTTGGGACCCTTCTTGTGATTACCAGAAGTAATATTTGTTTACCGGTATGCATATCATTTACATAAACGTTTGTTTATTGGATTGAAGGGGGGGGGGGCAAAACAAGAGATTTCCAGGCAAATTAACAATTTGTGTCCTTTAGAGATACATGAGGTCAGGCCAGAAGTTCATGGTGATGAGACATGTCAAGGCCGAGACTGAGATATTCATTTGGTTATGATACAACTATATTTGATCATTGGTTATTTTCAAATCGATGCTAAATTGTTAGTTCATTGATCGATGTAAGCCTATAGAACAGTTACTCTAGACTGTTACACTCCTTTGATAATTTTGAGGAGCTCCTTAAAATTGGTAGAGAAATGGTTAAGAAATTAAGCATATCTATGCACATGTAGTTTATTTCCAAAGAGAGTTTCTGTGCAAAATGATACATATTGTATCTTATATTACTAAGGTGGATGTGGAAGGAGGGATGTGCAACCCTTGTAAAGTGACTGAGCAGCAGAGAGAGATCTCACTCATGCGAGCTAGAGAGAGTATGGAGGCAGAAAAGCAACGTCAAGAGCAGAAAGTCAAGCTAGAGAAGGAGAGGGAGAGACGGCGGGTTCAGTCAGCCCAACGCAGGCAGGAAGCTAAACAGGTATGCTACAATCAGTGTCTTTTAAGATATGAAGGAGTTGTTTAATATTGATGTTTGGAGCTTTTCATATGTTACTTCTTTGCAATTCAACAGCTCACACACATGATTCTTGCAAAGTTAGAATTTGGTCAACTAATTCAAAGAATTGTGTAAAGCTCTCTGAAAAATGCTTAAAAATGCTTGTCGATAAGAATTTCAAACAAAATGATCTCTTTATATGTTAGTTTGTTAGAATATGCTTATTTTGTTTCTTTGTTTTTTGTTTGCATTTGCAAAATAAAATAGTCTTTTAATTTATCCATACATTTATTTTTGTAAAGAATATCTTAATTACAGGCCTTAAATTAATCGACGGCCATCGACTGGCCGTGGTGCCCTCCCAAAAAAAGATAAATTCACGGCCAAAAAGGCCGTGCCCTTTTTTTCAAACTGGCCGACGTGCCTTTTTTTCCAACTGGAGGTGCCCCTTTTTAGAAATTTGCGCTCATAAAACTACCAATTGCGCCCATAATCATCTAAAACTAGACGGCAAGGCGCAAGTGTTTTCTGTGAAAATGCGCCCATAAATTATTAGAACAGTAAAAATACACGACTCACGAACAGTTTGCTGCCCATGAGCTCTCTACTAGCTTCGTATTGCTGAATCTCCGTGTAAAATTGTATACACAAAAAATTGGTCGTAAAAAAAATCGAACCATATTCCATACCTTACCTGGCTTACCATGTCGGACGCAAGTATGCCAAAACACGTACATTTTCGCAGTTGCGAGATCGAGTACGGGTCGAGTTTTTCTCGGTCGATTTTGTTTTGGTGGATCATATTAGCTGAACCTAGACCACTTCTCGCGAAACTGAAATCAATTTCCATCATGATTGCCGCAATTTTATAAAGTTTCCATGAATAGAGGTATGAAATTGAAGCCTATTTTGTGATTATTTTCCAACATCGCCATGTTTACGTAATTTTGATAATCATTTCTTCAAAGTAAAGAAAATCAGACAAAATCACCATGACGGACGCTGCGCTGCAGTTTACTCCAGGAGGCACCAACACCGGCACCGAAGGCGGACGCCTGGGGCGGCCGGTGTTGGAGCTTCCTGGAGTCACGCTGCGCGCTGTGCAGTGTGTGAGTTGAGCTGAGTCAAAAAGTTTTGACACTTTGAAATTGCTATCTGTTGGTTTGTATCATTATTGCCGCGATTTCAATATAGTTTCGTGAATAGATGTACGAAACCTGAGCTTAGAATTAGTAAAAGTATTACTAATGTCTAAGTTTTTAAACGACTGTCTGATTTTCTTGTAAAAACTTTACTTTGAAAAATGATTATCAAAATTCATGGCCAGAAGTAATCACAAACTAGGGTCTATTATGTCACAGTTCTTGCATCAAATCAATGCATGAAAACTTGGTTAATTGAACTAGAAAAAGGGGTTTCTTTTTTAATAGGCAATTATGAAGCTGGAAGCCCGAAACCTTAGCCTACTAAACAAATCTCAACAAACTGTAGACCCCCTAGGCTATCCTTTTATGAATTAATGAAAAAGTAGCCCCCGAAATGGAAAAAAAAGCCCCCAAAATTTGAAAAAGTAGCCCCCGAAAATTTCCCAAAAATTTGAAATGGAGCCCCCGAAATGAAAAACTTAATTTTTTCCCTGGGTTGGTTATACAACAATTAAAAAGATAATTTCTTCAAATTTGCTCCTACTACCAGCTACCGAGAGTGTGGCGGAAGGTTTGTGTGTGAGGTGCGATTTCGATTTGGGATACCCGGTAAACTTGCCAAGTCCTTCTGACTTTCGATGTTTGTGAAATTTACAATGTATTTATTCATTTGCTCATCAATATTTTTAGTTACTTTAAAATATGCAAGTTTGATGTTCTTAATCAATCTTTTCTGTTGATATTGTTAAGATTAAAAAGTTATTAAATTGATCGTTCTATTCACATTATGAAATTAACATTGTATCTAAGTTTGAACTTATAATTAGATTAAGGGCCTAGTCTATCTGTTTTTGGAAAATTGCCCCTGGTTCTTAAGGAATTGCCCCTTGCTCTGGTAAATTTCCGTGGGCAAGGGGCAACTTTAGAAAAAAAATTGCCCCTTGCTCCTGGCTGCTTAATCTAAGGCTTGCGGGGCCGCCGCCGTTGTTTGTATGTACCGTAGACCTTTATACATTCTGTGAAGAAGCTGGTGTTAAAAGTCATGGGAAATTGATCCCGCACAAGTTTCATATAAATACACATGACATCTAACAAAAATAGAATCAATTTTTTTTTGGCCTTGATGCCCTTTTTGTAAAAATATTTTGGCCTTGGTGCCCTTTGTAGTGGCCTTGGTGCCCTTAAAAAAATGAGGTACTTTAAGGCCAAACTGGCCTTGCCCTAAAAATGACGAAATTTAAGGCCTGTAATTATATTTGTTTAATTTGTCATTTTTCAAGTTATGATCTTTTGGATTGGTTTTCTATCATAACTGAAGCTAAATTTGACGCTAACTTGAACATACTTTGTTACCTCCTTGCAGACCCCTCCAGTATTAGAGACAACTTTCAATGAACCTCCAATTGACAAGGAAGCTGGTAAGTTCACATGCTACAAAGTCTCCTTAACAACTTCACACTTAATATTCTGAACATTTGACATGATTTTGATCCTATAGAATTATCCATCTATAGCTCAAGATTTATTGAATTTATAATTGTATACAGTCATTAATATATGCTATTTAGTAATAGGACATTAAAAGAGCAAAAACAAAAATTCTACTCGGTTTCAGTGGGAACAAGATCATTTGAAAAACAAATTCTATTAATTAGCTCTAAAGCACATGTACAGAAGCATCCCCCCAAACAAAGCAACCAAAAAATGGTTTCATATTTATTGTAGTTGATAAATTACAAGATGCTCGCCATTATAAATGGTAGATTGATTTTTGTTTTCTTTTGATATAGAATGGTGAGCAAATGAGGGGGGGGGGGGCAGAACAATATAGCTTTCTTGTTTCACATTGCTTTCCTCTAGTTGGTATTTCTTGTCATAATAAACCAGTGCATTTTGAATAAGGAGCTCTTCGGGATTTGTCTTTATCCAAATGAGGATCATGAGCAAGCAGTATGTAATACATTACTATTACATAACTCTACATGGGCTGTAAAAGTGATTGTATAACTCTAAAATAACAAAATACAAACTCTATTCTACAGCAAAGCGGGAGATGAGACACTTGTTTGCCAACACCCAATCCTCTGTAGTAGACATGATCTTAGAGACTTACGATTTCAACAAAGAAGAAGCTAAAATAGCCCTCAGACAGATGGGACAAAGGATCGTCAACCAACCCTTGGCTAAAAAACCCTCTCCAAAATCTTCTCCCAAGGTAAGTTTGAATCCATGGAATACCTCATGTCTCTTCTAAAACTCATGTTTCATTATTCAACAAACTGTTTTCTTTCAGAATTGGAATAAACTTGATAATGCATTTGTCTGTTTCTATACTGGGAGAAAAGAATATATCTAATACTGAATAGGATGTTATAGTATTAAAGTGCTTTGGTGAGGTGTGCTACCCATAGTATTAAAAGGGTTAATACAAATGATATACTATTTCCATAGAGATCAAAATCTTTTGCATAAAATGTGTAGCAAAAGATCTAGGCAGGAATGCTCGTCACAGAATGAAGAATTGAGGTCACATTTGATTTCAAGTTTGTTTTTTGTTTTACTAAAAACATATTTCTTTTTCACTTTGGCTGTTCAGAAAGCTGCTCCTAAAGCTGCTCCTAAAGCTGCTCCTATGACAAGAGCACAGAAACAACAAGGTAAGTTATGGATAAAACCTTGGCACATTAATGCTTACTACCATATTATTTCACAATCTTTCATTCATTTTTGTTGGGACATATATTGCAAAGAAGCAAATAATGGAGACATGTAAAACACATCAAACATTTTTCTAACTTACAAAACATTTTTATAAAATAAACAATTTATTGCAAAACATCATCTGTCATTGTTTTAGATTCTCTTCTAAGGGGAGAGAAATGTTATTGTTTTGAATCATCCATTTTGTATTAGATAAATTCCAAATTTGATTCGCCTGTATAATAACAGTTAATTTGCTCATGTTTATATTTATTGTAATGATTTATCATTGAAATGACTCGATTCCTGTACATTCTTGTAATAATTGTGTATATCGTACCGGTATGTTTTAATGATATTGAATTGCTTTTTACTTTTAAATTTGAATAATTATTTCAAATATTACTAAATGTTCATACACCTGCTTTTGCCGCTATCATTGATTATTTTACCACCATACCCACTACTGCAATATTGTAACATGACGAACTGTTGTATGATTTGCCTTAGTCCATATTATGTTGGCATGTAATTATGTTTATACCTTTTTTCTTTTTTCTTTGGTAGAAATTATGTTCATTAAGTGTTTTTTAATTGTTTATGGTATTTAGGCAGTAGTAACGTGTCACGTTTTAATAATTTTTAACTAAATGTTATGTAAGTTTTTTACAATGTATATATCCAATTCGTGTAACTCATGTGCAATTCAGTTGTGAAACTGCCATTCATGAAAGATGCAATAAAATACCATTTATCTATCATCCATCTATCTATCTATCTCGATAGAAAGAAACAAATGATATATATGCTCACACAAATAGTAATGTACCATTGTTATGTAGAAGTGTCACTGAAGAAATGTGTGCAATATTCAACCATGACAGAGCATTGTTATGATTATGGTTTTCCAGTTTGGAAAGTTGATATTATTGCTGCTGTACTCTTGCAATTGAATATCTCTTTCAATTTGAATTACATAGTCTAATAAAATGATAATTACTAGATTGTAGGTCCTGTTAGACATGATGTTGTGTTATTGATATAGAACTTTTTTAATGAATTTTATCATATATCACTGCAGTTATGGCAAATTTGAAGAAGAAATTCCCTCATGTCAATGATATGATGATCGAAATGGCTGTTGAGAGCACCAACTACAGTCTAGAGAAGTCGTCAGCCATACTGCGTATGCTGAAGACCGATTCGTCTGGCCCAAGTAAGGGCGGTGCATCAGGTAAGTGCTTTAATTTTTGTCAGTTCACTCAATGCTGTCCAATTAAGTTACTGAAGTGATGAAAACACACAAACTATATTCTATCTATGTATTAAAGATAAAGTTGAGTTCTGGTCATGTGATTGCATTGTGAAAGAAACGGTGTGCAATCTGTCAGAAAAGGTTGATCATCTAGTATATAAGTATTCGTGTGTATTGCAAGGTTCTGGAATCATCAAAATGATACGAAATTTTGCAAAATCTTGGCAAAGTTACAAGGACTGTACACAGAATGATGTATATGGGACTACACGAGCACATGGCGAAAAAAACCTACCCCCCGATTGTTACGATGTTTCATGTCATATTTAGAATATGAAGGCATTTGAAGAGCCATGCTTTTCAGGGAACATGTTTAATCTGATGTTCTTCCACCCTTGCATAACAACAATGATAACGCTCACAAATTGTTTTTTACCTCTTCCCAGAACTCAACCTTCTCTTTAAGAAGTGCAACTCTGACAGAAATATTTTAAGACAAGTTAAGAAATTATTGCACTGTTGAGATTATATCACTCTTATATTTGAATGTTTTACTAAAGGGCGATATCAAGATACTGATTACCTGGATTTGTCTAAAGGAGTACAAACAGGCAGTGCCTATAGATTATCTCACACAATGTGCTAGTATATTGTATAAAGTATGGCAGAGTCACTAACAATTTGTCAAGATTTAAAATTTGTTGTAGCGATTAATCACTTTTCTTCTTATGACATTATACTTTTTTTTTAAAGGATGGATGGATAGGATTTTTACGTTGCCTCAATAAATATTGGAGAACATGAGCCAGATAACCAGCAGTAATGCCCAGTTACATAGCATCATATATAGGTTTATTTTGTTATAATTTTGAGTGTTTAAACAACTGTCAAATTTTGTTAAAGGTTTTGCTTTTCAAAATCATCTAATAGGCAGTAAACTATCTTGAATCAGCATTACAAGCAGCATTTGTTCTGACTTAGCTCCCATTTCCTTTCATCAACGTGGGTTTTTAAAGTTTTATGTAAGAGTACCTTCTTATGTTAAGTACCAGTGAATATCATGCAGCAATTTTCTACAAACTCTATTTTAAAACTTATTCAAAGTAAAATTTAAACATGCGTCATTCCTCGCTATAAAATGGCATTCACAAGAGTATTATATAAAGTTTACTTACCATTTATGTTGGTGAATGTCATACGTTGAACTGATTGATTGAATGATTGATGCTATTTCTTGTGTGGTCCGTCGTACCGTGTGCGTTGCCAATCTACAGAGAGCGAAGGAGGAGTGATATTAACAGGCCAGGTGGAAGTGACCTTCCCAGAGACATCAACCACTAATAGTGTCACTATGGAACAAGCTGCTCACTCAAGCAAGTCTTACTGTTCCCTCTATGTTTGTGAAAAGCAGAAAGGCTTTAAGTCACTAACACCCTTCTCGATGTCTCTTCATATTTAACCTGTCACCACAAAACCTATATTTTCTTGAAAGCAATTTAACTCCTTCAATGCTACAAGGTTTATGAAAAATAACTATAATTGAACTCTCAAGAGTCTATAGTTTATCTTTTTCTATTTACTTTATTGTGAAAATGAAAATAAAAATATCTTCTTTGGAACAAACATAAATATGGATAAATTTGATATTGTTTCAGGAAGAAAGACTAGATATCGCAATCCAAATATATTTAGTAAACAAGTGAAATTTTTACATGGAATTTGCCACCCATGGCATGAAAAGTGTGATTTTTTTTCTTCAAAACTTCACAATAAACTTGTATGACAACCAAGTAGGTGCGTAGTGGCAGTACATATATTTAGCATAGTGAGCATAGAAGTGTTGACATCATTGCCTGTTTCATAGTTTGACTTCAGTTGATACTAACAATGTTGATATCACTGTGCAAACCTACACCTCCTTTTGTGTAGTAGGCCTACCCTGCTTGCATTATCATAAAACGTCATCATCACTAAACCCTGCATCTTGTGTTGAATTCATTGGGATGGCTAATGGGAGAGTTAGTGATACATTGATGTCTTTGGTGAAAAGGCAGAGAAAATTCGTCTTCTGAGAAAGAAATTTCTCCTGTAATGTGCATGGTTATGATTTAATGACCTATGTTTTGGAAACAACTGCTCAATATTCATAAATCTAATTTAATTACTTAATTTAACTAGAGACCCAACAGTGTACCTAACCTAAACCTCAATGTCAACACAAACCCTAACCCTAGACGTATGTCTTTTGCAAAATGATGCCCAAGTTGGTTAAATGTGATAGTTCTGCAGCGCAAGCAAGTTATTATCGTAGAGCTGCTGAGTATTGCCTTCAATTAAAATGGAAACGTTGTTGATAGACTGTTTATCACATGCAATCATTATTCAGTAGGTCATTACATCAGGTTTGGTTGGTCTATGAGTAAATGTTAATTGCTTGTCTGTTAGCTTCAATGTTGCACTGATGAGAAATGATATGTTTATTAGATCATGACAAAATAATAAGTCTGGTTATTATCTAAGTGAATGAAAAGATGGAGTGAGAAAATCCTCAGTTGCAATATGTTCTTAATAACTTCTGATCACAAATATTAAGATAAAGAGCTAAACATATGTAATTGTCTGCTTAAACCTTTGTACTTTTAAAGGTTAAAAAAAAAAGTAATGCTGGATACCTATCTTTAAGTTGACATGGTAATGATAATGGAATAAAAAAGATGAAAAATACCTTCATATAAATGGAAAACTGAATGAATGTAGAATGCAAATATAAAGGATTACAAAGTATTTACCCTTTCATTATTGCACAAAAGCATATTAAAACCTCCCCCTCCAAATTACAGGTTAACAGGGGTCAAATCTGCAGAAGTTACAGTGACAACATAACCCAAACGGTTCACCTACATCTATATAGCTGAGGCGATGAGCCGTGCTTAATTAATGCAAAGTCATTATGAATATGCGTACCGTACTCGTCATCAAGTTGATAACAAGTTTTTAGGTCATCAACTTCCAATTTTCAAAGCTTTTTTCAGAGGGCTGATACTCCTCTGACAGACACTAAAGTGGCATATAATTGATATTATTGTAATCTATGGCTTATAAGCTTTCTGTTGATATATTATTCATCTATTTCACTTTTCAGTTCGGATATGGTCTTTAATAGTGATCAGTTTTCAGTAACCTTGAATAGTGTTTTGATATTTTATGTGATTGATCATCGACCTAAAGCAGTTGCTTGTGCGAATGTGACATATTAATTTCATTTTATTAAAAATTATTGTTTGGCTCAGTACAAATATGTTTTATCTATATCTCTAAAATTGTAATAGTAGGATAAAAATATGAAATGACATTTTATGAAGTCATTTTCTTTTCATATTGATTTTTGATCTGGCCATTATGAAGTTAACATTTCACTGTTTATTTTTTCTATCCTTATTCTTGTAAAAAAAAATTATTTAAGATTTTAGGATTGTAATTCTCTATTTTTTGTTTGACTATATCTATAATGATAGGAGCTTTCTGCACTCTATCAGACAGTTTATTGAACTATTATTTAGTTTGACTCTTCTAGTGCATGACACACACATTTATTATCTTTTAGAGAGAAGTTAATACTGCATACTTCATTGTTGTTCTGTGGCTTACAATGTGTCTGCATGTTGTTTTTGTCGCAAAGTGTTTTGCATTTACGTGTTGTATCGAGTGTTCTGTCCTTTTCAAACTTTAATTGTTCCCTTTGGGAAAGTCAAAATACGCGCTTCAAAGGTCGTTTTAATCCATAGAATCTCTTCCATGCGTGAAAAAAAAAAGGAATATTTTTGTTATATCAACTCTTTCCTTAATTTCCTGTAATATCTTTACAATTCATACGTTGATTTAAAAGTAATGAGATTCCAAAACGGCCTCTGCTGTGATAAATTTTTCTTTGGTATAAAAGGTGAATTTCATCCATCATAATACTCTACCTTTAGAAAAAGAACAAGTCTTATAAAAAGTATCCCCAAGTGATTAATAGCCAGGCTCTACTAGTATAAATCATGTGTGTTAAATTGCATGTGCATATGTGGTGTTCTATCACAGCTCTGCATACATACATGTATATCTCTACTTCAATTTTTCCCAATAACTGTCCAACTTTTCAACATCCTTTTCTGCCAACTGCATGTATTCTCTTGCTTGAACAGTTATGTGTGTTTACCAATTTGACCACCTTACCTCAAAATTCACTTCCCAATATAAACATAAAAACTGAGTACCTAGATTGAGATGAGTTTTGTCCATATAAGGTATTAAATGCATCTACTGGTGATATGCACAGAAGTCAATGATTACATTAAATATTAAGCACATTATTTACGACGACAATTTTGGACCATGTAAGTTTTTTCAAAGTTTGTAAAAAATTAATGCTCCTTTTTACCGGTACATGATTTGACTACGGTATCCTTTTCCTCTTAAATTGTTTAATCACAAAATTGTCTTTAAAGACAAGATTCTGAATTTCTTTTTAAGGGCACAAAACAATTAAGTTATGCACATGATATGTATCATTTATCTGAGTAGAATTCTATGTTGGTCACTTCATGTGTTTTTCAGCTATTTTCACCACTGTAGACTTGAAGAAAAAAAAGTGCATATTATTTGTGTATTAGAATGAATATTTGCATAAAAATAACAACATGTAGAATGAGTTGATAGATTAAAACTACTATCAATTTGTTTTCTCCTTTAAACAGGTAAAGAAGTAACTTTCCCTGAATCTAAGCCCTCTTCAAGCACAACCCCAACTACTGTTACATCAAGTGGCGCATCAGGTGTATCTACATCGTAAGTGCAGACTTTTATCATTCTCTGTCTTGTTCCTTGAGATGAATTATTAAATATCTTCCATGTACTTTACCTGCATTATCAGCTATTTTAGAGTATGGAAAACAGCTGCTCTTAACATATGAAGAATTACCGTAAACATTAATATTTTAGGATGATATGATGAACACCTCTTGGAAATTTCATAAACCGTTTTCCCAACAGTTTTTATAACACTACAATGGGTAAAATGAGTATGGTAAAACCGGTCACTCAAAGTTTTTACTCTTCGAAGCACTTCGGGATCATTTTGAAGCGCAATTTTTGTAGGGCTTCAATATTACACTATACCACAGACACTGATAATCTGTAGGGCCATGCATCTCAGATTTGTAAAACTGGAAACATTGTTAAACAATGCCTTTAAGGTGATAGCAAGTATCAATCGAAATCATAGGACTCTGTCTTGGTGTTAATGATCATTATATAAATGTTTGAAGTATTCCCCCATGGTTTTGTTTATTACTATCTATTCCTATTCTATTAATTCATGACTTAAGACTTGTAACTTATATTGTAAAAATTCTGTTCAATAAAGTCTATTTGATTTTGTAGATACTGATCTCTAGTAAAGTAAGAATATTAAAAAATCTTTGTACCTTGAAAACAAAATTAACCAAATAATCACAATTTTTTAAATTGCTATACTGTAGAATACATGTATTATTGTATTTACTGAAATGATTTGTGTAAAGAAACAAAAAATAACCAATCATTAGCTGTGTATTTTATGAATCAAACGCAGACACAGAAGTTTTCAAACTCATTACATCCCTGTGTATTCAACTGTTACGGGGCAGTATTTCATAATTCTAACAGTCAAACTTCCAGTCTGAAATGTATTCAGGGTTGGCACAATGTTTAGCACATTTTTGCAACAAGGGAATTATTCAGGTGTGACATCTTCTTAATGCTATCCTTCTCAGCCATCATGGTATGCAGTGTGTCGCATAGTGAACAATCAAGTAACCTTTCTTGTTTTGTGTGTGTTCTGATATCCATATTCTCTCTTATTGTTTTGTATTCTTCTTTCTTTTTCTCCAGTGATTCTCAGAAGCGTCCTACGACTAGTGCAGTGATCAGCTCACCTTCTAAGAAACCTGCTGCAGCTGCTAGCAGCTCATCCTCCTCCTCCTTCTCACCATCCTCGAGGAAACCAATGGCCTTAGCCTCAGGCTCCAAGTAAGTTGGATTCTCAGTCCCATTGAATGAATCATTATGATCAGCAGGGCTGTTATTACCCCGGGGGGGGGGGGGGGGGGGCGGGTACTCACGTATATTGGGTATACGGGGATGTGCCGCTCGGAAAGGTGATTTTTTTCAGGAAAGTTCCTTAGACATGGGTCCCCTTTTCATAAAAAAAATCCTTAGACATGGGTCCCTTTTTTCATTTAATATTCCTTTCCCCCTCTTTTCTCCCTCATTTTCTCCGGGATTTTGGGATTTGCTCCTAAATACTCAAGCCTACATTGTAAATGCTTAAATCTCTCCCATCTCTAAATAAATCCAGGGCTTAAAGCCCTAAACAATATTGGGGAATCCTTCGGTGATTGCATTTCCAGTGTATGAGGTGTACGCATGGGGTGTACGTAGCTTGTAAAGTCAACTAGACCCCGGGGTACGACATATATCAGGACTAGGCTTGAGTCGGTACGGTTGATCACACCGGGACCCGACCGTTGCCGTCGGGTCCCGGTTTCGTTTTTTGAGAACCGACGCTCCGAAAAATATAACGAAATATGTAAGAAATTGCAGTTTTGCACACCACTAAAATCAATCCACCTTAAAACTTAAGTATTTAATGGTTACCATAATCATATTCTAGCTCATCCTGAATCAATCCGAATTACTGCTGATAAGTGATATAAATATGGGTTGCAATGCAGTTCGCCCGGCCGATGTGGTTGTTGTTCCCAGCTGCTAGCTAGCTACTGTACTGGCCGGGTCTCTCGGCAGGATTAATAAATCAGGTTGAAAGGAACATTAATGTTTGAATAATAAAACGGCTTTCTAAAAAGTACTTCTTTACAACATACCGATCGAATAATTTTTAAAAGACAAAAATATATATTTTTTCTTTGATTTTAAACACCGCATGCTTCTTTTAAAAGCTGGAAATTACTTGGTAATCACAAGAAGTTTCGATACGGATAGCTGTTGCAAGGCAAGTTCAGACTAGTCTCGGAAAAATGCGCAGTGCTCCTCGTTAGCTGTAATGCGTGCCAGAACGAACCCAAACAAAGACGTGATCGTAACGAGAAAAAAATCATTAAAAACTACGAGAGCACAATTGAAAAGACAACTACTCAAAATTATCGTAAGCAGATACATAACTTGGAGGAAGAAAACAATAGTTGTCCAAGAAAAGACACATAAATAGTGATATTTAAGGAGTTACTATAGGTACAATCATTATCGGAAGGGCCTGCTGCAATATCCGAATTACACGTGTTTAAATTGAACACGAGGCTATACGAGGCAAATACCGCCCTCTACGGTAAAAAGCAGTATAACAAAGGATTCGAGTATTTGCAGCAGGCTTCTTGCGATAAAAATGTACCCAGTTACTCCTCGATTATCACAATTTCTGTGGCATTTCTTGGGCGATTATTGAATTCTTTGTCCAAGTTATCTATCTGATTATGGTAATTTTGAGCAGTAGTTGTCTTTCCAATTGTGCTCTCGTAGTTTTTAATGATTTTTGTTCTCGTTACGATCACGTCTTTGTTTGGGTTCGTTCTGGCACACATTACAGCTAATTACGAGGAGCATGCGCATTTTTCCGAGACTAGTCTTAACTTGCCTTGCAACGGCTATCCGTATCGAAACTCTTGATTACCAAGTAATTTTCAGCTTTAAAAAAAAAGCATGCGATGTTTAAAATAAGTGATAAATATTTATTTTGTCTTTAAAATATTATATGATCGGTATATTGTACAGAAGAAATTTTAGAAAGCCGTTTTATTATTATAACATTCATATTTTTTGACCAGATTTATTCAACCTGCATAAAACAAAATGGCGGCTCGAATGTTGTCTTTCCATTTCTGCCCCAGTTTTTTTACTTTTAGAGGCACGAAAATGGCACTAAACATCGCCAATCATGGATGAAAATAATGTCAAATAGAAGAATATACCGATCTGAGCCGAGGTATGCATGTGTTTATTAATTTGATTGATAAAAAAAGGTCACTTTTAAGGGACATACTGATGATATGCGCTTTTTATAGAGGCAAGTGACAAATCCTGCGAGCTGATTTCGGGACACCGGGTCCCGATCGGTGCAAGGCCGTCGGGACCCGGTTTATGAAAATCCCGACATGACTCAGGCATGGGCCCTATACCGGGTACTCATATGGCATAATGCGCGCTAGGTATGGTATCCACCCGTATAGGGGTAGTACCCCCGGGAACTTGTAGCGCTTTGCGCACTGAAAATCATATGATCGGCAGCTATACCCTGCATACCCTCTGCCCAGCATGCAGCCGCGCCAGGCCGGGCAGCAGCGGGGCTCAAGCAGGGCTAGGGAGCTATATCACCGATGCTTGAGAGCTTGTGTATGTGTACATTAATTAAAACAGGAAAAGTCCTTCCATTAAAACAGATGCTAGAGGTGCTAGCACAGTATAATTATGTTGTATGGTGTTTTCATCTTTATGTGTGTAGACTACTTGTAAACTACATGTAGTATGGTACAGTTTACTAATAAAGAATTTTATCGAGAAACTGCAAAATGATTGGTCATTGTATTATTACACACATAGGTGCATTACTATCCTGGCTGTGTATTAAAAGCTCTGCTATTGATTCTCAACATTTCAAACACCAATGTACAAAACTCAACCAATTTCACTCAAAATCGGTACTTTAGTGACGACTGTCAAACTTGCCGATCAGCCGTATCAGCATGATTGTGTGCATCTGTGTGTTATGAGTGTATTGACTATTCATGTATTTAAATGCTGCCTATTAACACGTAGTGCAGTGCTAGAGGTCAATACGCATTAGCGTTGACTCTATCTATGCTTAGCTCGAGTGTATTATTACAGCTTAAAAAATGTAATATTTAAAGTTTGAAATCCTTATAAACATGGGTCCATTTTTCACAAAAAATCCTTAGATATGGGTACCTATTTACAGCAAAAGGACCCTTGGATGTGGGTATGGGTTCGGAGGTCTCAGCCGCACACCCCCGTCCGACTTTAAATACTTTAATACTGCATGCACCAAATTTTTTAAATCTAAAAGTGGTACAAGTGTGTTTGAAACCTCAAAATGTACTCACTTTTCTCACTCAATGTTAGCAGCCTTCAGGTTAAATGCCTTTACTGTCTGTTAGTATTTCCAGTAAGTTTGACAAATATGTACATCAAGGAATATTGATGTCTTCAGGTTAAGTATTGATACAATCAGATGTATTTCAAGTGAATTTGTAGTCTATTTTGTCAATCAAAAATGTTATCACCACATGTTTATTTTTCAATCACAAATGTTCTCATTTCAAATAAAATTGTGTATTTCAAGTAATTGTCACTTTTACTCTTTTTCTGAATTGTTTAAATTACATTTATGTGGCCTAAATCAACTCAAGTAAAATACAACCTGCTAACTGAAAGTGAAAAGTTTTTCCTTTTAATTGTAACCGTCCTCATTGAAAGAAAGAATTAAAATAAAAGTGATCACTTTCCAATCAAACATCTTGTTTGTCTACATCTGATCTCCATTTGCTTGTGTGAAGCCCTGCTTAATTTAACCCACTACATGCTACTTTCCTAGAGATCATTTGAGCTCCTTAAACTGTGATTGTATAAATTAACTGGTATAAATATCAACATCACATGATAGCTTTTATCACTAAAAGTATATGCATAACAAGAACAGGTACAAAGGTTACATGTAGGTCTTTTTTTAAATAGCCAATTGTGTAATACTAAAGAGTTTCCTGCCAACAGTTATCCATACTAATGAGGAAGTATTGGTTGTAGCAAATGATCCTGAAGGCTGAAACTCATGACCTAAATTGTTGTTGTAGTCAATGAATTACCTTTCACCTTCCTGCTTTTTGTTTGATTGATCTCAATTTGGGAAAATGTCTCCACGTGATGGACATTTCATAAGGATTATCTGTTGATAAAGATAGCTCATATCACATGTTTATTTGGAGAGCTTGCTGGGCAGACACTGCCTACTATTGGTTTACTATGGATGGGATCCTACTATAAGGTAGATACATGTGAATAGTCGTCTAGATTCATTTCAATGTGAGAAGTTATTCAATGGTTTCTTTTTCAGTGTATTTTACAGTTGAAAGGAAGTCTTTATATGACCAAATATTGTCAGTGCTACGTCTGATTAGTGATCTGCCCATTATATTGGATTAAATTGCAAAGTGACTGTTTCACGATGTATGTATAAGTGTTAATGATATACCATCACTAAATGTGAATTCATTTTTAATTCGTTTCATTCTAGATTGATGATATTTTCTTACCAAAAATTGTATGATTTGAGGAACGTTTCCTGATTGTATTATTCCCAAGAAATCTAGGGTTTAGTATTTATTGGGTTAAAAATGTTGAGACATGGGATTTCTTCCATATCCTCATCTAAAATTCACTTGATTTAAGTTGTTGTCTGCAATATAATATTTACAACTAGTGCTATCACATTTCCTGCTGAAATGCCCATTATGCATACATAATCTTGAGTAAATAATAAATTTTAATATATAACATTAAATTATTTTATTTTAATAAATATTCATTCGGATATCCTTTCAGATTTGCAATGCCCTCAAAGAAGACAGCTACTGGTCCCAAGAAACAAGCTCACCATACACCAATTGGATCAAAGTAAGAATTTTATTAAGTAAAATTTGTAAATTTCTATCAAATTAACGCTTACCACTTACCTTTCACATTCGAAATATAATTTTTGTTTCATTTTTAATCATGTATTTTTTGGGATATGAGGAATGTATAACTATAGCTTATAGCTTATGGGTGGACTTAATACAATCGTACTTTATGAAAAGATATCAAAAAGAAGCCTGTAGTTGAATGCTTGCATGTGCTAGGTCGATTTATTGAATGCCCTATAAGGAGAGGAGCATAATCTGAAACTCTCAATGTCATGACTGAAGAACCTTCCATCTACTAATATTATACAAGTTTTTGCCGTTGATTTATTCTCTTTCTCACTCAAATGCATTGACTAGTATTCAAGTTTTAGGCTATTTCCTATCACACACATGTTAACCACATGTTAAGCATATAGAAGCCATTATGTAGCGGGCTCAGAAGCTTTATAAATTGGAACATACAAATTCATCTATATAGGAAGAAACAATTCTGTAGAGGTAATTGAATTGCAAAATTGAGCACATTTGTATGGATCTTGGCATTCAAATTAACACAGTAGGCTGGTGATCAATCATGCTTATTATTCAACTTTGAACTTTGCAGAATAAAATGGATTCATGGATATGTGATTTAAAGGACCATATTCCAGATTTGGATCATTTTTCAACCAGAGGATCATGGGTCGCATTGAATTGAATGCTCTAAATCTAGATTTGAGTGAAATATATAGAGATGCCGTTGTCTATTGGATATGGGTCACATGATTCATGGCTCGAGTCCTGCCACAGCACTAAAGTCCTTTGGCAAGACATTAATCTACATTTACCACTCTCAGGTGTAAAATGAGTACCAGTAGGAATGGATTCCTTAAATGCTGCGAGCACCAAAAACGGTAGCCTAGCAGAGCAAGGTTAATAGTTGAGCTCCTCGATCACTTTTGGTGGTCACAGTGGATATGTGAGCTATATGAATACCCAATATTATTTTTCCCCGCCAACAAGTCAGAGAGAAGAGATATAGAAACGCTGCCGTCCGTCTGTCCGTAACAAATCTGGTTGTTTGACGGATTTTAATGAAATTTGATATGAAGGTACATGGTATCAAAATACAGCCTGAATTTGATTTTGGAAGTACATAGGTCAAAGGTCATAGTCAATTAAATATGCAAAAATAGTTTATTCACATTCTTTTTTTAAATCCTTGCACCAATTACAATAAAGTTTATTTTCAGATCTTCTCATGGGTCATTCCATAAAGTAGTAAACTTTCTGTACATCCAATCCCCATGTATTAGTAACTTCCTTGCCTAGTAGTATAATAGTTCAGTCTAATGGAGGTAACTTGTTCTGACGTATATAGGCCATTTGTACCCTGCGAGGGGATGCTACGCTTTGCGTTGACTTGTTATTATTATTTACAAATTCATCAGGAAAACCAACCTGTTTATGATAAACGTATTTGTTCATTTCAGATACGGTGAACATGGCCCTGCATCATATAACTCCAGTATCACAGGGGCTAAAGGACCAGACCCAACCCTGATCAGTGGACCAGACAGAAGTAATCTCCTGTAAGTTGCACATTTGGGGGGCATTAGTGAAGAAGAAAAAAGATTCCTTCCAAAAGCAAATATTCAAGTTGATTGGGTTTGTCAAGAAATTGTACCAGTTTAAAAAACACAGTTTTTATAATTTTTGTTGAAGTGTTGTAAATATGTTGCCTTATTTTCCTCTTATTTGAGGATAGAACCTGCAAGGATGCCATTAAAACAGGCCTGATGATTACCCGATTTTTTTCTTCTTCCCGATTTTATCCCTATTTTCCTGATTTTTCCCTTATTCTCTCTATTCTTCTTTATTTTTCCCTCTTTTTGTTTTTCTACTCGAGGGGGGCGTGGTTGAGGGAAAACCTATCTGTAAACATCTTAAACATCTAGTGAAAGAGATCTCTACAAGGGTAGATCTCACAAGTCATGTGTGTGTCAGTGATAGTCAGTTTGACCCAACTTTCAAGTTATATCATTCATGAAGAAAATATTACAATCTATTTCATCTATAATTTTGTTTCCTTTAGTGATTAAAGTACTTTCAAGAGTATGAATAGAACAGTATGCTTACCTTTCAAATGTCAGTTGAATCTGCTTTGTCCACCACCTGTTTTAAAGGCCATTTATAAAAGGCTTTTATAGGCTTGTTCATGTTTCAGTCAAAATCACAGTTCCTAGGTAAAATATTGTCCCTTTTTATGCCTCCGTTACGAAGTAGCCGGAGGCATTATGTTTTCGGGTTGTCCGTCCGTCCGTCCGTCCGTCCGTCCGTCCGTCCGTCCGTACGTCTGTACGTACGTCTGTACGTACGTCCCGTTCTCGTGATCACGTTATCTGAAGAACGGATCAATGGATTCCTACCAAACTTTGGTCATATATGTATCTAGCAAAGTCGATGAACTGATTAGATTTTGGGGTCACGAGGTCAAAGGTCAAAGGTCACAGGGCTCATTATGTATGCAAAAACAGCTCGTGATCGCGTTATCTGAAGAACCGATGGATGGATTCCTGCCAAACTTTGGTCATGTATGTATCTTGTAGAGTCGATGAACTGATTAGATTTTGGGGTCACGAGGTCAAAGGTCAAAGGTCACAGGGCTCATTATGTATGCAAAACGGCTCGTGATCGCGTTATCTGAAGAACCGATAGATGGATTCCTGCCAAACTTTGGTCATGTATGTATCTTGCAGAGCCAATGAACTGATTAGATTTTGGGGTCACGAGGTCAAAGGTCAAAGGTCACAGGGCTCATTATGTATGCAAAAACAGCTTGTGATCGCGTTATCTCAAGAACCGATTGATGGATTCCTGCCAAACTTAGGTCATGTATGTTACTTGCAGAGCCGATGAACTTATTAGATTTTGGGTAACGAGGTCAAAGGTCAAAGGTCACAGCGCCCATTATGTATGCAAAAACAGCTTGTGATTGCGTTATCATTAGAACAGATTGATGGATTCCTGCCAAACTTAGATCATTTATGTATCTTGCAGAGCCAATGAACTGTGTAGATTCTTGGTTCATAAGGTCCAAGGTCATGGGCTCATTATGTATGCAAAAATAGCTTGTGAACGCATTCTCATTAGAACTGACAGATGGATTACTATTTAACTCTGGATATCTTGCAGAGCCAATGAGCTGAGTAGATATTAGGATCATGAGGTCAAAGTTCAAAGGGTCATATATGTATATGAGAAATTGTTTGTAATCACGATATTCTGAGAACCTGTTAATGGATTACAATTGAACTTGAATTTGAAAAATTTCTTCTGTTTTGGTTTGTAAAATTGCTCTATGACGGAGGCATCATTTTCGACTGCGCGCAGTCGAATTCCATCTAGTTTCCCCTATAATTTGTTTTTCTTCTTCTGATTGAAACATGTATTAAAGACAACATGTTATGAAGACCATAAAAAGACCACCTTTTCTTGTTTCACCTGTACAGCCTTCATATAATGGTTTGAATTTATTATGTATGGATATTGAGAACAGCATTATAACGGCATGCTAATGTAATTCAATTTTACAGGCAAGATTACACGCAGAACATGGGACCAAATCCTGACAACCTGTCTGGGTCAAATAAAGAGAATATCATGGGACCTGTGGCGAGGACTGGAAGTGATACCACCCTGGTAATGGGACCAGAGAGTACTAACTGTATGGGACCAGAACCCAATCTTGCCAAGGGCTCCATGTATAATTGACTCGGCAATCCAGAGACTACAGGTCTTTGAGTCTACTGAAGGACTGCTCTAGGTTTGCCTAGTTCAATGTGATGTAGTCTTGATTCGTGCTGTTATTGGCACAGATTCTCTGTCAAAAAATTTGATATAATAATTTCCTCATCAACACAGTAATGTTATAACACATACTCAAGCTCTTAATTGCTGTGAAACCAAATGTTGATACACCTGTAACTTTTGAGCAATGTTTGTGGAAAGAATGTATGTACATTGATGATGATGCAACAAAAGTTGATAGAATGGGGTGAAATAGATACATTTTGCATAGATATGCTGGACTGTGTACCTTGCTTGTACAACTTATAATCTTCAAGTTAAACAATTACTTATGTGTGCCATATTGTCAGAAAGTAGTGTATACATGTAGCCTATATGTGAAGTTGGCAGTGAGACTTGTTTGGAATTTTGTGGAATCTAAATCATTAATTATAAATACACACTTTGTATCTGTCCTCTCCTTTTACAAGAAGGGTAAGGTAAGGAAAAACGTCATTGTCAAAATGATTTTACCATTTTTAATGTCATCTATATAGATCTTATTTGAAAATATTTTTCTTCTTTGAAACAAAAGAGGATTAGGTTAGAGATTTATTATGGCTATAGTGTGCTTCTGTGAGCATATCAATTCATGGCCTATATCATACAAACAGTGAAGAAGATGTATTAACTCATTGCTTTCCTAGAGTCAAAATTGGGGATGAAGTTCATAGCGCTTTCTACTGCTACTCCAGTGCTTGCATTCTAAACAAATCTTCATGACATTAGCAGCGGTTTAGAATGAGATTCAGTCAGTCCTAGTCAGTGTCTCATAAAACCACCATGGCAAAGTCACATTGAAATGCATGTGAATTTTATACCAAGCATATACATTGGGATGTCAGTGAACTTCATGTTATGACAGACTTGTGAAGAAAGCCCTCCATCCCAATGCTCATGTACCGGTATTTGAGAATCGTTTTCTCTAACCTTTCTGCAGGTGCTATTGTTGGACTCAAATCTGAAATTGAGTGCTGTTTCAGTCATGAATCAGGATTGTTGTTGTTTTTGTACAAACTGTTTTATATATTTCAGTCTATTTTTTAATTGATTAGAGTAGGTTACTAAAATGGATATCCACACTTTTCAAGTTTTGTGCAATTGGGATGTTGATTGTGAAATTTTTAAAGCAAGTTTTAGTTTTACATATCATCATTAGTGGTTAGTGAGTAGTAGCTTTATGCTGAAAAAACAAATTGATTCTTTCAAATTTGCAAGTGGTATATGCAAGTCTTAAATTAATTTTCTTTTGACAAATCGCCCCTCGGCCCGTTTATTTTTAGCCTTGGTTTTATGACGTGTGATATTTTCTACATTTCTACATTTGTAGGTTTAAATGATGGGCCTACTCGTATTAGTTATATGATACGTTATATTGATATGCTACGTACTTTAAGGTATTTTATTCAATTGGGCAGTGATTAAATTCTGCCTCTCCTTGAAGCCCAAGAAAAAAAATATATATACAGGTTTAATGTATTTATTTTATTTTGTAAATGATGTGTGGTATAGTGTGAATGTCTCTATATAAAGTGTTATAAATATAAATATCATAAACATTGATCTCGTTGTCAGGTTTTAATTCTTTTCTGTCCAAGTAGAAAATATGTGATTTGTGATTATTTTCAGGTAGATTTTATATTTTGAGGAAATATGATAGAAATTACATGACGTAAAGTATAAGGGGGGGGGGGGAATAAATACTAGGGGAACAATCCATCTTGTATAATCTGTAGTTTATGTCATAAGTTTGTACATTTTAAACTGAAGATCCCAATCCCGCTCAAAATTATTGAAAAAAATCATCCACATATTTGTTTATTTAATTGATTCGTCTTTATTCATAAATTCACAAAAATGTACAAACTATACACAGCATTAAATAGAATACTTACATTATAAAAATGTACAAATTATATACAAACACAGGATGTATCTTCTTCAAGACCCCAAAAACATACTTTTCCCGTCTTGGATATATTAAAGTAAAGAGGGATTAGGGCAGACAAATTGTTGTATGACATTCCCCCAAATCTATACCATCTTTTCATTATACAAACATTTGTGTTGTGTCACAATCCTAAACGTAATCTGAAGGATTTCAAAGATAACATTATCATGCAAGTTCTGTTGGGATTTTCCCTTTTTGCATGGATTTTAGTAACATTGTTGATTACACTTTCAGGTGTCAATGTCATGTTACATGGAAAGACAAGTGGTTACAAATTGAAATAATCAAAGTTTATAAAATAGAATTTGAATCATTGAATACAAAATCTTTTTCATGCAAAGATTACAATTATAGTGATGATTATTTGATAAAAGAAAACAATTTCCTGATAATTGCATGCTTAATCTTTCCTCAGAATACTACACATGTATTTGGTACAGACACTCATCATTTGATGGTGAATATATTTAATACTTTATGGTTTCAAGAATGTGTGACTTGCATAGATATTTATCATCACAGTGATCCCTTGATTGGTGTATCCTGTTACAGTGCTTTAACAAATATATTGTTTACCTCAATGAATTGTCTTGAAATCATAGGGCAAATTAAATTGGCAAGTAAAAAATAAAAATAACACTATCTTATTTTCTTGTCTTAAACTGTATGCTTGTATGTTGAAGAGAGGGACTCTTTATGATCTCTATATATTTGTGGAACCCAAAATAGTAAGCTTCATGGATACTGTCCAAAGACACTTAGACACAGCTGTAGAACAGGATTCTTCATTAAAAAAATTACCCATACCCCAAGACATCCTAAAACCATTGTGCAATATCAGATTAATTTGAGACACATTATTAAAGTAGAATAGTGGATTTAGAGGGAGAATAGACACACATTTATTTCTAATAGAACTGCATTCGCTTATGGAGATAAACTGGAAAGTATACAAGTTAAATCTAAAGATTCCACACACCAGAATAAAAAAAAACCATTACTACAGACCAATCCTTTAACCTACCGGTACATGTAATGAAAACATAAATAAGAAGTGATATACAAAGAAAGTACTACACATGTACATGATGAGATGTGAGAACTATACAAATTATTTCAGTTCTGCGCAAAGGAAATACAAAAGATGAAAAATGTGGATTCTATACATCCACATATTTATTAATAATAAATAAATAAATTCAAAATATTGAAGTGCATAATTCACAGTTAATACAAGAGCTAGGAACAAACATTATTTCCATTAAAAACAAAAATTCTTTAACAATTTCAAATACACAATATTTTATAAATAACCCTCTCATTACATCACAGTATCTAATGGAATGTGGTTGAACGCATACAGTTTTATTCACAAATGGAATCATAAGTGACTTGAAGCAGATAGCACATATTATAACAAATGTTAGCAGATAATTTTGGAAGGAATGAAGGTGCTTTGAAGTAATAGCAAATATTACTAGCCCCAGTTGCATACATATCTGTAGAGAACACTCAGCACATAAAAATATGGAGAAAGCCAGGAAGGTTTTACTAGAAAAATAGTTACTTTGGTACTCTCATTATTGGTGGTTTATATTGAAAAAATTTGGTGTACCGTGACTAAAATATTACAACACTACATTCTGTTGAAGCACATACATTGCTTGCAATCGGAAGAAGATCAATCTGCTTGAACCAAAACACTCTCTGCTTGTCAAACGAATAGAAGAATTTCGATTACATCTTAAATTTAGGCTTCGTTTCTCAGATTTGATGTGACATTATTATGATCATCATTTATAAGCTCCTGAGCAGAGAAATTTCTCTTGAAGAGTTCTCTTTGTGAAATATATTTCTCAGAGATTGTAATCCATGAAGCTTTGTCTGATGCATAGGCGATGCCTCATTTGCAGATTTGATTTCCTTGCATCTCTTTGGAAGTAGGTCTTCAATGAAGACTGCACGGCGGATGATCTGAATGCTTCATAATGATTCCCACATCTATGTTATACAGTGATGATTCCAAATAAAAGTCTCTGTCTTGCCGTTATGATGTAGAACCATTTTTATGGAGGATTCCAGCACCTTTGTCATAAGTTTTTTGTTCTCGCGCAGAACGATCCTCTCAGATCATTACTTGTGCCTCTTGTAAGATCCGTAGTCGAGGTCCGATGGGTATGCCAATGTTTTCAAGCTTCTCTTCACTAAGATATGGCATCTCTATCATCGATATCCCGGCTTTCAAAAAGTTGGTGTCATATTTCTGTTGCATGTGAAGAAAGGAATATAACTAAGGTTAAACGTTGGTGAAGAGGTAAGTTATCTACATCATGGGATGGTCTGTTTACTCCAGGATTCATTTTGTCTGAGATTAAAGGTTAGGGTTAAGTATAATGCCTGCTTCAGGGTCAAAGTACAAAATGGAAATTAGAGTAGAAATTTGACAAAGGAGTAATTGTTGCTGGAGCATGGCTTATACAGCAACATTATGGCCAGGAAGAAGACTGTAATTATTACTAAAATCTTTCTACCATCAATTCCACATATTTTATATGCAACTGATCATCACTTCCGTTCTATTAAGCCCTGTTTTAAATGAAACATATGAATGCTCTTCATAAACAACATAAATGACCAAATAAGGTCATTCCAATTAATGGTAAAGGGTACACACTGTTCTTATAGAAAAGGTGCAGATGTGAATCATTCTAGAGCAGTGAGTCTTGAATCTAGAAGATCGGTATTACTGTAAAAAATAAATTCTTTTAATATGACCAAATTCCATATTCTTTGGTTGTTTCAAAGAACTTCAAAGACAAAAACAAAATTCAAGATATGATAAAATATGATAATCACCTCATAGCCAAGATCCTTCAGGAAGATTGATAATAAAGGAGGCTCCTCTCCAAAGAATCTAGAAAGAAAATGATGAAAAATACATAAAATCACTACTTTTCTCATTGAGTAAAATATATTTTCACAGGATAATGAAATGTAAATAACTTTATGTGCAAGTTTATTATCTTTTTCTGAGGCAGCTTTTGTCACGTAAATCAATAATATCTAATTTGTCAAAATCAGGGTGGGGACAGCAAATTAGTTTTAAATGCAAAAGTATGTCAACAAAATGAATGCTACACAACTATAAACTATATTCTGATGAAACTATTATAAAACTACATTCCCTCCTACACACAATTTTCAGATGTAAAAATTACTTGGTGAGTTTCTTGATCTTCTGTGGGTTGGCACACTGTGGAACAAATGGCCTATGTAAACTCCTAGATGAAACCGAGACATCATGATTGAAGTATGCAACATCCTTCAGTTGATTCACCTCAATCCTCAATGCCTCAATCTCTCGGATCAGAGCATTCTGAGATCGTAGCTCAGACGATAAGTGAGCAACACTGCGAGCTAGTGTGACGACATGAGACTCTACTCGCAAGAAACGCTTGTTGACTGTCTTGATATCCCTCTCACGTTGTTTGGTGGAAAGTTTGTTATCTATAGGTGAGAGAAAAGGAATTTTGAATTGTCTCTTTGAATCTGATGAGAAATTAATAAAATTCTAGTTAATAAGTGTCTTCTTTTCTGTAATTCGTCAGTATGAAAGAAACAATGAATATGCAATATACATTTTCGAACCAAATAGCAAGCCTCTTATGGTTCCAGTAAATTGGATCCTTATAAATGTGTGAACAATATCATGCAATCTAATTTGTAAAAAATCATCAATAATATTCAATGTATTGTAAATCCAATGTCCTTAAGGAATCGTCTGCATATTGGATAAAGAACTCTTTAAAGTAAATAACTCAATAAATGTAAAGGATACTAAAATTCTTTTCCACTTAGTGCAATAGCAAGGGTAACTCACTTTTTGGTTTGCCAATGGTTCTCGACGGAACAGTTGTCTTACTTCCTGACTTAGGGCTATCACTCTCCAGTTTGCTGGAGCCAATCACCTGGTGGATGGAAAAGTAAATAGAAATAAACTAAAGTTGAGGTACAGTAAGGATTTATTTATACTAATTAGTGTTAGACCTGTCAATGATTATAGGTTCTGCAAATTAATACAGAGATATCTTGTAACATAAACAATGTAAAGTTTGAAAGCAAAGTCATCATATCAAGCATCAACTGTTAGGAAATAATGTCAACTTCAAATTTCAGAAATGTTTGTATCAACTAAATGCAAAGTGAATAATTAAGTCTCAAAAAATATTTTTTATATTGCATAAACAATATTTGTATACATTATCATTTCATCTTTCTGTTACATCACTAGCTTTAATGCACACTGTCTATTGATTTCAGGTAAATCATCTTTCATATGTTACGCAATCAAAATTTTATCCACCCTCTTTCGTTCATGGCATGAATATTTAAGAAATATATTACACAACCTAGCTTGTTTGCAATTGGTAATGCAGTACTTACACCCAGTATTTCTTTATACATTCCCTCCAGAGCTAGAAGCTGTGACCTGACAGCCTCCATGTTCTGGTTCTCCTTCCCGACCATTGATGAGGATCTAGATGGGTTGCCACGGGGAAGCTCCTCCTCCCTCTCATCATCATCATCAGGTATCAACATGCTGGATGATGCCTTCTGCTTGGGGGTTATATCACTGTCTGATGCTTCTGTCTGCTCTTGTACTTGATTCAGCTGCAGAGGTGGCACTGCTCAATATCAAAGGAGATCAAATCTTTATTAAGTTATCTTTATCAACTAAATCAATACAAAATTCCCCACTCTCTCTCTAAATGCATTACATAGTAGTGTTTTTGATCTACACATACATGTATCTACACTTTACAACGCTATGATATAGATTTGACTATTCAAATCTGTTGTATTAGTATACACAACTAATACAACCAAATCTTGGTAAATAATGGCCAGGCAAGGGAAACAGATAAAGGGGCCACTTCAAACAGGCCTTCCAAGACAGGTTCTGCTGTTTTCTGTAAAACCTACGTAATTCTTTTAACACAAGAAGAAAAATATACATATGGGTGACCACTAAGACAGGGTTGATAGAACATCTAAAAGTGATCTCCACTCTAAAGTTATGTTTTAATAAGATGTTTACGCACCTCTACCTGGTGCACTTGATTTGCGGCTCTCTTTCCCTGATGAACTGCTTGCTCTACTGCTATTCCTTGATCCATGCTTGTTTTTCCTCCTGCCTTTACCACCACTCTTCCTCAGTGGTGACCTAGAGTCTCCAAGCTTGTAGTTTGCACTATGACTCCTGTTCACTGAGCTCTTCCTCTGCTTGCCCATGCTATCACCTCTGCTTCTCCTTGGGTTGATAGGTGAGGGCTGGGTGTTGGTCACATAGAGGCTGGATGATGATCTGTTCTTCTTGTAGACTGTAGGTGAGTCTGGTGGGGTCTCTGGAGGGGTAATGTCCGGTGAGAGTGGGGGCAAGGGAGGGGTGTGAGACCGCGAGGAGCTTTCACTGTAAGGCACATCATACTCGTACCCCATCTGCTGCATGGCGAATGCCTCCTCGTTCATACCACCACCGGGCATCATGGGATACATAGGATTTGACGCATGAATGGGCACAAAGGCAGTGTTGTGATTTGGTCTGTTGTACAGTCGTTGAAGTGAACCCTGATTGTCTAATGGCTGAGGCAGACTCTGCGACATGAAGAGCTGCCCTCTATCCATTGGATCTATATACTGTTCATGAAAGCCAGCATCATTGTTGTACTGGTCAGGGAATTGGGTGCGAGATGACGGGTAATACCTCTGGAATCCCTGAGATGGAGGTAATGTCTTGGGAGAGCTACGGCCTCTGGATTCATAGCCACTGGTTGGTGGGCTCTGACCATTGGCCTGGAGCTTGCGGTAGACTGGAGGAGAATGACGTTGGATGTGATCCTCATACGAAGGAAGATGCCTTGTTCTCTGACCATCACCTGGTGTCCTGTATGGTGCCGACTGGTAAATAAAAAATAACATATTATGAGTCCTCCATCGATTATTCTGACCAAATACTATAAAGGGCATGTACATATGCAAAAAACAAGTACACCCTTTCGTTATATAACAGATAAAAATATATACAAAAAAGAAAACTGCTTATGTAATAAAATTTGGAATGAACATTGTAAATAAGAATTTTCAGAGCTTGATAAATATCAGAAAATCGATTTGATGAAAAGAATAGTTAATAATAATTTGAAAACGCCATGTGCTTTAGTGACTTAATTACATACCCATGTCTGCGAGAGATTTGACATTGACCCTTTGATGATTGGCTCCTCCCCATAGACCACACCTGATAGGTTACGGAAGTTATCTGGAAGCTTCTTGCTGATTGGACGGATAGGTTGAGGCCTCCTGGTTCACAGAATAATGAGAACAAAACATAAGACGTAAGAAATTGAAGCTAACCAAAACGTGACTAAAATTGAATTTCAAACATAGTACTTGGCAAATGTTGGAAATGCTTCAAAATAAATTCAACCCTGCAATCAGTATAACTGAATGTTGTTCACTAAATGAATGGTCAAAGTCAAACCCCAACCCAGAAAAAACAAATCTGTATTTTATTATCAAACAACTGTTTTCATCCCCTCTCACATTTGACAATTTTAAACAGGAGCCAAAAATCTGCCGTACCCATTTGAATAGCTAGACATCTCTTGTGGAGGCTGAGTTGATGGAGCTGTCCCCATGTGATGTGATGAAGGACCATGAAAGAAAGGGGCGGGTTGGTTCCACTTGGAGGTTGGAGTAGAGGCATCAGGAGGGGGTGTGGTGGAGGTAGGGGGTTGATCCAGCAGGGCCTGAGCACGGGGGCCCTCTTTCTTCTCAGTATTTGAGGATGGCTGAAATAGTAATAAGTAAAACATTACACCTGTGTGTCAGAAGCTTGTAACATGCAAGTACATCTACATCAAACAGCATCATGTTGACTATTATACATACAACCAAAAACATTTTCATCAACTACACATAACACACAATGCATGCAGTTTGTTGACCAAGCCAATATTGCCTAATTTCCATTTAGATAAACCATAAACAGAACATAACTACGAAACAGAAATTAGAAAATAATCTTTAACTCCTCCAGATACATCAAAATATATTAATAAAATATAGTAAAAGAGTGCAGGATAGAGAGAGAGTAAGGATGAAATAGAGTGACTGATAGTGACAAGAGAATGAGGGAGGCAACAAAATACATAGAAAGGAAGAATGAGAGAGATAGCAAGTGTGAGAACAGACCAATAGAGCAGGAGATAGAGTTAAAGAGAGAGAGAGAGAGAGAGAGACAGAGAGAGAGAGAGAGACAGACAAAAAATAAGGGCAAGGGGGGGGGGGGGGTAATTAAGGTTAAAGAGAGAATGAGAATGGGAGAGCGAAATATGGAGATATTTACATACAGGCAGATATAAAAAGTAGAGAGAAAGTCTCAAGGTAGGACAGGAAGAGTGAGAGAAAGAGCAAGCTGTACTCACCACATAACCTGAGATATATCTATCCCAATCCTTGGGGTAGTCAAACTTATCTGGATCCTCCAGCATAGCCTGAAGGTTAGCCTCTTCGTCACCATTCTCATCCTCATCGGTCACATCTCGGAAGCTTGGTGGAGGTAACTCCAGCAGCTCACCATCATCAAACTTAGGCTTTTAATTATAAGCAAAAGAAAGATACAAAATTATATCTCAATTTAACATTGGTATGGAACACAATATGATAGGTGGATATTGTAATGTACTTCAGAAACCTTTGGATGCTCACAATCTGACATTTCTAGCAGAAAATTGATTGATAGCAAATCAATAATAATAATAATAGTGATAACTACAAAACAACCACTATTGTATCTCCATTATTGTTATAATTGATTGAAGCTTAATTACAATAAAATGTTGCCTTAACTGTAAAATAAAATTGATTAGATGTTACTGTAGATGATAAAGATATGATTGATTGAGAGAGATATAACTACTTGGGGGAGTTATGAAGAATAAACTCTTTTATGTTACAGGGTGTTCCCAGCACTGTTAATTTGTTAGTGATATGAGCTATCAAACATATCTAGACTGGGATTAGATAAGATATGCATGCCGTGTATGTGCAGACAGACTTACCTGATTGTTGCCGTTCATCAGACTGCCTGGTGTGGGGGAGTCTAGCAGGTTTTTGAGCTTCTCTTCCACTGTCATTGACAATGTGTCCCTCAGTGGAGACTTGGGATTCTATCAAACAGAGACAATGGGAAATGATTTAAAACACACACAATGACATGGAGGACAGTGGGGATATAATAGGGGGAATAACAAGGAGATGTATGGTCAGAAATACATGTATGAAAGGGGAAAATGTGAATGATAGAAAAGAACAGAATATATCGTCGCCTGGCTGGCAGAAGGGCGTTAGCACTAAATCGCCTTAAACTTTTATAAAAATGACTTATTTCCACAAAAATTGTGGCCGTGTTCTACTATAACATTTCTATTAGTCTTTTAAGTTTTAAATCAATTTTCGGGATAGAAAGCTGCTTAAATATAAAACAAATCTTTAAATGCGAATAATTCGAAAAGTAGTTTTGGAGTCGCTCGCGCGCTAACGCCCTCCTGCCAGCCGGCCAACGATATATTGTATTTGTGCTTTTTAAATGAATGGTCGAATATATATAATAATAATAATAATAAAGGGGAGATGGATAGAAATAATAGAAATAGTTATAGAAAGATGCTTAGATAGCAAGGACAAATAGAGACAGTGAGTAAATAAGTATAAATACATATATGATGAAGATATAAATCCATATTTTCTACTTTGAAACAGAAAAAGAGAGATTTTTGTTTATATTAACATTTTCTTTACTTGATATAAATTATCAAGTTAGTTAATTCTCCCAACTGAGCTAAAGTGAGGACTCAATAATTTTTCTCTGCCATCAAACACATTGTACAAGGCATAATGCTGCTAAATGGAAATAACTTCCCAAAAAGAAAATGATGTAATAAATATACTGTACTTCCTCCCAATGAGATATATTGATTGTTTGAATGCTTACGGTTAATGGGTTCCATGTATCTCCTGCCTTGACTGGCTGAGGTCTGATAGCCCCACGAGGGCTCTTGTCTTTGGATAGCTGTATCCGTCTAGTCTCAGCTCCATGCTGGAGGACTCCCTTCGATCCCATCTCTGTCATACTCTGAACATTAAAACATAGGAAAATAAATAATTTGCTTGGGGTCAAGACTAATCCACAAAAATAAGTAAATATAAATGAATGATACATGCCATTAAAACTTAAAAAAACAAAAACAACAACGGTTACTAAAATCTACATGCCTACTTTCATTGAACAAGTAAATACATTGAAAATAACCTATTCACATTGTTGTTGTTTATATGCCATTTTTGCACTGTGCACACAGACCATTACTGGAACAAAACCACTGTCACTATAAACAATTAATATAAAAAAATCAATATAAATAAACAAGTATGCAATCATGGGAAAGTGTCAATGCATCAAAACCAACAAACCTTCACTTTAACAAAATCTACCAAAGCCTTGACATTGCTTCAAGCCAACAATCTTTACCAAGCAAATTTACTAATCAAACATCTCTGACCTTCAGACAACCCCAACATTCTCACCTCTTTGTTGTAAGATGTGTAAATAATCAAATTTCACATGGTTACTCATCCCGTTAAATAAATATATCCTAGAGTAATATAGCAGTCATGTGGATCAATGCAAACATAACACTGAGTATAAACAGTCAATCATCCCATATTCTGAGAGTGGGGTAAACATGTATGTTATTGCAAAATATACATGGGTATGTTAATTGGGAGATATCAAATTTTGTTGAATATAATGTATGTGGATTGAAGCCATAATAATAATCAATCATTTATGATTATCATTTATGATTTTTTTCCCCAGTGAAATATGTGAGACGATAGTATTCAAGTTTTTGAATGGGTTAGGGTTGTCAGCTCCGACAATATTATTCTAAGATAGAGATATGATTTGTCTTTTATATCTTATAAACTTCATACACTTTGATTTCTGATAAAACATTGCAATTTAATATCGATGAATATAGTTATTGGGGATGATGTTCGGTTTACACATACCTTAGATTTGGATATTGATGAATCTTGACTTTTTTTTTTTTTTTTTTCTTCACCTCCTTACATTTTCTCTCATTACTCTTTCTCTCCTTCTGTTATTCCTTCACTCACATACTACCTTTTCTATCTTATTCCTCCCCCTCTCTCTCTCGCTCTCCCACTTCATATACATATTATGATATACACATCTGCCTTTGCTGTTGTATTGCCTAATTCCTCGCATCCTACATTCTACATATATATAAGATGTTTTAAATGTAAATAATAGCCTAATTGTATCTATTTGGACTCTGTATAGTGTACAAGTATAATTTATCTAATTTCACTTTTAAGTATTATTTTAAGCATACAACCTTTTTAAATGATGAATTGTATTTTAATTTAACAATATTCACATATCAATATATCATGTATTCCTTGTACCTGGTTTGCTCTCTCATCTGACGATGAAGCATTCAAAAACACATACCTAGAGCCTTATTTCTGGCTTTCGTTATTCCTGATTCTTAGTTTTTACCTTATGGTATTTTTTCTTCCAACACTAGTTCTTCCTCTCTGACTCCCACATTTTTTCTCTCCCTTCTTGATTATCTCTCTCCCTCTCTTAACCTGATCATCTATTAATCTATGTGCCTTTATACCATCTGGTAATCCTAGCTATTTCGGTTTAAAATGTAAAAGAATATTAGTTGAATATTATTGCGTTAATAATTTTGTATGCAGTTATTATTTTGTGTAATGCTTTTAACAATGTTCATTATAATCTGTTTTTATGTCAAAGATTTGTAAAAAATCGTGCAATTCAGCCTTTGGGCTGCAACGTGATTTTTGAATAAATAAACCATTATATATATATATTTACTTTTTCTGAACCCCTTATTTGTATTTAGCTTGCTAACTTATGAGCAGAGACAAATACACTTAAGTCTACCCACTTAATATAGAAAATATTTGCATGTACAACAAAAAAAAATGGATACCATAGACCTATATACAAGCTATGTACTCAAACAAAGAATGTAAGGAAGGTCTACAAGATTATAGTTAAAGTATAGTTACCATGACAGTATGCTCATTCTGTGCAATGACTGGAATATCATCTTCTGGATTGGTAGAGCCCATAAGGCCTGGTAAAGAGGGCTCAACATGACCATTAGGAATGAGACGAGGTGTGGTATTCTGCATCTCATAGGTTCCATCTGTACCATTCACTGGAAATAAAAGAGAAAGATGGAATGACATGAAGAAATATGACAAGAGCTTTGTTACATGATTACATGACATATCAGCAGTAACATTGGCTGTAAGGCCTACTATCAAAGACTTTGCCAAATGATCTACTAATTTCAAAAATCTTTAAATCTCATGTTTGTATTAAGCCCATCACTTGTCCTTTTGTTACTGTTATTTTTATCAACTTCAATCGACTTGATCTATTGATCAAATTTAGGACTATTTACTTCATGCTAAGTCCATCTCTATGACCTCTTTAATTTTTCTTCACTTGCAAACTGACCACTTATTGGATCCAACCAATGTTGGCGCAGTTTGTGTTGTGATACCAATACAAATATGAAATCAAAGTATGTAGACTTTGGTCTCTGAGCTAATTACATTGTAGCATATACAATAATATTTGTTGACAGTCCATAGTCCATAAACACCCACATAGACAGAAGTACAAGTACAGAAGTAACACTTCATTAAAAATCAGAGTAAACAATAGTTATATAGTTTCAGGAACAACAATACTCACTTGAGTAATCTCCACTCTTTCTTCCAAAACTTGTTTCAGACTGACCAGATATCTGTGGAAAGAAGAAATTGTAATAAGGAATTGCTACAAAATTATGGTGTATGTGTTGCTTCCACTTATTACAATATTGGATAAGTTAATTTAGAACTCTTCACAATCAAAAGAAATAGTTAGAATTTCTCTTTTAAATTTATCTCATGTTTCAGAACGATATATATGTCCTATTTTTATGGGCTCTACAAAAATGGAAGAGCTTATACATCTTGTTTTATTTATTTTTATGATTCTTTCTGTATATTTCTTCTTTGCCTGGCTACTCTACTCTAGTAGCAGTCTATTATAAATTAATAAAAAAGAAGGTCATTCAGTACACAAGACCCGATGCAACTAAGCCTTTATGTTCTGGAATTCACCCTATATGCACATTGTACCAACAAATAGTGCTAAAGATATGAAAATGAATAGCTAAAATATCTCCCATAGAGGTAGACCATTGTCTTACCTGGCTCATAATACTTGGTTCTCTACCCTGTAATGATATCCTCTCTTCATTCTGTGAGATGCTATCTGGTACCGGTCCTCGTGGAGTAGGAGGTGCACTATCCTTCTGACTACTAGCACTAGTGGTGGTACTCTGTAAAGTTCAGTAACACATTCACTTACTATACAAGGAACCATATTGATTCATACATTCAAACTTAATATGCTACCAATTAATGACTGTGGCTCAGCAAATCAAGAGATTGTCCTGTAAACAATATCTGGATATATGTCAAACATAAAAGAGGGTAAAGCATGCTTTTTGAATAAAGTGGTTAATGATAAAATTTCCCTCAAATTAAACAATAATGGCATCTCTGTATGAACTGAACATTTATAAGATTGCTCTTTTAATGATGAAGTTGAGTTCTGGTCATGCGATTGCATTGTGAAAGAAACGGTGTGGAATCGACCAGAAAAGGTTGATCATCTAGCATATAAGAATTTGTGTGTATTGCAAGGTTCTGGAATCATCAAAATGATAAGAAATTTGGCCAAGTCTTGGTAAAGTTACAAACAATGTACACAGAAAGATGTATATTGGACTACACGAACACGTGAAGTAAAAATCCGTCCCTGGATTTTAACGATGTTACAATATATTTAGAATATGAAGGCATTTGAAGAGCCATGCTTTTCAGGGAACATGTCTTATATGATGTTCTTCCACACTTGCATAATAAGAATGATAATGCTCAGAAATTATGTTTCACCTCTTCCCAGAACTCAACCTTCTCTTTAAGGGTAAAATAATTGTGTTTTTCAAAATAGTCAATAATCTCTTTGTGTGTATGTAAACCTTCACCTATAACTCCACTTAATATCAAATATTAAGAGTGGGTGCTAACTGCAGCTTGAATTGCTTTACTTATGTTTATATGTACTGTACATCCACTACTGCAGGAAATACATACATGGAACAACTTTTTTATGTATCCCTAATGAGTATACTGACATTGTACATACCTCAAACCTTCGCCTCAGGGTGTTAATGAGGGCAAGAGATGACCGGAGATTCCCATCACTGATTTCTGCAAAAAGGAAAAGAAGGTGTCATTTATTCCTTTATATACTGTACAAGTGCCTGAAGTTATACTCAAACATATACCGGTATACACAAAGACTGTCAGTACAATGAACAAGGGATAAGATTTAAATCTGATCAAAATAAGTTAAAGAATTGCACTGCAATGATTCACGGAACTATTTAGAATTACAAATTTGTTGATTCAGTTTAGAATGAATTTCTCCTTTGGTACTCATTTCAATGAAATAATTTCTTTCTTTTTCATAATTTCAACCATCAGATTGATTGCTGACTAAAAGAATATCATAATTTTTTTTTTTAGGGTTCTTTTTGTCCTGTATAGAGATTATAAGATGACTTTTGACATTTCGTCCTTGTTTTCACGAAGTGACGGTAGTGAGGAAAATCGTCACGCAAAGTGAATGCAATTTTTTTTCACTACCGTCACTTCGTGAAAACAGCGACGATTTGGTCACAATGATCATTATTCAAATGTAGACTAAAAATAAAGCTCCAGATCTCAAAAGATATTACAAAATACAAATCACTTTCAATCACCGTTTTATGACTTCTCATGTCTTTTAGTCACAAACATTATCCTTTTTATGTATACTCCAACGAAAGCCCAGATCCCACAAGACAAAGGTAAAATATATGAAAAGAAAAACAGATGGTTCTATGTACCTTCAGCATTGACCCCTCTGGTATCAAAGCCCTTGATCTGTAAGAAGCGTAGACATAGATGAATGTTTTCAATCCGTTGAGCTCTGATGATGGGACGTGTTTGTATTCCTTGAATCTTCTCATTGACTAGAAGGAATAATGAAAGAGCAAAAATGAAAAACAATTACTGAAAGAACTAGAAACACAACAAATATGGTTTACTGTGGGCTATAACTCTTGGGCTATAACTCTAGTTGACCCTATAAATATCTGATCTATTCTTAGAACTTCTGTAAAAGTGTTTAAATGCCTGTCTCTAATATGCAACAAAATTGTGTTTTTCTGTCCTCTACATATAATGTACTGTACATCATACAAGATTTATCCCTTGATACCAACATAATACACCATTATCACCTTAAGGATCAACAAGAATTTACAAAAAGCATTGTAAACAAAGCAGTTCTTGAAAACTACATGTACATTGTACAAATGATTTTCAATCATCAATATCTACGGAATAATTAATTTATGAAGGAAGCAAATTTCAACTTTTAATTTTAACAATCATTCACATGTTCTCTGAGTTGCTTACTTGGGTAAAACATATCAATGAACATTTAAATCCTTTTTCAAACAGAATTATGTAAATCCTTCTTATCTCAAAAAGATAAATGTCTATAATGCTTGAGATAGGAGGAGTATCTTTTTCATGACTGAGACCAAAGACAAACATTCCTTTAACATGATCAATACAAGAAAGTTCTTTACAGTTTACACCCAACTGCTCTTGCCCTGCCAAAGGTCGCTACTGTTGTATCGCATGATATGCTGTACGTCTGAGTTATTGTTACAAATGAATTGAATGAAACTGTACAATATCATTAATTTCTCCTCTGTCATGGCCTATTATTTGAATCACTAAAGACAATGTTTGAAACCTTGTAAATAAGTTCTATGGTGGTGTCTTAAACTATGTGCACTGTATATACTTGAAAGAAAGTTTATTTTCCCCTTTTTTCTGGAATCATGCCAATTTGCTAAGCAAACAAAAGTAAAGTAACGGACTTGTAGTCTTTTGTAAATTGCTTCCTTGTAAAGAGTAATAATCCAGAGTGCCCAATCATGTATTATAAGGCTCTTTATGGTAGAAACTTGAGAGCTTAGTCACAGATTACTGTTCAAGTCAACATATCTTCCTGACTACAAAGCTATTAAAGGCATCCACACTGCTCAAGGGTTTCAAGCAATCTGATTTATGAAGTGTCAAAAATATTCTTGAAGTTATCTTAAAATTTTCTTGGAGCATATATTGTAGATAAGCAAGAAGAGAAATGTAATTACTTTTCCATGACTGAAGAATGTACTGACAGGACTGAATTTCTATACCCCCTCAAAATAGACAAACTTGATTTCAATTGGATGTAGTGTAGATTTTTAGATGAGGTGGTGCATTATGTTTCAAAAAATCTATATTATGTATGATCATACTAATAGAAGTGATCAAACTGACTTGAAGTTTATTATTCACCCATAAAACCTACTGCAATAATATTCACAGTATAACTACAAGACTGTCAAAAAGATTGGAAGTTTATGGGCAAGTGGTGAGCCTTTTAAGTGTTGGGAAAGTATAAAAACCCTGACAAAAGATTTACAAGAGAACTCTAGATGCTACCATGGTTAGAGTCAACAGAACTTGATTGCTTCAATGCTTTTCAATGCCAGGTTTCAGAGATGCTCAGAGCATGACAGAAACGATTACTACTGTGAACTCCCAGTCTTCTTTGACTACGATCAGTAGGAGATCAGATTATATGTTTCATAACAGCAGTGACAGTTGGCAACACGCAATGTGCAAAATATAAAAATAGTAAATACATATACATATTATTGTATGAAATACATGTGGATGCATGTATGAAAACTTTTTTTTGCTCTCAATATTTTAAAAGCTTAAGTACATATTGATGTGTGTATAGCATATCATTGGATAATGATGGACTGGAATGTGTTACGTAGATGTAGCTAAAGGACAGTCAAAAACTTTGGAATAAACCTTTCTTCTTCAAGGTTACATGCATTCTCTGCACATCCATTCATGCCTTCCTGCAGAGCACATGATCAAAAGTAAAACATTGCTACAATTTTCAATTGCTTTTCCTTTGAAAAGAGCAGCTGAAGTGGATGACATGATTTCAAGCTAGTATCAAAGTATCAAGAGTAACTGCATTCACATACCAACATTTATGTGAGTCTTGAAGTAGATAAACAAACATGAATGAATGATTTCTTTTTCCAAGAGCAAGAATTGAATAGGATTAAACTGTATATCAACTAATGTGTGCTTATGAATACGTGTACAATCTGATATAAAAGATAGTTAGACTAATGATAACAAATGATCAAATACTATTCATGAGTCTTTATAAGTCATGACTGACTGGAAGAGATTAACAAGTATTCAAAAAATATGATGACAGCAATTATCTAATCTGTGGGGGGTATATATATATGGAAATAGATTTACGATGTATCAAATGCGATGCTTTTGAAGTAAACTGACTTGTTCAAGTTGAACGCTTGGATAGATAGTGGTACATGTCACAAGTGGATGATCCGTCAAGGATGCTACAGGACAATGAAGGGAATAAATGGCTTCCAATTATCTTGGATTGTTCACCATGTAGACCATAGTGTGTTAATCCCTGAACCACTGGTGGTGAGTTGTTGTTTCTTCACCACTCATAGTTTGGACTATACGCTTCAAAGCTTGGTGCAATAAAGACCCCCTGAAGCTCCCACTAATACTATTGTATGGCTATAAAAATACTTTACAAGCTGGCCAAACTACAGCTTATTGTAGAAAACAAATTTCTGGAACTGCTTTCTTTTTTTTTAAATACAGAAAAGGAGTTCCTACAAATATCCCTATCAAAGAAGTCTCTACAGTTTTCTTGTGCATCACATCATAATATGATACACCTGACTTCCTGGAATCACCAATCAATGTGGGCACAAATCATGCATGCGCTGCGTTCAGTGACAAAAACACATAAAGTTAATAATCACAAAAGCAGTTTTGTAAGAGTTTCTGCAAAACTTGGATAAAAAAGTGGAAAATAACATCCTCCACCTTCTATTCAAAATCACTACCTCCCATAGGTACATGTAGTTTCATCATGATGTGTGCATGTCTGGAAACAATGTACTACTAGATCCAAAAACAGAAGTGCACCCACTCATACAAAACTTTTCATCATCTTGTCAAACAAGACAGTAGTATTGAATGATAAACGACTTGTGGTTAAAGCATTATCATATGTCATAAAATAAAATCATATATCTTTTCATAACTTCAACTGTTAGAGTGAACCAACCATTATTTATATGCTTCCGGCAATCAGTACATGTATCAGTAATCCTTTTCTTCCCATCCCTCTCTCTATCCACCTCTCCCTTCTCTTTCTCACTGAAAAAACAGTAAATAATGCCTCTGATCTTTGACATTAATAACCCCAAAATAGAAGCAATCAAATATGAGGATATAGTTTATTCATGCCTGTATCCAGAGGCTTAATATCACATATCATTTTATGTAGATGAATGCACATGCTATCTTGTTAAGTAGCTTTGACTGAGAAAAAAAAATCTGAATTGCCAATCTAAGGTAACCACAGCAATATTCATTTTCCATTGATATTATAATTATTGTACTTTGTGAAACTATAATCCAAAATATGCCTTCTGGTTCATATTATAAGAAGTATAAAAAAGATTTTTGAATTATTTCAGGTCACCTATTTCCTATTCTAACCTGTTTATCCCCCAGCTCTCTGCCCAAGCAAGTGAATGGTGTTTTCATTATAATTCAATATTGTAGGTGTGGATGGGAAGATTAACACAATGTGGGCCCTGATTTAGGCTATTATTTAGTTCAAGCACTGTGTATCATGGCATCTGTTTGTGAGTTTTATATGAATAAAAAAACAGCTCAACCCAATATGCTTTCAGAGTATAATTTCTTGTTTAATATATACCTCATTTCACAACATATTATCAGGCAGTAAAGATACTCTAATTTGGTATTATTAAGGTACCACAGAAAGTATTAGATTTACGACTGAAATTTTTATACGCATTTGATGAAGAGATATCTGATTTCTATCTTTTGTTCTGTATAGCTTCCATCTCAATTTAATTAAAAAGTACACTTGATTGCATATTATGTGTGTATGGCTTTCTAGATTTTATGGTGTTTGTATGCATTTGACATTTCATTTTTTTAATAGCTTTTTAGTTTTTTAAAACAGTATATCGACAATTTAATGCTAGATAGCTCATGAAATATGGATAGACCTTAAAATGTAAAATTCTAACACCTTTCTGTTTTTGATATAATAATTTCATGTCTCTATTAAACCCAAACCAAACTGGGTCTGTATATATTTTATACATATATATTCACATTTGAATGAATAATATAACTACTCATAGAACTACATCAATTTGATGATGGATAATATAACTACTCATAGAACTACATCAATTTGATGATGGATAATAGTACTTCCCAATTACTGATGTATATGTACATGTATGTACATTGTAGGTTGGACCTTACTAAATTGCATATTACTTTATATAGACAACAGTGATCTAATGGCATCCATGTTTGCAAGAGTATACTGTACATGATAATAATTATTATAATAATTATTGATACAATTATCTTCTTGTGTACAAGCTGTACATGTACATTTAAAAGTTCAAGTAACAAATCGTTTAGATTTAATACCACACAAAAATGTTATTAATTCTGTCTATACCCAGCATTCATCATGTCTATGGCATCAATGTACATGAATCTATGAAAGATTTACCAATCTATCCTAAAAGTCAACATTGTAACCACTGTTGATTGTACATGCCCTGCCAGTCTGGTATTCTTGACTTACTGCATTCATGAAGAACAGCCTAAACCTAAGAAAAGCTCCAGCAGTCAGACTTCACCTAAATATCTCAAAATCAATCACCGTTACTTACAAAACCATGACAACTAACAGCTCACATTCCAGCTCATAAGAAAGGACGCAGTAATCCAAATCCCTTTCTTATGTTCCTAGAGAAACAAACTTGCTGCAAAATTGAAGTAATACGATGTGGTGATCGCCATGGCAACCTGAATTGTTCCAGATATGAAACAGCATTTTCTACAAAATCTTGTATGCATGGACATGGATGTGTTTTGTTGTTGGGTAGAACAGTTGGCAGATTCTTGAAGCCCAGCATGTTATTCCCTGCTGGTTTGATATGTAGGTCTAGTCTTCTACACAACCTACATGGCTTTTTACCCTACCATGTACTAGTATATCAGGCTGTAATTATGGCTTATATTTATTAAAAAAATCATACATAGTACATGTATATGTATGTACAGCTTATATTTCTCTGCAAGTACTTAGTAAATACACATGTAGATGAACATGTTCATGTATACATGAATATAATTTTGGTTCAAACCAATGTGCAGCATCATTTAAATTTTTAACATAGTACATGTGTATTAGACACAATTTGAATCTACAGATTTCAATTCAATGTGTTATATGACACAAACATTACGATTGTACATGTAAATATATACCTGAAGCTTGTTTAATTTGATATAAATTATATGTAGTTTTGTTCTTCATGTTCCTCAAAATTTACAAGTAAAATATAGGAGTAGTACATTGTAAATATGTCCATGCCCAATACTTTGTCATCCAATCGAATCCATATTATTACTCTTTTCTCAAGTTTTCGCACATACCTATATTAAATAAGCTCTACAAAATAATACAGACATGTATGCATGTAGATGCCATACAAATGTTAATAATAAACTCTGACTTAATGCAAAACTACACTGAAATTCAATATTTCATAGTGCACTTCATGGATTTGATATTCTATACCTGGTGACATTTGACCCTACTTCTTAGATGATCTACAGGGGTAAACAGAATCACAATGCTCATAAATCATAATGACTGTAGAATACATGGCAATGGTTTTGATTTCTTCATTTTATCTATCTATATCTTTATAACGGACTGTAATTTATACAAGATCAAACTATTATCAAATTAGTCCCAGGGGAAAAATTAGCTTCAAAATATTTGTGCTCAATTTAAATGTCTTGAGTTCCACTATCCTATTTCATCAAATTGTTATGTCTATATTTGGATTGGCCCGGTGCATGATCTATGGTTGTAATTTCACAATATCTGTCCATTTTCAGGTCTTCATGATGTGTTTATAAAGTAGTAAATATTTATTGATTTATTGATTGTCAAATTTTGTCTGGGGTAAAAACAACTCATCAATTTTCAACAATCTTAAAAGGCAATTTGCTTTTGTCTCTTCCTTCCGTCAAGGACACAAACCCCGAAGTTTACCTTGAGTTCTAGACCTCTATTGTCTGCACTCATTACTTGTGGGTGAGCTATAGAACACTTAATGAATCCTTTCAATCGACAAAAAGGACACTCAACTTGCTTGAGGTCTTGAAGAAAGCTCTGTAGTATATCCCCTCTCTGATCACTAACCCTTTTCAAAACTAACCCGTCTCTAGAGGATATATAATTTGTATCTAAAGAGTCTTCATTGGCTACTCATCATCCACTGTAATTGTAGTTTATCCCATCATTGTTGGTTCACAGTAAACGGTCTTCAACAGAAAGACAAAGTAATCAATACCTTCTCCACGAGGAAATCAATAGGCTCAAGAAAAGGGCTAAGGCAATAGTGGTCACAAAGATGTGGGATGGAAGGTCGTTGGCACAAAGAAGATGGAGACGACTTTAATACCTCACCAAGGTTTTCAGCAGAACCAAGATAATTGTGTCTTTGTGGAGAGGTGTGATGCTAGCATACATATTTGTCTTATAACAGTTGATTTCGCCAGAGAGTTGTGTCAAGCGAATCGACTTACCACAGAGTGATACCCTTCATGTAGGAGTTGAAGTGGTACCCACTAGAGTTCATATATTTTCTAGCATTTTTTCCCCAGTGAGTATTTTGTGGATAATACAAAAATAAAGTACATTAGAAATATGAATTTCATTTTTTACACCAACTGGAAAGTGACTGTGAGTGTAAAAACAAAAATCTTTGAAGCCAGCAAAGTACTAATCACTTTATACTGCCTACATGCTGAATACAACTTATTCAAACAGCATAAATTGTTTTCTTTACTTAGCAATAACAAAGAATTAAACCTCATATGAATATGAACTATCAATGCATGAACTAAACTCAAAAGAAGTCAATTCCATCTGAAGACACTTCTCCAAAAAGCTAAACAATTAATATCTTGGTAGTAGTGTCTGTGTACTCTACATGAACTAGTAGGTAAAATTATTTCCTTGAAGAAGATAGGATGTAAACGATGTGTCCAAATATAATTGACCATAATACTTAAATGACATTTGTCCAATTAGAGATGACAGGTCTACATATCAATCTAATGGTTTAGTAACTGTAATTGTAACAACAATATAAAGCTTCTTTAGAATACATTCTTGCCATTTCATAGTGTTTAGGTCCAATCAATTCTTTAGTTCATCTGGAACACAAAACAATAAGTATCTATCATCATTGGATCAAGCCAAGCAGTTTATCCTATAATTGCTCTTTGCTCAGGATTAGCTTTTGAACAGTGTTGTAAGCTTTTCAGTATATTGCACCTTACAAAACGGAGGGATTAATCACTAGCTTAAAACAGAAAGGGAAGTGAATCGGATAGCTTTAAATAAAAAAAAAAGTGGAGCATAGACTATATATGCTACATAATGTACATGTTATATGAGTTTGTCAGAGGAAACCAATTATTTAAAATCTTGGAACGATATGAATGTGTGAAAAATACAAGTTGAATCCATATATTGCAATTTTTAATCATCATTGTAATTATCATGATTCCCCCCCCCCCCCCTCCAAAAAAAAAATGCATGGAGTTTTCATTTAAATTTTTATTTCATAGGGCCTTTGTGCAAGTAGCATGTGTAGGTATATTGTGCACTCAGTCATACAGTTTTCTCTACACCGACCATGCCCATGAACTTGTAATGCATTTAGTGTGTTTGGTTTAGTCCCATTCATAGGGGCAACAGTCCATTAAGAAGGCCTTTAGTAAATATGTACAGGAAAATTAGTGGATCAATGAGGGATCATTTTCTTTACTTATTTCAGAATCTATTCTTTCCCTGCTCTCTTTCTCTCCCTCTATCTCCCTCTTCCCATATACGAAGAAGAGATTAGTTAGCATTCATTATAACATCATACACAATTACCAAAACAATCAGGTTCCTGGAGTAAAAAAAGCTTCCCACTAATAAAAACCCTTCAAGTTCAACACACTTTGGAAAGGAGGACTACTTCCAGTTCAATAGATTGCTACTCAGACCTAAATAAATATATTGACTCAAAATTAAGTAATTACAATTCCAGCAATTACAGTATGCTATCTTTGTTACAGATGCAGTCTTGAGACTATTGATGGCAAAACCACTGCTAGCCAAACTGTCTCCATTTTTGTCTCTCCCGAAGAGTCAAGTGTATCATTCAAACGACATGTTAAGAGACTCATCTCGCAATCTAGTCACGCTCACTCCAATCTCTCTTTCTCTACGTCTTCAGACTATTGATTCCTGGCTTGCTATTGATTTCTTCCAGCTATTGTTAGAAGATAATCCCAGAGAAGCAAGCTGTTTAGGCAGTGAGCATGCACAATGTTCAATCATAATGATCTCCTAGCTGGAGGGTGCCTGAACTCATCATCATCAACTAACCACATGTCACGCCTAAAATAAAGCTCTTAATAAAACTATCCTAAATTAATCATTGTTTCAAATAATTACATGACTTGAGATTGAGATCTATAATGATATCTGAGAAAAACTAAATGCACAATTCCTTCAAATATTTCATACATAAAGTGACTAAAAAAATATTTTAAATAAGGCACATTTCGTCGCTGTTTTCACAAAGTGACGGTAGTGAAAAAAAATTGCATTCACTTTGCGTGACGATTTTCCTCACTACCGTCACTTCGTGAAAACAGGGACGATTTGTATGCACCAGTGAAAAAAATATACGGGGGCTCAGGGTGAATTTCCCCCGAAATGCCCAAAAGAGCCCCCGAAAATCAGAAAAGAGCCCCCGTAAATTTGCATAGAGTTCAATGCAAAACAAATTTTAGAGTGTTATTTTTATGCAGAACAAGCTTGAAAAGTAGCTCCCGAAAAATAAATATTAACTTTTTCTGTGGTATGCACTTAACTAAAAAAAGACTAAAGCTGTATTAAAACATGAAAATTAAATTTTCAGCTCTGATGATACAAACATGTCGACTATCAACAGCCTATTCCTCAGAAAATATAGAAGATGATTATTACAATCTGTGCATGAATGAAATATATCACTCATCCATCATTATGCACCTTGTAATTAAAGAGCTGCCAGTATTCTCAGAAGCCTAATTAAGCCCTACATACAGGTGTATGTGTAGTTTGCGTGTGAAATTAAAACTGATCATCTGATTAAGCAATCTATCTACATGTGAAATATTACATGTATTTCAGGCTAACATTTCTCATTGAGGCTAGAAAAGATAAGAAACAATATTTTGTAAATATCTTCAACATGTTTTTCATTTTAGTTATTCTATTTGTTGAAGGCGTAATTTGCAGAGAATAAAAAGAGATCATTTTGGTTTTCAAAAGAAACAGATGAAGAAAATAGAAAAAACAAGCAACCATTTTTATGAATAGTGCAGTGAAATTTCAAAATAGTAGGTTCGTGAAATATTGCAAATACTAATAAATAAGATAAACAAGGGCTATATTTTACTGCTGACAATCAGTGAATTGATAAGTTTTAAGTGTAGCTGATTATTTCCCTCACGATTCCCTCTAATTCTACCCGTTCCTTTAACATACTCTAATTCATCTGCCTTCAATATTGATTGATCCTAGGGATTCAATCTAATAATCAATATGAACATATCATGTCAAAACTAGACTAAAATACAATTTCTAGGAATGTTGTCATCCCTTACCATTCCGTGACTAAAGTTGCATTTAATCTAAAGATCTAACAACAATACAACATAATTCAATTCAAGACCTACACGTAGGGGCAATTCTTTCCTGAATTTACAGATCTTGCATCAGTTTCTCCTAATGAGCACCACTTAATATTTAATGAACAAGGAGCAAGATTCCACTGAAGAGAAGGTATTGATTATAGCGCTGAAAGGTACACCGAGTGGAACATAGGTTCATGCTCCGGCGACGAAGGGATAATAATCTGAATAGGTGTCCCTGGAATTGTACCTCGTACAGAGAGGCTATAGAATACATGATGACGTGTGTTCTGAGATACAGGGATTAATGAGATATTAAGGAAAATAGTTTCTCTGAAATTTACAGTATCCACACCTTTTAAGAGCATTGGATGTTTAGCCCTAAACATATATTCACATAGAAACAACAATTCTAAGTATAAGAGTACAAGACACTTAAAATTGACCAATTTCAATTAGAAATTTAAAGTTCAGTCACCAATGAAAAATAAATAATAACGTTCTCTCTCTCTCTCTCTTAACATTTTGAGACTATGCATGTAGTATAATTTTTTGACATTCTACATAACTTATGTAGCTCCTCAAGCTTGCAACAGTATGAAAGACATCTAAGTTTGCAAATTCAAAATGATTTTGGCCAAGTATATAAAATAAGCTGTATTTCTGATGCTACATTCTACATGTTCCTCCAGATATGGGGCATACCATTTCTCATTTTTATTAGTTTGTATTTTAAATATATATGATGTAGTGAATTATTTATTTAAAAGGCATTGTGTCCTTTTCCTTTTCATTCAATTACCAAAGTTGTCTGAACTGCTATCATGTTCCTACCTTCTTTTTTTTTACATTTTAGCTTGTTACACTATTTTTCTTGATTATTATTTTAAAAAACAATTTGTGCATTTAAATATACTATGAATATATATGGAAGATGCTTTCATTAATCTTTTGAATTTGCTAATGTTGGCCATTATCACAGCAATTTTGCAAATGGGATTTATTTCAGGACCTTTGTTGCTGTGCATGGACCACTAATTTTTTTTCTTTAAGAAGGTGTCTTCTTTCATCAAAATAGTCCTATGATGTGCTTGCAGATGTTTTGTCCAATTTCTGTAGGACAGCTAGGTCACATCTGTCAAGAACATGTCAAACCAATTACAGCATAGATCAATAATGTCCCTTACATTCATTCATCAGAGGGCTCTGACGAATGGTCATGTTTTATAGAAAATAGGGTGGAGCAGGTCAAAGGTCATATTGCAAAGAAAAGAAAACAAAGTGAAAAGAAGCCAATTCTCTCTTCCCTTTGTATTTAGAAAGCTTCAGTTATGGGAATAATGTTCATTAGCCAGGACTGGAGCCTATTGTGCATCTATCATGTCTCACACTTATCAATGCTGTGCAAAATAGCAGTCCTTGACTGAAACCATATTGGTGCTAAACGGTTAAGTGCTAACCATTATCATACATTGCATGACAAATAATAGTAAACCTCATGTTAAGCCCTAATACTGTAGCCGCTTAAATGTAGTTTAATTGTGTCACAAGAATTATGTATCCTTTGACAAATGTAACTGTTTTTCCCCCTTCCAGAATCACAGGAATGCTCTTTGAAGAGAAAAAACACAGTTAAACATGTACAGAGTAAAATCATTTTTTTGTTGTTGTTGCTGCTGTTAACAAGTGTTTTGGGGCATTCGCTATTTCCTTCCAATGTCATTTAAATGTATGTTTATGTTTTACCAAAGCTCGTCTGAGTTTAAGAAGAAAAAAACAGCACTTTAGAGCATTCCAGAGCTAAACCAATCTTTGCTCTTGTGCTAGCTTGTGTACTTGTTATCACCGACTATACTCACACAAGATCTCCAGCAAGTTGACTAGAGTTAGGCCATCTGACACACTTTTGCGGAAATCTGTCAAAGGCTTGTGTTTCTTCTTCTTCAGAACTTTGTTCAGCCACGCCAAATGCTCCTGGAATTCATGATCAAGAAGAAAAAAAAACATCATCAATGATGAGAAAAAACAAACTAAATGAACATTAATGTTACAAAATTCTCATCTGAGCAAAAAGATTACACCTGAATCTGGAAATATGAAGAAATTTTGATTTTTAAAGAATTACCTTTTCAGTTGAATTGTTACTTGACTCACTCCGAAATAACTGAGTGATAGATCCTGATCTTTTGTGTTGATGGAATGGTTTTACTGATGTTTCCATGACACCAACATACATGTAGGTAACACATCTAGTTGAAAAATTTTACTATTTTGTGAGCTCTCCTGCATCAATCACATCCTTTTTATGAGAATGTATGCACAGTAAAAATCCTTCATTATCCAGTTGCAAATCCAGTCAATCATGGGTACCGACATGTACATTGTATGTATGAATCCCAACGCAATGTTTCTAGCTCTGCTCAAAGAGCATCTAGTTCAATATTGGACTACAGCAAATAGTTTGTACTAGCAAAATGTACATGTGTACAAAGGATAGCCATAAATCTCCAAATAGCTCTTTATCATTCGACTTCATTCAACTGATCTGATAAAAAGCTAGTCTTCTTGCAGAACATTATTGTACATGTAACATCATGGCAAGAAGTGAGTTAGAAGCAACTATACATAGTACATGAAGGCCTAAATGAAACTGACACATTGTAGAGTGCATGAATTCATGAAATTACTGAGAAATCATGATAGCATACATGTACTTGTGGGATAATTGTTGGGAAAGATACAATCCAAAAGTAAAGCATAATGTTTGAAGTACAGACTACATGCAACTGAAGACTCATCTTCAGTGACTATCATGAGAGGATGAGCATGTCTGTTTGTGTACTCTGCACTGGTTTCAAGCACAATGGTCAACAAACTAATCAAAATACATGTATTGCATAGAAAATGAGAAGTACAGGTAGAATCGTTCCATCTTCGGAAGGGGTAGGCAAAATCAATTAATATATTTTTTTTTAATTTAAAAAAAATCAAGCCTACATATATGTAGGCTGAATTGTCTTTTTCTTAGGCAGATCAAAGAGTTGGCTATAATAAATAGCAAGTATCATTCTCATTTGAAAATTTTAATCTCTGATCTGTTCTCCTACATGTATTTCGGTTTAAAAATTGAAATCAATACAACTATGGCTGTGTACTTTTAATGTACATTTGCCTGACTTTTATCTGGAGGAAAAGAAAGTGCACTCCTTCACCCTTTTCATCTGGACGCACCCTTATTTATTGATTAACTGTCATCCGCAATAGAGCTGTCGCCCAAAGCCACTGACTAGGGGGGTGTGACGGTGTCAAAATCAATTTTACGTGCCTGGACTAAAACAGAAATTATCATTAAAACCCCAACAATATTGATAAAGCACATACATTGTACATTGTACATATACTGTATATCCTTAAAGAAGTGAAAAGAGAAATAAGGATGTTGTGAAAGTATAATTTTATGTCAACAGAATATTCTGAGATATTCTTCACCATAAAAAACCCCAATCTTTGCATGATATATCATGTCACTGATTCAATACAAACATGTAATTCAAACTAGTAAAGGGTGATCAATTAATAGTGGTGTACTCGATAACATTTATTGCACTTCACTGCAGCAGCAAAACAAACCATATTTATTTGAAAATGGATGACAAGTGAGTTAAAAATGGTAGCTTCCTGTACCAAAGGCCTCTAACTGTACTTACATGTACTTGGCTTTTACTTAAATAAATGATGTAAGCGTATTACCCTTATATTATTTTAATTAAATACAGCATCTCTTGGAAATTGTTTATCCAGGGAGGTGTCAGTTAAACGTTTGAACGAGGCTTTAAACATGAATACAACCCAATACACTACACTTAGAATAAAATTAGAAACAATTTTTTTTTTATTGAATGTTTGCGTTAGCTACCTGACATATCCGCTTTGTTTTGACAGCAAGAGGCATTATCATGACTTCCCATTACACCCACATGTAAATCCATATATATCTTACCTCACATTCTTGCAACTCCCATTCTCCTCTGACTGTGTACTTGACTGGCAGTGGATTCTTAGTCTTGGTGTACAGACCCCGCTGTGCAGGCACAAACCCATTCTCCCTGGACTTCTCATAAACCTTTTCTGATTTAGCAGTCCAAGATTTGATCGGCTGAGGCTTCAACTGCCTCGGTCCTCCACCCGAGGACGTTGACCCCAGGTGTCCCTTGATGACCATCATGGCAGCTGGTTTCCTCGGCAAATCAACTCTCATGAATTAAACATGGCACTTCATCACTGTCATCAATATCTATGCAGCATCTACGTTACAATTACGGCTCTCTTTACACTAGACAATGTATTGTCTGACATTAAATTCTCATCCAGTCAATGGCTGCTTCACAGCTTATCTAAAAATTCTATTTCAGTAATTTGCTCATATAATATGCACTACATGTGTTTTTGCATTTTGTAAGCCAAGTCAAAATGGCAATTTTGATGGATGGGTCATGAATATTTAAAAAGCTGTCTGGTAACCGAGCATGCCTTACTCCATATGCTACGAATCACGTGCCTGGATCAATATCTCCTGATAATAAAAGAACACCTCATCATTTGTGTCATGTATAGTCCATTTGCATGTTTCTTTTTGTGACGATGTTCCCTATAGTCTAACTTGTAAGGATTGGTGTCACAGTGTTCTTGCGAGTGCTGTAAATGTGATTTGAAACTTCATCCTCTGGTGAACTTGAATAGATTTTCCATAAACCTGGAGAAAGAAAAAGAAAAAAGAAAAAGAATAAATCGTATCTCATATTATGCTCCAGGGAAAATTGTTCAGCAAGCATGGGTTGGAGCACTAGAGAATTTTAATAATTCAAATCTTTAAAGCCCTGAAACTCCACCTTTGTCATCTTAACCAGAGCATAGCATTGAAACTCACCAGAAACCGCTTCCCAAATCTAGAGGTTGCAAATTACATGTGAAGAATCATATTCAATGGGCCAAGGGTCACAACAAATAGAATTACCGGTAGATAATAATCTAAAGGGATGAACAGACTTTTACAATCTAAATTTCCATTAACATTACACTCTGAAGAAAGAAAAATCTCTGCATGACAATTCACCTGTCTGCATTTTTTGTAAAAAAATTGATCGCCCCAGAATTTTCTTTCCTACTGCCCTTTGAAATCATGGAAGCTCTTTTGAGCTAATTCTAATCCAATAGATCTAAATCTAATCCAATGGATATAAGCATTGCATACTCTAAAATTACAGGACAGCAACGACAAAAGATCTATAATAAAACTAGAGCGTCCGAGTTGTGAATGCAAGAAAATAGATAGTATTCATTGCAGAATTGCTTTTTAATGCAGACACTGATGAATTGCTATGGTTGTTTCCACTCAATGGTTATTTGCTATTCATTGCTGTCTTTTTTCAGAAAACCCAAGGGACCATTTCAGATGGGTTGAATGGTGGCTCCTAATAGAAACACAAAAGGACACAAATGGAAGTGGCTGTATTTGTGGTACAAAATGTATGGAAAATACATTTATGCATTAGTGATCTTGTCACCAAATTAACTTCTGATACTTCAATTCCATTAAAAAAAAAAGATAAACATGTACTTGTATAAAATACATTGGACACAACATAATATCAACCATTTTTAGTACAACAAATTTAATCAATGTGATAAATAAATAAACATTGAAATGGAATGAATATTGATGCGTAACTACCACAGAACCTCTGGTTCTATCAAGGCAACCATCTCAAACGTATTTCATCTGATAGTTATAGATGGGTACATGAAATACAAACTTTAATGTTAGAAAAAATAAGAAAATGCCTAATTGAAGAAATGAAAACAAAAATACAAATCAAAGAAAATTGTTTTCTACACCCTTATGTTAAAACAGAAGTCCATTCTGCCTAGTTGTGTAAAACATTTTCCATGAGTATCCAAGCATTTGCATAGTGTTCTGTCCCTGCAAAACTAATAACGAGAAAAACTTGATCGCAATAATAGCTAAGATTGATAACTCTTGACAGTGTATTTGTTGCATGGCACCTGATTAAACTAATACTAGACTTGTATTACGTACAGGAAAAAATGCACAGTAAATCATCTGTAAAGAAAACTTGACTGCCTACAGCCGAACAAGCAGTTGTTATGGTAACAATGACAGTGGGATATCACAAATTGTTTTTTTGTACTTCAAATCATTCAAACCTAATTAAATTCTGAAAAATGATAATGTCAAGAAATAACATAAAGTGAGACATATGGAACATACAGTACCAAACTACATGTACATGTACCTACAGTTAACAATCTTCCCACTTAATATTCATAAGATATCTACAATATTCATTACAAAACCAGAAGAACAATATATAAAATGGTCACTGACTGACTTGCCAAAAAAACTAGTACCAAAAAAAGTAAGCAAACTTGGCTCAAACATTATTTTGTGTAGTTTCTACACAATGTTGTATACAGGAAACATAATACAAAAACTATTATCTACAAAAGTTAAAATATAGAGGCATAAAAATATATTTGTGACATGCACAGTATACAGGTATAAAGATTCCCAACAAGTAAGGCAAGATATATTTTTCAGTTTAAGATCAGAAGGTCATCAATATAATGTATCTCATGCACTACTGGATGACACCATCTCCCATTCTAATCCAAGCTGGTGTTCATGTACAAGCACAATATATTTAATGCTTGTTTGTAAGTTTGTCATATTTTTTTAACAACAGAATCCTGCATGGATATATGCCCCTGTGTACATGCATACATTTGTATTCATAATATATTGGAAAGAGCAAATTGATCTAAATAACAAACAAATTTTGAGAGTTTGAAAGATACCTGTCTACCTACCAGACAGCATCCCTCTTCTCACATGTATGTTTGACTCTTGCCTATTATCTGAAGTACTCTCCTACTCCACCAACTGTATTGATCTCTACAGGAGGACTAATCCTTATACCAAACAATATCACCTCTTTGCCAAAAAGCCATGAACACAACACCCTAAGTAAATATACCCTTTTATTCATTTTCTTTACTTCATAAATTTGTTTTGGAAACAAAAGAGCCTCTTTAGGGGCTACCCAACACTCGAGAAGAAGATAACAATTAACACTATCAAAAGTAATAATGATAGATTGGCTACTGTAACTGAGGGCCGGATCCTTGGTTTTTATTGTCTCTGTCTTTCAACCAACAACTACTCCTCACTTTCTTATGAATGGAGTGGTATGTTGTTCTTGACAAACTAATTATAACTCCACTTCCGAATGAACAGTTTTCTTATCTCTGTATGTACAGATGGGTTTTCTTGCACAATTAATAGGCCGTAGTAATCACCTCCATGAATACATACCACTAGATATACATGTACATTTAACTGCTATGCCCATTATCTGAACTAGAAAGTGGCCATTTTAATACAAAAAATGCTCTGTATCGCACCTACAAATGTACCTGTACATGTGATTAAAAAGACCTGGATATTCTATTATCTCGTATGCTGCGATTTGCCAACACAGATACTGGTCATACCACTTTAGGGCGATCCTATGCAATGTGTCATGTAAGAGATATGTCTTTTTTTTTAACCATATTTCATTTTAAAAAAGGAAGAATCTTTTGATGTGAGCATTAAAAAATGGTGCATTCTGGTATACCCAATATTGGTCATAGTCATACATGTATCAAGAGATTTTTTGTTCATAGAGAAAATATGTGGATAAATGTCATGTCATACGGGACACGTTGCGCTAAAATGCCCATTTATTGTTTGAAGCCAGAAGGGCATTAATTCATATCAGTTTACACACAATTAATCCCTCTCTGGCTCCGAACAGATGATGTATTCCGAAAATAAACACCCATTCTAAAAGGTCCGACAGTACATACATGTAAGAAGCAGCTAGGCATCCAGCGTTTCACAAAATCGTACCAGGTACAAGTGTGCTGACATCCCATCAAAACACATGTTAATTTTAATACATGTTTCAAAGAGATGTTGGAGGGAAAAAAACTTGTACCGGTACTTCTTCTTCTTCTTCTTCTAGATAATCTGCCTCCTTCAATACTGAAGATTCTTGCAGATGCCGTATAATCGGCCTGATTGGGGTGTGCAGGTGGACCATTAAAACTGGTTTCATGAAAATGATGCCCAGGTGAAATTCATCTAACACTTCACCTTTGTTCTCTAGATCAGTAGCTTGGTCTTGGTTATATCACACACATTGTTAGCGCAATACCTTTCCATTTGATATGAATTTATATAAATTCTTTAAGTTTAAATAGTCAAAGATTTACGAATGTTAGATAGATATTAGAATAAACAAGACTTGCTAGTTCATAATAATAAGCCTAACTAAGAATTCAAACCCATTCAATATAAACATCCATCCAGGCCAGTGAAAAATAATAAAACAAAGCAAACCATGAACTAGTACACTACACTAGACAATAACAGTTACAGTTGCATGTGCAAACCAAAATAAAATAAGGAACATTCCCATGGATTGAAAAAGCATTCAATTACAGGATATCGGTTCTGAATAAAAAGAACGATTACAAAACAAATACATAGCAGTGCAATAGCTGCAACTGCGCGACTGGCACCGGGGTTCTGCTCATTTCTACACCGCTTGGCAAGGCGTGCCCCGAGAGCGACCACCGGCGTGGCGAACGTCTAATCGGACGTTCAAATGTTTCGGAGCTGAGGGCACTCACAAAATAATACAATCTTCCATATTATATCACATGGTGTTTCATTATGTAAGAGACAGTAGATGGGTAAACTTACCTTGTCAACTAGAGATATTTCACCTCAATCTTGGACGAATTTATAGGTGCAGTCTCCCCGCATTCTTCTCGCTTAACAACAATCCCATCAAACTTGCGGAGCGGAGGCGTTCAGTACGCGATGTGGGTGTATACACCACCGTTTCACCGATCCGGTAACAGGTGAAACCAGGGAAGTGGCGTACAAAGCAACGACGATCACTTTTCAAAACACGCTTTCAAAGCGGTATTGTCGTGCTGGCGCTGTGGTAGAAAGAATGAACGCTACACATTGCACAGAATGGCGTCACCAATAAAGCGGCCCAATCGGCGCCACTTTTGTTTGGGTATTATCTGCATTTCACTCATTAAGGAAAAATTTTAATTTCTTGTGCCGGTTGTCCATTTTTCAACCCTAGATTGAGTTTACGTGACTGTTGTGGATTGTAAGAATTATCTACTCCTTATTTTGCCGAAACGAGATTTCATATAAACTGCAAGGCGTGGCTGGCAAAGATACTCAATTCGTTTACAGCTTTTCAAATCCATGTATTATGGAATGACCCTATGTAGGGGCCATATTCTAAAAAACAACTGATTTTATATTTCAGACTGAAGCAGCCCTAACTATTTTATTTCTTAGGTGTTTGATGTATATAAGCCCTAAGCTTAATTCAATAATTATTTTTCTCTTTTCTTATTCAATCCGGTGATCTTTAACTATATAGTATTTTCTTCTTCTCTTTGTTTTTTAACTGAGTTTCGATCACATTTTGAATTGTTTAAAACACATCATAGTCAATAATTATTTACCAAACAAAGCAGACGGATTATTCTAAATGGAAACGATATTGATTCAAATAAAACATTTACATACTTATTAGGTACGTATAGGAGATTACAAATGAGTGAAATAAAATGTGTCATCATTTATCCGAGTACACCGTCCGACCTGGAAATACGTCTCCCTCTCTCTCTCTCTCTCTCTCTCTCTCTCTCTCTCTCTCCAAAACAACACACGCACCCCGTAACGGATCCAGTATCTTCTGGCGGGGGGGGGGGGGGGGGGGGGGCACAACTCCGAAAAAATGTTTGGTGTGCAATTTTAGATAAAACATTATCAGAAAATCAAAACTAATGAATGAATACAAAAATGAATTTAAATTAATTTGTGTAAATTTTGTTTTCTTCACCTCATACAGGATCCATCACTGACACGCGCGTAACTCTTAATCTACGCAATCTCTCTCTCTCTCTCTCTCTCTCTCTCTCTCTCTCTCTCTCTCTCTCTTCTCTCTCTCTCTTTTGTATCTCTTTCTCTCTCCCGGCCATCTAGTCTTTTTCTAAAGTCATCTCTTATCATTAGCAACTGTTCAACATTTAGAAAACATACGTTCAAACTAAAGAAATATTTAGAACCCTTACTCTTAGCCAATTCAAATACTGAAATGAATGAAATTTTAGTCACTGTTTAATTCAAGTGCACACCAATATCTTTTAATATGTAAACGGAATGGAGAGAAACAAGGTCATTAATTCATTTCAAAGTGTATTCATGGTGATCATTTCAATTTGACCTAAACAACCATCGCAATGGTGTTGAATATAGGTTTAACCATCCAGTGGCACTGGTTTCATGGAATAGACACCGGCCTCCCCAAGAAACGAGCTAGATGGATGAAATGCAAGATAACAATTAAGGGCATCGAGTGAGGGGAGCTGGGGATACTGGAAGGATCTTGTTGAATGTTGTTTCCCATCTCTTTCATTTTACACCATTCGATGGGGTTAGTAACATTGTGCCCCCTTGGGCCAACTGTATATCCAAGTCACTAAATTAAATTGCAGTGGTGTATAAGCCGACGGAAGGCTTCCGAAAAATGAAGGACCATGACTAATATTTACGTCCTTGGTCAGAAACAAAAATTAGTTCGAAGCTACTTACTGTTTTGGATATGTTCTGCATCATTTCAATGTCACATTTTAAGAGGATAATACAGTGGCCATTAAAGGTATAGACCAGTTCAGGTCATGCGATTGCATTGTGAAAGAAATGTTGTGGAATCGATCAGAAGAGGTTGATCATCTATAGCATATAAGTATTGATGTGTACTGCAAGGTTCTGGAATAAAAATGATAAGAAATTTGGCCCAGTCTTGGTAAAGTTACAAGCACTGTACACAGAAAGATGTATATGGGACTCCGCGATATCTATCCAGGCCGGATAGATATGATAATTTACCAAATATATCAATATTATTAGAAGGCGGTTTCCCGTCAGAATTTGTATCATCACGTAATAGTCAAAACATATTCTTTCACATGATTGGTAACAAGAGCTTACATTTCATTTTTTTGAGAGGGGGCGTTTCCAAAACTGGTCTATACCTTTAAACATTTTAAATGTTTTATCTTTGTAGTTTACGGATTGTTTAATGTTCGTATCTTTTGCATCGTTATTTATTTTAATTGCTTTCTGGAATCTAATGTCGTAGTAAATCTCTAACCAAACTGATTTCATGTATAATCGTTTTTAACCTGGATAACGGTAGATCAGTCCAGGCGTTATAATTTCAATTTTGAATAACAGATTTATGACCAAAACCTGTAACTCAATGAGAGGTATCTATTCAGAAGAAGAGATCAACCCAAAAGATATTTGCCTTGTCTAGAATCATATTAATGCTCCTATAAACAACAAATACATTTATATTCTAAAATATGAATAATACAGCAAAATAGTGGCATTAGGAGGCAATCTATATAAGGAAATTATGGTACATAATTTGTGTACACGGCTAGTTGAGTATTTTGCGCATTTAACCTGGTAGATAATGCACAAAAATTTGAGAACGTCCTTTCCCATTCAATATACAATCATGGTTGATCTCATTCCTTGACAATTTATATACATATTTTTTCTGTCAATATTCACTCAAGTTTAAATGCAGATAACATAATTTATTGTACCATTATCAGGGCTGACAATTATACCTTTCCCAATCAATAAGACACAAAAAGACACCATTTTCAGAACGCCTTGTAGCAGAAGGTATGTAGAATTCATTTCCTCCTAGCTGGCACACTAATTGGCTTACATTCTCCATCTCACTTTGGCATACGAGTCATTTATACATCCATTCCATCGAAACTCGATTCCATATTCATACAGCAGTGAGTCACACACAATTCAATAATGCAACATCCAGATGCAATTTGCTTGACGACTTGAAGCATGCAAGTCAAGAATAAAATAAAAATAACCGGCTTACCCATGGAATATCAATTCGAGTCTTGAATTGACTGCCATAATTTCCAATATAGGAAGCAGGGTATATCGTACCACTGACTGCTACATCGATCTGCTTGAGTGCCAGCATTCAACTATACATGAACATTGCTGCGATTCAATCATCGTTTGCTTATTATCCATCCTACAGGAACGTAAATAAATTGATATCAATTAATATGTTTTAGGATAAATAAATATTTTCATATAGCTCATAGTATACATATAATTATAATTTAACAAAAGTTGAAACTAAACATTTTAAGTCATATACGTCACATGTATTGTTTGCCTTTAAGGCTATCAATAAGAGAATATTTTTTGAAATAAAAGAGTCTATCGGAAGCATTGCGATGTCACATTCACCCCTATAAAAATCATTTGTTGACAAGTCCGTCATTAAAGCTTGAATTATAATCACGCTATGACAGGAAAGAAAGACTTTACAGCTGACTATTAAAACACAGTATCATGTCTTGTACAACACAAGCCTTTAGTAGGCCCTACACTCTAAGAAAAAAGGGTGCAAAAAAGGGTGCAATGTAAGATTTTGCACCCTTCCCACAAAAATGAACCCTATCGACCAAAACAGGGTGAAAAATAAAAGTTTGCATATTGCATTCAATTCATGATTACTTTCCACGTGTTCACATAAAATACATTTATCATGATTTTTTAAGCAAATTATGACAATGCACATCAATTTTGTGATTTGTATTTTCCTTCGGCAATCATTAACCAATAGATTATTTTGTCTGATCATGTTACAATTACATTCACGTTTTAGCAATAGATATATTGATTATATGATTACTAACCAAGAAACATCATGCATGTTTAATATGTATTTGTGTACGAGCAAATTTCATGAGTATTCCTCGATGTTGGGTGCAGGATTTAACCCCTAAAGGTGCTGCTATTGTTGCATCGTTTTTCACCCTTAAATGTGCAGGATTGAACCATAAAGGGTACTAACATGTCCCCTAAAAGGTTCAATCTGGCACCCTTGTAAAGGGTGCAGGATTGCACCTTTAAAAAAGGGCGCAGGATTTAACCCCTAAAGGTGCTGCTATTGTTGCATCGGCTTGAACCCCTAAGGTGCATAGTTGCACCATTTTTTCTTAGTGTGTATAGCTATACTAGAAATAATTATATATATCATGTTACGCAATTTATTTTAACATCATGAAAAGTTACTGTTGCATGAAACAGATGAATTAGAATGCTACATAGCACGAATTCGAATGATAACCTGTTCAGTTCAAGGCAAGTTTAACTTGAGTCCAAAACTGTAAATATTAGTATGTGACAATCGTTTGAAACCCAAATATACAATGATTCAAATTTTTACAATGCACATACACTCTGCATATGGTAAGATTCGTTTTGTAAATTTATACACTGATTGCTAATATAACTTAAGCTGGCCTCCGCATGAAAGCCATAACCATGTAAATCGTCCTTGATGTGAAAATATATTCATCGATGTATTTCTGGACAATAATAATTTCATCCCTGTTAGACAGTCTTAGATTCTATATTTGGAATTTTAGTTTATATTCGAGGCCAGAAAAAGGAATTATATCTTAATGGACCAAAATCTTTCAAACAGGTGATGCAAATAGATTTACAATCGTTTTTTTCCCCGGTATAAATTGTTCAACTTGTGCACGTTAACGAAACGTTTTTACTGTCATCACAGTAGAACTCCAATAATCCATCTTAAATGTGATTCATCTACGTTAATTATGGAAATGCATTGCTGACTCGTGACGCTTATTTTAAAGACTTAATACTTCCTAGGAAGTCCCCCTGAAAACTGCCTTCATTATTCAATTCAAATTTAAGAGAGCTGAGATCAGCAGGAACGCTTAGAATTGTAATGTTTTCAAGCTCATGCCGACGGGTTGTTAGTTGTGATTTAGCAGAGAACACCGTTGCCGTGCTGCTGTCAGAGGTTATGGCACCTTCTGCCATGGAGATCATGTTACGTAATATATCCACAGTACGCTGGAGACCGTCGATGTGGGCCGCCATTTCGCTCTCCTTATCCTCCTTGGTCTTGTGAAGGGTGTTAATAAGACGGGCCTGTTCAGTCTGTATGGTGGTAAGGAACTCTCGTGCTCGTCTCTGTATATCCTTCTGAGCTCGATCAGATCTTCTCTGAAGGTCTTTGGCGATCTGGACAGTGCACTCGATGGCTGTTGAGAAGACGCCAAGTTTGCGCTTGCAATCAGCCAGGATGAGTCGAATTTGATCTCGTTCTCGATCAGCTGCCAAGACAAGGGTCACGACACGATGTGGAGGTCGAGCGTGGTCGGTTTGACCACATTCACTACATATCGCCAACTCACAAGCTTCACAGAACACTGCTACCACACGATCATCGTGCTCTGGACAATAGTAGACAAGATTGGTATTTTCTTCACCATCCCCTGGACTACGGATGCACTGTCCAGCTGCTAACCATGCCTCAATATCTCGCATCACATGGTGACGAAGAGCTCGAATTCGTCGATGGGCCTTCACGCAATCTTCACAAAGAAATTCACAGCAGTTGAGACAGCGTGAAGATGCGGGCGAGTTGTCCTCGCAGTTTGAACAGGTGTACGTAGTCCCATTGGGTGCTCCACATGGCAGGTCTTCAAGTGGTTTCTGAATCGAGGTGACAAGATCCAACAGATTAGAAAGCACGAAATTATTCTTCAAGTCTGCCACACCCTCTCCATGCAATGGTGTCTGCTCGCGACACGTTGGGCATACCACTGTGTCTTGTACAGTAGGCGCCATACGAAGCAGACAATCTTGACAAAATGTGTGTAGACATTGCAACACCTTTGGTCGTCTGAAGCTGTCCAAACATATCTGACACTCTAAAAAATCTCCGATCTTTTCGAGCAATGAAGATGCCGCCATATTTTCGGTTTCATCTCCGTGCTGCAATACGTGTATAAGAGTGTGCGAGTTCCCCTCCTACGTTTACGTCTACCGAAGATAACAAGTTGCGCAAAGCTAGCGGTGTGCTGAATGAGTCGTCGGTGGTCGTGTGCATGCATTACACATTCCTCACTCATCCGCACGCTAACGTGTGCATTTTCATATTCTGTTTCATCAACGAAACGGTGTACACCATGCTATCATCTTCGCTCTCACATTATTTCAATGTGTAACTACTGTGCATGCACTAGTCTAGCAAGCTAAACGACTAGAGGTGTGTTGTATGATAGTGCTTTAAATTCTACCTTTCATTGAGTTTAATTTCGATTCATTTAAGCATTCAATAAATGAATATCAATAATAAAGTTCAAAACATGATAACGATAATATCCAATACATAAAAGTTACATCCTGATTGAGTAAAAAAATAGTACAATCAACTCTCTCTCTCTCTCTCTCTCTCTCTTTACATTTTTCTCTGTACATACACCAATCAAGCTTACTTTAAAAAAACAGTCTCCAATTTACAACGATAAGACCTATAGAGGCTGAACATTCTTTAATGAGTTTACTACTCTCAGTGACAACATTATCACATCGAGTCTGAATTACAAGGCTGGTGGTGGGTAGGTCGCACTCCCGAGTTCAGAACATAATCTCCGATTGTGTCAGCCTCATCGCATCTCATAATACACAACATCATCATTAATTAAAAGTACATCTCGTCCTTATCCTCATTCCATATCGTTGCAATCGGCGCCCTTTCTATAGTCTTTTCGTTTTCTTTCATTTTGAATGGTGATTTTAAATACATATCAGATATCAATCATGATTATTCCATACCTTTGGAAAGGACTATATTCGTAGATTGAATGAGCCGAATAAGTATTATTTCAAGAATCACCCTAATTAGATTAGAAATATTGTCTTTTTGTTTGCTTGTCGTTGTTTTTTAATAGGTTTTTTTTTTTTATAGATCAAGTTTATCCTCCATCTCAGCCCGACAAGCAGTTCAGCCCTTAGATCAACACACATTTGAAATTCAGTTTGTTGGGTCGGAGCAATTAGATTACATATTCCCCTTCAACAACTTAGAATTAAAGAATACTGTACATTAAAAAATCAAAACGAAATCGGACGATTCGTTATCTTTAATTCGTGGTTTATTAGCTCGATTATCTAACAACTCGTCCTCTCTTGGAATTAACACATTCCAATCTTATAATTTGCATATTCATATCAAGTTTAAGAAGGAAAAATGATTATTAAGAAGGAGAAAAGTATTGGTACTCAACTACTCATAGTGGTGGTGGTGATAGAATTAGTATTAGTAGTAGTAGTGGTAGTAGTAGAAAAATAATAATAATAATAATAATAATAATAATAGTAATAATAACAATAATAACAACAACAAGAAAATGATGAAAAAACGTTATACCGAGGCATCTCCACATGGAAGAAGAATAGGAAGACGAAGGATGAAGAAAAAAGAAACAAAAGAAAAAGAAAGAAGAACAATTATAGCAAAGAAAGGAGGAGAGAGAGAGGGGCGTGAAAGAGAGAGCATGGAAATAAGAGTGGAAAATATTATGATTATGGATATCAAAAGGTATATTATTTAAAAAGAAATTAGTATAATGCCCACCGTTAACGGCATAATGGATTCTGGGTTGCTTTTATCACCTTTTCCACTCTTTCTCCCTATTCTCCCCATTCTTATTTTGTCTATCGCTTATTTAGTGTAATTTTAGTCGGTCTAATTCCCAGTTTTGTCTAATGCCCATTTCGGCTATTATCTATGTGGTCTGATATTAATGTAATAATAAATAATAATATTAATCAAATGATTAGTAGACGTTATATGGGTGGTAGACCAAATGGGCACTATACAAACTGGGAATTAGACCAACTGGTTATTAGACTAAATGAATAATAGACCAAATGGGTAGTTCACTAAATGGATATTAGACCATATGGAAATTAGACCGAATGACGTATAGCCTACGTGATCAATAGACAAATGATATGAAAACAAAATGAATATGAGATCATGTGGATGAGTTTAGAATAAATCGGAAGCGAAGTTCAGAACGTAACAATGTTCGATGACTTGAATGGAGAGGCCGGAACGTTTACTTTGAAAAAATTGGAGTGTTCAAAGCAGGCCTCGCGCCTGAACAGCAGAGACTGCGTGGTTATAAAAAAAAGTGTACCCAACTTTCGTACCTCCTAATTTACAATTCATAACACACAATTTACAATTCTTATAACACACAATGTGCGAATGATGCAAAATTACCTTTTTTACAGGAGCTTTTTGGCTTAGCTGATTTTTTACTGTTACAAGAACATGGGTTGTGTAAGTCACAGTTTGGATGGTTTGATAAATTGCAAAATGGAATAGGAAAACATGGGGTTAGTGCAATGAAAGAAGATGTTTTGCTAAAAGGGAGACCTCATGGTGGATGTGCAATCTTATGGAAACGTGGCTTAAAACTCAATGTGGAACCTGTTGTTTTAGAATCTTCGAGGTTAACAGCTGTAAGAGTTACTCTAGATGACGGGAAAATGCTTTTAATATGTTGTGTATACATGCCTTGTGATGATAGGTGTCTGAATGGAAATTTGGATGAATACAAGATCACGTTAAATGAGCTTGACTCAATATTACAAGGAACCCCCAATGATTATGTATGTGTATGTGGTGATTTTAATACAGATATCTCTCGAGACTCTCACCAAGCTACGACACTTTTGCAATTTTTAGGCCAGAATTCTTTTTACTTATGTCAAAATGATCCTTGTTGTAATTTTGATTATACGTTCTGTAGCAAGGGTAGTGGTGTAAGATCTCTAATTGATCACTGTATGTTATCAGAAAATCTAGTTGAGGCACTACATGGGTATGAAACAATTGACAGTGTTCACAATTTTTCAGATCATCTGGCAGTCAAGAGTGTGCTAGATATAAAGATAACAGAAATTGATCAGGAAACAGAATCAAAGGAAAGGGAAGGGAAAGTGAACTGGAAGTTTGCATCATCAAAAGATTTGGAGTTGTATAAACAAAAATTGGAAGAAAACTTCAGGCAAATTAAAATCCCTGTTTCAGCCATTCAATGTAGGGACAGGTTATGTAGAAAACATCATGACCTCATTAATGTATTTCATGATGATATTATCATTGCTTTACTGAGTAGTGCAGATGCGATGATTTCAAGTCACAGTTCTCAACAGTGTAAAGTGGTGCCTGGGTGGAATGATCATGTTGAGGCCTATTTTAGGAGTGCATTATTTTGGCATAAGATATGGGTTGAAAATGATCGTCCATCTCAGGGATTACTGTATGGATTAAGAAAGAAAACTAGGTCTGAGTATCATAAAGCTTTGAAATTGATGCTGAACAAATCTATGTCAGTTAGATGTGATAAAATGGCAAATGCATTAAAAGAGAAGAATAGCAGAAATTTTTGGAAAGAGGTGAAGAAACATTCAAAAAAGCCTAAGGGTTACCCAAACAGAGTGGATGGTGTTCAGGGGGAAGAAAATATAGCAGAGTTGTTTGCATTGAAATTTGGAAGGATATATCAAAGTATTGGATATGATGAAGGAAATATGGAAACGTTATTGAATCACATAAACTCCACTACACAGGAGAAATGTGAATGTAATGAGTGTTTACAGAATGACCATGTTATAGGAGGAGATGAAGTATCTAGAGCAATACTTAGGTTAAATCATTCCAAAAGTGATGGTGTAACAGGTGTGATGTCTGATCATATTATACATGGAAAGAAAATAATCAGTGGATATTTAGCAATGCTTTTTACTGCCATGTTATGGCATGGAGTGTCGCCAGATGGTATGCTCAAAAGTACAATGGTACCAATACCTAAAGGTCGTTGGAAAAATTTGGGCGATTCAGGAAACTTTCGTGCAATAACACTTGGTAGTATCATTGGTAAAGTTTTGGATTATGTATTTATGAAAAGGGAAGAAGGGAACTTGCAGACTAATGACCTACAGTTTGGTTTCAAAGCAGGGTTATCAACTACACTATGTACTGCTATGGTTAAAGAAACTGTATCGTACTTTAATCATGAAGGGAGTAATGTGTATGGATTATTGCTAGATGCTAGTAAAGCATTTGATAGAGTTAATTATGTGAAATTGTTTGACATTATGCTGAGCAAAGGGGTCTGCCCAATGATATGCAGGCTATTGCTTAATATGTATAAGAATCAAAGGCTAAGGTTGAAATGGAACAATGCATATTCTGATTATTTTACAGTTAAAAATGGTGTTAAACAGGGTGGAGTTATCTCTCCTTGCATGTTCTGTTTGTATCTAGATGGGCTGATAGAAGAGTTATGTGACAATGGGATAGGGTGCTTTATGGGCAATGTTTTTGCAGGAGCATTTGGTTATGCAGATGACTTGACACTGCTGTCACCTAGCGTGACTGCTCTTCAAGAAATGATTAAAACTTGTTTAGATTATGCCATTAAATTTGATATTTTGTTTAACCCTGAAAAGAGTCAGTTAATAGTTTTCAGCTGTAATGGTAAACCAGTTATGGATCCAGGAATCACGATAAATGGAAGACATATTGATATTGCATCAAAAGTAACTCATCTAGGGAATGATATTTCTAAGAATATAAATGATTTTGATATCTCAAAGTGTGTTGGAGATTTCAATCGACAATGTAATATGTTTTTGTTTAATTTCAAATATGCTAACTCTCACATAAGAAATATATTGTTTCATAAATATTGTTCGAGTTTCTATGGCTCACAGTTATATCCTCTGTTTGATAAATGTTTTGATAATATTTGTAGACAATGGCGGGTTGCAATAAGAAGGGTTTGGAAAATTCCATGGCAGACACACTGTCATCTTTTGCCTTATTTAGCAGGTGTTATGGATCCAGAGTTATGGTTTGCAAAAAGATGTTTATCTTTTGTTTTGAAAGCTATGAATTCCAAAAATTATACAGTGGCACATATAGCTGGAATGGCCAGGTATGGAGCTCATTCTGTGTTGGGAGGTAACATAAGATTCTTGAATGATAAGTACTTCATGGATAACAATGAAATTCAAAAGCAGTGGGCTGTGCAATGCCAAGTGAATGATGAGACAATACGCATAGTTGAACAAGTAAAGGAATTGATCAACTCGAGGGATGATTATTTATGTAAGGGTTTCCTTAACCGAGAGGAGTGCGAGGAAATTATCTTGTATTTATGCACACTCTGATCTTACCCTGTTATACATGTATTCTGTTGTTGATGTTGTTTTTTTGTCTTTACATATATTGTGAATGTGCCTATTTGTAGAATATATTGTATATTTTTTTTTATTTTTTTTTATATGTGCTTTTTAAAGCGAATAAAGAACTCTTGAATTGAATTGAATTGAATATGACTTTAAAATCTATTTCATGACGATGAGTAACTTATTCTCTGTCCAATGATGTCCTATTCATAATATTTGTCACGGGTGACTGAGCACCAGGGTCTTTAAAAAGTGTTGTCAAAGTAGAAAGAACACATTATGGTGATAATTTTTAACACAAAATGACAGTAGACTTTCATATAAAAAGAAACCCATCCCAAATAAATTTTATCCAGTGCCCCCACTCTGATATGTACCCCCAAATGTACCCCTTTTTACATAGAAAAAGTACCCCTTTTTATTTCACATTCCACATTTAAATCTAAGGGTGCCCCTTTTCATTTCCGTCGAGTGCCCCTTTTCAGTCGCGATAAGTTCCCTCTTCAACTTTGATCATAGCCCTTTATGACTTTTTTTTTACAGAATTCACTTTTTCGTTTCTATAAACAAGTCCATTGTAATTCTTTTTCTGATCTTCTAGTGGTACACATTTCAGGCAGATGTAAAATGCTTGTAAAATGGCGACTGGCTGGAATGCTCCCCAGGGAGTGGAAAATGTGCACACATTGTGTGCGGGTAAGCAAGAATCTGATGACCGGGGTAATAATATATCTGTAAAGCGCTTAGGCACATCGTTGGATCGGTATATTGAGCGCTATATAAAAAAACGGATTATTATTATCATTATCATGTCTGCAAGGTTTACCATTCTGGAGCTAGAAGACATGCTTACATACACCTCCATGTTACCAAAAAGAAGCGAGCTATGTTGTTTGTTTAAGTTATACCGTCAAAGTCAAGAGGAGGGTAGGGGCATAGAAAATATTTCAGGTAAAGCAGGCGAGAAAAAAGGGGAAAAAGTTCATTCTCACACTTTCTTGAAGCTGTACATACATTTAAAAAAAAATTACCCTATAAAAACTGTCTATTTTTCTTCTGGGAGGATTTATTGCAATTCATAGTTCAATGGTCCATGCAATCACACCTCCCATCCCAGGGGCGTCCGAGCGACTTCCAAAGTTGGGGGGGGGGGCACCAACAAAAAAGGGCACCTATACAAGGACAATCTCAAAGCGAAAATGGACAATATTTAGACATTGGTACATACCCCTATACATTGTGATTATCAGGGATGATTTCAATGTTTGTTTCTCTTTTCTCTGTATACATCATATACAAGATATCATACTTTGCAGGTGCGATGGTCTGAAAATTCATTTGCGAACGAAGCGAGCAAGGAAATATTTTAAGATTTGTGAGGTCGCAGTGCGAAAAATAATATCAAAGAGGAAAAACCACAATCCTGATGGGCTTATAAACACATTCTCATAACGGAAGACCGAAAAGCCATTTGATAAGTAACATAATGATATCATCTATAAATGGGCGTAGCGAGCTAGCGAGCTTAGGGGGAAATTGTTCTTAGTCGCTTGAAAATAGAGGCGCGTTTAATGATGAGTGGAAAAGGGGATACTTTTCGAAAGGGAAAAGACACTTATTAGAAAAGAAAAGGAGCACGTGTCAAAGTACAACGGGTATTTACCAGAGAAAAAAAAATGGGGCACTCCTTACACCTACATAAAGAGGTACTCACCGGGAATGAAAAAAAGGCACCTATGAGAATGGGAAATGTGCATTTGTCAACGGAAAAAGGGCACCCATCATATTTTGATAGGGGCATTTATAAGAGCTGAAAAGGAGCATTTATGAAAAGGAGCACTGACCAGATATAACAAGGAGCACTTATGAGAATGGAAAATGGACACTTATTGCAAAGGAAAATGAGCTAGAACTTTTCGAAGGAAAAGGGGCGAGTGTCAAATTAAAAGGGGCACTTATCCGAGGTGAAACGGGGAAGGGGCACTTTTACAAATGAATAGGGTTACTTGTCAAAGTAAAAGGGGCACTTTTCCTATGTAAAAATGGAGGGGAATTTTGGGGTACTTGAAGAAGAAAAAAAAGTTAGTGGTGGGGGGGGGGGGCACTGTTCACCCTGCCACCCTTTGAGAGCCGCCTCTGTGTACCCCTCCCTTCCAGTAATAATACCGCCCTTATCTCTGGTTGCCGCCCTTCTCAGAGCATGTATGGTATATGCATGGTATACGTGCAAAATAAGTATGTGTGCACAAAATATGCACCACACACTGATGATGTAATTTTAGATTTTACGCAATCCTCTTATGGTTAATCTACTATTATTGTAGGGTTCAGAGAAGGGAACTTGTGCCTAATAAAAATTAATAATTAACAAATCCTACAGAAAACAACAAATTTGTTTTTTTTTTATTAAAAATGAACACAACAACTGAGGTTTAGAACTTAAATTATTTTTTAAATTCCTACCTGGAATTTGCTGGAAAAGTCATTTTAAATTAGTATTATGTATCACCCCTAATTTTATAATGGAATGCGCCTCATCGCCGTTAACGTTGCTATCGAATTCACTAGCATGCACTAGTATCGAAGGTGTGGTTTATTTTCGGAGTGATCAAGAGACTTTTTGGACATATTTCTTCCAAAATGGGGGGCTCAGTGTCAAGATCAGACTTTGCATGGGTGTACACTGATGAACCACACTTCACAAGAAGAAAGGAGATGCTAAGTAAGTATTATTTTTGTAGTAGAAAAACATATCATAAAGCAGATAATATCAAGACCAATCGACCAACTTGCTTGGAGTGGAGACAATCGACAGTCCCACGTACAAACTTGGATGTCGGCTGTCGTGTGAAATAAGCAAATCGGACAGTTTCCAGGTCTCTTTCGTCCGTTCTAGCCTCTTATTTGGGTAATAATACGGCGCTAATTCAGAATCATATCCATACTTTGACCCTACTAAAACATACCAAAAATCGACTAAAGTAAATCTTCATCAATATTCAATTGTTCAAATAATGATCATGATTTAAAATAAAAGTTGTTGTTAATTATGTTAATCAATCATCAATGTTATGTTTCTTGGTCTACTCTCAGATCTTACCTATTTCGTGTCAACTTCCTTATCATTTTTGGAGTATTTTTTCCTAAAAGCAAAGACTCATCATATACACTTTCTCACAGAATTCACGGCAAGCTGCTTCATGATTCAATTGCATACCATACCGGCGTTGGGGTGCTGGCGTGCGCGCGTGTGTGAAATTAACGACCGTAACAATTAATTCAATAATTGCTTAGTTTAACTTAATCATTTAAAGGTACTAGACCTAGATCTATGTCCCATTTGCAGGCCCAAAAAATGAAAAGGTTAAATTCCAATGGCATTTGAAAAACAATACTACTTTAGAACTTCCTTAAAAAAAGGGGGGCTTGAAAATGTCTAAGTGGGAAAATAACGAATATTAGTTGTCGAATCGACTTTAGCTATAGAGCCAGCGCCAGTAAGTAATAATAGTCTGATTTTTCAGACCATTGTACCGAATGGTCGTACGTTTTATGCTGCGCAAAGATTCAATCAGTTTAATTTTGGCCATTACAAGAAGTGGGTTATTGATGTAGACAAATGCTCATTTTATGTATGTTTTAATATTACCAAAGATGAAAAAAGCCAGTCAGTCACTCAATAGTGTTTGACAGTGAAGTCTAGCAAGTAAACGGGTTTAAGTAAACTGCTCAAGTTTAAATTTCACAGATAGAACATACATAACACGTTCATAATTCCTGCAAAGTTCTACAGAATTTGATGTTGGCTGAAAAAGGGACATAGTATCTTTAATGAGGATCTAAGATTACATTCGCGCCTGCACCCCAACGTCAGTACGGTATGCAATTGTATTGTGATAACGGAGTGATAGAGATTTGTTTACTTTCCACGTGTTCCCATTAAAAACTAATAAAGGTGCAATTTACATTACAAAAACACTGACCTCTTACAAGAGTTAGCAATGTTGGTTCCTGCTGAAATGCAAAAACATGTGGTATACAAACTATACACGCACATGTTGCCAATTGATACTTACTTTATGATAATAGCAGTTAAAGTAACTTGAAGGCGCACACGCAGGAAGTTCGCTAAATTCAGCAATCTCTTTGATGGGCGCCTTATTCTCTTTATTCTATGCATGATGTATATATTCCTTGTAATTCAGCTCTTGATCCTTGAGCTGAGGTAAGGTTTCTTAATAATTACTTTTTCAAATAAAATCACATATTCACTCTTTCAGAAAAATATCCACAAATCAAGAGGCTAATGGGATACGATACCAACATTGCAAACATCATGCTTGCCATGGTTTTGGTCCAAGTTATCACGTCATACCTTCTCCGGAACGAATCATGGATGACCATTGTCATCGTAGGCTACTGCTTTGGAGGGGTGGTCAATCATTCCATGACCCTGGCACTACACGAGGTTGGTCACAACTTGGCGTATGGACATGCTAAACCAATGTGGAACAGGATAATAGGATTCATTGGTAATCTGGTGATAGGTGTACCCATTTCAGTGTCTTTCAAGAGATATCACCAGGATCATCACAAGTATCAGGTAAAGATTATACTCCAGGGATACATCAACTCACAACACATTGAGTTACCTCAGTGGTAAATTGACAGAACAGATAGGCTTAGGTGTACAGTTTGAAATGCCTTGTATGTGCTAGTAGAATAAAGAAGTCATTAACCAGAGATTTCAGAAGATGACCAACAGAATGCCTCGATGCCTGTTAATTAAATACAGAATGTTTAAATACTTTTACCAATCCTTAATTTAAACATCTGACCCTTGGTTTGGAATGGTGCTTTGAAATTACCATATCTGTGCTGTGAGATGAATTTTCAAATTCCCTTACAAAATATACAATATTTGCTAGAAATTATGCTAAATGAAATGCGTGCATAACATTTTTGGAATTGTAAGTATTTTATACTTTATCTTTGTTCACTTTCGCACCATGTAAAAGACTGTAACAATTTGTTTTCTTCAAACTGTCAATAATATTTTATTGAACACTACTGTGCATGCGAATAAGGTACATGTTACGTTCATACAATATTTATATTTCATTAAAATGTTTGTAGTTTCATGTTAATTCATGAAAATGTCAATTGTAGGCATTATTAAGTTAATGTTTGTTTATGATGTATCTTATAATTAATCAACTCTTTCCAATCTATGTATGTAGGGTGAAGACACCTTGGATCCTGATATCCCATCAGAATGGGAAGGCATCCTCTTTAGAAAGCCTTTTACTAAAGCTATCTGGATGCTCCTACAGCCAGCTTTCTATGCCTTCAGACCATTCATCAAGAGACCTAAGGTATGTTAATCTTCTTAATGAGAATTGAACATAACAATAGCCTAGGATATATAGTCCACATTACATGAGAAAACTTCATTCAGAAAAGATAACACATTTCATATTCTTTAAAAATATTTTGCACTTGATAAAATATTGGGCAAAATATGTTTTGTTTGTTACAGAAATAAATGCTTCTTTTACATTCCTACATTTTCTGAATGTTTCATCAAGTGCTTTAAAATGACTTTTCCAAATGAATATATTTCAGTTGTTATATTTTATTGGTTACCTTGATGTCCCAAAACTTTGAATCACAGTTTGAATTGATTGATCTGTCATTGCCCCCAAGAAGTTAAATAATAATTTTGACCAATTCAGTTTCACCCTTTTCCCCGATGATAATGAAATATGCATGTAATTAGCCAGAATTGATATATCTGCTTTTCAATTTGATTTTGACCAGGTTCCCAGCAAGCTAGAGATCATCAACCTTGCTATCCAGATAGTCTTCAATGCAGCCATCATCTATTTCTTCAGTCTGAAGGCTTACATCTATCTCATCTTGGGGTCTATGATGACCATGGGTCTTCATCCTCTGGCTGGTCACTTCATCTCAGAGCACTACCTCTATGAGGAAGGACACGAGACATATTCTTACTATGGACCTTTCAATTACATTGCCTTCAATGTGGGATACCACATGGAGCACCATGATTTCCCAAACATCCCCGGATACAAACTTCCACTTGTGAGTTTGCTTAATTATAACCTTGTATGAATCAGGCCATCAATTCGCTTCTATAATTAGGCATTGCATTATTGTGCAAATTGCACTGCAGTTTACTCAAAGTCGCACAAGTTGAATTTTCATTAAACCAAATATTTTACTTTCAAAACTTGTGTTATTTATACTACCTAAGTTGAATTTTGCATATTTTTTATTGTGCGGTCCAACAGATTGGACTTTTGCAGAGACAACTATTAAATGAATTTAATTTTTCAATATATTAGGTAAAAGAACATTTTGTTTGTATTCATTTCTTTATTATTCAAATTACCTTACTATGAAGTGATTCATACATACAGAAGAATCACTATATCAAATTTCAAGTTAATGGTATTTTAAATGGAAAAGAATATTTTTAGTCATAGATTGATTGCACAACTGATATTGGATTAAGGGCAGACTGTGTATTGTGAATTCAGATCAATAACGTTTAGTTACAGGAAATATTTATATACCTTTTTTCGTCAATATATTTATTGTTTCCCCTCTTTTTCTCTCCATGTGAATACAGATCAGGAAGATCGCACCAGAGTACTACGATCCACTGCCAACTCATGAATCCTTTGCTAAAGTAGTATGGGATTTCATCATGAGCCCTAAGATAGGACCTTATGCTCGTGTCAAGCGACCCAACTCTATTGACCCCACGTCCATTGACCCCTGGGATATGCCCCATTAGTGTCTGCTCTGTGTGAGTGTCTGGTGTGGGTGTGTCTTTCTGCAATCATATCAACTAATTTATATACAGTTCATAGACGTTCATAATTCTTTTGTCAGGGAAGAGCCAGAAGGGTGTTAACTTGTTTCATGTAGAGTCAATGCCCTTCTGGCTCTCAGCAAACAGTCTGTACGTTATGCGTAATGCATAGATTCCTTCATCGGGTGGAACTATTTTCTTTTAGGTTTTGCGCAATCTTTGATGGTGCTGGGGAATGTTGCGTCTATTCACAGAATCTTGCTCTCACCATATGTCAAGAAATTTGGATTAAAAAACTTGTCCATTTTGAATTCCACCGAAAGATGAACCAATTTTATATGAATTTTGTTTTAAGTCCAATTTTGAAGGTGGTATGGACTATCTATGGAATAAATGCTATATTTGATGCAGGATAGGTCATTATTTGACTGCAGTATAAGCAGAATGATAATATAAGTCAAACTTTGTAAAAAAAATTGGCAATCAATCTGTATGTTATACATGTATTTACTTAGGTAAGTCCATTTTATGTCATTTATTGCAATATAAGCAGAATAATAAAATTCGTAAAATTTTGAGTTCGTATTGGTTATGTTACGGTCTCTCATATACATTTCATGTGTTTTGGCATTACAAGGAATTTTGTTTGTAAGAAAGTTACCCTTTGACTTACTTGACTGTAAGCATCATTTCTTTGTTTGTGCACTATATGTACATACATGTATATGATGAAAGATATATAGAACGATCAATAGTATGTTCACTGTTGTTTTTTAACCCAGTTGGATCAAGAAACTCCCTGAATCCTGAAAAGAAAAACTTTTTAAACAATTTTTTATGAATAAATCTTTGCATGCCTTTGGTCACTTTGCCTGATCAGTACAAGACACTCATACTTCTTCATTGACCATTCTTTTACCTGTAAGTGGTCATAGTATAAGGAGTCTGTGATTGAACAGTACTACATTGCAGACTAAATACGGGACCTCATGCTTGTCTGTAAAAATGGTTATCTGTTACCTTTATGAAAACTGTCGATTCGATCTCTTCAGCCATTCCACTTTATAAAATTGAAAGTGTTTGACAATACTTTCAGGGTTAATTTACTCTTATCTTATTAGACAACAAGATGAATCAACTGTCACATAACTGATGTATCATTCAGGTATGAATGATGAGCCGAATAGCTGTATGTTATACAGAGCTAGGATCTTTATTATCCTTTTAACAAGGGTTATTTGTTTCATCCGAAAATTTAAAAAAAATAGCTTGGGTGACCAATGATAACAAAACCAATTATTTGTTTAGGAAGTTGGCTGGATGTCAAGTGGTATGGCACAGTGAAATGTCATAATGTTAGAGGTGCTGTAGTCTAGTGATTAAATCCCTTGACTGGGAATGCAAAGATTGTGGGTTTGACTGGCACTTATGCCCTTAAGCAAAGCGTTTATCTACATTGTTCCTCTCCAGCCTTTCAAGTGTGGATTCCTTTTTTGCCTGAAATATTGACAAATTTTTTCCTTTTAATCTTAAAAATAACTAAAAATTCCTTTAATCTTGTGCTACATGACTGATGACCTTGTATTGGGTTCATTATGATTAAACTTTTTGTAAGGAAAAGTATGATTTTACCATTCTTGTGACAAAACAGTGTGAAATATTTGATCTAACTTTCATTTTAGTAGATAGCAAATTAGCAATATGCAGTTTGTTACATGTTGCAGTTCATTGTATGCTACAGTATTTATATGATTACTTGATAGACTTCAGAATGACTTTGTTTTCATTATAAATGTAATAATGGTTATATGTATGAATCATGCTATTGCCAGACATGAATGTTAATCATTTCTGAGAGAATATTAACAGGAGAGCTGGCACAATTAAAAATGAATAAAATAAATTGTTTCTATATTTCTTGGGAAAGCAAGTCTTACCGTATGTGTTATTCTTTTTTAGGGTAATGATACTGTAGATTCAGTTAAATGTCATAACAAAGTAACATACAGTATGTGGTACATAAACAGCTAATTATTGCATACGTGTAAATGCTTTTACTGATTTACCATCCCACTATTATTCAAACATTTATTTACATATCCTACCTAATTTGGCAGGACAGTCCCAACAATAGTAACAAGTCCAAATTATTAATAAGAATAAGGTTAATTAAACATGACCTAAAAATTATTTCCCCTCAAATTTCTTCCCTTCTATGTCTTGTTCTGGATTTTCTACTTTCTTTCTCATCAAAATGTTCAAGTTTGAAATTTTCTGTAAACCATCCATCAATGTCTTAAAGACATGAAAAACTTCTGTTTATGATAAATACACCAGGGGGGTGTTTCACAAAGATCCTAAGTTGAACTTATATCTAAGTTGGCTTAATTATGGAAAGCCGTTAGCATCTATGAAAATATTTTGTTAAAAGTATTTTAAAAGGCAAAAAATGTCCATTCAAATCTTTCTTATTTTCTATTTTCAAGGAGATTTCATGTTCTTGATGTGGAATTTATATAAAGTCCAAGATACTTGATTTTTCTCTTTTGAACATATTTTATTTTAAGGCTACAAATGGCTCTCAATAACTTAAAGAGTCAAGTTCGACTTACTATCTTTGTGAAACACCTCCCTGATCATGACAATTTTTAATAAGAATTACAACGCTCAATGTCATAACTCGCAAATTGAAATAGGTTTCCACACTACAAGAATAAAATTTTACTTAAAACTCTAGACATCTTATAGCAGTTCAGAATTTCTAATGCTCGAAACAAATAACCTTTTCTGTCTCAAAATTCAGTAATATTTTCCTGTCTTTCATTGATAAAAAGAAATAAAAATATATTCCACATGAAAGTGACTAAAATCATCAAAATTCAACAAAGAAATTGCCCACTAGAACCACAAAACAGTGATTACAATGTTACTGTTGCCAATTTAGAGACTTCAATGATTATTTACAATTAAATCACTCTCATTAGTGGACGACATAATGTACTGCATCAGAAGCAGACTTAAAATTTCCATCAATTAGTAATTAAGAGCATTCTGGATCAAAAGATACAAATATAATGTCACAAAAAGGTGCCACTTTATGCCATGGGTTAATTGCGTCTAATTTCTCCACTTTAACCCATATGATTCTCTTTTCTACTCCGCTTCGTCTCACTCTCTTAGTATAATTTTTCCTTTCCTTCTCATATTCCATGTTCTTTTCTTCCATCTTGCAACCCTTTTCTTTATTTTCTGTCCTTTCTCCAATGTATCTTTTTTCGCTCTCATCTAGTGATCAACTTGTGTTTATTCCACTCAACCAATACATTAACATCTAGTCTCCTTCACTCTCCCATCTCTTCCCCCAATCCCCACATTTTACTTTTCATCCATTCTCTCTCAACTACTGATATAAGCTGGAATTATCTTCATCCATCTACACACATTAACTAGGTTGCCTCTTTTTCTGCAGTCACAAGAACTCCTCTCTTATCATGCACAAGATTACATGCAACTCTCATATGGTACTGTACAGGCAGGTCATTTAAAAAAAAATACATAACCATTTATATTAGATAGCTTAGACAGATACCGAGATGTGATTGGTCCAGAGCTCGTCACGTGATATCAATTGCGAGGATCCAAATTGTTATATTTTCCTGGTTGGTTATATTTTACCGGCTGGTGAAATTTTTTTTTCATGATTTTTTTTTTCCCTTGAAATCATTTTTTCCACATTTTCTTTTTTTCCCCAAAAATGCTTTTTTCGGTAAATTCTTGAACTATCTCGACAGATTATTTTTCTGTAATTTTGATTGTCCCCGAATTTTTTTTAAAAATTTCGGGAAAAACAAAATATAGACCCCCCCCCCCCAAAAAAGGCTATTTAATATAACAGTTATTGACTGGCAGGGGGTATATAACATCCTTTGGACCTGAAGGGAGTTATATCTTCCCTCGTGACCATATTTTTCCTCAGCGCTGTGCGCTTTGGAAAAATATAACCACTTGGGAAATATAACTCCCTTCAGCGGTCCAAATAATGTTATACCTGTATTACACCCCCTGCCAGTCAATAACTGTATAATATTGATACCGTCCTGCCGTCTCATATCATTATAATGCTCTCGTCACAGGCTCTAGCATAGATTTTGTTCTAGGCTGTAAATAACTGGTATGCACATACAAACTTACACTGCCATCAACAGATTAATTCATTTTTATCACCTTTTGTGCACAAATAGTTTATAAAATGAGTTTTAAACATGATTTAGAAAAAAACGATTCAGCATTTAATGATCGCATATGGAAACAACAAAAACATTTCTCTTGGAAAAAGTGTATGTATCAAAGTGTCATAATACTGAAATAGATTTTTAAACTGCATAAAAAACAAGTACTGTACATTATCATATTCTTTGGCAAATGATGGTGTACTTATGTTGGGATTTCCAATATCACACAAAAATAACCATTAACAGAAATTATCATTCTGTAGATGAAACCTTGTCCTATAATCTGTCAGGAAGAAAAAAGTTTATGATTGTTTCAATTCATAGTAATACTATTTGATCCTTAAAAGTATTACAAAGTTTTGGTATGGGGTCATAAAGTTGGTTCAAATGAACATATTGGAAACATATGCGATTCCTACAATATTCCATGATCTTTGTCACGGTTGAAATTGAGTCTAAAGTGTGGAAATTTTAAATAATAAACTCTTTTTGTTTTGTTATCGAACACTGTAGAGCTAACAGAACAGGAAGTGTACACATTCAATGCTGATTAAGTCAACTGCATTTATCATCATTAATGTCAATGAAGTATATCTTGCAAGACAAAGTGCTTTATCTTTTAAAAGAGTTGGTATACAGTTCCTATGGTGAAGAAATGATAAAACAAGGCAAGCATGCTGAACAATTTCTGATGTAGTTTCCACACAAAAAATCTAATAAAGATGGGCAATAATAAGTTTCAAGTCTCACTGGTTAATTTCATTCCTCTCAATGTATATCAGGTTCAATACACAGTGAAAACATGTTGTTCTCTAAAAATGCATTCCAGAATGCATCCTCATGAAAAGTACCATTCTTCATATTACATCAGCCCAACATGTTAACTTGTCTTTTATGATTTCTAATGAAGTCTGAAACCCTTCCAATCTTCCTTTATTTTAAGTATCAGAATAAACTTCGCAATATGAATCGAGGCCAAAAAGATTGAAAAAATAAATAAAGAGTCACGAACAGATACAAAAATATACCGGGTATGTTTGATAGAAATCACTAATTTGGCATTACACAAATCCTACAGGAATGTATCATAAAGAACGGCAGTACCAGGGTAGTAATGAAAATTGACGAAATATACCACATTTACATACTTTTACTCAAGGCAGTTTGATAATAGTGATGAATGGCACATTATGATTTCAGCTGCTCATCATGCGAGACTAGTCCATGAACTAATTTGAATACAACACTGTGAGACAGATTTCATCAACTATTCCAGTTAAAAATGAACATAACTAATTTAGTAATAACTTTATTCATTACACTTTTCACATCAACAGACTTAACCAGTTTTGTCATACACCCAGGGCTCGACACCAACAGGTGCCCCAAATCTAGGTCTGGACTCCCAAAAGATTAGAATTCCTACATGCATATAGGTTCAATTATGTCAGTTCAGACCACACCCCCCCCCCCCCAACTACAACAAGTTAAGTTAATGTGGAGCCCTGCATACACCGAATATTTCTAATTTCACCACTGATTTCGCAAACCAATGCATCTCCTGTGCTTAAGCCTATGCACATACAGTTTATAAAATCAGAGATAACTTCATTTATGAGAAAGGATGCTTTCATAGAAGAGAAACATCTCATGAACTTGCATTAATCTCATAAGGATTTTAAAAGATTAATTTTCTGTAAAGCAAGTTACCCTGAAGTTGAAATGTCTAGTATATGGTTTAGAAACAAAGAATAACAGGTTATGTGCTGGTAACATGTCTGGAACAGCTTCAAGCCTCTTGAGTGGACACAGTATAAGGTCAAACTTGTTGAATTGGGTTGTCACAAACACCTATCGTCACAGCATGATTCTCCACCTTCCACTTTGATTCCTGTGCAAAATGGAAATGGAAAGGAAAGAAGAAGTTCTAAATATTAGCACAGCTAAAATACAAAATAATCTTTAATCCTCATTTTTATCAATACCTGAAACCTTTAAAAATGGGTGAAAAATAAAACAAATATGGTTATAAAAAATTCATAGCATACAGGAAACAATTTTTGTTATTTTCTTACAAATTGTCTTTATCCTCTAGCAGAGGTGTGTGGATGTGATGGTCAGTGTTAAATGTTTCCATTCTAATGTTTATTAACTCCTTCATTGCCAATCTTCATCATACCACTACTGCATACCTGATTGAATGAGCGATGAGAGCTCTCCTTGAATACAACCTTTGTCAGGGAGAATGAAGACTAGGTCGCCCGATATCATCCTACTGTAGGAGAGAAACCAAGTTACATCTCTGGTCTGTAGGACATGTTGTGGTTGCCCAGAGCACCATGGAATGCTTTGGCTTGATGGTAGGACTGTCTTGGACTACCTCGGCTTTGAGGACTTCCCCTTGGTCTGGGGCTGCTGATGTCATAGCCATTGGATTGATGTTCATGCTGGGGTCTCTGGTGAGCGGAATGTTTGATCATGTCAAGGGCTTCAGCTGGTTGAAAGCCATTGTGAGTGGATGATCTGGATTTAACCATAGAGAAAATCAAGAAGTGGTAATAACTTGACAGTAAATTCTTTGGCAGATGAACGATTGCATTAACTGTATGAATATTTTGCTTACAACATTTACTCAAATGCATGAAAGAATTTTTAGTAATGAATCGTTACGCATCAATTACTTGCAATGAATGATTGAATCATGATGTATGATATCCATAGTATGAAATCATAAATGAAGCTCGATATCTATGTAGTGTCGCACGGCCAAGTTTTCAATTAAATTCCCAATTCCTACGTCATCATTATTCCTTATTACTAAGATACAACTATAACTGTTTGGAAACCCTATATACAGGAGGAACGATTTCTTCAACATTGCTAATCGGCAATCGGTAAGGAAAGGATGGCTCCATCTGCCGGCTTAATCCGTTCTTTTCTTTCCGGTTACGCAAGGAGGAATACTTACAGGTTCTCAGGAGGAATAATCAAGACACGAGAGCGTTTCTTTGATCGCACGGTGAATAGATCGGTCATTGGTGCATGAACTCTTGAAGCAATCCGGCAAATACACCTTCACGCTCGCCGTATATAATGTTCATCATATAATACACGGTCAATGACGCACTCCAGGAATACCTTGGCTCCACGATACATATAACACACATGAACTCCAGCTTGTTGTCTGATTAACTTCCCCAAATAAATTAACCCAAAAACAATATTCAAAATAACTATTTTTAACAGGGAATTTAGTCCAAACAGCTTTGCAAGACTAAAACTACTAGCGGTTGGAAATTGGATGACACTATACATGTGCTCCGGACTATGTATATGATGGCAAAATTAATAGAATTGCTACTTTACACTCCAGAAAAAGAAGACAGCTGCATAATGTTTTTTTCCTTCAGAATTTATCTTAACTTTTATTGACAGAATTACAACATAGACTAAAACACGCTAGAAGCATTCAATTTGTTGATACAGTATAAAAAGATTAATTTCTGATGCTCTACATTCAACAATCTACTTTTATTTAAACGGACATCGCGGTATCTGGTTCAAGCAGACAATGTCAGCGAACATTCAACGGTAACGAGTAAACACTGGGTATTGTAAATGGAACTGATGCAACGGAGGGCTGTTTATGATTCTCAAAATTTAACATATTTCAAAATATATACAGTTGCAAAAATCAAATGGGTAAGTTTTCTTTTCTTTTATTTTTCTTAACATCCTTGAGCCCAACCATTTTTAATACTTTCTTTGATCAGGAAATGTTTGGATAAAAAAGAATTAAAGCTATATACATGATCTAAAGGTTGACGTTGATACGCACACAAAAATCTACTAGAACCAAGAGAGCTTTATTAACATTCAGTCTCCTATATCTGTCCATGATACTATGTACATTCCTTGATATTCCACTCTTTGATACCGAGAACCGGATCAAACGACTCAAACTGAAAGTCTGACATATATATATAATAACGGAACGGAGCTCGGAAGGGACCGAATACATTGGTATCAGCGTGGTGGAACAGGACGAGGATATATCCAGTAATTCGGTCGCGATTTTCTTTTTAGAATGCAGACGTCTGTCGCGGCGGAGGAGAACTGTAACGGGGCCTTGGTGGTGGGTAGCTGTAGAGGAGGAGTGTTTCACGCAACAGGGAAAAAAGAATTACATAATCATAAAAGAGCACGCATCATCTTGCGCCAAATAGCAAATTTGCACAGTGTTTACATTGTCAAATGCTGAAGATTAAGCCGAATTCTACAAAATGAATACATTAATAGCCTGTTCAAACTTTGAACAATAAAATATTAAAAAATGGAAGCAGAAAAATGAGAGGAACAGGTCAGCAAAAGTTAAAGCAATGATTAAAAACAAGAAAATTATGAATTTTAGAAGTTATATTTTTGCGAGGTTCCTTCCCGTTCCGTTCTGTAATAAAAAAGATTTTGAAATCTCTTTTTTACCTAAAGAAAATGTACAATCATAAAGGCACCCTAAACATAATTAGTGCAGAAGTTTCTTTACAATCCCTGTATGAAGCAATTTGAAAGTTTATGAAATTTATGTTCAGAGCAAATTGGAGAGGACTTTGCAAGATATGCAGTGTTAATAAAACATATAAATAAAATAAAAAGATATGCAGTGTTGCCAATTCCTGTTTCATTGATGAAAACTTTCAAAATCCATAACTTCAACTTATATCAGGATGGACTTCCTCTATAAATACTGTAGTTGAATTCTGAACAAATTTATATTAATAAAATATATCCCTCACTTCCCCATATAACAATAAAAAATATATTTATAAAATATACAGTGCGTCACAAAAAAACAAACTGAGAATTATCAATGTTTTTTCATAGCCTAATCACACTTACAATTAATAAATGACACATATTTGGAAAGCTTAGATCCTCCTCATTCATTTGATGCAACTCATATGATGTATATTTCATGCATGAGTGATTAAAAAGAATATAATGAAAGGGTACCAAAAAGTCATTCTGCAAATGTTATTTGAATTTCAAGGAGAAAATCACATTTCTGGAAAGTTTATTTTCAGCCCCTTCATATGACACCTCATTCAGAAAAAATGAGCCAGGAATAACATAGTTTTGTTTGCTTAAAGTAATGCTTGCATTTCCATAAATTCTATTCATTTTGACAAAAGACTTTATGCATGGCTGACCGTGGAGTCTGCATGAAGTCTTTTGTCTTCTTTAATTCTTGGTTTTATTTTTTCTGGGACGCACTGTATATATGGGGGGGGGGGGGTTGGAGGTAGTACAGGTGTGTATTGAGGGGAAAACTTATGGGAATTAGTCCCTCCTTATATGCCTTATGAAAAATGATGTTCTAAAAGAATCACTTTTATTGTGTTGAAAGAAAGAACAGAGTGCTCCTAGTAAAGGTAAACCTTTAAGAAATAACAGTCATTAAGTATGAGCACAAATATATATTCTGAAGTCATCATTGTTTTGAATCTCTTTACGTGACTCAAAACTTTGACATATCCCCTACAGCTCAATGATAGTACATATCTAAACATTTTATACAGGGTAATTTCATGAAAGCTAACGTGAAAAAGAAAGAATGATGAGGTGAGCATGTGATTTGAAAGGAAGCATCTACATCCCTATATAAGATAATTAGAATAATAAAGGCAAGAAGTTCTACTCACTGGCTCCTGGAATCTGCATATCTGTCATTTGGAGGGTAATCATAGAAGTCCCTGTAATATGAATGAACATGTTATCAAATGTAAAGGATATATCCACTGGTTGAACTACACTGCCTATGAATAAAATGAATTAAAATGCACAACCTTGAGTTGACAAGTACCAACCACTGTTTTGTGACAATTATGCTATTCTATGTATATGCTCTAAAATAGGAGTGTCTTGTTCAGAACCAATCTTTCAGAAAAGCATCTAGATTGTATATTTGAAACGAAATGGACCATAGCAGACCAGCTCACACTTACGTCAATTATTCATTATATATCACTCAATAAAATTCAACTTGCAGCAACAGTAATATCCTTAAAAATGGAAGCAATCAAGTTATTTATGTGGGTGCAATGTAATTAGGTATTGTTAGTACCCACCTAGGTGGTGGTGGTGGGGAATCACGTCTCCTGTACCTTGGTGGGGTCAGGGGTCTCCTTGCTGGAGGGGGGCTTCGACTCCTTGCTCTGTAGGGGTCACGAGCATACGGGTCACGGGAATGTGGAGGGTAGGGATATGGGGGTGGACGCCTGTTTAAGAAATAGAAAATATAACAAAGCTGTAAATTCATGCTTTCCTGACAAAGGCCAACATTCAATGACATAGATACAGTGACTCATGAATAAACATCAAATCAGATCAATCTAAATCAAAAGGTGCTACTTGAAGTGTGTTCAAGAAAATGGCAAAATTAAAGATAAAAACAAAATAGTAATTAATTCCATACAAAAAATTGTTCCAGGATAACCTTACATTTTTATGACCAGCATTAATGTATATGAATGTCAGCAAATAAGCCCAATATTAACACAATTAATGTAATCACAATCATGCAGTATCCTAAAATCTGTCTCATACCTGTAGTAGTCCTCATAATAACGTTCATAGTAGGAATCAGGTGGAGGCGGTCTACGAGAGGCATAACCTTCATAATAATCTCTGTCTTTGTAGTCTACTGGTGCACGATCACGACCTCCTCTTCCACCACCCCTGTAACTACCTCGACCGCCCCCATCACCGCCACGGTAACCACCACCCCCTCCTCCACGGCCACCTCTGAATCCTCTTCCACCTCCTCGACCTCTGCCCCTTCCTCCTTCTCCACTATTTCAAAACAAAGTGATAAAAATAAATGATTGAAACAATTGCAAGCATCATATCAAAGAATTTCGAGGAAATGGCTTAACCTATGAAGACTGAGATAAAGGTATGTCATAAATAAAACCATCAGAAATCTATGTGATGTAAATTAAAATGGGTCATGGTTAAAACTGTTGTACAAGTTTTAAAACACTTTAATTTGGGTGATTTTCAGTGCCTCAAGTAATCAAGGCAGGAATATAGTAAGTAAAATGAACCTGTTATACATATTGTACAAAGGCTTAATAAATAACTTATTCATTAGTAACATATAAAACAATCTTCACTGAATTGAGTTTTTCTTTGTTTTTGCATTTCAATTGAAATTGTGTTCAGTAGATTGGCCATAATTAAAAGAGCTCCGTCATCATGTCCATCAAAAAGACTACAACAACTAATGTAGATCCTTCTTATTGTGACTTTAGCCATTAACATGTACATGGCCTTTAAAAATGGACACTTAAGATGGTAGATAAAAGGAGACTATTTCTGAAAATGACCGAACCGAACCGAACCGATATCGCGATTGAGACATACGCGATGGCTAATCTCGAGGTGCAGGGTTACACGCGCTCTGCTTACCTCCCGTTAAAATGACAGTCGCGAGAGAAGTGCCCCAATTTACCGCACTGGAAGCATTCTCCTTTGTTGCCCACACCAGTTGATTTGTGCACGGTAGATGTGGACAATTGGACCTGGATAATGTTGCCAATGAAATCAGTCTTGTCTAGCTGAGTGACCGCCTCTTGGCATTCAGTTTCCGTTGCCATGTGCTTTAAGAAAAGTACAAAGGGGCCAATTTGTTGGAATGAGAACAGGGTAAATGAAAGGACTTCGCGGTGAGATTGTAATATCATATAATGATCATAGTAGAACAGCAAAGTTTCTGGTCCATGCAATCACTTGCTTGTTTAATTCCGAACCGAGCATACACCTTTTGACAGGATAGAACCCATGCAATGAATGACAGAAACTTTGCTGCTCCCAAGTGGTGATGAAACCGTTCCCACGAGACTTACGGCTCTTGTCGTTCGCCTGAGGTAGAGTGCTGTACCCTGATTGCATTGCCATACAATCTGTGACCACCAAGTTTGCTAACTGCTTCCAAAGCTTCCTCTATTGTGGACATGTGCTACAACAAACAATTCAAAACCATTAACTCAATATCAAGTACAAATGTTAAACTGTTTTCCCACTATACAAAGTAATCATTAAAATGTGAATCCAAATAAGAATGAAATAAAATACATAACCAAACCTGGAAGGATGGAATGTGTGAATTTAAACAAACCCAAAATGGTATTTTCGAGAAGAGACAAAAGGGTGTTCATTTTTAATATGTCTTATAAGAATTCTACTCATATCACAGTATGTGGGGCAGTTTCTTTCAAAGCAATGCCATGATACACTGTCATCACTTACATCATTATACTTATAGTTGGGTTTATTTTTACAAATATTGCAAATTTAACACGCGAAAATGATCTGGATGTGCATGTGTGTTGTAAATAACATGTTTATCAATGCAAAAGCACTTTGTCACAATGTCAGTGTCCCTTACATCTGCAAAAGACATATGTACAAATTTTGCGGATACTGGCGAGGCAGTAATCCATTTTCAAATCACCTTCCGTATTTGAATTTTATCTCAATGGTATTTCCAGAAGAGAGATAGTATCGCCAAAGGTGGTTCCTTTTTTGTAAACTTACCACGAATCCATAGTTCTTCAGAACATCACATTCTACCACCTGTCCTATCGTTGCGAAAAGGGTCTTGAGATCGTCATTAGTACACCCCTGGGGAAGGTTCCCCACAAAGAGCTTCTTGGCCATGGTGGAAGATATCTCTCAAAGTCTTCCTTCTCCTAGAAATTCAGAATTCAAAGGATTGAGTCATGAACATTTGTTTTTCACTTACTTTAGTTTTATAAAATTACCGATCCGACATCTCTGTCTAGCTCTAGGGAGGAAGCGGATAACCTTGGCCTGGTTGAAGATCAAGAAATAAGTTTTTAAATAAATTCCAAGTCTTTATTTTTCGCTGCCCATAGACGCACTTGAATTTCTCTTGGGATGACGTTCTAAACATATACAGGGGTGACGGTGAGCCCTACAAAAAATATGGGTCTTTTTTCCCCTCCCTCAACCATGCTTCCCTTGAGTAAAAATAAAAAGAAGAGGATTTTTAAGGGAAAATAGAATTTAACAACATTCCCTGTATGAAAATTGGGAAAAATAGGAAAAAACAGGGGAAAATACAGAAAATGTGTGAAAATACGGATAAAAATCAGGATAAAAAAAAATTTAAATCAGGTATCTAAAATTAAATTTAAAGACGGGGGAAAAAAATTAAAAATTGCGAAGAAAAAAAATAATCTGGAAACTCAATTCAAATCAGATAATTATCAGGCCTGCATATATAACAGGTTTGGGACAAGGGATTGTACCGCAAGTTGTTGCTCATCTTGGCAAAGACAGTTTTGCAAAACACTTAGCGGTAGAACAAATCCAGCAGAGCATTGAGAGTCAATGCTAATGCGTATTGACCTCTAGCACTGCACAATTGCTGTGAGGCAGGTATTATACACAGATATACACACCACACAATAGGACTGCTTGGGCTGATCAGCAAATTTGACACTTAGACTTACAATTTGAATTTTTAAATTATTCTTTTTAACATCAGTTAGTTCAAAAAATGTATTTTACTGCTATTTAGGTGTCATCAATCATGTCAATTGTCACTAAAGTACCTATTTCGAGTGAAATCAATTGAGTTTTGTACAGTGGTGTTTGAAATGTTGAGAATCAAAAGCACATCTTTTACTACACAGCCAGGATAGTAATGCACCTATGTGTGGCAGTGGGATATCCTCGTAAACGCGGACAAATCATGTCCTAAAAATATGGATCATCCAAACCTCGGCGATGATGCTCCACAATGCATTTTCTCACTTACACGGCACAAAGACTTCACGTTATGAGCGATAAATTTGCAGGAAGATGGGCAATGGACAATTGATTACACTTTTTTTTTGCATTGGCAGTAGGGTAGCGCGCCCAGTATTCGGTCAATTCCCAGTATTCGGTCAGACAGCCGTTTCGACAGCTGTAACAATTTTAAAAATAATTTGCGAGCCACGAAACTTACACAAATCAAGCAGCTGAACAAATTTTCTAACTCTCAAAATTAAATCAGATTTAGGGCCCCGGAAAGATCTCCAACTTAGCTCAAAATTGGTCAGTGTCGCAAGATTTTCTGCACTTCTGCGTTCTCTTAGCACATGCGCTAACATGCATAGCCATATGTAGAAGTCTATTGCGAAACAACTGCGTGTGCTGTCGCAATGAATTTAGTATGTGTGTGAAGAGAATCACTTCCGTGTTCACTCCATCGCAGTGAATTTGCAAATGACGCATTTGCCGATGTGCGAGAGGTATTTATACGATACCCTTGCCATGCGGTATCGCTCGGCCAGTATTCGGTCAACGCATTGACATTCAGAGCTTTATCGCGCAATTGTGTGAAAATAGTGCGCAAATACGCTTCGCTCTTTGGCAACGGAGATACCACGCACAAATTCTAATCGGCGCGACCGAATTCTGGGCAGAAAAATGCTCCGTCTTCTTTCGGAAGTATTTTGCTTATCGTTATACTATATTTTAAGCGACTATAAAATCCTGTTAGAGGAATAAATTTCTTTTCTTTTGATGGGTAGATTGCCAAATAAAAGAGGTAAGAATTCAAAATATTAGTGATTTCCCCTTAAAGTTGATACTCTAAGCAAATAAATGTCCCTTAATTTGTTACCTACGGCAAGTATATGTTATTTTTAAGTTTTTCAATTACTTAGTATATCACAAAAAAATTCTGTCTACTCAAAATCCTCAATTGAAATGTCTAAAATATCCGCCTCTCTTTGCATAGAAAATCAGTCACGACGCTGGTCTACTATTTATGACCTCACGTCCGGGAGAGAGTATATTCACGTACCCGGATATTCCATAGCAAACATGTGCAGAGTGATACGATTTTCTGCATATTTTTGTTTCAAAGGCTGAAAAGTCTAATAAATCATAATTCTATGTACAATTCTTTACCTTCCCCTAGTACTTCATAGTATTAATATCAATTCCCCTTTTAAAAATTATGACATATACATGCCAACGATGTGCTATTAGTCGATATTTTCACCATGTAATTTTTGTTTTGGTGTTGAAATCGGCCCAGGCACGGAGTGAACAGTAGCTGTCTACCCATGCACAGTTCATTACCATACACTGCAGCGATCTCCCGATGGTTTCTTCTTCCTTTTTCCCATGTCTTTCGCCTTCCTTGGCCCTGAACATCCTTCATCTACCAATTCTGACACCGGTAGTCAGGAGCAAGTCTTTGTTAGTTGTTTTTCTTAGCTGGCAACGTCACTTTCATTCTCTTGCAATTGCCGATAAACATATAACTAGCGCACGTACGTTCCATCACAAGCAAGCAGCGCCTAGAGCAGCGGCTTGGTCTTACCTCCCGATTCTGCTCGCTCCACGAACGTCCATGCAAGAGCCGCATCACTCGCCAAAATATTATAGAGGAAGCGCGCTTGCATGATCTCGTTCAAGTTTGATATTTTACAACATAAAATGTTTAACTGGTACTGTATCCTTTTTTGAGGCAGTCACACACATCTATGATATGTACTATCATAGTTCTAGACCTATTCGTTTTACAAAACTGCTCATGTACATCTGATGACAATAATTTATAATGCATCCGCCTATTCATAAGTGCACGATTTAACTTTAATTCCTAAGCAGTAAACTCGTCTTAAATCTCTACCAAATAGGTGAATATGAGGATATAAAAAGAAATCAGCGACTGGAAAATGTTGCTTCGTTATTCTTCATTCAAATGAAAACAGAAAATCCATCAAATATACTCCTTAACAACAACAAATCTAAGCTCTGACAGGATAGCATTTACGTAGGGATATCACTGCCATTCACTCTCACTGAGCCCATGACTCCCGTTCGTGACGTCACGGATAGAGGCCCGACTCTACGTGCACTTCCGGGTTTCAGACTTAGATATTTTGGTAGAGTTTACTCGAATAAATTCATTATTCTAAACTTGTTTTGTCGGGTGGACACCATTTGGTGTTATTATGGGGGTTAAAAGCTTTCTATTTATGTAATTATCTCAGTATTTGGGATTGTCTTAGAGTATCAGCTTTAAGTGACCGAATACTGGGCACTCTACCCTACGCGGATCAGGAACACTACAGTAGGCCTACACCCTCAGACTAGCGCCAAAGAAAAACAATGTTGACGGACGATCCTTATTTTTTAGGGAGCAATTCGTCTGCGTTTATCTTTGTTTATGCCGACGATTCTCATTCTCGGACCAGCGCCCCTACTGCTTAGCAGGCAAGTTTAGACAGCGTTGAGATGTCTTTGATCTTTGTAGTTTGTACTTAACAAGAAAAGAACCCCCAGGATATCGAGTCGTCTTGACGCAATTTCTTTTGAAAATAAATTTTCTAGTCGCACCATTTGTACTCTTGTAGTCTAAAATTTAGCTATCTAGGGTAGAGTACCCAGTATTCGGTCACTTAAGGGGAAATAACTAATATTTTGAATTCTTACCTCTTTCATTGGGCAATCTACCCATCAAAAGAAAAGAAATTTATTCCTCTAACAGGATTTTGAAGT